>NW_022111357.1:40255805-40269171 GCF_000313985.2 Echinops telfairi
TCAATGAGTTATGCCGTGTCTCCTGGTAGGGCCAGCCATATGGTCCTCTCTGTGCATTGGCTACTCTGAGCAGGGATATCATCCTCAAGACTTGGTGGGCCAGGATATGCTCCACCCTCTCTTCCTCCCCCTTCATTTGCTCCCATGTCCTTTAATCAGACATGTCCCTCTCCCTGAGCTGTAATTTCAGTGCTGTCCTCTGAAGTAAATTCTTCTGTGGGGAGGGGTGGCTGTCCATGTAGTTGGGATTGGGGCTGGTCCCTCAGACTTCTCTACCGGTGCTTCATGCCGGTGTGTTGCATTCACATCTTGGAATACCAGGTTGAAGTCTGGCCTTTCTTTCCCTGTGGAGATATAAATAATACCCTACCCTTGGGTGGGTTAGTGCCCTGTGCCCTGCTACCCATTTCTTTTCTCCCCCACCCCTTCCTTTTTAATTGGCTACCATATGTATCCTGGATTTTGTCTGGCCCCTGCCCTACTACCCGGACCTCACCCCAGGAATGTACGTATACAGTAGCTTTTTTTCCCTATGCCCCTTTTGCATTTTTTTAAGCTTGCCTGAGAAGACTCATGTTGTACTTGTCCTTTTGCGCTTGGCTTTCCTTGCTTAGCATAATTTCCTACAGTTCTTCCCATGTGGCTATGTGCTTCATGCTTTTTTCGGATGTTCATCACTGCTTTTTAGGGATGCATAGTACTCCATTATGTGTATGTACCACAGTTTTTTAATCCATTCGTCTGTTGATGGAAATTTGGGATTTCTCCAACTCCTTGCAATTGTGAACGGTGCCGCGATGAACATTGGAGCACAGATGTCTGGCTGTGGTTTGTCTCTCGCCTCTTCTGGTTATATGCCCAGTAGGGGGATTGCTGAGTTGTATAGTAGCTCGATTTCCATCTTTTTAGATATGGCCAAGTTGATTTCCATAGTGGCTGTACATACCTACAAGTCCACCACCAGTGGATGAGAGTTCCTATTGCACCACATCCCCTCCAACACTTGTTGCTTTCTGATTTTTTGAATTAGGCTATATTTGAGGGTGTTCAGTGGTATCTCATTGTTATTTTAATTTGGTCAGAAACCTTTTCTCAAATGTTTATTGGCCATTCGGATTTCTGCCCTTGTGACACTTCTGTTCAGGTCGTTTGCCCACCTCCTCAGGGGCAATTAGTTGTTTTTTTGTTTTTTTTCCTGGAAGCTAGCAGAGTATTGTAGATGTTAGTAATAAGGCATTTGTCAGATGGGTCATTGCTAAAGATGTTTTCCCAGTCCATGAGCTCTCTTATTACTCTCTTGGTGAATTCTTTCGATGTGCACAGGTGTTTTATCTTCACTTTATCCCATTTGTCAATTTATGACTCATCTGTATTTGTGTCCTTCCCTATTTCTGATAGCCTATGTATTCCCTGCACCAAAGTTCTCAGGTTGGTCCCAATTCCCTCATTGACGGCCCTAATAATTTGGGGTCTTACATCAAGGTCTGTGATCCACCTTGAGTTTATTCTTGTGCATGGAGTGAGATAAGCGTCTTGCTTCATTTTTCTGCAGGTAGATTTCCATTTTCTCTAGCACCACTTGTTGAAAAGGGCACCTGCTTCTCATTTGATATTTTTGGGGACCCTTATCCAAGATCAGTTGTCTATGCTGACGATTTTATTTCTGGGTTTTCAGTTCTTTTCCATTGGTCTGAGTATATGTCATTATACCAATACCATGTGGTTTTGACCACTGTGGCTGTATAATATGTTTGAATGTCGGGTAAAGCAAGCCTTCCCACTGTGTCCTTCTTCTTGAGGATTTCTCTGCTAATTTGGGGCTTCTTCCCTCTCTATATGAAGTTGGCGATCAGTTTTTCCATTTCTTTGAAGAAATATGAGGGTAATTGTATCAGAATTGCATTAAACTTATATAGTGCCTTAGGCAGAACTGACATCTTTACTATATTGAGTTTTCAAATCCATGATCATGGGATACCCTTCCATTTGTTGAGGTCACTCTTGGTTTCTTGGAATAGTCTTCTGTAGTTTTCCTCATATATATCTTTTTTCTTTTAGTCAGGTATATCCCTAGATATTTCAGTTTGTGTTTGGCTATTGTACCACCTTTTTGATCTCATCTTCTGTGGTCTTATCTGATGTGTATAGCAGGCCAATAGACTTCTGCTTGTTGATCTTGTATCATGCTACTCTGCCATATTCCTCTATTGCTCCCAGTATTCCCCTTGTGGAGCTTTTGGGATTTTCCATATATAAAATCATATCATCAGCAAATAATGATAGTTTCACCTCTTCCTTCCCCAGGTGAATACTTTGATGTCTTTTCTTTGCCTTATGCTGTTAGCTAAAACCTCCTGTATAATGTTAAATAAGAGTGGGGACAAAAGGCATCCTTGCCTGGTCTACTTTTTTAGTGGGATTGTGTCAGTCTTTTCTCCATTGACTACCACGTTGGCTGTTAGCTTTTCATATCTAGCTTGTATTATCTTGAGGGATTTTCCTTCCATTCCTATCTTCTTGAGTGTCTTAAACAGGAATTGGTGTTGGAATGCTTTTTCTTCATCTGTAGATATTATCATGTGTTATAGTTTTTCATGTCAATTGTGGCAAATGATGCTAATGGTCTTTTGTATGCCGAACCATCCCTGCATCCCTAGTATGAATCCCACTTGGTCATGGTGAATTATTTGCTTTATATACTTTTGTATTCTATTGGCTAATACTTTGTTAGGATTTTTGCACCAATGTCTATTAAGGATATTGGTCTGTAGTTCTCAATTCTTGTGGTATCCCTGCCTGGTTTCGGTATCAGAGTTATACTACCTTCATAGAAGGAGTTTGTGAGTTTGTCATCTTTTTCTATGTTCTGGAAGAGTTTGTGTAGGATTGGTATCAGTTCTTCCCTGAATGCTTGGTAGAATTCTCCTGTGAAGCCATCTGGTCCAATGGAATTTTTTTTGGTAATCCCTTGATAACCTTGTCTATTTCTTCTATTGCTATAGGTCTGTTGAGATTCTTGATGTCCATCAGGGATAGTCTAGGGAGGGATTGTATTTCCAAGAATTTGTCTGTGTCTGCCAAGTTGTTGAATTCATTGAAATACATTCCTTCATAGTACTGTGTAATTATCCGTTTGATTTAATTATGCTCTGTTGTAATGTCTCCTCTTTCATCCCTCATCCTTGCTATTGAAATTTGTTCCCTCCTTTCTTTGGTTAAGTTTGCCAGTAGTCTGTTGATTCTGTTTATTCTTTCAAAGAACCACCTTTTAGCAGCATTAATTTTTCCCATAGTTTTCTTATTTACCCTCTCCTGAAACTCAGCACTGATTTTTATTATTATTATTTTTTTTGCTATTAGTAGGATTGTCCTGCTGACTCTGCTCTAGTTGTAAATTTTGTGCCAGCATATCAATCATAAGTCTCTCTTCCTTTTTCATGTGTGCATGCATTACTATGAAACTTCCTCTCATAAACGCTTTTGCTGCGTCCCAAAAGGTTTGGTATGTCATAATTTCATTCTAATTGGTTTCTAGAAACTTCATGATTTCATCTCTGATCAGGGCCAATGACAACCCCTTTTCCAATAGAGAGTTATTCATCTTCCCAGTCATCATCCTTTTGTTGATTTCAAACCACTTATGGCATAATGGTTGCAGAGAGAAGTCTGTATAAAAGCTATGAGCTTGAATTTACTCAGCTTCGACTTGTGTCCCAGCATGTGCTCTATCTTTGAGTATATGCCATGTGGGCTTGAAAAAAATTTGAATGTTTTTGTATTTGGATGAGCACTCAGTAAATAAATATCAGGTCAAATTGTCTAATTGTAATGTTTAGATGTCTAGCATCCTTGTTGGGTCTCTTTCCCTTTGATCTATCTTTCTCAGAGAGTAGTGTATTAAAGTCACCTACTATAATTGTTGAGGCTGTGATTTCTTTTTTCATCTTTTGGAGTGCTTGGTCGACATATTCAGTCGGTCTCTCATTCGAGGAATATATGTTTAAAATGCTTAGTGGTTCTTTTTTACCATTCCCTCCTTATCTCTTTTTATGGTTTGCACTTTGAGATCAATTTTATCTGAGATTAGGATTGCAACCCCTGCTTTTTTTTGAATTGTTGTTTGCTTGGTATGCTTTTTCTCCAGCCCTTTATTCTCAGTGTAATATTGTCTGGAGTCTTGAGATGTGTCTCCTGTAGGCAGCAGATTGATGGGTTGTGTTTTCTAAGCCTGTTTCTAAGCCTAGTGAGGCTTTACTCTTAAAGACTTTATTCCATCTGTTTCATGATTACCAACTCTACTTTGAGAAGGCAGCTCTTTTCCAATCATATTTTGGTTGCCTTCTGACCAGAGTGCTTCATCTGGCACTATCTCTACTTTTCAGGAGGTTTTCAACATGTGACAATGTTCCATTGCTATCCATAAGGTTTTTAGCCGCTGACTTCTCTGAAGTAGACAAACTATTCCTTTTTTGCAGTCTGTCCTTATGCTGAAAACTGCTGAAACCTGCTCACTCTGGGTGACCCTTCTGGTATTTGAAATGCCAGGGAAATTGCTTCTAGGATCATAGCAACATTCATGCCTCACAGTATGACAAACTGACAGGTAAGTGGTAGAAGTAATTATCTAGACTGGATAAAAAGTTTGATCCACCTAAAAAGAGTCAGGAGTGCTGAGGTAGGATACAGGTTGTTATTTTAATGTTGTCATTCAGGGATGATAGAGGAATGTGTTAGGCCAGGTCAACTAAAGAAACAAACTGAATAACACTCATCTTTGTAGCAAGAAAGCATCCCAGGGCAGTCCAACTCTAGTTCATTGTCTGATACTAGTCCTTACATTCCTCTTCAGATTCATGTAGCCACATGCTGTGATGCAGAATGCAGGAAGGTCACAGGCCACAGGGTACAGAGACATGTGGACCTAAGGTGGTGGAAACATAGCAGGGCAGTGGCAGCTCTCAGGGTCAGTGGCAGAGTCCCAGCAAGCAGGAAGGCAAAGGGAGAGAAAGAGAGAGGGGAGTTTCCACTATCTTCTTTATAAGAAGAACACACCCTCAACAAGGCATCATCAGGCTTTGGCCTGGTTGACAAGTTGATTGCCACACCAACACTCATCCAACTTCAATTTGACATAAAAGCATCCAATTACCACAAAGGATGATAGAGGAAAGAGTAGACAAGGCAAAGAAGCCTCTTTGTTGTCATCTGTGGGAAGAACAGTTCAGGAAGAGAAGACAGAACACAGCTCATTCAAAAGTTCTAAGGCAAGCACACTACACAACTTAGGTGTTGAAGGAAATTCAGCAAAAGTTCAGTGTGGGGGAATGGAGAGTGGTGGTGGCGGGGGCGGGGGGGGGGGGGGAGTGTAGGAAGAGAGAGAGAGGAGAGAGAAAAGAGAACATAGATTCAGAGGGGTCAAGGCAGACCAATAGGGTGAGGCTCTTACAGGTCTCACTAAGGACTTAGGGTTTTCCTTTGAATGAAATGGAACCTCTTTGTACGTTTTTAAAATGTAGCTGGGCGATACTACCTGCATCTCAGAGACTCGGTTTAACTGTTCTTCTAGGAAATAGATGTGACGGGGTCAGGCTAGAGGGCTGAAAGCAGTTAGAAGCCATTGCTGGAATCCAGATAGTGATGGATCATTTAATATCATAGTCATTAGTGATGTTGAGACAGATTAGGAAAGAACTGGGATTCTTCCACCCCTATATTTCTTTGTTGTTGTTTGAAACCAATTTGAATATCATGAAAGAATCCAAGCTCATGTCAGTTTTACTTTTGCTCAATTTAATGCCGCTGAGACAGATGGATGTTTACATCTGATGGGTAAGGAATCTGTGGTTTTTAAGGCTATGACCTGTCTCGCTCTCTCTCTTTGTTAAAAATTAACTTAATTTATTTATTGTCTTTGTTTCCATATATTTAAGTTTTCGCTTTGGTTTGGCAAATATTTACCAAGAAAATTATATTCTATGTAATTTCACAGCCCATCTCATCCAATCAAATCTGGAACAGTAGCCCATTAAACCCATAGATTTGTGGTCCTTTTTTTTGTTCATTTATTCCCCTCTGTCTTTTTGGCTCCATACTTTCCTGTCCTTTCCCTCCCCTCCCCCCTCCTACCCCTCCCACCACTGTAGCCACCTCAGAGTCTTTTAAGTCTTATCCTTGTTTGTGAAAACCATTTTTCTTTTTCCTTATAATAGTGGTGTTATAAAATATTTATCTTTATGAGATTGACTGATTTGGCTGAGCATAATGTTCTCTAATTTTGTGCATATCTTAAGGTGTTTGACAGACTTGTCATTATGTTTTAAAGATGCATAATACTCCATTGTATGAGTGTAGGGGGGGGGTGTTGCATCTCCATGTCTCTAGAGTTGGGGCTTTGATTGCTTTCATCTTTTTGGCTATGATAGTAATTGCTGCGATAAACACAGGTATGCATGCATCTGTTTGTGTTGTGTTCTTTATTGCTTTAGGGGATATACCAAGTAGAAAGATTGGAGGATCAAAAGGTATGTGTATTTGTATTGGTTTCAGGAAGTGCCATCCTGATTTCTATAGTGGTTGTAGTATTCCACAACCCCCAACAATGTCTGAGCATTCCAATCTCCCTATATCCTCCCCAGAATTTACTATTTTGCTCTTTTTAAAATTTTTCTAAGAGTGTCAGTCCATCCCCATATTTGAAGTTCTGATGACTTTAAGGAATTTTCCCAGGTTAGCACATATGGACCTGACCACACCCACATCCATACCTAGCTAACTTTAAACTTGTGCCATATTACAATGACCTATATCATTTTCAATTCCATCTTCCCTTGCAAGAATTAAGTTGAGTTTTTATGTCTGTTGGTTTTTACCACCGCTCTCTTAACCTGTAGCCATCAGTATTGGAATTGGACACAGAAACAAGAGTAGACCAGACACCAGTGACCTCATGTTGAATCCAAGAGCAAAAGGCAGAGAACTTGAGCTGGAGGAACTAGGCACCTCATACATTCACAGTATCCCATAGTAAGTGCCAATGCCCCACCCAGAAGCCCTTTCTGCAGTACCCGTTTTGAACACCTCCTGCTGGTGCACCCAGATACCATCATCCCACCCTGTGTACTCAAGTCCCAGAATTCTCCACCTTTTCCACAAATAATCATAATGTTCTTCCCACTTAAAACCCATTATAAACTTTTCCTTCCCTCTTATTCTGTGAGATGTGCTGTGTGCTGCTTAGGCTGCTCCACGTTTCCCCTTGCAAGATGCTTCTCCATCCAGTCAAACTTTTTTCATGTCTTCCCTTGCAAGGTGGTTTTCTCTCTAATAACTCTTTTTGCTTGTGTGGTAAGCTTGATTCCCTGCTTTTCTTTTCTTACTGAGCAGGAAATGAGCCTTCAGGAGGAAGTTTGCCCTGGTAACCGTGAGAAGTGGTCAAAGTTTGCATATATTTTGTACAAAGAGCCGACTGGATTTTTTAATTAAACGATTTGTTTATAATGAGGACAGAAAGGGTGTGTTTGTGCATCTTATTTGTATTTTATTGTTAGCCTAGCACAATTCCTGGTCCGCAGAATAGCATTCCAAATGATGGATGGATGGATGGATGGATGGATGGATGGATGGATGGATGGATGGAAGGGTGGGTATATGAATGGCTAGATTAATGGACTCTAATCCTTCAGATTTGTTATAATGATCATTTCATTGTATTTGAATCCTTGACCCAACGTCTTGCACTTTTACTCATTTAATGAAAGGAAATTTGGATGTTTTGTTATTTTGAATAAGAATGCCACAGAATTACACTCAGTAAGAAGAATATTCTATCATTTTATTTCCAAACAAACTCACACTGGGAACCATGGCCCACCTTGACAGAAAGGGGGTTTCACTCCTAACAGAGCAGGCAGGTGCCAAGCAGGGTTGAGTTCCTTCCCATCTGGACCATGTGCAGTTGTGAACTGCTGCCTAGATGTGGAACTCTTGTGCCAGGTAGTCAGGCAGTAGAAAATATCCCAGTTGGGGCTGGGCTCCCTCCTGGGGGTGCTGCTCCAGCAGTTATTTATAAGAGCATGGGGATGACTTGTTTTGGCTTGTAAAGTGAGCACATTGGTAGAGAAGTCACAGCTCCCTGTGAAATCGAACAGATGTAAGGTACCATTCTGAAGTAGCAGTGTAGCTACAGATAAGCCTGCTTTGAATAGAAATGTTCACAGTAGGTGATCAAAATCCCTAGGGCAGAATTTGCCCTGCCAATGTCCCCTGGAGCCACAGGAACAATAAGCCTGGCTACAAGCCCAGCCCTGTGTCTCCCCAGATCATCCAGGACACAGTGCAACTTGGGAATATAGTTCTTTGTCTTAAATGTGGTCATTAGCTCTTCATACCCAGGATCTGACTTCAAGCTGCATATTACTTTTGATTAATGTGCTCTCTCCACTGCATGTCAAGATGGCACCAGAGCTTCATACATCTGTGGATGAAATGTGTGTTCAGTGGAAAAGCATGCATCGCCTGTAGCATACCTCTTCTGGGTTACCAGAGCCTACTTCTGTTCCTGGTCTCTGAGTGGGTTACACATCTTTGTAGTTTGTAGGGAATGGTTAGATATGGAAATGTTCTCCTCTGAGTTCCTACCACTTTCAGGGTGTGGGGTGGAGGATATATATATATATTGTATCTATTTGCAGTTCATCTCAAAATCACTTCATGATGATTGGTGTACCTTAGAAATACTGCATATTCTGTTGCAGACTACTGCAAGAAATAGAAAACCTCAAGAAAATGAGATGCATGATGTTTTTCGTTCTCCTGTGCATGAAAAGTTCATTGTATACTGCATTGAAGGATCCATGGTAGCACAGTGGGTTAAGCACTTTTGGCTGTGAATCCAAATCCCAGCAATTTGGACCTGCCGCTCTATGGGCCAAGGATGAGGTGATCTGCTTCTGTGAAGATTTGTAGCCACTTAAAATTTATTGAACAAGTCCATTGATAGAAGGGATGAAAGAGCTAGTCTGGTGTTAATCAAAATACTAGAAATATAATATAATTTAAGGTTTAGTTTGTTGGAAATCAAAAAATAGCCCCTTCCCTTGCAGTAAATCAATAAATAAAGCTTAATCAGGAGGGATGTTCTAACTCCAGAAGGCAGTGTTCAGGCTATTAAGATAAGTAGGCAGGGGAAAAAAAAGCATCCCCCTATTTAGATAAACAATGGGAGGTCTCAGGGTATGGTGGTGTGGAAACTCCTGTGATCACTGAAAAACATTTTTTTGTTCCATTGTTTGGGGTATCAATTGTTTGCTGTGATGATTACAAAACCTGCTGTTTTGTTACAGAGTTTGAGATTTATAACTTGCTCAATTTCCACCGGATTTGTAAAGCAGTTTGGAGGTAACAAACCCCACTGTCTCCCTTCCGTCTTGTACTTGCAGAATCGGCCTGGCCTCTGTCTTTGGCTGAAACAGTGACAGGCAACCCCGGATCCTTGTTCAGGGACCCTTGTTCACTGCCTTTCTGGTGTATAGGTTCACCGTGTATAGGATCCACTCCAAAGTAGCGGATTCTACTGGTAGGTAGTCTGTTAAGTGAACAGCCTAATGAAAAAGTTTTCAATATTATGAGACTTACTGATGTATGACAGAGAAAACAGGAAATGAACACATGCTTCTGGGAAAATGAGGTGCCAATAGACTCATACATCACACGGTGTCGCCCACTTCTAAACAAACAAACAAACAAACAAACAAACAAAAACCCTCACTGCCATTCAGTCATAGCAACCATATAGGGCAGAGGAGAACTGGCCCTGTGGGTTTCTGAGACTAAATCTTTGTGGGAGTAGATAGCCTCATCATTCTCCTGTAGAGCTGGTGGTGGTTTTGAACTGCTCATCTTTCAGTTAGCAGCCCAAGACCTAAGCCATGACATCCCACAATTTGTGAAAACGAAGCTAAGCCATTATCTTGCTATCTTCAATAAAACCACGCATACCTGTGTACATTTGTGTTCTTTGGCTTCTAGTTTCAATTGGCTCTCACCTTGGCTGCCAGCCAAAAGTCGCACCGATTTAAACCACTCAAAGGGGCACCCGACAAAAGGGCCTCTTCTGAAAGGCCACCAAATGGGACACCCTGCCATTGAGTCCCTTCTGACTCACAGCCCCCGAGGGGCTCTGAGACTGTGCTTCTCAGACTGGGAATCACTTGTGGGGTTAAACCACAAAATGGTGCACTTAGCGGCTCAGTGTTTAACCCGCTGCACCACCAAGGCTCCTTTGGAAAGATGGCAGCCCCTGAAAATGCTATGGAGTTCAGTTCTCTTCTGACACACACAGGCTCACCACTGGTGGCTGGTCGTTGTGATTGTTGGATCCCTCATCATATGAGTCAAATAAACCAGTTAGCACGTGTTCATCTTTATACATAACTGTGAGTATGGCTTTTTATCATTTTAAGGGAAAAAAATTACCCGTCGCAAAGTCCACACCTATTGGTCCTGCTGTGTTTCCAACACAGAATGCAGTTATTGGACAAGGCAGCTCCTGTTCTGAGGGAGTGCGATTCCCCACCATGGTGCAAGAGGGCAGGGGAAGATTGAGTGTCTTTGACAGTATCCACAGCCCAGGCACCTCTGGCTGACTTCCTGATACTTAAACTATCCAATTACCTGACTTAATATCTGTGAGAGAGCTCAAAAGATGTTGGTGCTTGGCATAAAGATAGGCTTCCGCCATAAGCTAGATGCCACCTCACTCACCCTCTTTTTGTGTTTACTCATTTTTCTGAGCTGACTTTCAAAAGTCAGCCAGCTAACACACCTCAGAAAGCCTGCAGGCACCTCCTTCCTGCCCCCTCCTTCCTCTCACAGCAGGTTCACTCAGATTGGCCCTTAAAATATCCAAAGAAGCTGCTAAGTGACTCCAGGTTATGCTGACAGGGATTGTGTCCTTGCCTCTTGTCGGTTAAAGCACCAGTTTGCAAATGTCAACCAAGCAGAATTTCCCAATTGTAAGTTCCTGGATCCTCTATAGTTAGGCTCTCTGAAAATTTTCTTTCATGGCAACATTTTGGTGAACCCTTACGAGATGCTGCCTGACCCTGGACTGCTTGGCTTCTCTAATATACTCTTTCAATGTTCATGGAAACGCCAGGTTGCTAGCGGATTTGGACTGCTTGGGTTTTAGTGAGCAGGCATGTGCTTAAACATTGGCATATCAGGGCTCCTCAACTGACCGACAGATGCCAGTCCTATGGTATGTGCATGTGGCACGGAACGTCACAAAGTAAAGATCTGATCAATCATCAATCAGTTGACCGAGTTTACTGGGTGAGAAAATGTTGGTCCACAAAGATCATCTCTGAAAGGACTCCCATTCACAGCTAGAAGTTGTTTGTTTGTTTGTTTGTAATCTTTAGGTTGAAGCATATTTCATATTGAAGACTGTAGGCTTTACTCATTCATACATGTTTCAAGTCTTCTCTGTTTCCAGCAAGTCTATCACAGGCTGTTTACAAGTCTTTCTTCCTTCAATCTGGATGTCCCATTCTCCTTCACAGAGTACAGCTTCTCAGATTATTTGCTCAACACACAGATTGGTGAAAGGATGAACCCTGACCCACACCTCTCCTGCTTTTCAATTTTTCCCTAGCAGTTGTAACAGCTTCTTCTTTGTCTCTGTACAGGTTCTGCAGGAGCACACTTCAGTGTTCTGGAATTAACTTTCTTCTCAATGGGATCCATTATTTGTTATGATACATACAGTTGAAGGCCTTTGCACGGTCAATACAGCATCCATAACCCCCTTTCTGCTATATTCTGCTTTCTCCCCCAATCCATCACACATCTGCAATGAAATCCCTCATTTTACATTCTCTTCTGAATTGAACTTGAATTTCTGGCAGTTCTCTATGTCATGTTGCAATCGGCTTTGATTTATCTTCAGCAACATGTTGGATAAATGTGATAATGACGATATTGTTCGACAGAGTCCCAGGCTTTCGGAATACCTGTACTTGGAATGAACACGAGCATGGCTCTCTTCCCATTGGCCAGGTAAATGCTTCCGCATTTCTTGGCATAGAGTAGGCAAATGAGCATCTCCAACACTGCATTTGATGGATGCTGAGAGGCTTTATCTTGATTGGATAAGTGTTGCTAACTCATGCTTATAACTATCACTAGCTTACTCTACGTCACGCTGATAAGGGAAGGAAAAACTGCCTGACTATGGTCTCTGGGAAACTCTTTGTCCCACCTCGCCTTCGGACTCAGGCTGGTGGTGTCATTGGTCCAGAAATGCTATTTAAACTCTTGGCTGTATAAAAACAATTAACATAGGGACTATAGATCGTTGTATACACCACATTTAAAGTATATGTTGTGATTAAGAAACGCAGCATGCAATTAGTAAGAGAAACATTAGTAAGTCCCAGAAACCATAGAAATAAAGTAAAAAGTATCCATAATTTCAGCCTCATAAACAGAACAGAATCCTAGTCTTCGCATTTTGCCCCCACCTTAGTCAGAACATGGCAGCTGCCATCCCTTATCCCCTTGCCCTCTGGGTTGGACAGGTCACTGTGTGAAGGAAGGGATGGGACTTGTAACCAATCGCTAGTCACTTCTGCCAGGTGCTCAATAGATATGTGTGAGATGGATCCAGGCATGCATTTCAGGTCTCTTTGTCATGTTCAGATGTATCTGCACAAAGTATTGTGAGGTGCTTGTGAGCAGCTTCAACCGTCCTGGGTCCTGTGCCATCTTGATCAGAGCAGTGACATGTTAACCCCGTGCTGCAGCCATTGCGCTTGCACTGTGCCATGGAGGGTTTTCCCCTCTGCATAACTACACGTGACCTTCTTCTTTAGGGATCGGCCCTTCTGGTGACATGTCCATGTCAGGAGGAAGCCCCAGCATCTTCCCTTTAAGGAACACTGTGCGTACTTCATTCAGGAAAGTTGTATTCCTTCTCTGGCAGTACAACTCAGTGCCATTGACCCAGACCATGATTCAGATGGCGTCGATTTTCCTATGGTCTCTTCGATGCATTGCCCAGCTCTCACAAGCAGAGGAATGACTTGGTTCATGTGCATCTTGAGCCTCAAGGTGACGTCTCTGCTTTTTAAAGCATCTAAAAGATGGAGTGCATAAATGCAGACAAATGCATAATTGCTGTATTCTTTTTCTTTGTTTACTGTTTATTTTTTTAATTGTTTTATTAAGGGCTCATACAACTCTTATCACAATCCATACATACATCACTTGTGTAAAGCACATTTGTACATTCGTTGCCCTCATCATTCTCAAAACATTTGCTCTCCACTTAAGCCCCTGGCATCAGGTCCTCATTTTCCCCCCTCCC
>NW_022111357.1:40270415-40272641 GCF_000313985.2 Echinops telfairi
TTATATATGAGGATGGGGAAATAGATCGTTGTGCATATATTTATAGGTTTAGTATTAAGGTAGCAGAAGGACATTGGGCCTCCACTCAAGTACTCTCTCAATGCAAGAATAATTTCTTCTATTAAATTGGCATTCTATGATGCTTACCTTCCCAGTGCAACCACTGAAAACAAAGTGGGTGAATAAGCAAATGTGGTGAAGAAAGCTGATGGTGACTGGCTATCAAAAGATATAGCATCTGGGGTCTTAAAGGCTTGAAGGTAAACAAGCGGCCATCAAGCTCAGAAGCAACAAAGCCCACACGGAAGAAGCACACCAGCCTGTGCGATCATGAATTGTTGTATTTTTTCAGCATACTTTTTGAGTTTGTACAATGAGCAAATCATCTGAGAATTTAGACTATCTGGAGAAGAATGCTGCATCAGGACAGAGGGAAGACTCATTGCCAACCTGTGCTAGGCAGATTTAAATGAGCTTTCTTTGTTAAGAGGAAGAGAGCTAAGAGAAGTTACTGCAGATGATGAAGACCAACAGCCTTTCCTGGGAATTACATTTCAACAAAAATCCTCACAACTGGACCAATAGACGACATCCTGATAAACAGGGAAAAGATTGAAGTTCTCAGGGATTTTATTTTTCTTGGATCCACAATCAAGGCTGTGAAATAGCCGTCATGGAGTCGAATGACATATGGCGTTGGGGAATGCAAGACCTCTCTAAAGTGTTACAGAGCAAATAAATGGCTTCGAAATCTAAGGCCCGTCGTGGTCGTTTCAATCACCTCATATAAAAGTGAAACGTAGACAAGGCATAAAGAAGGCCAGTCCCTAGAATAAGCACGCCATGCTTGGATGAGATGGATTGACTCAGTGGGTGCAACAATGGACTCAGGCAGAATAAATGTCCAGGTCCCAGGAATGCGTTTGTCTAGTGGGCAGAGGTTGCTGTGAGTCAGGAGTAACTCAAGGATACCTGTCAAGAGGACTCATCAACGAAGCCTCGTCTACAAAGACTCGATTGAGTCAATGCTATTCTGAGTCCTGAAGTGAAGTTTAGGGACATCTTGGCAGGCGGAGCAAGGTGGCAAGAGGCACAGTTAGGTGCCAGGTGGTTTGTAGTATTGTTTGATTACAAAACTTATTCAGGAAAATGCAGCCACTGTATCTATTCAATATAAGACCCATAGTTTCAGAAAATTGTTTCTCAATTTCCTTGGAGATAAAAATAGCCATTGTATTTCCCTCTGCCGCTCTGTTTGAGGTGGGAAACGTTATTATTTTCTCTATATAGTGTGCCCAAATTTTGTAAAATTGTGTTTTGAAAACCTCTTTTTTTTTTTAACCAGCAAAATCCTGTTTTCAACTGAATTTTGCATGGAACCACAAGTGACCAGAGATATTTCACCCCTCTTAGTCCTATTTAGAATTGAAAACCAGTCCTTTTTAGGTGCAAATTCAATCAGAGATTTTGCATGTGTTAAGGTTTTAGCAATCTCAGCATCGGGATTAGCTCTGTCTTGTGATTTTGCGGCAGCGTATGGAGCAGACCAGAATTCACATCAATTCATAGTAGTTGCTAGTAGCCCCGGTATGCCCAGGGTTCTTTGGGCAAGTCAGTACCTAGGCTTTCTTCTCACGACCCCTCCTGGGAGACAGGTGAATCTGTCATTTCTCTGCGCTATCTTTCCCCCTTCCCCGCTCCCAAAGCATCAGAAGGGTTTGTCCATGTCTCAGAAGGCTCTCTTCCGGAAGAGAGAGAGGAAGTGGCTTCACACTATAGATCAATCAACACGAACTTCTGATAAACCCAAGTAGAGAGCTCTCTGCACTCACATCCTCACGCCCTCTTCTTCTGCCTGCCTTCTCTTTCCCAAGGAGTCCTGGTGGTGCTATTGGTTAAGCGTTGGACTGCTAACAGAAAGGTTGGTAGGTCAAACCCACCAGCAGCTGTGCTGGGCAGAGTGGAGGCTGTCTGTTCCTGTAAAGATTTGCAGCCTCAGAAACTCTAAGTCAGAATTGAGTCAAAGGCAGTGGGTCATGGTGTCTCTCTCAATCTCAGTTTTTCTCTAGCTCTCAATTCTCTTCCTTCCTCTCTTTCAATTTCATCCACCCTCCCTCTCAATGCCCCCTTCTCTCTCCTCAACCCTCACAGAGCTGCACTCTGCCTTTCAGATTCAGGCCTGGCTTCTTCACCTCCTTTCCCTGCCCATCCCCCACACCCAGCTCA
>NW_022111357.1:40272981-40278352 GCF_000313985.2 Echinops telfairi
GATACAGAGGATAAAAAGTGGACTTGTCAGATATTTATTTATTTCAGAGTTGAGTCCACAGATGCCTTCTACTTTCATATTCCTTCAAAAGAATGGACAAGCCACAGGAAGCTCTAAAACCAGAATGAAAGCAAGCCAGTTGCTATCAAATCAACTCTGACCCATGGAGAACCCAGGAGCATAAAAGTAGAACTGTGTTCCATTGGGTTTTCAACAGCTGATTTTTTTTGGTGGGGTGGGGTGGTAGGGTGTAGATAGCAGGCCTTTGTTCCAAGGCATCCCTGGGTGGGCTCGAACCCTCAAACTTTTGACTAGCATCTGAGCATATGAACCATTTTACTACCCAGGAACTCTGTGGTAAGTGGTAGAAACACTGAAAATATTGTACCACTCCAGGGTGATGGTCCACATCAGCTATTTCCCCAGGGATGGTATGCAGGGTCAGAAAATGATCCTGGTTAAGGCCACTGGCTCAGCATGTGTGCTGAAGTCTGCCATGTGAGGAGTCATGCACATGCCCACCCTGTGAATGGATGTGCAGAGCCATACCAGCTGCCCAGTCGGCAGGATGTGTAGACTTTTAGGTGAAGGAGCATCGGGGAGCAGAAGAACCTCAGTTTACTCTTAGGTCAGGACCCAAAGCAGTACATGGATGGGGGCCCCAAGAAGTTAACTGTTTGAATACAAAACACCTAAATGCATATATATTTTTTAAAGTTTGGAGTGCGGATCATGGATTTGCATCCCCTGGGAGGTACAGGTGTATCAGAGGACGTGGCTGTTACCTGTGGTGTGTGACTCATCGGGACTCTGTCCACAAGGAAACAAAAGTGCTGGGGGCCCTGGGCCACCCCTAGTATGCAGTTCCACATCAGATTGCTGGGATCCATTGCATTTTCATTGGTTGATTTCCAGAAGTAGATTGCCAGGCCTTTCTTCCTACTCCAGGTTAATCACGAAGCTGTACTGAACACCTGCTGTACCTCATCACCGCACGCAAGCCTCCCCAGACAGACGGGTGGCAGCCGAACATGAGGTGCACTGCCTGGGAATTGAGATCAGGTGTTCCTCATGGAAAATGAGAATTCACCCCAGAACCACTAATGCCTCAATCCAGAAAAGAGTGTTTGAAAATAAAAACCGTCTAGTTAGTGTAGACACAAAAGGGGAAGACATGGAAGGGGATCTAACTGCAAGTTCAGTAGTTCGACATTACCAGCCATTCTACACGAGAAAGACAAGGCTCTCTCCTCCTTTCAAGATTTACTGCCTCTGAAACCCATAGGGGCAGCTCTACTCTGTGCTGCAGGGCTGTTGTGAATCCGAGTGGACTTGTTGGCAGCGAGTTTGGTGTAGCATTTAGCCTTGTTTAGCAAATACAGAAATAGAACAGCATCGAGTGTTCACATTTGCTTACTTGATGTATAAAAGACATCAGATTTCATGTCATTGTCCCTCTGACTCGCTGTCCAAGGATATCCTTTGGGTGAGTGGTTCAGTAGTTAAGTGCTCAGCTGCTAGTCTAATAATTGGGAGTATGAGCCCATCTCACCACCCTGGAGGAGAAAGACCAGATCTGCTGCCCTACAGAGCCGAGTCAAGAAATCACCCCCACAGGAGGTGGCTCTGGGTGGGCATCAACTGGATGGCCTTCAGAAAGAGCAGCAAGACCCAACCTCTCCCGGACTGTACAAGAAGCCAACAAGGGACACTGCTGGCACTTGCAAAAACATCCTCCAAATCTGCTTTCTGACCTTGGTGACAGGAGGTCAGAGTTCTTGAAAGCCATGTCTTCCCTTTTGGCAATCTCCCACTGTGATTATCTGGGGGGAAGGGGGCGGTTGATGGAATACATTGCACGTCTGATAATAATTTTGGGGTGTGTTTGTAATCCATAACCCACGCAGTATTTTTCAGTCATGTCCACACCTGTGAGATAGCTTGTTGAGGCAGGAGGAGTTTGTCTGGAAACCCCTGCGGATCTGACAATTCCAGCACCCGAAGAAAGAAAGGGAGCGGAGAAGAGAATGCAGCCTACAGGTGGTTTCTTCTTGGGTGGTCAGACTCTAGCCATGATGCCCCCACTGCAGGTTTTATAACAATAATTTTTCACAGATGTTGTTGCTGCTGTTTGCCATCAAACTGACTCTGATGGTAACCTGACTGGTGTCTGAGGGTGACACTGGTGTCTCTACGGGTAAATGTGTAGGGTTTTCTTGGTTGCTGTCTTTATAGAAACCGATTGCAGATCTTCTCTTACACACCATTGCTGCTGGGTAGGTTTAATTCTTTTATCTATCTATTTTTTCTTTGGGCATAATGATTCCTCTTTGATTTATTTTATTGAGTAATAATCAACATATCACGCAATAATTCAATTGTGCAATCATATCAAGAAGGGTTGTGCGGCTATCACCCCCATCAACTTTGGAACCGATTCTTCCTTCTGGTACCCTGTGATATTGACTCCCCATTTTCCCACTGTGTTAGTCTGAGTACTTTAGAGAAACAAATCCACAGAAACTCAGGTTTAAAGAGAGTTTTATATAAAAGTAAGTGCACATCAAGAAAACATCCCAACCCAGTGCTGCCCAAGCCCACAAGTCCAACATTAACCCATGTGTCCAACACCAATCCACAAAGTCCTCCTCCATTTCACAAAGCACACGCAATGATGCTGACTTCAGGAGGAAAGCGGAATCAGTGAGTGTGTAAGCAGCACTGGCTGCTCCAGCACTCAGGGCCGCATTGGGGTAGGTCCATGTGGCTTCTCCTCAGGGACGTCCTACAGGAAGTGAGCCTTGCAAGCTGAAGCAGGGAACTGGCTAAGGCAGATGCACTGGTCTGACCATCACAAAGCAAGAGATCTGAGGTTCACCGAGCCATTTATGCCTCCACCCTTCAATGAACCCCACAAGTGTTTATCGGCCAGGTTGGCACAATAAACTAACTACCTCACCCACCCTGGTCGTTAGGTGCCATCAGATCCATTCTGACCCATGGTCACCCCAGCACAGCAGAATGAAACCCTGCCCTGCACCGCACCATCCTCACACCTGTTCCTGTGCAAGAGCTCATTGTGGCGAGCACTTTTGGGAACTGCTGTCCATCTCTTTGAAGGTCGCCCTCTCTTTTGCTGCCCCTCAAATTTAACAAAGGTGCTAGTCTCTTCTGACAACATATCCCAAGCGTGTAAGATGAATCTCATCATCCTTGCCTCTAGGGAGCACTCTTCCAAGATAGATTTGTTGTTGTTTTTAACAGTTCATACTTTTAATATCCTTCACCAACACCACAATTGAAATGGATTGGTTCTTCTATGCTCTTTCTTATTGACTGTTCAATTTTCACATGCATATGAAATAATTGAAAATACTATGACTTAGATCAGGTATACCTTAGTCCTCAAAGCAATATACTTGCTTTTCTACACTTTAAGGAGGTCTTGTGCAGCAGATTTACCAAATGCAACACACCTTTTTACCTCTTGACTCTGCTTTCATGAGCACTGAATTTGGATCCAAGCAAAAGGAAAGCTTTAAAAATGTTCATCTTTTCGCCCTGTATCATGATGCTACCTATTGGTCCAAGCGTGAGGATGGGGGTCTTCTTTACATTGAGTCATAATCCACACCGAAGGCTGCGATCCTTGATCTTCATCAGCAAGGGCTTCAAGTCCTCCTCACTTTCTGCAAGCAAGCCACCTCTAGGTGCACTCAAACCTTTAATTTTCATAGTAAAATCACTGAATCATAGTGCATTCAAACAAGAAGTGTATGGCTTCCTTATGGTACCTGCCGTTAGAGATCACCTGAGACCCTGCCCTGCACATTCTCATCCTGGGGACATGGCTGTTGGGGCATCATCTCTCTAGATCATAGCTGCTCCTCGCTGTGACAGAGAGAAAGGACACTCCTGAAACATATCAACAAATGCCCTTCCATGGGCTGAGTGCAGTAGGACAGGGGAGAGAAATCCTCTGCCAAGGAGAGGCACACCTTATCTTTAAACTCTCTTAAAAACATATTCTTATATTTGGATGCCAAATCTTAAGAGCAAAGAATTTGCATTGGCCTGACATTTGCAACAGGTTTCCACAGCCCCTTCCTTCAAGTCAGGAGCCAAGCGCGTCATCAGTCTTTGCCGCCTTTCTTCTGGAGCAGCTTTGCTAGCCTGATCGGAAGGGTTCTCTTTTCCTGCCCCACCACCCAGGTGGTTGCAAGGATTCCAATCCCCTTGGAGCCCCTGTCAATGTCCAAGGATTCAGAAGCCAAGAAATCAAATGATGCCTGAGGAGAAGTATAAAAATATTGTTAAAACAAGCACACAAACAAAACATGACAGCAGCCTTCGCTAACAAAAATGCAAAATATAAAGCTATTGTTTCTCAGCCTCCATCTAAGTCAATACCCTTCTGCTTCTGCCTTTCTTACTCTTTTCTGACAAATTCTACATGGTTTGATTTATATCACGCCACTTAAATAAAAATAGGGAAAAAGATCTAGAAACACATATTTATATGTTAAGTATTAAGGTAGGAGATGGTCAGTGGGCCTTCACTCAAGTACTCTCTGAATGCAAGAACATTTTGTTCTAATAATCCAGCGTTCTGTGATACTCACCTTCCTGACACGATCACTGAAGACAAAATGGGTGCATAAGAAAATGTGGTGAAGAAAGCTGATGGTGTCTGACTATCAAAAGACATAGTGTCTGGGGTCTTAAGTGCTTGAAGATAAACAAGTGGCCATCTAGCTGAGAAGCAACAAAGCCCACATGGAGGAAGCGCACCAGCCTGTATGATGATGAAGTGTCGATGGGATCACATATCAGGCACTAAAGACTCAGAACAAAAATCATATCAACATGAATGAGGGGGTGCGTGGAGTGGAGACCAAAGCCCACCTGTAGGCAATTAGACATCCCCATACAGAAGGGTCACAAGGAAGACACGGGCCAGTCAAGCTGCAGTACAGCACCGATGAAACACACAACCCTCCTCTATCTCTTTAATGCTTCCTTCCCCCCTCTCTCCCCACTATCATGACTTCAATTCTACCTTAAAAATCTGGATAGACCAGAGCATGAACACTGGTACAGATAAGTGCTCACAGCACACAGATTCCAGGACAGATAAACCCCTCGGCACCAATAATGAGAATAGCGATACCAAGAGGGTAAGGGGAAGGTGGAGGGAGAAAGGGGGAACCGATCACAATGATCTACATATAACCCCTTCCCAGGGGATGGACAATAATGAGAATAGAGATACCAAGAGGGTAAAGGGAAGGTGGAGGGAGAAAGGGGGAACCGATCACAATGATCTACATATAACCCCTTCCTAGGGGATGGACAACAGAAAAGCAGGTGA
>NW_022111357.1:40278983-40280409 GCF_000313985.2 Echinops telfairi
GATCCATAGCTCTCTGAGGCTTTGTCAGTCTTTATGGCAGCGGGCAGCCTCATCTTTCTCTCATGTACCAGCAGGTGGGTTTGAACTGCTGACCTTCCTGTGACCAGACAAACACTTTCACCAATGTACTTTGATTCTAGCAACATGCCAGTGATCGAAAACAAGCTCTTGAGGGTGTCTTGAATGTTTGCGCCTTTCTTCTTGCCAATCCACAGTTTTTAGTCACAAGCTCCTCACCAGATGCCATTTGAAGCCAACTCCCCCTCCAGGCCTGCATCTCTGGGAAATTTAGCTTCCTTGGGGCATTTGAGACTCAATTCAAAGAACATTTTCCAGAAGGCTTCTGATTATGTGGAATGGCATATGGTGTTGGAAGCAGGCCTGCCTAGTGTCCCTGCCAGCATGAACTCTTACCCACAGCGAGTGATATCACGCACACAGTGGGGCTTCAGTACCAATGTGTTTTGATTGTGATAGCGATAGTGGTATGGAGATGATGATGATGATAAGGATGATGATCACCACGTCCCTTCGAGAATGACATTTCCTTCTGTCCATTTCATCTAGGGTTCAGTAATTGCTTGCAAAAGACTCTCAGCTGACTCTTCTCAATGCAGTTACTTTAATTAAATGGAACTTCTGATATTTTGGTTTTCCTCCCTGTTTGAACAACTGCTGGAACTAATGGCTACTAATTACATGTGGTGTTTACAAGGGACACCTAGAGGCCCTGACAGGCAGCTCTGGAGAGCTCGTCACTTGAAGGACAAGAGGAGCAGGCAGGGAGGCTGACACAGAAAATGGGAACATTTGCTGCAGCCGGAGCCTCTCATCCTGCAAATATTTATCCGGGTCACTGAGGAGTTGGGAGGAAGCAATGAGTGGCACTTCCCTGCCCATTTCAAAGAAGACAAACACATAGCACTCCTGACAGCTGGGAATGGAAGGAAAGGCATGGAAAACCAACCATCCAGCCTAAAGAACTGGCGAGCTCACTGGCGAGCTTTTGAAAGGAATCAAGGAGCAGGGGTGCGGATCGGGGAACAATGCTGCGAGGAAGGTTGAGATCTCCAGTCCGGGCATGTTGAGAGACTGATGGATATTTGTCATTAGCTTTCAGAATTTTTAATTATAGAAGTGGTATAAGTAATCACCCTGCCCAGCTTCACTAATGAGAGTCCTTGTGCTGAGACACAGTGGAGAGGCTTTTGTTAGATGCCTTTGAGAGTGTGTCACATAAGTGGGTGTTGCGCGCCAGCAGGGGGTTCAGGAAAAGCAGCGTCACTTATACAGGAAGTTCAGACCCACTGGAAGAAGTTACTCAGACCCCTGAAAGGACTCAAATTCAAAAGATAGGCAATCGTTGGGGTCGGGCTTTCCTTCTTAAATCAAGTGATCTTCTACATCAAGCCAGTGAGCATTCAGG
>NW_022111357.1:40281823-40291973 GCF_000313985.2 Echinops telfairi
AGGTTCTAATATTCCTGTGAAGCCCTGGTAGCACTGTGGTTGAAGTGGTTGGCTGTCAATGGAAAGGTTGGTGCTATAAACCCATCACCACTCTGTGTGGATGTGGTAGTCTCCATAGAGATTAGACTTGGAAACACTATGGAATGGTTCTGGTCTGTTCCATACGGTCACTGTGAGTTGGAATGACTTGATGGTAGTGGATGTGAATCTACCTGTACTATATCATGGGTAGCATGCATACACTATTTCAATAGCACAGGAATCCCAGAGTGGTGCAAAAGAGTATGCCTCAACCCCTAGCTGAAAGGTTGGCAGTGTGAACTCACGTAGATGTGCCTTGGGAGACAGACCTTATGATCTGCTTCCAAAAGCTGGGAAAACCCATGGAGCAGCTCTATTCTGCACACATGGAATCACCTTGAGTCGGAATCGACTTTTGAGCAGCTAAGAACAACTACTGATTTAAAAAATCAAAAGGATTTCTTTTTAAACTCCTTCCAGATGTATTAATTAGAGAAGGACCAAAGGCACCCCTCCTTTTGTAGAGCCCCCTGTGCTTCCTTTCGTGAAAGAAAGCTATGCATTAGTTTCTTAGTTGCACTCGCCCCAGCCTTCCTTACAATGAAGATGGTCAGGACTAAGACTATAAACAGAAATCATCTATGCTACTTCCTGGTGATGCTCTTAAAAACAAGGGGCATGGAATTCATGATGTCGCATTTCCTACATCCCATTAGCTGGAATGTGTATGTATCTGATGGGTGGATCTGCAACCGCCATCTTGGACCATCAGGAAGGAACTATATATTGGGAGAGAATAAAGAGAGAGACTTGTGAAACAAGATGGCAGAAACAGCCTGTTTCCCTCCTAATAGCAGGACTAACATACCAGCCCTGGACTCTTCTTAAAACTCCAGAGAAGATATGGCACTCACATCTGTACTCTAACAATTAAAGATTACCTGATCATTGAGGTCATTGTAGGTGTTAACCTTGAGGACAGTATTTTAGCAAGGCTGCAATACATTTCCAAAATAAGGGTTTGTCTTTTGGGGTCCTAAGTATAATAGTAATAGCATATGAATGTTTGTTATTAACGATTATGACCCAAACTCAGAAACCGAACTCACTCAGGCAAGTGGACTCTGATCTATTGTAGAAAGCATTGTCTTTCTCCTGAGGCACGGCTAATGGTCTTGAACTCTGTTATTGCAGATCACAGCCCAATAAGTAACCAGGGTTATGAGATAACAGGTAATTCCAAGATTTCTAAACCATTCAATGAAAATTCGTTATGTCAAGTGGGAAATGAACAAATATATGAAATGGTTTCTGTGATCAAAGATGTGTGGGATGGATGGCATACCTATCTCTCCCTTGAGGATTCATGGAGTATGTTAAATCCTGTAGACTTCTGAACTAACAGACCCTGTTTACTGACTTTTTTTCCCTTTTGTATAACGTTTCACAATTGTGTTGCTAATCATGGTACATACATGGTACATACATACATACATTGGTACATATACAGAAAACATACGTCACAGCTATGTGAATTATCATGAAATGCATTTCAAATTAATCATAAAATAGATACAAAGTAGAATGTAGCAGACAATGAAGATGTCTCCTTATGTTTCTTCCAGCTCATCTCTTTTTCCTCCCCAAGGCAAACACTGTCTTCCTTTCTGACTCCATGCATACTTCCCCAGCTCTTGAACCCTGTATCAATGGAACTGTAAAGTATATGACCCTTTGCGAGCTTTTGGTTTCTCTGACTCATTGTCATGTTGATGAGATCCACTCACGGGATAGATGGATTTTTCATTTTCTTTGCTCTATAGTATTCAGTTGTCTACCACATTTCATTGTTCATTCTGAGGTGGACTGGATCGAGAACAAGGCATCAAGATTAGAGGAAGACTCGCTAACAACCTGCTGTATGGAGCTGATGCCACGTCACCTGCTGACAGGGAAAAGAACTTGAAGCATTTATTGATGACTGTCAAAGAGGACAGCCTTCGGTATGGATTTTATCTCAACATCAAGTAAACAAAAACCCCCACAGCTGGACCAATACACAAAATCGTGGTAAATGGAGAAAGGTTTGAAGTTGTCACCTATTTCCATTTAATTGGCTCCACAACCAAGGCTCATGGGACGCACCAAAGACATCAGTTATTTGAAGCAGCGGGTTCTCATAGAATCGGCAGTCAAGAAATCAAGTGAGGGGCTCTCTTGGGCAAATACACTGCAAATAAAGGCACCTCTTCAAAATGTTCAAGAGCAAAGATGTCACTGTGAGGACTGATCCAAGGTGCACCTGACCCCAGTGAAAGTATTTTCAATCTCATCATGCAAATGTGAAACCTGGAGAACGGATAAAGAAGGCTGAGAAATGGATGCTTTTGAAACGTGGCTTGGGAACGGATATGAAATATACCAGCTACTGCCAGAAAAATAAACAAATCTATCTTCGAAGAATTACAGCCAGGATGCATCTTCAAACTGAAAATGGTGAGAGAGAAATCTTGTGAATTTGGACATGTTATCAGGAGGAACCTGTCCCTGGAGGACATCATGCTTGATACAACTTTGGGCTGAAATGTAAGCGCCACTGTGAGGATGACACAGGAACAGCCAGTGCTTCATTCTGTTCACACGGGGTCAGTGCGAGGGGGGACAGACTCAACAGCGCCGAACAACCACCGTCCATTCCGCCATCAGTCATTGCTTCAGCGATGTCCATTTGCAAAGTGTAACAACAATATGATGATGCAGCTGGGAGCTTCCTTGCCCTTGTCTCTCACTAAGCATGTAAATGCATTTCTGCTGCAAATCTACTTAGGAGAAGAATGCTAGATTATTAGGTATGTTTAGCTTAAATAGATAATGGGAAATTGCTTTCCAAAGTGGCTCTACAGTCCCAGAATTTTAATGATTGCGGTGGATGAGCGTTAACGTCGCATTGTGGTTTTAATGGTTTTCCCCTGATACTCCTGAAGCCGTGCTCCTTCCCTTACCTGGGTGACTAGTGGGACAATTTTGGGTATTAACAGATAGAGGTGATTTTTTTCATATGAAAATCCAATTGACCAAACACCAGTTATTGAAAAGATCATTTCCACCGTCCCACTGTTCTGCAAGCGACCGCCCTACCCCCAGAGATCAGTTGCTCATTTATACATGTTTTTTCCCCTCAACTCCATTGTGTTTTATTCCCTCCTTTTCTGCACTCAGGCAAACATCACACCGTCTTTATTACTGTGACTTCCCTAGGCTTGATATACAGTGTTCTTTCCACAATGTTCATGGACTCTGATTTCCTGCTCATTCTTCAAGGCACAAAGAAAGCTATTTATTTTAATACCATAAGGCAATTGTGAAATTTTAAGTTCTCCCTTGCATTCTGTTCATTTTGCTTTAACATATTTGAAGTGATATGCCCAAAATCAAACTCACTGCATCAAGTAGATTCTGACTCACAGTGACCCTATAGGACACAGTAGAAATGACCCTGTGGGTTTCCAAGATTGCAAATCTTTATTGGCGTAGAAAACCTTACACCTTTCTGACACAGAGTGGCTGATGGGTTCAAATCACTGATCTTGCAGTTAGCAGCCCAATGCATAATCCACTACACCAGTAAGACTCCTTGTCATGATATTGCAGTGTGTTTTATACATTCTTTATGAATTGCTATCACATTTACATATCGGTATATATCAAGTAATGCTTTTTGTCTTGTGTTTACTTTGTGCAATGACTTGGTTTTCTTATGTTTGCTTAATATTGCATGGTATGCATCATTTTATACCTCCCCCCAACAAAAACCTTTAAATCTGTACATATATTTTAGGTGGGTTTTGTAACCAACATATTGATTTTTCCCCCATGGGAGTATGTAACCCATTGAAATTTAATCTGATTCTAATGCTTCAAATTAACCATACTAATACTAGTTTCTATTTCTCTTTTTTATTTATGTTTCTTTTTTTCCTCCTGCCTTCCTTGTGATTTATTGAGCATTTGGACAATATTCCTGTCCCCTCTCTTTCATGGGCAATTGTTATATATTCATCTCCTTTTTTAAAGATTACTCTAGACAGTTTCATCTGCATTCGTGACTTATCAAAGTGAAATCTTACTTGGTACTTTTATACTTTCTTGAGTAATACAAAGATCTTAGAATAGTTTCTTTTGCACTTCTAACTTTTATGATATGATATGTATATATAATGACATTCTTCACAATGCCAATTTGGAGAGTAATTGAAGTTCTCAAGAATTTTAGTCTACTTCAACCAACTATCAATGGCCAAAGAAACAAGTAATCAGATAGCATATTGCATTGAATAACACTGTTACCAAAAAAACTCTAAAATTTTTTAAAGCGAAGAAAGGACTTTCATGACTGAGTTGCCTCTAAGCCAAGTCACAGTTTTTTCAATTGCCTCATGTGTAAGTGTAAGACAATGAAAAGGGAGCACAGGAGTATTGATCCGTTTGAATTCTGAAATAGGCCAGGAAATCTGTGGATTCCCAGAAGAACAAACAAATGAGTCGTAAAATAAATGCAACTAAAATTTCCCTTAGAAGAGAAGAGGTGAGACTTTGAATTGCTTATTTTAGAGACACTAGGAAATTGATTCAAAATGACATTAGATTTGGTAAAAAGGAGAGTCGAGGAAAATGAAGGAAACCTTTGATGAGATACACTGAAACAATGGCTACAGCAATGCACTCCAGCACACCAACAACCATGACCATGAAGCTGGACGAGACACCGTTAGATGCTGTAATCTATAAGGGGGTTGTGAATTTCTTCTGAGTTAACGGCCAACAACAATAGCAATTTGTAGACAGTGCTTCCTTTACTGTAGAGCTGCTGAAGAAGAATCAGCTGGGCTTCGTTTGTGTGCACATGCTTCCTCTGAACTCTTAGTGCTATTTAGTCCATGTATAGCAACCCAATGGGGAATTGTTCTGGTCAGTTTTTGAGACTCTAAATTTTTGCTATTGTTGTTAGGGGCTATTGAGTTAGTTTTGACCCATCGTGACAGCATAAACAGCAGAATGATGCGCTGCCTGGTCCTGCACCAGCCTCACAATTGTTTCCATGATCGAGCCCATTATTTCAGACCCTGTATCCATCCATCTCCTTGAGGGTCCTCCTCTCTTTTGCTACCCTTCTACTTTGCCAAACATGATGCCCTGCTCCGTGAACTGGTCTCTCCTGAAAACATATCCAAAGTATATAAGAGGGAAACTCACCGTCCTTGCATTTAAGAAGCATCTAGCCTTACTTTTTCCAAATCATAAAAATGTGTCCTTTTAGCAGTCCATGGTACTATCAATGTTCCCCAGCATTGAAATTCAAATGCAGTGATTCTTCTATGGTCTTCCTCACTTAATGTCCAACTTTCACATGCATATGATGCAAGGGAGAATACCATGGCTTAGGTCTGGCACCCTCTAATTCGCAAATCAACCTCCTTGCTCTTCAATACTCTAAAGGGGTCACGTCCAGCAGATTTAGCCAATGCAACATGTCTTTTGATCTTTGGACAGTTGCTATCATGAGCCTTGATTGAGGATCCAAGTAAAGCAAAATCCTTGACAACGTCAACCTTTCCTCCTGTTATCATGAAGTTAGCTATTGTCCAGTAGCAAGGATTGTGGCCTTCTCTATGTTGAGCTGTAATCCACACTGGAGGCTGATCGTCGATCTTCCTCAGCAAGGGCTTCAAGTCCTCCTCACTTTCAGCAAGCAAGGTTGTGTCATCTGCACATCACAGGTTGTTAATAAGCCCTCCTTCAATCCTGCGGCTGCATTCTTCTTCCTATAGATCCAGCTTCTCCGATTATTTGCGCAGCATAGAACTTGAGTAAGTCTGCTGAGAAGATATAACTCTGTGGCACATACGTCCTGCTTTTAAACTACGCAGTATTCCCTTGTACTGTCTGCACAACTGCCTCTTGAACCACGTACAAGTTCCTCTTCTGCATGAGGCAGTGTTGTGGAATTCTGATTCTTCTCAAGGTCATTTGTTACAGGAGCCTTGAGACTAGCAGCCCAACATACAACTCACTCGAAATTATATTCACTGTCCATAGAATGCGAGATTGGCCGTTCTTTTCTTTCAGCCTTTTGAATGACTATGCCATCACATTGTGTTCTATAAAGTTCTTTCTGTTGTGAAATTAGCTGCGAGTTTAAGGTTGGCTCCTTTGAATGGTGGACTCATCTGCAATTCTCTCCTTTTCCGCTGAGTGCTTTAGGCTTTGTGTCTTGGTCTTTGGTTTGCAGAAGCTTACTCTGATATGCCTGTGCATGGTTTTGTTTTGGTTTATTTGATAGGGATAGGCAGAACTTTGGGGATCTATGGCTTGGTATCACTCATTTGTTTTGTAACAGTTTCAGTAAGCATCCTTTAGGATATTGATGCAATTCTGCTCTTCTTGTGGGACGCCAAGTATACTTGTGTAAGACTCAGTTTTATCTAATGTCTCTCCTCTGGATTTTCAATCTTCTTGTCACTTCAAAGTTCTTCCTTGATATTTTCTTCTGACCACTTCAAAGCTCTAGTATTCTCTTCAGTCATGCTTAATCTGGGGTTCAGGCCATCTATTGAGCTTTTCAGTGTTTCTTTTGGGATGTTCTTATTGTGTTGTGCAGATCTTATTTGATTACTTCTTATAGATTTCATTTCTTTGCCAAAATTCTCAATCTTATCATTAAAAAAATTCTTGAGCATAATAATTATGGCTATTATAAAGCCAGTATCTTGTACTTCTATTTGGAGGGTTCTGTTTCTTGGGTCTCTACCATTTCTCTTGGTTGTCATTTATGTTGTCTAGCCTATTTTTCCACCTGATTATTTCTTATTAAAAGTTGGATGATGTGTCTGTAAACATTGTAGACATAAACTGTGACCTAAGGTAAGTCCCTCCACAAAGATTTAAATGGCTTCTGGTAAGTAACTCAGAGAAGTTCCAATTAGGGTTGACTTTAATCCAGTTTTTAGGAATTTAAAGTGTCAATAAAGCAAAAGTTTGTTCTTGAGAGAATAATTAACATCCTATCCACCTTTACTACTAGTCTGTAACTGAATAAGTTCTCAATATCAAGAAGATAAATTTACTAAGACTCCCCACAATGGACCCACAACTATACTTTCCATTCCTCCAGCTCCATGTAGCTCTGAATGCTGTTCAGCAGAGAAGTAAACCTACCATTTAGCGCTCCTTTTTCTCTATGGGTGTTCTTCTCTGAGGCTTTGTCTCTCAATTTCTGCCCACATCATTAGCTATCCACTGCCTTAATATTTTCTTTTTGTTTTTTTCCCTCCAAATTTTCCAGGTTGTTTTCAGCAAGAAAAAAATTGTTTTAGTTTCCAAGTCCTCTAATACAAGAATAGAAAATCCCCTTTTAACTTTCTTTAAAGGATCTTAAAGAAAGATCCAAACATCAGACACACTCTCTCTGCTACACATGCCTGATGATAAGCCAGATGGAGCTACCCTGATGGAACCAGAGCCCTGGAGCTGGAGGATCCATGAGGACACCCACACCAGGGCTGAGATGCTTCAACCGCCACTGGATCCATGAGACTTTCCACCCACTGGCCTATGATCTTCCTGCATTCTGCGTTATTTCTTCCTGCATGGCTGCATGAGCCTGAAGGGGAATTTATAGACTGGTATTGGACATATGGGCTAATATTGGATTTATGGACTTAATCTGAACTGGGCTGGGATGTTTTCTCAATATACAATTTTATATGAAGCTCTCTCTTACACACACACACACACACACGATCCAAATATTGAGCGTACAATGTTGAATGTGTTAGTCTGGGTACTTTAGAGAAACAAATCCACAGAAACTCATTTATAAGAGTGTTTTATATAAAGGTTAAGTGCACATCAAGAAAACATCACAACCCAGTGCTTCCCAAGCCCGCAAGTCCAACATTAACCCATATGTCCGACACCAATCCACAAAGTCTTCCTCCATCTTACAAAACACACGCAATGATGCTGACTGCAGGAGGAAAGTCAAATCAGTGAATGTGTAAGCATCTCAGCGCTGGCAGGGTCTCCACTTGGCTACTCCTGCACCCAGGACTGCATTGGGATAGATCCATGTAGCTTCTCCTCAGGGATGTCTTACAGGAAGTGAGCCTTGCCAGCTGAAGCAGGAACTGGCTAAGGCAGCTGCACTCTGTTCTGATCATCAGAAAGCAAGAGACTAGAGAACTAGAAAGGCAAGGCTCACCGAGCCATTTATCTCTCCGCCCTTCAATTAACCCCGCATGTGTTTATCGGCCAGGTTGGCACAACAAACTAACTGTTGTTGTTAGGTGCCCTTGACTTGGTTCAGAATCATAGTGATCCTAGGTACAACACACCAAAATGGTGCCCTGTCCTCTGTCATTCTCACAATCACTATGTTGGGGCCATTGTTGTAGCCACTGTGCCATCATCATCCCCTTCTTGAGGGTCTCCCTCTTTTCTCCTGCCCTTCCACTTTACCAAGCAGGTCCTTTTCCAGGGTGGGCTGTGCTCTTCTGATATCATGTCCCAAGTCTGTGAGATGGTATCTCAGCATCCCCTTTTCTATGCAGCATCCTGGCTGTACTTCTTCTCCTGAGACGGATTCGTCTGTTCTTGGTACCAGTCTGTGGCACCAGTAGGACCAAACCCAGTTCATTACAAACACATTTTTAACATTAACATTTTAAGATACTGAATGCTGAAGTCTTGGGCCTATTGATGTAATTTACCTACTATTCTGGAGTAAAGCCTCTATATCATCATCTAGGATAGAAACGAGTCCAAACAAAGCAAAAAAGAAATCAGTCTAAACTATCACATTTAGGATTTGACTTTCTGAGATAATACTGAACAGTGTGAAGATGATTATTTTCTTATCAAACCAGAGTCGTGGTTATTTTTATGCCACCATTTGAATTTTAATATCTATATGCATCCATTCTTTTATTTTTATTCATGATTATTTTATACTGCTTTTGGTATTTTATTATCGATATATATTCACACCTCTCCTTTTATTTTTTAGTATTGCTTTATATTTTATTCACCACCTATCTTCAGAGACCCTTCTGACCGGGATTCTTTTTTCCAGGAACCAAGGTCATGGTGGTGAGCAGCAGTTCTTGAAGTTGTAAAGCAGTCTTGTTTCAGAAGCCATTGTGGTTTACTCATCCCTGTGTGTATTGAGCACTTTCAATGTGCTAGAATCTGTCTTAATGGCTTTACTTTTATTCCTTTAGTCTCCCAAATGTTCCAATACAGCAAGTCCTACTAGGACTCCACCAAGAGTCTGCACCTGGTGGTGCCGTGATTAAGTTTTCTGCTGTTAACTGAAAGGTCAGCAGTTCAAACCCCCCAAATGCTCATTGTGGGAGCCAGCGGTGGCAGGCTGTGTCTGAAATGATCACAGCTGTAAAAAAACCCAGGAGCAGGGTCCTATCGGGTTACTAGGAGTCAAAATCGCCTCAATGGCAATGAGAGCATGTTCCACAGCCATGGGAAAGTTTCATTAACCTGCCGGGTTAACACACACAGCGGAGAGGCCCGCCTCTCATTGCATTCTCAGACCCAGGTCCCAAATCCGTGTGTGGAGCAGACTGGATGCATCTAAAGGACCCATCACTTTTACTTTGTGAACAGGACGGCTCACTTTGTTTTCAGCTCCTCTGCTCGGGTTGTGCAGTAAATTTCTACAAGTCAAGCGCTCCCGGCAGCGAGTCCGCACTGTGACTGAGCAGGAGAGAGCAAACACGTTCTGATGAAGCTGGGAAGGTGCCTCTTTGATGAAAACACAGGAGTTTGAGTACCCAAACATCTGCTGTACTTGCTCACAGGCCTTCGCCCTGTTTGTGTTTTTGCTTACTTCCTCTCTTTCAGTATAACAATCGTTATGTTGATTACATTAAACAACAGAAGATTGGCGCTTTTGTGCTTTGATCCTTCGTGGATCACATCCTGCACACGGGTTGCACTGAGCCTTCCTTTCGAAAGAAGAACCCTCACAGCAAAGGCCTTTTTACTGAACAAAGCAGAGTCACGAATGGATGCAGTAAAATGGAAAGAGTGGCTTCAGCCGCTAAGAACAGAGACC
>NW_022111357.1:40297988-40300829 GCF_000313985.2 Echinops telfairi
AAAACAGAGATGATCAGAAAGATACTGACTTTTTAAAATGAATTCTGCCAAGGAATTCAACTATGCAGACAATAACAAACTATGAATGATAAGAATGGAAATTCTAGAACTCTTCATTGTGCATAAGCAGAAGGTGCACGTGGATCAAGTGGCAATTGTAGGAACAGAACAAGGAATACTGCATGCCTTCAAATCAGGAAAAGTGCGCATCTGGGTTATCTCCTCTCACCATCCATATTCACTGTGTATGCTGAGCAAATTCTCCGAGAAGCTGGATTCGACGAAGAAGAATGTGGCATCAGGATTGGAGAAATATTTATTAACCTATGATGATAAATGCAAATGATACAACCTACTTTGTTGAATGTGAGGCAGACTGAAAACACTTGCTAATGAAGCTCAAGGATTACAGCCTTCAATATGGATTAGAACTAAGTGTGAAGAAGACCACAATTCTCACAACTGGACCAATAGGTAACATTTGGATGACTGGAGAAAGGGTTGACGTTGTCAAGGATTCTGTCTTGCTTGACTCTGCAATCAAGGCCCATGGGAGCAGCCGTCAAAAGGTCTATTGATGAGTCACATTTGGTAAATATGCTGCAGAAGACCTCTTTCAAGTACTGAATGCTCCTTAGCGGTGAGGATGGTGAGATCAATTCTCCTATATTTTGGACATGTTGTCAGGACAGACAGTCCTAGGTGAAGGACATCATGCTTGGTAAAGTAGTAAGGAAGCAGAGAGAGAGCGACAGAGAGAAAGCGAGAGCTTCAACAAGATGAACTGACACAGTGTCGGCACTGAGGGGCTTAAACACAACACCCATTCTGTGGTGGCACAGGAGAGGGTAGTGCGTCTTTCCTTCGGTAGCACACACGGTGGCTGGGACCTAGATTCAATTTGATGAGACCTAGCAACCCTAGCCAAGGCCCACCAGAGAAGAGACCGGTCCTCAGAAAAGGACATCATGTGTGCTACAGAGACGGTCAGTGACAAGGAGGAACGACTTGGATGAGATGGATTGACACAGTGACTGCAGCAATCAAACATGACAACAATTATGACGATGGCACAGGCCCGTGCGGTGCTTTATTATGTTGTGTTATGCATGTCCTCAATGCATCTGAACTAATTCTATGATGCCCCAAAGCAACAACAACAACAACATGTTTTCGGGAGAACTTGGTGGCTCTGCTTGACACGAGTCCTGCTAACGGCGAGGTCAGTAGTTCAAACCCACCATCTACTCTGAGAGAGAGATTATGCTGTTTGTTCCTATAAAGATTTATAAAGCCTCAGAAACTCTCAATAGGATTGCTGTTCACCAGGCCAAACTCGTTATCGATGTTGATGATTTCAGGTTTTTATTTTTCTTTTATTAACTTGAGTATGGTCCAATTTCACTGATTAAGGCTCATATTTCAGATCCCAGCTTTCTCATCTAAACCATGACTGCCTAGATCCATGCTCTTCAAATCAGGTCAGGGGTATGAAATTACTTGGAGGAAAAAAATTAAACACTTTACCTTATCCCAGTTTTAATCTTTTTCATTGTCCTCATCATTACTGCCACTATGACCAAAAATGTAATTGCAAGTAGTAATGAAAAAATATATCGTGCGTGTGTGCACATGTGCGTGCATGCATGTATTTATGTATATGCATGTGGCAGTGCAGCTTCCAGATATATAGCGCATCCTGTTAGATTCATCCAAACAGTCTGATGTCTTTCCATACTGAAGCGGAAGGCATCAGAGCTGGGAAACAGGACAGTATCACAGGAAGAGAATAGAAGGTGGAGCCTGGTACAAAATTTGTCATTAAAAAAAAGTCCACAGACAGGAATCCAAACATCAGAGATAGCCCCTCTCAATGCCTAGCTCCTACGTCCACAAAGTAGAAATGGCCTGTCTCATCCAGGGGCTTACTGCTGTAGCATTAGTCATTTGCATGTGCTTATACTCACACAGCAGAGTAGTGACAAACCCCTAATGCCTATTAAAAAAACCAAGCACCTAAGTGGAGACAATGGCAATTTGAAAAGCTAAGGAAGTAGAGCTTTTCAATTTCTTGGCCAATTCTCATTAAGGATATCCAGATCCAAAGCCAGCTGGGCGGGGCAGGTGAAGATCATTACCCTTACTTACCTGCCAAGACCCAAGGGTCCCATTTCTTTTTGGACTTCCCTGAAAGCAACCATTTTCACCCCTATCATTTTTAGACTCTGTCACCACATTAGTGTCTGAGAGTAATTATGTTTACCCTTTATTTGGCTACAACTAATGAACCAGTGATAAACAACTCAGCATTTTCTCCCCCGTAGAATAATGAATATTAATTAACCTGTCAAAAAGGGACTGGCAACCCTGCCCAAATATAGCAATGGCTCATTTGCAGGGCAGGCTGCACAGATTGGGCAAGAGAAATGTGTCCAGAGGTTCTCAGAGACCTTCCATTGCCAATGGAACCAATCTATGAACTCAGACATATGAGCTACTAGAGAGACTGGGTGGGTCTCCCAAGCCTCAGTGAAACTTGAATTTTCTGAGGACCACTTATCCAGCTTCTCAGCCGTCGTTCTGAACAGACTTGTGTTTGGAAGGCACCAAGCATGAGAATGCGGCCAAGCCCAGAACTGGGGCCACCTTTGGTGACACGTTGTGGAAACGTCATGCCTGACAGAGCCGACAGATGGATGCCAGGCTTTGGGAAAGGGGGTGGCATCAAAGAAGGAGTTGCTGACGCAGGGGGTTGGGTTCTGGGTAAACCTGAAAATGCTTGGCCAAAGTATTTGGATGGCCTTCTCCATCCAGTTTTCTCAGGGTAGCCTCTTTCTGGCT
>NW_022111357.1:40300929-40304686 GCF_000313985.2 Echinops telfairi
ACAGCTGGGAGACAATGCTACATGCATGCTCTTCTCTAAAAGCAGCCCATTCAACTACCTCATCAGCAAAACAGGTAGCCAACCTCTAGGAGACAAGAGGGGAAAACATAATTGAGAAATCTGAAGGTGCAGATCTGTGAACAAGCAAAGCCTTTGTGAAATCGCTGGGGTGGAACCTGTATTTACAATCACGCTGCTGTTCCAATCCGATGAACTTACAAGAAATTACTGATTCAATCTTGGCCAGATGTGATTCCAGTCCAGCCCTCTAGGGCAAGGCATAAGCTTGGTGATCCATGACACATTCTCTGCACCACCTGCCCCTCCCCCCTCCCCCAAGACAGTACCTCAAAGCCCAGGAGAACTGTCTCTGGTGACACTGTCCCTGGAGAGGTAGAGATGCATGAGAGAGAGCTAAGGGCATGGTGGAATCACGCGCAGGGGCAATGGTCATCTTTCTGTGTCATGGGTAGTCATTCCAGACACAACATCATGGATTGAATTGTGGTCCCCCAAACATGTGTTTACTGACTGCCCAAGCTTCTCTGTGGCTTGGCAGTAAGAAAACAATGTAATTTGGCAGTTATGTAATGAACTTGACCCAGAGTCAGCAGAGAAAGAAAGCTTACTCCATGCAGCCACGACCACCGCCATCTTCCACCTATGGCACCAACCAACCAAAAACCACACTGCCCTGCATGAGCTCCCAAGGTGCCCTCCTGCCCCCAAGGAAGCAGCCCACTAAGATGACTTTTTTGCTAGTTTTGTAGAACACCAGAAAGCACTTTCTTAAACACAAAAGAGACTGGCTTGCAGAAAATAGTGGGAAATTAAATTATCACTATTACAAGGGGTGGGGGGATTTAACCTAAATTAATCTGTAGTTAATGAGAATGTGTGAGGGGATAATAAACTATTAACTTTGCTGCTGTAATGAGGGAGGAAAGGAAGACTTCGTCTTCTCAGTCCTCAAGCCCTGCTTGGGAGGGTCTGCAGAGTTGGACAAAATCGGTGAGGCTCCTCCTCTCTTGTCTTTCAGAACTTGGCTAGGCCTTGTCCTCCTCACTCCCAATCCTGACATACGGGACTCTCAGTTAGGAATCTCTGCTCAGACCAATTTTGATTTTTCAGCAAAAGGAAAGTGGATGCCAGGTGCACTTAAGACTCAGATCTGACACTGCCTTTGTCAATAGACTCCCAGTCCAGGGCTAGCTGAGCTGTGCCTTGGAATTTGAAAAGAGCAACACCAGATACCCAGGAGTGAAGGAGAAGGAAGGATCAGGGCAGGCGAGAGGAGGGGAGAGAAGGCTACATCAGGAACGGAGGGAGGGGGCAAGGAAGACAAGGAGGGTCACAGAAAGGGAAGGGTGGGGGGACTGATAACAGCGCAGGAATGGAGCAGGGGGACGGTCTTCCTGTGCATTCAGGAAGAGAGAACGAATCCAGTCGTGCTGTCCTGTATATGAGGAGGAAGAAACCGCCTGGTGTCTGAAGAACCAGCCCTATGAAGGTCCTGGTATGAGGGCCTGAGCGTCTTGCCAAGGAACTCAGAGTTTATCCAGAAGCATTGGCAAACTGACCCCCAAGGGTCAGACCATGCCATGAGAACCTTAGTTTGGCTGCATGGGAAAGGACTGAGGGTGGAGGCAGGGCAAGTGCAGGTAGGGACAGGTGGTACCCGATGCAGAGGCCAGGAAAGATGTCTCTAGTCTCAGTATCGTCCACTCATCTTCTGCGGAATGAGATCACTGGCCTTGGAAATCCAAGCTCAAACGTCGAGCTGATTAGAAAAGGAAAAAACAACAACAACCTCCCCTCCCTCCATTTTACCTACTGAACGTAGAATAAGAAGTAAAAATAAAGAAAAGCTAACACATAGACTTGTTACCCAGGCTCTGATATTCAGACAGGCTAGATTCTCTGTGTAAGTACCGTCCTAAGTAACGCAAAGCGATCACCATGTCATGCTGACTCCTGGGGGGCGGGGGGGGGGGGGTGCATTCTGAGGGACTCCCTGTAGCCCAGGGCCAGGACAGAGACCTGCATGCCAGAAAGGGCACAAGTGTGAAGGAGCAGACGTGAAGGTGCCCAGCTAAATGCAAAACCGTCCAGGAGGAGCCCGATGAGGAATAGATATCTCTTCCCACTTCTGCTTCCTGTTTCATCTCAGGGGGAGGTGCTGAGTCCTTGGGGTATGCCTAGATGATGAGGATGATGTCATTTTTCTTCCATTCAGGATGCTTTCCGGAAGTCTCTGTATCTCTCTGCCACTACTCATCGGCCAGAGTGTTGTCCTGTGTATACCGTGCATACTGCTGTGACATCAGAAGCTCTGCCATGGAATTTCACATACCAGCCGGGTGACCCCCCACTGGACAGGTTTCAACAGAGTTTCCAGACTAAGACTTGGAAATCTACTCTGCCAATGAGCCATTGGCCCCTGTGGCCAACAGCAGAGCCTTGTTGGATGGAACGCTGTACGCCGTGTTCTGTAGGGTGAAAGACCCTAGCTGATCATCTCAGCGATGGGCTCTAACAGGAGTTAGTGTGACGGAGAGCAGGCAGGGCTAGGAACGGGTTCATTCTGTTACACGTAAGATTTCCCATGCGCCGCAGTCAATGCCATGCAACTAACAACACAACGACACGTTTCCCTGCGTTTCCATTAAGGAATCCATTGACTGAGCAAGAATTTTCTAACAGAACTTTCTGTGAAGCACAAAAATGGCATTGAATTACCAATAGTTTGCAGGCAGGCCATTGGATTAGATATTTGATCTGCTGTTCTCCATCTGTCCATCCTTGGAGAGCCAGAGAACATTTTGATGGTGACGGTAGAGGACGGGGTAGGGGTGGGGAGGCGGGAGCGGGACAATCTATAAAAACACAAACCACACTGAGAACCTTGCTTATTTGAATGGGCCCGTGATGATCAGACTTAGGATAGAGCCTCTTTCAAACATGGAGGTCATTTGCTGCTTCGAGACGCAAGAAGACAGGAATGAATACGCTCGGGGAACACATCCATGCCATATGGACCCTGCAGGACAAGATAGATCGGCCCCCTGGGAGTTTCCGAGACTGCAGCTCTTTACAAGACTGGAAAGCCCCCTCTTCCTCCCAAAGGAGGAGGTGCAAAAACAGCTGGGAGACAATGCTACATGCATGCTCTTCTCTAAAAGCAGCCCATTCAACTACCTCATCAGCAAAACAGGTAGCCAACCTCTAGGAGACAAGAGGGGAAAACATAATTGAGAAATCTGAAGGTGCAGATCTGTGAACAAGCAAAGCCTTTGTGAAATCGCTGGGGTGGAACCTGTATTTACAATCACGCTGCTGTTCCAATCCGATGAACTTACAAGAAATTACTGATTCAATCTTGGCCAGATGTGATTCCAGTCCAGCCCTCTAGGGCAAGGCATAAGCTTGGTGATCCATGACACATTCTCTGCACCACCTGCCCCTCCCCCCTCCCCCAAGACAGTACCTCAAAGCCCAGGAGAACTGTCTCTGGTGACACTGTCCCTGGAGAGGTAGAGATGCATGAGAGAGAGCTAAGGGCATGGTGGAATCACGCGCAGGGGCAATGGTCATCTTTCTGTGTCATGGGTAGTCATTCCAGACACAACATCATGGATTGAATTGTGGTCCCCCAAACATGTGTTTACTGACTGCCCAAGCTTCTCTGTGGCTTGGCAGTAAGAAAACAATGTAATTTGGCAGTTATGTAATGAACTTGACCCAGAGTCAGCAGAGA
>NW_022111357.1:40305397-40309300 GCF_000313985.2 Echinops telfairi
GTTTAATCACTGCATTACCAGCACTTCCGATTTTGGAGCCAGATTACATTAGATTTCTGTAGCATTCAACTTTTTCTCCATTAAAACAAAGACAAACAAACAAGCAACCCATCAACCAAACCAGTCACTGTTGGGTCTTCCCTGACTTATGGTGGCGACTTTCTGTGTGTATCAGAGTAGAAACGTGTTATGTAGAATTTTCAGTGGCTGACTTTTCAGACATAGATAACTAAGCCTTTCTACCCTTCGGTTAGCAGCTGAGGGAATTAGCACTTGGTACTGCCACTAGAGGAGGAGAAACCCAAGCCTGGATAATCATGTGCCCCTTACGGGAGTACAGTCCTGTTGGATGCTGGTGATCTTCATGAACACTTTTGGTTGGATGGCCACTAGGCTTATTTATGTATTTCTTCTATGGACCAGGATACAATCCTTGCATCCATCCACGTAGAGAGCCAAGGAAGTAGGAATGGTTCAGGAGGGAGAATATTGGCTGGGAAGGGAAGCCATGACCCTGGCTGTTAGAGGGGACAATCTTCCTGGCCAGCTTTCCTGGGAGCATGCTTCTCCCTGTTGCGGAGTCCGGAGAAATAGGGTGCTACACCATACTCTGCCATGTTGTCCAGGGAATTATAGGTTTTGCATATAGCAGCACAGAGCCATCCAAAAGCAATGATTGTAATTATAGTACCTTCACATTTGATTTCCTGGCACTAAATGGACTGTTACTGATGTATTTCTAGGAGAGAGTGCCCTGCATCTTCCTTGGTGGAGCTTACATATAATGAGGTTTTGTCCCAATTGAATACAGCACATTGTGTGCAGCGGAGCAAGCACTGGGCAGCTCAGAGATGCCATGATGGTTTGGGAAGGAGTGATAGCTTGGGAAGAAAAAGCAGGGAAAGAGGCAGGGGAAGGAAGACCCCTAAGATAATAAGGCCACTGTAGATCTGTCCCTCTGTTGTACTGTTGTTAGTTACTTGCATGTTGCTGTGTTGCTGGAATCTATACTACCAATAGCTCAAAGACTAGCAGCATCCCTATGGTAGACAGGTTTCCATGGAGCGCCAAGCCTGAGAACCGAGTAGGAAGGAGGACTTGAGTATCTACTTCCAAATATTGGCCAGTGAAAATTTGGTCCCCGACAGAAGACTGTTTGACATCGTGCTGGGCATCATCAGGATATCCCCATCACTAGAGAGGTACATCATGTTTGGTCAAGTAGAGGGTCAACAAAAATGAAAGAATCCTTTCCTGAGATGGGCTGATCCAATACCCTCAACAATGGGCCTGACCATACCAGCAATCTTGAAGGTCATATAGGTCCAGGCAAAGTTGGATTCTGTTTTTTACATGGGGCCATCATTTGTTGGAGCAGAATAATTCACAATGAAAAATATATACAAAGACATCCCAGCAAGGACCAGTGGATCTGGTAGGAAACATGGTGCACATGCCAGGTCCCAGAAGGAACTGTGACCATCACCTGCAGTGAGACTTTCAAAGACATCTCTCTTTCTTCCCAGGAGCTCCTTCTGGGAGCTTCTTCAGATGCAGAGCTTAGACCAGTGTCTAAAAGCACTGACTTTAGGTCTAACAGACCTAGATCAGAACCAGACACTTCCTTGCCTGGTGACTTTTCACACATATCCTTCTTGGTAAACTGGAGAATTAGGATTCAATGAGACAAAAATGGCAGACGCAGTGGCTCCTGTTATAAGTTGAGGTATAGAGGGCAGGGTGGTCTGTGCTGGAGCACTTGACATTGGGTCATCAAAGTTTCTTGATGGGGTTAGGTGCTTTGCAGTCAATACCAACTCATGACGCCCCACGTACAGCAGCACAGAATGGTGCCCGGTCCTGAGCCAGGTTCATTATCACTGGCATGCTTGAGTCCATTTTGGTCACTGTTGTGTCCATCTGTGATGGTTAGATTTTGTGCGAACTTGACTGGGCCAGGAATCTCAGGGGTTTGTCCTAGTAATCCCCTCTGCTGTGACCTAACATAATGTAATCTACTCTATGATGGGCTCTTCTATGAGCTCCCAAGCAGCTGTGGGAAGAGTGGGGTGAAGTGCAACCCCTTTCCTCAGGTCACAGCCCTGATGGGGTTTCCTTAGGGATGCACCTATTCCCTAGATCACTAGACTCTGAAGTGTTTGCTTGCTTCTTTGTCTGGATCCTGCATCTGACTCATCTACCTCTGGATCTCTGGATTTGAGCCACTTGACGGTCAACCCTTGTCATCATCTGACCTGCCACCTGACCTACCAACTTTGGATTCGATGGACCCTGAAGCCACAAAACTGACCTGCTGGCTTCGGATGTATCTGTGTCTGCATTTCCCGGCCTCTGGTCTTCCTACTTTGTCTTTCTGCGTCCTGGGATGTCAGTTTCCAACACTACACAATTCAGGAGAGATGTTGCTTCTCCAAAGATGTGATCCATTGTAACTGGTTTTGATTCCCTAGAGGACCTAGTTTACCAGACAATCCACTTCATGGAGGATTTCCCTCATTTTCTCTGACCTTCCACTTCCCCCAACATGATGTCCTTTTAAAAATCAATTAGTCTTTCCTGATGAGAGAGCCCAATGAAAGAGAGGTAAAGTCTCATTATCCTCAAACTTTGGGTCACCTCAAAGTTTATCGAAATTTAAACTAGGTTTACCACATTATTGATGGTTCACCTCATGAAAAAGGTCAAATCAGATGTACTGAAAATATAACAATAACAACAAAAACACAACAAACAACTAGTACTGAGTACTTCCATGTGGGTCACAAATAAACTGATTGCATTCTTAAAATGATGTGGGACGGCAGGATGCTGGACTCTTAGATCTGCTTCCACCGTGTGTCCATCGCTCTTCTGTACAGAAAGAACTTCACTGTAAAGCAGTGCCCCTTGGACTGAATGTCCATGAGTCCCTGCCACTCCGGTGCGTAAGGAGACGTGGCCGTGTGCCAAGTGTGCATGGTTAACATGCTGTCATTGTAAATTAGGACACAGATTGCTTCAAGAATAGGGATGCACCATGAATTCTGGAACTGTGAGAAACAACTGGAATTACTTGATGAACAAGACCCTGGTGGGAAAGGCAGAGACTTGATTTCTATTCCCTTCACATCCTGGGCAAGCGTGAGTTGAAAAGCCTTCTTAGCATTGAGGAGTAATACAGACTGACTCCCACAATTTGACCGCAAGAGTTCAGGGACCTCTGTCCTTTAAAAATTATGTGCTGACAAAATTGAGGTTTCCTTGAGCCCCATGAGCTCTCTGGAGAGAAACAATGGTCAAGGGAAGGCTCTTTAACCCATTGTGTTCCAAGGATGCCCTTCTCCATCTGGCTGAGGTAAGACACAAGGGTGTCCCCTCTTTACCTCTGGCCAGGGCAGACTCTAAATGAAAACAAAACAAAACAAAAGCCCTCACTGCCATTGAGTCCAGTACAATTCACCGTCACCCTACAACACAGGGTAGAACTGACCCTGCACATTTCTTACACGGTTATTCTTTACAAGTACAGAAAGCCTCAACCTTCTTCCATGAAGTGGCTGGTGGTTTCAAACAGAGCTTTCCATTAGCAGCCCGACACATAACCACTACATGACCAGGGCTCCCTTCAAGTGGATTCCCATTCTCCCACTCACGATTGGCTAACTTGACTAGGAAATGGAATTTTAATTTTATTTCATGAACAGTTAACTGTAGATCGTCAGAAGTGGCTGGTTAGTGGCTGTTCTTGTTGGACAGAAGAGCCTAATTCCATAATCTTGGGTGACCAGACCCCAGAATAATACCAAATGGGAACAAGTGGTAGTTACGTAATCTGTTGTCAATTTGAGGCTTAAGAGTGAAAGGATGCTTCATGCAATCGATCGGGCTTTTCAGTGCTGCGTA
>NW_022111357.1:40312147-40315419 GCF_000313985.2 Echinops telfairi
TTAGCCTGTCAATCAAGTCACAGTTTGATGACTTCATTTGGAGGTACTAAGGAGATAAATAGCTCACTGGAGGTGGGACAAATGCTCACTCTCTGGGAGACATTATGGACAACAAGCCTGATGGAGCTGGAGTAGCCACATGGAGACCCCTGCCAGCACTGAGATGCTTACACCTCCATTGGATCCAAAAGACTTTCCACCCACTGGCCTGTGATCTTCCTGCATTCAGCATCATTGCATGTGTTGTGTGAGTCTAAAGAGAACTTTATAGATTGGTATTGGACATATGGACCAATATCACACTTACGGACTTGATCTGGACTGGGTTGGGATGTTTGATCAATATTTAATTGCTCGTGTACATAAAGCTCGTTCTTATACACACATGAGTCTCTATGAATTTGTTTCTCTAGTCTACCCAGACTAACACAGAACATCACTCACGTTTCAATTTTCTTCGTATCATCTTTAAAAAAACAAACTCACCATTATCAAGTCAATTGATTAATAGGGACCCTATAGGACAGGGTAGAACTTCCCCTGTGAGCTTTTGGAGACTGTAAATGTTTATGGGAGTAGAAATACCTGTCTTCCTCTAATGGAGTATCTAGGGGCACAATTATTATGATTTGTCTTTGTCTGAAAATAAAAAAGAAGTACCTTTGCTCTTGAGTCTACTCTAATACTAACTGCCACATCGGTCAGAGTAGAACTTTGCCCCATAGGATTTTCAGCAGCTGATTTTCTGGAAGTAGATCATCAAGAATTTTATCCTAGGTACCTCTGGGTGGACTCAAATTGTTGACTTTTATGTTAGCAGCTGAGTACAATAACTATGTACAGCAGCATTCAGGGACTCCACTGTCTTTCATTGAAAGGATGTTTTCCCCCTATAATCAAATCTACATACCTCTGTGCCTCTCTACTATTTTACAGCTGGTTGAGATCATGTGTCATGGGAGAAGACCAGCCATATAACTGACAAGAGATAGAAGAGGACTTCTGAGTCCAAGCAGGAAGGCCTGGTGTGTGTATTTAATGGCTTCAAAGTTCCTCCTGGAATTTATTCTCCCTGTTCTCCCAAGTGAAGGGTAATTTCCTCACTAGGGGCTATTATCACATCGAAGTGGCCATTGACGGCTGAAAAGCAATATACTGTATTTATGTTTTATTAACTTCAGTAACCTTTGATGTTAAAGAACTCTCAGTAAGGGCAATTGGATAAACAAGCTGATTGACTAAGCATATTGATCCACATTGGGGTTCTGTTCTAAATAGCTGCACATTGATGGGCATCTTCACTATGCCTGTTTGGGATCTTCTATGAACAACTTTCTCAATTGCACCTGGATTTGCTCAAAGGGAGAGACACATGCATGTATTTGTTGTTGTTGAGTCGACTCTGGCTCACGGTGACCTCCTTCGGGTTACAGTAGAACTGTGCTCCACAGAGCCTCAATGGCTGATTTGCAGAAGTCATTGCCAGGTGTTTCTTCTGAAGAACCTCTGGGTGGACATGAATCATTTGCACCACCCAGAAACTCCGGAGAAACACTAGGCTGGCCAAAAATTGAGATGCTTGATGTTTACTTTAATGAGCAAAAGAGATTCTTCTCTGGGAAGCGTTCAGGGGTTCCAACTTTATGGCAAATCAGCACCAGTTTCTAAATCTAGAGTCTGTCACACATGTGTCTGATCTATGTAACTGGACCTATCATCAGGTTGCCTTTCTACATACTTGCCTTCCTGGCAGTAGGCTGACATACTTTGGGGGTTGTAGATGTTGTCTCACTGCATTCCTTCATCCAGACGTGTTGTTGTGGTTGTTAGGTGCCGTGGAGTTGGTTTCTCCTCATAGCAACGCAATGTAAGACAGAAGGAAATATCGCCTGGTTCTAAGCCAACCTCAAAAACATCCGAGCCCATCACGGTAGTCATTGTGTCAATCAATCCCTCTTGTGGATGATCTTACCCTTTTCCACTGCCCCTCTACTTTACCAAGCATAAAGTCCTTTGACAGCAACTGGTCTCTCTTGATCACCTGTCAAATGTACTTGGGATGAATTCTTGCCATCCTTGCTTTTAAGGAGCATTCTGGATGTATTTCTTCCAAGGCAGATTTGTTGACTTTTTTTAAAGTCCAGGGTTAAAACTTCTGGTTTTCTTCACCAGCACCATAGTTCAAATGTACCAATTCTTGTTGGTTTTCCATATTCAATGTTCACCTTTCACATGCATATGAGGCAGAAGAAAAAGATCATGTCTTGGGTCAGGAGCATTTCAGTTACCAAAGTAAAATATTTGCCTTTCAACACTTTAAAGAGGGCTTGTGAAGCATATTTACCCAATACAATGTGTTAATTGATCTCTTGACTGCTGCTTCCATGCACAGTGATTGTACATCCAAGCAATACAAAAATCCTTGACAGCTTCAAACTTTTCTCTGTTTATCATGATGTCACCTACTGACCGAGTCGGAGGTTTTTGTTTTCTTTATATTAAGTTGTAATCCATCCCGAAGGCTGAAATCCTTGACTTTCATCAGCAAGTGCTTCAAGTCCTTCTCACTTCCAGCAAGCAAAGTTGTAATATCTACTTATCACAGGCTGTTAATAAACCTCCCTGCAGCCCTAATGCCTTCCTATTTTTCATATAATCCAGTTTCTCTGATTATTTTCTCAGCATACAGATTGACTATGTATCATGAGATGATAGAACTCTGACGCACACCTTTTCTGATAGGAAATGATGCAATATTTCCTTGATCTATTCACACAGTTGTCTCTTGATCCATGGTCAGACTCCACATGAGCACAATGAAGTGTTCAGGAATTCACATTCTTCTCAGGCTAGCCATAGTTTGTCATGATCCACACAGTCAAATGCCTTTGCGTACCCAGTAAAACACAAGTAACCATCTTTCTGGTATCCTCTGCTTGCAATCAAGATCCATCTGATGTCAGCAGATATCAATCTGATATCCCTTGTTCCAATCGTCTGAATCAGGCCAATCCATGTACTGCTGTAACCTTCATCGAATGATCTTCAGCAGAATTTTACTTGTGTGTGAAATTAATGATGCATACTGCTCTATAGTTTTCACATTCTGTTGGATCACCTTCATTTGTAATGGGTACAGATATGAATCTCTTCAAGTCAGTTGGCCATATAGTCATTGAGGTAGTTAGTTTATTGTGCCAACTTGGCCAATAAACAAGTGGGATTAATTGAAGGGCCGAGAGAGAAATGACTCGGCAAGCTTTGCCTTTCTT
>NW_022111357.1:40315943-40321100 GCF_000313985.2 Echinops telfairi
TTTCAGTTGATATTCCTTCAATTCCTGGAGCATCACAGCAAAATACAAGCCACCAAAGTACAGCAAACTGACAATGTGTGGTCCTCTATATAGAGGTAATAAGTAATGGAACTCCTTCTATATATTGCGTTCGGTTCAAAGCTTTGAGATGCTTTGGTAAATGAAAGAAGTTTCTCCCTTATGAGAACTTGTGTTCATAAATAGGTAAGTGACTCTCAGCGTAATAGTGAAACATGAAACACAGTTTAGCATGCCAAAGATGTTTGTCTTCGTGTATTTGAATGTTCTACAATGTTTCTTGGATTGATCAAAGAGACTGAAATTCAAAGTATGACATTACAGAGTGGCCATTATCTGGACCTAATTATTTACACCATCCTCAATCCAGGAAGAAACCAAGGGTAGCCGTTAGTATATTATTCATCACACTCAAAAGAAGGCTCCGTGGTAAAGCCGTTGGATTCATCTCCTAACACAATTTGCTGGGATGTTGTTATTGTTGTCTGTCAGATGGCCAGTCAAACGGATTCTGACGCAGAGAGGTCCTGTGTATGGTAGGGTGATAGAACGAAACACTGCCTGGTCCTGTGCCATCCTCACAACTCAGCAGAACTTAGGTTACTTCCAGGGTTTCTACGTGTACAATTCAATAAGTGGATTACAACCCTCAAATGGTGCAACCATTGCCACCTTCATTTTTGTGTTGTTCCTCCCTAGTAATATGAACTCACTGCCCCTTAAGCTTCCTATCTAATATTTTGATTTTATCTGTATGTAAATTATATCTGTAGCTATCGACATAGTTACAGATGTCTGTATCCATATCAATATCCAACAAACATGACTTCTAGTTTTAGCGCCAGCATATAATGAGCTGTGTGTTATCACAACAAGAAAAAGCTAAGCAATTGGACAGCCAAAAGCAAAGCAAAAAAAAAAAAAAAGCTGGATAAACTGAGAAAACCTTTTAGCCCTATTGGAGAACTGTGGTCACAGAGAAAACTGCCACCCCTAAATCTGCAATGACAAGTGGATCCAGAGTCACAGCCAAGATCTTCTTGCTGGAAAAAAATCGAGCAACTAAATAAATAACACAATATTGGGTTAGAGCCCAAAGTAATATCTATGATGCCATACTTATATAAATAAAAAGCTGAATAAATAAATAAATGGAGAACGGACATATCTCCCACGTACAGGATGCCAAATAATTTATGTAGTTGCTCCCCTCTCATAACGCTCAACCTCTTAAGTGTGAGCAGCTGTACACAGTGGCTTCTTTCCAAAGTGATCCACATGGGAAGGAGAGGAAAAAGAGAATTACACCGTGGAGAAGTACCTTGGGTAGTGCCGTGGTTAAAGCACTGAGCAATTAACCAACTGAGCCCACCCATTCCCCCCAGGGGAGAAAGATGTGGCTGTCTGCCACATTAAATGTTACAGCCATGGAAGTCCAACGGGACAGCTTCATGCTTCCCATAAACCCAAATCCAAAGACAGTGCTTTCAAGTCAATTACAACTCCTGGCAAGTTGTAAAACTGAATCAAACCCCTCTTTAGATTTTCCAAGATTGTAAATCTTTGAGAGCAGGCAGCCTCCATATTCTCCTGGGAGTAGCTGGCGGTTTGGAACCACTGATCTTGTGTTAACAGCTCAAAGCTAACCCACCGTTCCCCCAATGCTCCTGATTCTCTGTCCGGTAGGACTGCTCTAAACTGGAATCAACTTTATGAAGATAGGATTGCGGGTTCACATTGCCAGATTCAGGGGGATGGGGTCACCACCTCCAGGGTCCTGTTGTCAGCAGGTACCTTTGATCAGATAGGGTGAGAGTGACAGTACCCCTGTGCGGTCTCCATGACTAACTCCATCACTCCAGTCTATTTATGAGAAATATCTCAGACAATTCCCAATGGAGGACCATTCAACAGTGTCCCTGGATTTCCGCACAAACAAGGAGAATCTGAGACACTCTGTTAGAAACAGGATAGGGAAGCCTAAGGGGACAAGGCAACAAAATGCAACGTGGAGTTCTGGATGGGATCCTGGGACAGGCAGGGGGCTTCAGACAAAGACTAAGGAACTCTGAAAGAACCCTTGGTGGGACAGTGGTTAGAGTGCTTGGCTAATCATTAAAATGTTAGTGGTTTGACTCTATCAGTGACTTCAAGGGAGAAAGATGAGGTCATCTATTCTCGTGAGATTTACTATTCATTGCTGTGGTTTGAAGGACGTCTGAGTCCATAGCATGTTGTTGGTGGTAGTGGTACTCTGTTGCCATGAAATTCATTCCAACTTATGGTGACTGTGGTAGTTACACAATCTGGTGTCAATTTGGGACTTTAGAGGATTAAGAGTGAAGGAGTGGAGCCTAACCTGTCAATTGGCTCATAACCAATGAGGCTTCTGTGTGGGCATGGCCTTCTCCTGAGAATTTTGGGAACTCTGGTATTTGCTCCTTGGTGTCCCGAGAGACTCTCTCTTCTGACTCCTTGAGAGATATCCCTGAGGAGAAGCCACATAGACCTAGCCTGATGCAGCGTTGGGTGCTGGAGAAGCCACATGGAGACCCCTGCCAGTGCTGAGATGCTTACAATGCCACTGGATCCAGAAGACTCCCATCCCACTGGCCTGTGATCCTCCTGTATTTGGCGCCATTGCATGTGCTCCATGAGTCTGAAGAGGACTTTATAGATTGGTATCAAGCATATGGGCTAATATCAGATTTATGGACTTGATCTGGACTGGGCTGGGATGTTTTCTCAATATTTAACTGCTCTTGTACATAAAGCTCTTTCTTGTCACATGTAAGTCTCTATGAATTTGTTTTTTTAGTCTGTCTGGACTAACACAGTGACACTTTTGGATGTGACGTAACTGTTTCATGGGGTGTAGAGAGCTGACATCTTGATGTAAGCAGACTGCCACATCTTTCTCCAGGGAGTAACAGGTGGGTCCGGACCATTTACCCTGCAGTTACCAGCTGAGTGCTCAGTCACTCTACCACCTCAGCCCCGTCTGTGTTGTTGTATACCAACAGGTCTGCCCTAGAATCATGGCAATCCCATGCACAGCAGAATCAGACTGTTGTAATCCATAGCATGTCCATTTGTTGCTGTTATTGTAAGGTGGCTATCGAGTCAGTACCAACTCACAGCAAACTATGTGCAGTAGAATGAAAAACTGCCAGTCCTATACCATTCTCACAATCATTGTGATGGGGAGGGTGACTCTGGACTGGGCAGTGCTTCACGCTGTTGTGCAGAGGAGGGCGGCTATGAGTCAGAACTGACTGAGCGGCACCTACCAACAATGTAGACACAGGGTATACCTAAGAGCTTCAAGAATGGCCCAGCTCTTTTAAAAAACGGCTGCACCACTTAACATTCTCAACCGCCGTGCATGACGGTTCCAGTTTCTTTATACCCTGCCAGCACTTGTTCAATTTTTTAAAAACTTGCCGTAGACAACCTAGTGTGTACAAAGCAGTTTCTATTGTGTTTTTGACTTGCATTTCCCTAATGATTTTGAGCATCTTTTCATTTCCTTAATGGCCATTTGTATATCTTCTCTGAAGAAATGTCTATTCTCAGCCTTTGCATAATTTTTAATTGGGTTATTTGCTTTTTTATTATTAAGTTGTTGGAGGTTTTCCTACGTTCAAGATTCAAGCTGCTGGCAAGGGCGGGGGTGGTGGTGGTGGGGGTGTAAGTATAGACCTTAGTAAGGAACAACTTTATTAAGAAAGATGTGTGTGTGTGTGTGTGTGTGCCTATTACAATAGAAACAAAATGCTCCAACTATTGAATTTAAATCATCCCAAAGGTAATTTTAAGAAGACATCGCAAAGAGTAGGTTTTTCTTTATCTTATGAAGAGGAGTGAGCACGTGCTGAATGAACTGGATATGGGGCGTGGGAGGAGCAGGGGGTGGGAGCAGACCGTGGGGAGGAGATTGTGGTCAGCTGATTCCCAGGAAAGGGGGCTCTGTGGTCGGATGCTTTTGCTTCCCTTTCGTTGTGTGGTAACGTTCTGAATCCCAGAGGGAACAGGGAAAACCCGTGACTGTGGGGTCGTTTCTGACTCCCAGTTCCCATAGTAGACAGAGGCTTTCCTAGGCTGTAACCTTTACCAAACCAAACTGCAACATCATTCTCCCATGGGGCATCTAGTGAATTTGAACCATAGTCCTTTCGGTGAGCAGTTGAGTCCTTAATCACTGCACCACCAGGGCACCCCAGGGAGGAGTGACTCTGAGCTGTCATGTAGTGAAGCCGCATTAGCAACCCTTTTGTCCCGCTTGGTCAGTGTGAATAAACAGGGCAGCTAGTCATTTAAATGATTATCGAATAGAGGGTCATAACCAATCCTTACTGCCAGTGAGTCATTTCCTACTCAGAGCGACTCTACAGGACAGAATGGAACTGTCCCCGTGAGCTTCTGGGGCTTTTAAATCTTTATAGGTGAAGAAAGCCTCTCCTCTCCCTCCCCCTCAGTGACTTATGGTTATGAACTGTTGACTTTGAGAGCAGCAGTCCAATTCGTAACCCACTGGGCCACCAGCAGTCCTCATAGTGTCGTGGGCATCTGCAGGATCTGGGTCCAGCTTTAGGCCTCTGAGTAGTGGAAACATTTTGTAACAGACTACTCATCCTTCTCTGCACCATGGAACAAAGGCTTGGTAATCTGCTTGCTTAAAAATTACAACTAGGAGAACTCTGTGGAGCAATTCTGTTCTCGTGCCTAGCATCCCAAAGAGGAGGAAACTAGCGAGCAACTTATTCTGGGGTCTGTCTTTGTCCCAAATAGACAGAGGCTCATCCCTGAGGTATACCTGAGTCATATGGGGAGGTGGTTCTGTGAGGCAAGCTACTTTCTGGCGGGTAGGTCCTAACTACATTTCCCCCTGAAAACCGGGCTCTGGAAAAATCCAGTATTATTAACCCATATGTGTTAGTGGACTAGAGAAACAAATTCATAGTCATACATATGTGTATATGGAAGAGGTTTATATACAAAAGCAATTGTGCATTAAGAAAACATCCCAGCCCAGTCCAGTCCAAGGCCATAAGTCCAATATTAGCCCTTATGTCTGATACCAATCTATAAAGTCCTCTTCAGACTCATGAAACACATGCAATGAAGCCAAATGCAGGA
>NW_022111357.1:40321366-40323264 GCF_000313985.2 Echinops telfairi
CCTCTAATACAGAATTACCAGATTTCTCGACTTCTCAGGAGAAGGCCATGCCCATACAGAAGTCTCATTGGCTATCTCCAGATTGACAGCCTAGACTCCACCCCTACACTCTTAATCCTTAAATTGACACCAGATTAGGTGACTACCACATCATAATAAATAACTGATCTGCAAAAAGAGTCTCCCATTCGGTAGCTTTTCTTTTTCCATTCTCAAGGGTGCTTCTGAATCTCAAAAGCTTTTAATTTTGATGGTGTCAAATTTATTTATCTTTTCTTTTATGGCTTTGGATGGCATAGCTAAGAAACCATTGTCTAATCCAAGGCCTCCAGGATTTATGACTACATCCTCTTCTAAGTGTTTTTGTAGTCTTAGCTCCTGGAGTCGGGTCTCTGAGTCAGATTATAAATAAATGTTGGACAGGGTATTCGGGAGGAGTACAACTACATTCTTTTGCACAGGCACACTCAGGTTGTCCCACTCGTTGGAAGGACTGGTCTCTTCACACTCGCTGAAAAGGTACTGGCCATCGATAAATGGGCTTATATCTGTATGTTCAATTCTTGATGCATATATCCATCCTTATGCCACTACTGTAGTTTTGACTACTGTAATTTTGTCAATATTTTTTAAATAAAAAAATGTGAATCTGCCACTTTTGTATGTCCTTTTCAAAATTGTTTTGGCCACCCAGTGCCCCTTGAATGATCAACTTCTTGATTTATTAAAGCAGTCATTTGGGACTGTGACAGAGAAGGGAATCGATCTGTAGACCCATTTGGGGAATAGTGTCAGCTGAACAGCACGGAGCCCTCTAATTAACAATCACAGCTATCTTTCCTTGTATTTGGTTGTTGTTGTTGTTGTTGTTGGGTTCCATCGAGTCAGTTCCAATTCTTACTGACCCTACTACCTACAGCAGAAGAATCCCCAGCCCAGTCCTGCACCATTCTCAGTCTCCTCCTCATCTTTGCTGTGCTTGATCCCACGTCTCCCTGAGGGCCTTCCTCTTCCTCACTTTCTACTTTACCAAGCACGATGTGATAGCCTTTTCCAGGGACTAGTCTCTTCTGATGCCAGGGGTCTCTCGATATTTCTTCCAAGACAGCTTTGTTTCTTCTTCTGGCAAGCCATAGGAATTTCAATATTCTTCATCAATACCATACTTTGAAGACATTATAATTCTTTTCTGCTCTTCTCTGGTCATGGTCCACTTTGTGCAAGCAAAGTTGGCATTTCTAAATACCATGGCCTAGGTGGGTCATCTGCACCTTAGCCCTTAAGGGGACATGATCTTTGCCTTTGGACACTTTCAGAGTGTGTTTGTCTTTCAGCCGATTTCCTCAAGGTAATTGTCTGATTTCTCGATTGCTGTTTCGATGGGCGTGCTGATTGTGGGTCCAAGTAGAATGAAATCCTAAAGGACATCAATATTTTGTTCATCTATCATGATGATACTTATTGTTCTAGTTGTGAGGAGCTTTGCTTTCTTTATGTTGAGGTGCAACCCATCCTGAAAGCTATAGACTCTGAGCGCTTCCGGGCTGCTTAGGACCAGCAAAGTTGTGTCATCTGCATATCAAAGCTTGTTTTTGAGCCTTGCTCTAAGCCTGGTGACAAGTTCTTCCTACAGTAAAGTTTCTGGAAAGACACCACCCTGAAGCATGTCTTTCTTGGTTTTCAACCACGCAGTATTCCCCGAGCCTATGGGATTGCTCTGGAATTCTCGTTCTTCAAACTGTTTCTCCTGTTTTGTGATTAGGCACACAGTCAAATAAATGCCTTTGCCTAGTCAATAAAACACAAGTAAACTTATTCCCTTTACTCTCTGCTTTCAGGCCTGATTCCTCTGACATCAGCAATTATATTTTTCATTCTACATCCTTTCCTGAATCCAA
>NW_022111357.1:40324816-40326945 GCF_000313985.2 Echinops telfairi
CCCTGCCTGGTCCTGCACCATGCTCACAATGGAGATGTTTGAGTCTGTTATTACAGCCATTGGGCCTGTTCATCTCATCAGCTGCTCTGACCCTATTTCACCAAATATGCTGTACTTCTCAGGGACTGCTCTCGCTTGACAACATGGTCAAAGTATGTGAGACAAAATCTTGCCATCCTCACCTCTACGGTGCATTCTGACTATGCTTCCTCTAAAACAGATTCATTTGTTCTCCTGATGATACCCAGTACTCTGAATAGTGTTTGCCAGCACTATTATTCAGAGGCACACATTTTCCTCTGGTCTTATCAATTATCCAGCTTTCACATGCAAATGCGATGATTGAAAATACCATGACTAAAGTCGGCGCACCCTAGCCCTCAAAGTGGCATTTTTGCTATTTAATACTTTAAATAGCTCTTGTGTAGGACATTTGCCAAACGCAATATGCCACTTGATTTTTGATTGCTGTCTCCAGGAGTGTTGATTGTGGATCCAAGTGAAATGAAATCCTTGCCAATTCAATCTGGTCTCTGTTTAGCATGAGGTTGTCAACGGGTCCAGCCCTGAGGATTTTGCTTCCTTTCCGTTGAGTTGCAATCCATATTGAAGGTTGGGGTATTTGATCTTCAGCAGTTCCTGCTTCAAGTCCTCTGACTTTCAGCAAGCAAGACTGGGTCATTTGCATATGACAAGTTATTAATGAGACACCCACTAATCCTGATATCACATTCTTCTTAATATGATCCAGTTTCTTAGGTTATTTGTTCAGTTATTTGGTAAGAAATATACAACCCTGATGCTGACTTTTCCTAATTTTAAACCATGCAATGGTCCCTTGTCCTGTTCCATTGGCCATCTCCTAGTTCATATACATAGAATGAGTTAGAAAGTGTTTTTGCCAGTTTTATTTTTTTCTTAACGGGTGTTTTTTAAACATTTAGTGTCAGAAACTAATGAGGTCACCTGTTTTGTGAATTTTACTTGTGGAAAGTAATTTATTTATGAAAATTACTGATGTAATCTCTTTTGTGCTATACGTCTGCTGGTATTTTCTATTCCTTCTTGACTTAGATTCCATAATTAATTTTTTAAAAGAATTAGTCCACTCCATCTATACTATATAATTTGTTGGCATATCATTGTCCATAATATGATTTCTGTAATGACAGTAGCAATGGCCCACATCCATCCCTGATTTTACTTATTTGAGTTTTCTCTGTGTTTTGTTTTTATTTATCTAGCTAAAGATTTGCCAATTTTGTTGGGCTTTTCGATGAACCAATTTTTTGCTCTCATTGATTTTTTGTTCCGATTGTTTTTCAGATTTAGTTATGTCTTTCCTGATTCTTAGTATGTTTGCTCTTTGGCTTGATTTGGGTTTAATTCGCTTTACCTCTTCTAATTTCTTGTTTTCTAAAGATGGAATGATAGATTATTGATTTTATTTCTCTTTCTTCCTTCTTCTTTCAATGCGGGCAATTACAACTATTAATTGCCACCAGAGGCTAGAACCAGAGTAAGTTAAAACATCACAAAACATCACTGTTCTTCTTGAGAGTCAGCTGGTTTTCTGGAGTAAGCATCATTCTGAGTAGTTTCTAGGCTCATAAACCAAACCAACAAATACACCTGTTTTGAGGGAGGAACGGGTTATTGGAATGTTTTGTTCCATCATTTTCTCTGATATCCTTCTAGCTATCAATCGCATTACTTTTCTCCGTTTTTTTTTTCTCACTCAGTGTTAGTGTAAGTTCTTATCATTATTTTTTTTAATCATTTTATTAGGAGCTCATACAACTCTTATCACAATCCATACATATATCAATTGTGTGAAGCACATTTGCACATTCATTGCCCTCATCATTCTCAAAACATTTGTTCTCCACTTAAGCCCCTGGCATCAGCTCCTCATTTTTTCCCCTTCCTCTCTGCTCCCCCCTCCTCCTGAACCCTTGATAATTTATAAATTATTATTTTGCCATATCTTGCCCAGTCCAAAATCTTCCTTCACCCAATTTTCTGTTGGTCCCCCTTTCCAAACCACCCTCCCTCTACCCTCCCAGTATCACCTCTCAGACCACTGGTCCTGAAGGGATCATCCACGCTGGATTCCCTGTGTTTCCAGT
>NW_022111357.1:40348613-40352123 GCF_000313985.2 Echinops telfairi
AGGAGCAGTGTAAAGTGGATTTTAACAGCTATTGTTAGGTTGGATTTGATACTATGCCATGAGATCAACCTTTTGACCCATTTTGAAATTATTTCTTTATTTTTCTTTTTTAATCATTTCTGCTTTCTTTTTGATTGAGGTTTTTCACTGTTTTATTTGCTCCATGTTGCTGGGCCATTTTGTTTATTTGTTTCCTATTTTCTTTCTTTCTTTCTTTTTGTTTTCCTGTATAGGGAAGTCAGGATCGGTGGATCTATGAAGACAGCAGCTGGATTAATAATTACCTGGAGTCGTGGAGGGGAGCATGAAGGCATCAACCTCAACAGGTATAAGAGAGAAGAAAACGTTCCAAAGTTGGTTAGGGTGATGATTGCATAACCCTTTTAATATGACTGTTTAATCCTTCTTACTATTATTGATCTATTGAATTTTATGATAGTTAATGACTTCTCCTTTAGCCTATTTTAAAAATATGAATCCCTAGAGATAAATATTTCATAATGCTAAAGAGACCAATCTGCTGTCATTGAAGTCCTAAATATTAAAGTCATTGAAATCATTGAAATCTTAAGTACATATGCACTGTATAACATCAGAATATAATGCAAATAACAAATAGCAGAGACAAATTATAAAGATCAATTTTCAACCCGTGTGGGAGACATTAGCAAAGTCTGTCACTCATCAATATAATAAGCAGACAAAAACTTTGTAAGTTTATAGATGTGGATGGAACAACTATTAAAAGGCTTAGTGGACACACAGAAACCACAGAACACACATTTGTTTTGCAAGTGCAGGTGTCCTTTGCCAAGATGGACAATTGACTACTTCATAAACAAACCTCCACGAGTTGCACAGGACTGAGACCGACCAGAGGCTGCTGTATAACAACAGTGGAATGAAGCTGTTGTTCTTTGGTGCCATCAAGGCTGTTCAGGCTCATAGCAACTCTGTGCACAACATAATGAAACACCGCACGGTCCTGCACCATCTCATAATCATCCCTATGCCCCAGCCTATTGCAGCCACTGTGTCATTCCATCTTCCTTTCCTCGAAGGCTGATAGATATAATCCTATCACAGACAGCAGCATACTTCATGACTGGTTTTGAAGTGTCTTTTTTGACAATGGAAGCCACACCATTCCTCTTCACTGTGTTTTTACCTGAATAGTAAATCACGTGATTTTCTCATGCAAAATGGCCAATACCACACATGCTGAGGACATCAGTCTTTATGTATTCCATTTCATTTTTGTCCACTTCCAATTTCCCTAGATACATCACTCATTCCAAGTTCTGATCATTAGCAAGGTTTGGCAGCTGTTTCTCATGACAGTGAGTAGCGCCCTATCAGCAAATGAAGATCCCCCAAAGGTTTTAGCCAACTCGTGCCACCATGGTCAACGCCACTCCAAGAAAGCAGTCCCTCCTCAGTCACATTCCGAGCGTCTGCAGACCCCAGGAGGCCCTCCTCTGGCTCCATTCAACAACATTCTGCTTCCATTCATTGGGTTTCAGTGTCTGACAATGTCTCAAAGCTCTGCATGACCTCAGTGGCTACTTCTTCCCAAGTGGGGAGCTGAGCCCTTCCTTATGGTCTGTTCTTAGTCTGGAAGCTCTGCTGAAACCGGTTCACTTTGGGTGACCCTGCTGACATTGGAAACACCAGTGACAAAGCTTCCCACATCACAGCAACACAGAAGCCACCACAGTACGAGAAACTCACAGACAATTGGTGAGTATTAAGCTAAGGATCAACAATACCAGCAAAGATAATAAGAAAATCTCTCAGTGCCGGGACTTTAACAACTCATATCTAAATTAACCATGACTCAAAAATTATTCACTTTGAAATTATAAGGTATTTTGAACTGAATGATACTGGGGATATTCCAAGTGTACATGGACCTCCAGAGCATCTAGCAGCCACAAGTCAAACCAGGGTCCGACAGTAGGTCTACAGACACCCACTGCATTGATGACAAACCTTTGCCCTGATTGGTCCATGCTCACCCTTTTTTTTGAATGATAAATATTTCAATATTCACCCCGGTTGTAGCCACGATCTTTAACTTCTACATAATTCTTCCTACCGTATCGTGTAGACTTATGATAACCTCTTCTGCTTCTCCTTAAGCTGTCCTTGGGTGGTGTGAACAGTTCAATGTTCAGCTCTGAACTGAGAGGTTGGTGGTTCAAATCCACCCAGGGACACTTCAGAAGCAAGGCCCAGCAAACTGCTTGTGAAATGTTGCAGCAAGGACGAACAAGCCAATGGAGCTCTTCTACTCAGCACGCGTGGGGGTGCCCCGCATCAACTACGTGACATCTGGTTTCTTGGTTTATTTCTCCTTGATTGCCTGAATTGTTTCTCCCTGATGGTTTTGTTGTGCAAGGTAGGAGATATAAGCAGAGAACAAAGAAACGAAGTTTAAAAGCCTCTGGCCAACCAAGAAACTAAGTAAGCCATGTAATTCCCATCCTTCTTTGCCCTTCTCTTCCATCACCTCCGAGAAACAGAGACACTCTCCAATTCTAAAGCACAGATCTGTGGCAAGGAGTTTAACCTCAATGCCCCTGTTTGTCGCCCCACTCTACATGCCCTCAAGCAGCACACTTAACACGAGAACCTGGGTAATTGCCAGCAAATGGCAGAATAATCTTTTAAAACAATGAAGCAAACATAATTAATTGAAAGAACCAGAATGCTTTTCATGTGCTAATAACCACTTATGCAAGATTAACGCCACAGAAAGAAAAAGAGACATGAAGAGAAGTAGTGGTGTGTGCCTCAAGTGGGAGGCTTTGCGCTAATCCCTCTGTCATCTCACCATTGGTCATTTCTACTGTGCACACTTTTGACAAAATGAAATAACACATTATTACCTTATAAATTGCCTGTGGGACTATTAAGAATGTACGTATTGCGTAAGTGCTTTGAATTGAACATATGAAATAAGAATTCAAAAGCAACCCAAAAGGTGATGCTTAAGAGGAAGATGGTTATTTTAGGAACAAGGAAAGGAACGGGTTCACCCATTCACTCACTCATTCACTCATTCATTCAGCCAACCATGGAACCATCCCCACCCCCCACAAAATAAAACAAAAAACAAAACCTAAGAACTAAAGAAAAACACCAAAACACCACTTCCACCCAGTTGAATCTGACTCCTAGAAGCCATTTAATGGGTTTCTGAAACTGTGAATCTTCATGGGAGCAAACAGCTTTATCTCTCTCCATCTGAGCAGGTGTTGTGTTTGAACCATTGACCTTAGTGTTAGCAGCCCAATGCCAAACCCACAGCACCACCAGAGCCCCTTAACCATTGACAAACACTTAATGATTTCCCTCAGCCTTAATGGTTTTATCTGACTCCTCCCCTGAACATCTCAACTTACCATTTGAACCCAGGATCATCACAAGATGATGAATCGGAATCAATTCGATGGCATCTACTAACCATCATTCCCTTCATGCCAGAAGCTTCTCTGTGCTCTGGAC
>NW_022111357.1:40352223-40393986 GCF_000313985.2 Echinops telfairi
TGTTCCTTTGGTTTTGGGAGATTTTAAATCTTCAGATGCTAGCAGCCTCATCTTTCTCCTGTAGAGCAACTGGTGTGTTTGAACCATTGACCTTAGTGTTAGCAGCCCAATGCCAAACCCACAGCACCACCAGAGCCCCTTAACCATTGTCAAACACTTAATGATTTCCCTCGGCCTTAATGGTTTTATCTGACTCCTCCCCTGAACATCTCAACTTACCATTTGAACCCAGGATCATCACAAGATGAGGGACAACAAAACCAACAACTTCCGTCACCCACTCTGTCCCTGATGCTTTCTCAACATGATGTATTGGATGACTTGTGAGGCGGGTGGTGCCATCTCAGCGTTATAGTCAAAGGAACCATAGCTCAGAACAATGGACCGATTGCATAGCATCTTAGTTATTCATATGGGTGGTTGTAAAGAACAGCTATTTCTCTTCTCACAGTTCTGGAGACTAAAAAATCCAAGTTGAGGGGGTCAGCTCTATGGGAGGGTCCTCTCTTGTTTGGAATCTATCTTCTGCCTGTGCGTGTCTCTCTGACTATTGTTCTCTTCTTTACTTATGTGTTTTTACATTTTATTATGGTTTGGGTGAGAGTTTACACAGCAGTTTGAGTTTTCATGCATACATTTCTGCACAAGTCATCCAGTGGCATTGGTTACACTTTTCACAATGGTGAAGTTTCTCACTAGTTCCATTTTGGTTGTTTCATTTGATTAATCTAGTTTCCCTGCCTACCTCGGTTTAAAGTCATTGTTGACCATTTGGTTATTCTTTTTCTATAACTCAGATGTGATTACGTTTAGTGCTCATCCAATTTAGGCAAGGCCTCGTTACTATAACAAACATTACCCCTATTTGGAAATAGAATCACAGCTACATATAGAGTGGACAGCATTCCAATATATATATATATATATATGGAGACACAAGTCAATCCACAACACATGGCTAGTTAATGGTTAGCTGGAGAGTCTTCACTGGTGTCGGGCTCCATTGGCCTATGAAAACCCACAGGAGCAGTTCTACCCTGACCTAAAGGGTCACAAAGAGTTGGCATCAAATTGAAGGCAGTGCGTTTGGTTGGGTTTTGGCTTCCCCTCAGAGCCCAGTTACTGTGTCATTCCATCTCATCAAGAGTCTACCTCCTTTTGGCTTCTTTTTTACTTTAGGAAGTACGATGGCTTATGTCTGGGCCTGGGCTCCCTGGATGACATGTCCACAGTCTTGCCATCCTCATCTCTAAGGAGCATTCTGTCTGAACTTCTTTTGAGAACCATGAACACCTCCGTTAGTCCCATCCTTCCAGGCACTACGGTGTAAGGAAGACAAGAGTTATGGTGTCCTGACGGTCTTATCCGGTCTCAGAACCTGGAGCCAAACCACGGTGCTTCCTGTGAGCCTTTAGTCTGCCTCTGGTCATCCAGCTGCTCTGAGCTGTGGAGCTATCAGGGTCCTCTGTATGAGTAGGCTAGAAAATAGAAAAAACAAACAAAACAAAAGCTCAGCTCTCAATGTGCGGCTTTCCTCTAGCAAGTGAAGAAATAATTTAAAATGTTATTATTTTATATTTATTTCGAGGTCCTGTTGTAATTGTACTTTTGTCCTATTTTTTTATGCAGAGTTTAAATGTATGATCTGTTGCTTTATGCTTTTGTATTGTCCTAAGATATCTTGAGTCTTTTCTTGGGAAAGAAAATCTTATTAGTGAGGATTCTTGGTTGCACGTGTCAAAAACCAAGCTCAGAGCCGGTTAAGTAGAACAAAGAAGAACGTATTGGCTTACATAATGCATTGACAAGGTCACAGTGGATCAAGGAGTAAATAGGTGGTATGGAATAAAAGGACTTAATAAGTATAAGCAACCTCTTCCCAAACTTCAGAGACAGAAGATAGGGTGGTTTCAAGGAAAATATTTGTGGGAGGCGTAGAAGGAGGAATATTTAGCATTCCATAATTTAATGAACTCAACTTAAATATCCTATAAGCTTACATTCTTTTTTTTCTTCCAAAAAATGCATGTTTTCTTTCTCTAACATGTGTTTTTATGAAGAAATAGTATAGGCACAATGACAACAAATAGCACTAACATCCTACCATCTAAGCTATGGTTGTTAAATCCCATGTCCCACTCAAAGGAACAGGGCTTCCTACAGAAATGGCTGTGTCCAGCTTTCGAGCAGGAATATAAACCTGAAGGCATCTTGTGCTGGAAAGCAAAGACAATGTAAAGACCAACGGGTCATGTCAAGAGAGCCTGAAAGCAAAGGTGCTTCCTTTGGTCAAAAGTGGGGCCCTCGGAGGTCCTGGTACAACGCTCCATGAAATAAAGGGCCAAAGAATCTATTGAAAAGGTGGAAAGTAAAGCACATCTAATAACTTGGGAGAAGTTGGGCATGGTGAGAAGACGAAGGTTCTGATGAGGTCTCGAATGTTAAGAGTTGAGCTCAGGAGGGAGAAAGAGGCTTTGATTTGAGAAATAAGGGTTAGGGGATGGGGTGATTCAATGCAATGACAACAAGGAATATGGTGTGACAGTGGGCACCAGGAACTAAGCAAGGTCAGAGGGTGTTCTTAGAGATAAGAAAGGCAAGGGATGAAAAAGGTTAGATGATTCTCCTCTTGGTGAATCAAATAGAAGGTCAACCAGGAGATACATGTTATTCAGAGTAAGGGGCCAGCAGGTTGGTGGTGAAGAGTGGTTTAGCTCAAATGGCCTGGATGGTCATAAAAAGCAAGAGGTTCTTGAAAGGTAGAAGCCAACTCCACTCTAGTCCCAGGACTTCTAGGTACAAGAGAATAAACAGCCTTCACCTTCATGTACTTTGGACCAGGCCCTGGAGAAGGAAGGACATCAGACTTGGTAAAGTAGAAGGTCAGTGGCGAAGAAGAAGACCCTCAACAAAAGAGGCTGAAATGATGGGCTCAAACAAGATGGAAACAACGAGGAGGGTGGTGCAGGACTTGGCAGTATTTCGTTTTGTTGTGCAAAGATTCCCAGTGAATCGGAATCAATTCGATGGCATCTACTAACCATCATTCCCTTCATGCCAGAAGCTTCTCTGTGCTCTGGACTCCTATTCTACTGTATTTGGAATCTAGAACTCCCCTTGGAAAGGGCTGGGCAAGTGTTTGGGGGTGGGGGTAGAATTTAGGAGGGAAGGTCAGGTTTAAGGATGAGATATGCCCATGGAGAATCTCTCCTCATCTGCATCACCCATGTGTTCATCCATCTTAATTGCTCGTTTCTCCTGAGTGCTGGTGATATTTAGAAGTCTGGGCCATGTTTTCTGTAGCAATTATGTGAATTTAGCTAAATGGCCTCGCTATTTACAAATGCTGGTCCAAGCAGAGAGGTGCCAGAGGTATCTCTTAATTAAGTTGCAGCGGGCAAACTGCTGAGACTTGGGTGGACAATTTGGCCTTCTAGAGTATTCCCTTTCTGCCTTTTTGACATACACAGAGGGTGCAGAAGCAATTTATGTACCTAGGAAGTATTTCTGAGCATTAATTATTTTTGTTATTAGCTTCACTACATTGCAAGCATTCATCAAACTAATTCCTTTGAAGTATGAGGATGAAATTTTAAATTGGACGTTTTAGGCCTTTTAATTGCTCTTGAAGTAGGCGCTACTGTGGGGTCTGCATGTGAAAGCAGAGGAGGGAGCGCTGCCACTTCTACTCTGCAAGATAAATCAAAGCCCAAGCGGCCTTGAGCCTTTTCCAGCCAAGTACAGTGGGATGGAGAATTGGGGTGGGGGAGGTGGGGTGGAGGAGGGGATCAACACAATGAAATCTGAAATTGCTAGCTTCCCAAATAAACTCATTCTTCTGAGTCAAGCAGGTTTTGATTTTTAGATTTGGTTTGTTTTCAAATGCAAGTTTTTCCCCCAAAACTGATTTTTTGTGTGTGTGTGGACACTTAGGGTTTTCCAACAGAATGTTGATATCTCTGGTCTATTTCTTGCATCAAACAGTCAGTCCTGGAATCACAATAAATGTTAAAATAAAAGAAAGGGGGGCAAGAATGGAAGGCTTATGTTCTGGTTTCCAAATGCCCTCCTGTTCTCCCATACACCCAAGTCTATCACCAAGATCAAAAAGGCAGAGGGAGCGAGTGAAATCCACCCTTCTGCTTCATTAAGGAGCTGGCAATCTGGAGTCAGTGAGTGAGGACACGGGCAATGCACCATGATTATGCCCAGAAAAGAGTGAGCAGGTCAAGACAGTATAGCTGCTCGAAGATGGCATATCCAGTCTCTGCCAGACTTCTGGACAGGCTTCATAGCAAGGAGCTCTGGGGGACAGGTCTTGAAGGATGCACAGGCATTGACTGCAAACCAACAAAGTCTTCCATATGGCGCCTGTGGAACTGAGGAGCCCTGGTGGTGTAGTGGATATGCCGTGGGCTTGGATCCGTATAGTCGTCAGTTCAAAGGCACCACCAGCTCTTCAGGAGAAAGACTGGCTCTCTATTCCTATCAGCAGCTACAGTTTCGGGAACCCACAGGGAGTGGCAATGACCATGAGTCAGCATTGACTCCATGGCAGCGAGTTTGAGTTTGTTTGGAGGGACTGAGACCAAGGTGTCACCGTGCTATTAAGATGTCCCACCGCCTCCATGCTCAGCTCCTCTTGTGCATCCGTAGAAATCCTTTCACTTGCCCCACTCCTGGTAAGTTGTTGGCAGCCTCAGACATGATTTATTGGAGTTCTCCACACTGCCCGGTACAGATGCATCAGGCACATGCAGTGAGCGCCATCATTTAATAATCAGAAAAAAGTGGAGTGAATTTGTTATTCTGGGGATTTTATGGAGGGAACAGAGCCGGGTTTCAGTTCATTTTAGATTAATTACCACCCGTGTACGGGAGCGAGGGCGAAAGACACCGGGAAATGAATGGCTTCCTTGACAGTAATAGGTTCAGCTTCTGAGCTCATAAAAGTGCCTCTTTCCCATTCCAGCTAAGGAGATGGAAAGTCACACGGAGGTGCAGTCTCCTCCTCTGTCCAGCCCAGAGCGGTTGTGTGGGTGACCCCGAGTAGGCTGCAGCCTATGACGTGCAGAGAAACAAAGCTGTGCCGCAGGTGTTCACGTCGGGAGTCGTGTCCCTGTGGGCTTGTCCTGCCACCTGGTCATGTCATGGGATGGTGGTGTGTATTGAATTGTGTTCCCTCAAAGATCAGTTGAAGTCCCTTCCTTGGACTCTTATAAGCTCAAAGCCTGATACCCTTGAGCTGACCTCAATTCATGGGAGAGTAGAACTGTGCGCCACAGAGTTTCTAATGGCTGGGTTTACAAACGAAGATTGTCAAGGCTTTCTTCTCAGACATCTCTGGGTAGACACCCACTTCCAACCTCTTGCTTTGCAGCCAAGTGTGTTAATGGATTGTACCACTTAGAATCACCCTCCCCCCCAAAGTCTTGGAGGACCATGTCCATCGGGGCAGAGTAAAGGTGGCCTGCTTTAGATATATCAAACCCATGACTCCAGGTGCTGATCAGAAACCTTGCTAGGGGTGTCTTCATGTCTTACAGCCACACCACTGCTTGAACGCAGCAGCTCATTTTGCAGTTCTACTTTTGCTGTTGGTTTTTGAGAGAAATGTAAATGCACCATTTCTAGGGACAACACGGACTCCTCCAGTTAGCAATCTACAGGTCAGGGATTTGATGCAAAAGAGAATTCTCCATACTCCCATCTGCAAATGGTCACCAGGCCAGATCAGAATCCTGCCTTCCAAGTAAAAGTGAGTAAAATGAAAGTATGGGAAGGCTTTGCTACTTCAAAGAAGTACTGCTGGAGTTAGAGGGGCTCCCAGTGAATGAGAGAAACCCTTGGGTATTACTAAAGGCATTATCACAGAGAAAAGAGTCATGCTAAGGTCTTGCTGAATTGGGGGCTATCAGGTAAGCATTGGATGAATAACCACAAGTTTGGTGGTTGAAACCCACCAGTTGATCCTGGGGCAGGGGGAAATCCTATCTATGGGAGCTGTGAGTCTCAATCAACTCCTGGGCAGTAGGTGAGGAGTGGCTAGTTTGATTGGGCCTGGTGTACTGCCTCAAAAATGTGTGTTTGCAAATGCTATTAAAGAGCCTCTGAGAATGTCTCTGTTGTTACTAAACATATTTCTTCCCCTTTGTTCACTAAAGAGAGATTTCTATTTCCTATGTGGGTCAGTTCACAAACCTCAAAAACTAATAAGCTTGGAGCCAAACTCCAGCAAGGAAATGTTTACTTTTTTGTCGCTAGACCATTGGAGTTGGTTTTATGAACACGGTCCTCATAATTTCTACATCTGCAGGAGCATTTGTACATTAAGGTGCAGAAATGATCAGACTCAGTACCCAACTTGACATGCTCCATAAAAATTTAATGGAAAATAAAATATGCTGTTCAGGAGATCAATACTGTTATTCTCTTTCAGCAAATTGTGAATTATTGTTTTCATAAAATAATAATAATCCTGGCATATTGATATTGAATGGGAACCAGGGTCTGTTGTCAAAAATAAAGTCATATTGAATATTTGAATGGCTTCCTGCAGAAACACCCACATCGCCAAGCCTGGCATCTGCCACTCTCTGAAGACAACACGAACTGAGGGGGACGTTGCTGTCACTTGCTTTGTCATCTCAGTGGCACGGCTGACTCAGACGCACGTGACTTACTTCTGAATGGGCTCTCAGGGGAAAAAGGAGCGCTCTGTGGTGGTCACTTTAGGGTACTGGATGATGCTCTAGGGATGCCTTTGTTTAGGAGAAGAAGGAACTAATAAGAGAAGCAGTAAGAGAGTGTGTGAATTGGGGGATGGTCTAATGACCCATTGAGACCTCTTCTTGCCACATGGTCATTTCATGGATAGAGTTGGATGGTTTGGGTTGTTTTGTTGCTGTTGTTCTGTGGATGTTGGGTTGATGCCAACTGTGTTAGACTGGGTTCTCTCGAACCCAGCTTATATTGATATAAAAACAGAGACATTGATATCAAGCAAAATAGTACACTCAGTTGTAGGAGGCTGTAAGTCCAATCTAGGTGTAGTTCTTGGGTGAGATGTAAGCTGGAGGATCTTCTTGGACCATGTAGCTGTCAGCATAATGAAGCAGAAAGGCCACGGCAGGGTGGATCTCAGCAGTTCAGGCCTGTGGATGGCAGAGTTGAGCAAATCCAGGGCCAGCAGACAATATGGTGGACTCTGAGCCCAAGAACCAGAGATCCATGAGACAGATGTGGGGTCCAGGCCAGCAAAAAGAAAGGAAGCTTTCCACAGCTTCGACTTAAATATCAAGTAGGCCACAGTACCTGGGAGATATTACAAGGGCTATACCCTGAGAAACTGCTTGGCTCACAGCAGATCCCATCAGGGAGTTGATTACATTGTTACATCACAGGATCAGGGAGGCTCCAGCTGTGAAACTACTGAGAATCCTGTCTCAGCCAAGTTGACACAAAACCAAACTATCATAATGATTCACGGAACCCTATAGAACAGAGTAGAATTTCCCCCTGAGGATTTCCTAGACTATGGCTCATTATGGGACTGATAAAACCACTCATAGCTCAGTTAACAGCTGAATGCTTAATCATTGTGCCATCAGGACTTCTTTTGGGTTGAACTGTGTCCTCTCAAAATATCTGTTGAACTCCTAACTCCTGTAGGGTCGTTGCAGATTTTCAGCTAACATGAGGCTACACTAGCATTAAAGTAGGTCCTAATCTGATGATGTTGTTAAGTTTCATGGAGTTAGCTCCATCTCAGAGAGAGCCCATGTGTACCGAAATAAAACATTGCAGGTCATGTGCCATCCTTACAAATTGTTAGTCTAATCCAACATGAGGGATACCTTTCTGCAAAAGAGGAGACAAGGGAAGAAGGCGATGTGGTGCTGGAAGCAAAGAGGTGAGTGATGTTTCAGCTGCAAGCCAAGGAGAAAAATGTGGACCAAAACTCAAAATCATAGAAGAGACCACGTTAACTGGTCAGATAGAGGCTGCAGAAGCTGGTGACTAAGGCCCTGGAATTGAACTCACCTCCAATGACTCCGTTTTTAGCCAAGCAATAGGCAGGTCTATCAGGGGAACAGTAATGCCAGGGAGGTACCAACACCTTAGAATAATCAACTATTTGAGATGAAAAGGGTAGTGTGTACCCAAGAACAATGTGCAGAAGGGTTTGGAAACAAGGAGTTATACAAACAGAAGATGCTGGAAGTGGAGTGAGTGGCATTGCCATGAGTGAGAGGAAATCAGCTGCATATGAATTGTTGAATGTGAAACTGTTGATCTGCTCTGTAAACCTTCACCTAATTCACAATCAAAAGTCTAAAAAGGAGGGGGCATGGCAGCCTGTTGGAACATCCTTACTGCTCGAAGGCGGTCCATTTTGCTTGTAGAACCAATCTCTTACCCCTGGAGACCCAAGCCTCTGCATGCCACACCTGACCCATGGCTGTGCTCCACAGGGTTGCAATGGCGGAGTTCTGGGTATCACTAGACCTTTCTTCCAAGACACTTCTGAGTGGACTCAAGCCTGCAACTTTCCAGTTATCCACTGAGTGCATTAACACGTTTTCCCACCCAAGGATTCAGATCTCGTCATGGGAATGCCCCGTCTCTGTTCCCAGACTGTGTGGTGGGCAGAGCTTCCCTCCAGCCCACTCTCTGCTCTGGCCAGCTGAACAGTCAGCTTCTCCCCACGTTTGCTTTGCATGCTGGTTCTGCAGTACTGATGATCAGAAGTGCTGACTCTGATAAATGTTCTCGGTTGCCAATCTGAAAACCTGTCATGTTTGGACAGACAGAAACCTTGTTTTAATTTTATTAAATGATGGCTGCTGGGAGTTGCTTCCTGTGTCCCTGCCCAGCTGCCTCTGCGGGTGCTCTGGGCTGCAAGAACATGGGACTTGGCAGCGTCACTGAGCTCTCCACCCAGGACTGACCTCACCTGACTGCTTATTTTGGCCACGAAGGCCAAGGACAGGGAGCCGAGGTCATAGCTGAAGCTCTCTGGAGAAAGAGGCTTTCAGCTACATGAACCATCCTGTGCCACCTGCTAGCTTCTTGGATCCCAAAGGATCAGTATACAAAGGTCAGAGAATCACTGCTTAGTGGCTGGGAGAGATTCAGTCATGTTTCATGAGGGGGCAATAAGGAGTACATCCCTGCCATCATCTCGAGTAGTGCCATAAGACACTGCTGCCTGCCCCCCACTGCCCATGCTGCCCATTGAGATAGAGACAGCTGGACTTTCCACCAAGGATAAACAGAGTAATGTGCTGTCAAAGAAATTGTTAATGGGTAAATGTGGTGAAGAAAGCTAATGGTGCCTGGCTATCGAAAAATATAGTGTTGGGGTCTTAAAGGTGGCCATCTAGTTGAGAAGCAACAAAGACCACATGGAAGAAGCACACCAGCCTCTGTCATCATGAGGTGTAGATGAGATCAGGTACCGGGCATCTAAAACCCAGAACAAAATCATAACCAAGGTGAAGGGGGGTAGGGAGGCATGGAGTGAAGACCCAATGTCCATCTGTAGACAATTGGACATCCCCCTACAGAGTGGTCATAGGTAAGAAATGAGCCAGTCAGGGTGCAGTATAGCACTGATGAAACACACAACTTTCCTCTAGTTCTTTGGTGCTTCCTTCCCCCCACTATCATGACCTCAATTCTACCTTATAAATCAGATTAGACCAGAGCATGCACACTTCTACAGATAAGAGCCCACAACACAGGGAATCCAGGATAGATAACCCTCACCCCCACCCCAGGGCCAACAATGAGAGTAGAGATACCAAGAGGATTAGGGGAGGGTGGGGGGAGAAGGGGGTAATCGATCACAAGGATCAAATTATAACCCCCTTTCAGGGGGGACGAACAATGGAAAAGAGGGTGAGGGGTCATGGCGGATGATGTAAGATATGAACATAATAATCTATAAGTTATCAAGGATTCGTGAACATAATAATCTATAAGTTATCAAGGATTCGTGAGGGAGGGTGGGAGGGGGAAGCAATGGGGAGCTGATTATCAGGGACTCAAGTGGGAAGAGAATGCTTTGAAAATGATGATGGCAGCAAATGTGCTTGACACCTTGGATGAATGTATGGATTGTGATAAGAGATGTAAGAGCCCCCAATAAAAAGTATTTAATAAAAAAGAAAGAAAGTAAATGTTTAGAAAATTATGATAGCAACATATGCACAAACATGCTTGATACAATTGATGTATGGATTATTATAAGAGCTGTAAACGCCTCCAATAAAATTATTTAATGTTAAAAAAAAAGAAAAGGATATAATTAAAAAGAAGAATATGTTAATGGGCAGGAATCCCTAGAGCACAGGGGGCTCTAGAGAGGGAGCTGGAGGAACAATGAAGAGCAATGAGGGAGAGCCATCACAACAAACATTCTGGAGCACCAACAAAGTAACACAATGGGAGATAGATAGATGATAGGTAGGTAGGTAGGTAGATAGATAGATAAGATAGGTAGATAGACAGACAGATAGGAATAGATATATATTATGTTACAACGAGAGATGACCTGACATAATAAGTCACTCTTTAGATCCAACTCAAGATTTCATTCTTCTTGAATCAATAATCAATGCCTATAGACACAGCAGTTAAGAAATGAAACAATGTGTTCTGTTACACATGAATTACTTAAAGTGATTTTCAAAGAAGAAGACAGAAGAAGAATGGACACATTTGAATTATGGTGTTAGCAAAATAATAGACTGGGGACTGTTGGAAGACTGAACAGATTTGTCTTAGGAGAAGTAGATCTAGAATGCTCTTTAGATGAGAAGACAACAAGCTATTGCCTTATGTATTTTGGGCATGTTACCAGGAGGAACTAGTCCCTAGAGCAAGACATTGAGCTGAATGAAGTCAGGAGTCAATGAAAAAGAGGAAAAGCCCCAACACATGGCTTAAAACCATGGCTACAACAATGGGCTGGCACACAGCAATGATTGTGAGGATGGTGCACACCAGGCACCATTTTGTTCAGTTATACATAAGGTCTCTAGAAATTGGAACTGACTGGATGGAACCTAACAACAATAAGACCCAAGAACAATAAGATGCTGGAACAGAGATTGGCCCTCAGATGACATCTGGCCCACTGCCTGAGTTTTTAAATAAAGTTTTATTGGAAGGAAGTTACATTCATTTGCTTATGTCTTGTCTATGACTGTTTTAGCATTCAACAGCAGACTTGAGTAGTTGCAGCCACAAAAACATTATGACTCATAAAAGTTTAAAATATTGACTATCAGCCTCATTGCTGACAAAAGTATGCTTGAGTCATGGCCTAGTAGATAAAATAAATCTCAAAACCCAGACTCAAATAATGAGAGATGGGACTCATAAGAGGAAATGTGGGTGAGTTGGACCATGCTTCGAAAACCCCCAATGGATGAGTCTAAGGAATCCTAGAAGAACAACAAAGGGCAGATGGAGGAATGATAAAACTAAGCCAAACCATAGGAATGGATTTCATCACACTGGGTACAGGTACAGACCCTAGGGTAGGCTTCTATGTCCTCCCTCACTGTATCCCAAATGCACTCTTCTATTCCTCCACCAGATATGTGCCCACTTTATGTTTCTACCCAGGAAATAGGTGAACTGGTTTGCCTCTGATTCCCTGTTGGATGTTGCCAAGAGGAGTATGATAGTTAGCTTTGACGTCCCCTTGTTGCCTCTGTGTAAAGGTGGGGGTGGCGTCCAACCTTTCAGTCAGGGTGTAGCCTGGTGATGCCTTCTTGGGGATGTGGCCTTTTTATAATAGAGACCAAGAGGAGAAGAGAGCCCTCTCCTGCCCTTTACCTTCCTGCTTGCTTGTATTCTGTGTCTGGTTTGGCAGTGTGGTCCTGTCGCCTGCCCTCCCGGGGAGCTGTTGTCCCCCTGCCGTGTTCCTGCTTACCTTGGGTTTGCTCGACTTGGCACCCACTGCCCTATGATCTCCCAGCTTCCTGCTTCATCCACCAGCAGCTGCTTGAATCAGGGAGTCTCCAGCTAGCACGGGATCCATGGACTTGAATTCAATGGGACTGGGTGCTTTCTTGATAAAATTATTTTCTATAAAATTCTTTCTTCTACATGGTTTTATTTCCCTAGAAGAATCAGTCCAACACAAGGGAGCCATGGGAGAACAGCAGGAAGGAGCCCCCTCACTTACTTATCCTTTTTGACTTCCCGTCTGGTCTTCTGACAGAACCCCTGAGATGATGCCATTCCACATTAGTTACCTAGTTAATTAGAGTCACTGCAAACACACACACACACACACACACACACACACACACACACACCCCAAAGAAAAATGAAAACATGAGAGAGAAGAGCAGAATTTAGACTGTCATCAAATTCATTTACAAACAACAAAAATTGATGTCAGGCCAATTCTGACTCCCAAATGTCCCATGTGTGTCAGAGTAGAAGCGTGCCCCAAATGGTTTCCAATGGTTTTTCAGAAGTGGATTGGATCACCAGGCCTTTCTTCTGAGTGACCCCTCAGTGCACTCAACTCCAGTGTTTGCGTTGGCAGCCGAGAGCTTAGGCATTTTTAAAACACTGAGCTCAAGGTGCTGCCACCAGGAAACTCCAAAGCCTCACTTGGTAGGTGAACGATTTCCAGCATGCTAGAAACCAAAGAAGATACGAACCGCACATACTCCATCTGGGGAAAATGTCACGAATAATCTTTTCTTTTAGACAAAATTGGATCAAAACAGTTATCTTAAGGTGGAGAAAATGAAAAGGGGGGAAAATCTGGGTGAGCAATAATCTTTCATATATATATACATATAGATACATATATTTGACTGTAACACAGCTTAGATATGGAATCACACATAAATATATGCTGATAAAATGACGGAAAATGTTTAAAGCAATGAAGCAAAGTCTAAATGTGAATCCTTGTAATAGAAAAGACACACTTGCCAACTGGAGCAAGCATGCCTACAGATTGGAACTAAATTATCTCCATGAGTCCTTGGAAATAGGAAGGATAAAGGGGGAGGTGGTGGAAATCAACTTGTTCTAGCTTCACATCCGATTAGCTGGATGGGGAGGTACTGTTGGTGGGGAAAGTGCTTGGTGTCTTGCTTTCACATGAAGATGATGAAATGCTTTATTGAATACCAGTGTGACGGGCGGGAAAGATGCTTTCGTTTCAGTTAATCGACTGCTGCTTAATTGAGTCGACCCTGACGATGGCAGCCTCGTGTATACCAGGGAAGAAGTGACTATTGGGAAGTGGGTCACAAGACCTATTTTCCAAGGCATCTCTAGGTGGACGTCCAACCTCAGGTGAGCTGCTGAGCTAATCGTTCGTAGCATCTAGACCCACAATGGAGGTGCCCTGGTGGTGCAGTGCATTACTAATGGGGCTGCGAAAAGCAAGGACTCAGCAGTTAGAAGCTGCCAGCCTCTCCACAGGAAAAAGATGAGGCTTTCTACTCCCATAAACAGTCACAGTTTCAGAAACCCATGGGCAGCTCTACCCTGCCCTATAGAGTGGCTATGAATCAAAATCAACCTGATGGCAGTGAGTGTTTGAGAGACTTCCAATGAGATGGATTGACATAGTGACTGAAAACAGCAGGTTCAAACCTAACAATTGTGAGGATGACACGGGATGGGGCAATGGTTCGCACCTGTTGTTCCTTAGGTTGCTGTGAAGAACTGATTTGATGACACCTAATACAACAGAGACCACACTTTTTCATTCATGATTTATTTGGGTTGACCAAGGTCACTGTGTGGCTGCATTGAACCAGTGGTTGCCCTGGGGGCCAGACTCAGCTGGGCCATGAAGGCCATGTAGTCTGGAGGTCTCCAGGAGTCCTTGCTGACTTCTTTGTGTAGAGGCAGGTCCCACAAGAGAAGATATCGCAAAGAGTCTGAAGGTTTGGCTGCAGAATTTGCACAATGTATTTGTCAAAGCAAGTCACAAGGCCAGTTGAGAATCCAGGGATGTGGCTGCACTCCACCTCTTTTTGGGAGGGGCCACCACATGCCCATTTCACGTAGGCATGGGCACAGAAAGGCATGAAAAATCAGGGGTCTTTATTATAGCGATCTCAGAGTTCCTGGGTGGTACAAAACAAAATCTTGGGAGAAAAAGTCCACCCAGAGGTACTTTAAAAGAAAGGTCTAGCCATCTATGTTGGAATGGGGGAAAAATGATGTGGTGTGGCATCTAACATCCTCCTGCTTCACAAGAAAGAAGGGAATCAATGTCAGTATGGTCTGTGGTTGGTTCTATGAGACGGAGGTCTGATATACTTCCACTCTCTAAACACCCTTAAAGCACTCTTGCTTCTCAGTTGGGTTTGAGAAGTCCTTGCAATGGCCATCCAGCACTCAGATAATGTCTATGGCTATGGGTTTATTAGGGAAGTACATAGGCTACAACTCCCGTGAAAGATGCTCAGTATACATTGATTAGGTCAGGACAGTTTCTTCTTTCTTCTCAGTCATGCCCACAAGCAGGACTCTCTCAGGCCTGGACTCTGCTTTCCTTAGACCAGGTTACAGAGCTCTGTTAGGGCTGCCAATAAATATGCAAAGGGTATATGCTACTCCACTATAAATTTCAATCCAAAGACACTCAGCTCCAGCTCCATGGCCCAGAAACCCCAGATTCCCCAATTAAACCTCCCAGAGGCATCCTATTCCACAAGACAGCCTCATGTCCCAAAGCACTAAGGTTTAACTTGTCCTGGGGGCTGGGAAAATCCCTGCTCTGTCTCATGTTCTGACTCCTGATTTTGTTGCTGCTGCTCCTCTGTGGCTCCTCTGACGTCAAAGTTGCCTCCTAAGTCCAGGAGGGTCAATGCTCAGGGATGTTGGTATCCAAATGACATACTCCACTCCTGACTCTTCTCTCCCGCTGGTTGTGAAATTCCCACCCTTCTGCTTTTAGGTGGGTGATTTTTATACCCAGCTCATTGACAATCCTAATGAACCCTGCTGGCCATCACCCACAGCCAAATCATATAATCCAATCATTCTGCTACCCCACTTTCATACTCAGACCCATCATTAGGCGGGAATAAGAAAGGTCATCACTAGAAGAAGCACATCAAATACTTCACCACACTTCAGGAAGTTTCAAAAATCCTGTGGGGAAATTCATTCTCTCCTAATTCCAATTTTCCACGAACTTCTTGATGACTCTTCATATTTGTGAAAAATCAGTCATTGAAAAGACTATGGAGCACCCTTCCACGCTGGCATGGGATTGTCATGAGTTGAAATCCACTTAATTGCAGCTGGGTTTTGTAATAATAGTGATGCACCACAGCTTCTAAGCAAACAGTGGGCAAAGTGAAATCAACAGATGTTTGGTCACCCCAGGAAAAGTAACAAGGAAAGAACCAAATGACAGAAATAATTAACATAACTCCAGATGAAAGAAATGCAAACAAGTGTGACTTGCTGTGCTGAATGTGATAAAGAGAAAACGCAAATTGAGAGGTTTAGTCCAATCTCAAGAGTATAAGTGATATTTTCCAAAGAAATATATCAGGAACTAGATTGTCATGGCTTGAATTGTGTCATTGTTAAACTCAGTTGCCATTTATAATGAAACCCCCCAAGAATTGGACCTAAAAGAATATTGGGTAAACATGGCAAAGTTATTTGCCCAAACTAACAATAAATATTGTCCTAAATGGCAAAATAATATCAGTATTTTAATTAAAGTCAGAACTAAAAGACTTCCATATCATGATAATTATTCAACTATGTTTTGACATGATAGAAATAAATGACATTGGTATGAGAAAACAAATGACCAGTATCAATATTCAAAGAGAAGAAATAACACTCTCCTTTGGGGAAGAGTTTATTCTGTTTGCATTTTTTGTTGTTCCTTTTGCTGATATGATTGTATAATCAGAAAATATAAGCTAACCATTTAAACAAACCACTAGAATTAAGAAGAAAATTGAATATGACTCATGGCTTAAAGAGAATAGCTTTTCTCTGTTTAAGCAATAAATGTTTGAAAGAAATAAAGAATAAAAAATATATAAGGTTTATATAAGAAAAGTACATATATGTATATATATGTATATATGCATATATAGAGATTGCTGAAAGGGAGAAAAAGGAAAAAGGTGGGCAAGAGAAGAGAGCTAAATGGAGGGATAGAGGGAGTTGAAATTAGGAGAAAAAACATTCAAATTTATGTGGAGGAATTGATGGTGGGCATAGCCAAGATCAACATGGGGAGGGGATTAAAATAAGAGATCTATTTTCATCAGATATTAAAAAAATAGCTTTTGATAGTAAGGAGTTAAAAACGAAAAACAGGAATTTCAAAAGTCATTTCAGGACATATGAAAGACAAACGGTTAGTGGCTTCAGAAACTGACAAAAAGCTTCAGAAACTGACAAGGGAAAGTAAAACAAGCCAAGAGGAAAATGGGCCAAGTGCATGAGGAGGCAATCCACAGAGGACCAAATTCAAATGGTTAATAAAAGGCAAAAGGCAATATTACTCATTAGCAGTCAGGAAAATGCAATTTAAAGTTAAAATGTGCTATCTCTTTACAACAATCAGACCATAAAAATTAAAGAGAACTTCAACCCCCGTGTTGGCAAGGTCCTCTGGAGAGAGGGTATGCATACATTTCTGGAGATGTAAGTTTTTACAACCTTTTTGCTGCAAAGCATTTGACAACATTAATTAAAATTAAAAATACATCGTCTCTCCTATCACATAAAAAATACAATAGCCAGTGCTTAGAATTATATCTACATTTTCCACAGCTTTGTTCTAAGTAGGCAAAAGCTCAAAATATACCTAGTACCTCTCTTGAAAGGAACAACAGAAAGAAAAGTAATTGAGCTACACGGATATGAATGAATCAATAATGAGAGTTACCCAGCTCCCAGATAGAAAACAATGGCACTATTTGCATGTGTGTGAGACTATGGGCCTGTTTATATGGGAATGGGAAGATGGAGCTCTCGACGCCTGTAAAGGAGTTACAGTCTTGGAAACTCACAGGGGCACTTCTATCTTGTCCCATAGGGTTGCCATCAACTCGATGGCAGAGAGATTACTGTTGTTATTGTTTGCTTTAGCTGTGGGAATGGAGGTAAGTGTGGGAGGGCACTTGCAAGCAGGAGTTAACCTGGGTGGGGAGAAATATGTTGAGGATAAGGAGAAAGCCGAGGGGGAGTGGTTGTTAAGTCTGAGAAGGACAGGAGGAGGGAGGGAAAGCGAGAGGAACAGACAGCAAAGGAGGATGGAAGGAAGGAAGAAGAAAAGAAGGGAGGAAAAAGAAGGAAGCTGTGGGGAACAGAAAACGAAAAGAGCATGTATACGGATGAATACACTTTGTTCTCATATCTTAAAGAGCCTGGCAGGCTGGGTTTCTGGGCTGGAGGGAGGCCTTCACCCTTCTGAGTTAGAGATGAGTGCCAATCACCTTCTCATTTCAATATTGTTCTCCAGTATACCCTCCCATAAATAATAGTGCTGCCTTAAGTTTACCTCTTCCAACCACATGGCTGATTGCCATCTAGCCGGCAGCTTTAACTATAGGAGCAGACACATGCTATTACTCTCCAGGCTCTGAAGACTGTCACTCCTCCTTACCTGCCCCAACACTGGTGTTAGGTTACTCCTCCAGTGTACTCAGGGACCTTTAGGGTTAGGGTAAAGCCTGTGTTACACATGTGGCTACCTGTAATCACGGGGGCTTTCATGCCCCTCAAGAGTATATAAGCCTTGGTTGGAAATATATTCTCTCTGTGTGTGTAGACCTGGCTCCTGGAGTCTTGGCCTCGAAGGTAAGCCTTTGCCTGCCTTATCTTGTCTGATGGCTCTTTAATTTACCTCTCAATTACCCACTGCTCCTTGGACCCATACGATTGTGGAGGCTGGTACCCCACAGGAAGCAAGGGAGTGAGAGAGACACGCAAGATGGAAGGAGGGTGAGAAGACAAAGTGGGAGGGAGAAAGGAGGCAACAGAAGGAGATAGGGAGGGAGGGAGGAAGGAAAAGAGGCCATGGAAGAAACAGCATCCTCTACAGCATCTTGCCATCACTCATTGACGTACGAAAGTGCACCTGCGTTGTTCCTGGTGCTTCAAAGTTCAATGGAAATAATATGATCAGAGAAAAAGTGTGTAGTTGTCTTCATATAGATCCTTCCTGTGCATAGTAGTTTCTTCCCTTTGCACTGTGAGCTTAGAGACAGGGTAGGGTAGGTTAAACTGCAGCAGGAGGTGCAAATGCCTAACACACTAGCTGCTAACAAAACAGTCGGAGGTTCCAGTTCACCCCAAGACACCTTTCTTCTAAGAAAGACCTGGTAATATAGGGATAACACCCCATGGAAAACCCTATGGTGCTCAGTCTTACTCTGACATGCATGTGGGTCGCCCTGAAGTGGTAGCCATTTACAGCAACTGATAAGAACCCACACTTGGATTTAGGCTGCCTGGATTCCAATCCTCCCTCTCCCGTCACTCTCTGCCTTTAACCAGGTGACCTCCTCTCCCTGTATCCGCTACCCTTGTCTCTTCTCATCTCTCTTCTGGAGCCGAGTCATAGGCAGGGCCTCCACTGACCATCAGAGGGCTTAGACTACATCAAATGGTCTCTATTTATTCAAGTACAAGGACTTGTATTTTACATTTTGACAGGAACCAGGTGGGGGATTGCGAAGTATGCATCCCTTTAATTGAATAGCTGGAGAAGCAGTAACTGCATATAGGGAATTGTCAATCCTCGCAGAAACTCCAGAAACCCCCACGTCAGGTATCACTGAGCACTCTGCCACTCGAGAATTAGATGCATCTAGGAGCTCTTGTTTGTTATATGTTCTGCCCACGCTAATTATAAGAATACTTGTTAATTTAAAAAAAAGGCAGTTAACCATAGTATCTCCCTTCTAGCCTTGTTGGTGAAGATCAAATAAGCAAATTCATTAAATAATTTAGAATGATCTTGGTGTATAGCAAACACTGTATTTCATTATTAAAATTATTTCAAGGATGAGGAATAGTTCATTTTTATTTCTTTCTCTTTTATCCACGCATGTAATAAAAAATCCTTAGTAGTTGTGTGTTCTCTTGGCAAATCTTGGGCTTTCTAGATATACAATCATAACCTAAAAAAAAGAAGGCCTCATAACTCAGTACTGTTGGTTGATTCTGACTCATAGCAATGCGTGGTGGCTCAGCGGGTAACATGCTGGGCTGCTAACAGCAACATGAGCAGTTCAAAACCAACCGTGGCAGCAAGGTGAGGATTTCTACCCCCTTACAGAGTCCAAGGCACAGAAACCCACAGGGGTAGATCCACCCTGCTCTCTCGGGTTGATACGAGTTGGCATTGGTTTGATAGCAGAGTTATCATAACATTAGGCAGGGGAATCGGCTTCATCTCTATCCTGATGTTGAAATGTTTCTTATGGTGTTGCATCTCGCAAACTCTCAGCGTGCATAATAAAGGCTTCTTATCTTAGTGGGCATCATTTCAGTTATTCACCCTTGAGACCGATGGTTGATTTAAATATACAAACTTCACGATATGGAACCAGCTTTATCTCTTTATATTTTACTTAGTTTTTAAAAAAAGCAATTACTACCACATTTTCCCTAATGTCTGTTTTAGGATAGTTTCATCTTTTTTACCCCCTTTACTATATTGAGGGAAAAATATGTGGATACATATTTCCTAAAAATAACCAAGTTTCCATTTCTCAAGTCACCCTTGCTCGGCGATAGAACTGTGTTCCTGTGATAGACTGACAGATCCCAATTTCGGAGTCCACGGTTTGGACTTGTCCCATCTGCCTTGATGAATGGGACTGGCCGAGAGTGTCTTTCTTTGTACTCTATGTTGTACTACTCTTAAAAGGAAAAAACAAACAAACATCTGATCAATAAGTCAATTAGACTTAAGAGGTTTTCATAGGAGAGGGGGAAGAACGTCTGTTTGCAAACTGGAAACACCATCTGAAGAGATGAGCGGGTCCCATGTCAAGTCTGAGCATCTTATTCAAATGTCACTGCCCTCAAGCCAATTCTGATTCTCAGCAACCCTTTAGGACAGAGTAGAAGTACCCCCTTGGGTTTCTGCAATTTCAAATCTTTACCGGAGTGGACATCTTCATCTTTCTCCTTTCTCCTGTGGAGCAGTTTGTGGGTTCAAACCACTGAACTTGGGGTTAGCAGCTCAGTGCGTAACTAGGTCCCGAGTGCTCCCTAAACTTACTGACATCAAGTTGAAGCTAACTCAAAGCCACTCTATGGGAGGGGAAGAACTGCCCTTCTAGTTTTCTGTTTTCTACCAAGGAGTAACTGGTGGTTTCGAACTCTGGGACCTTTTGGCTAGCAACTCATATTGCAACTCACTACATCACCCAGGTCTACTTACAAACAGTACACATCGTTAAGGCTGAAAATTTAACATGATTGGTTGTGATTTATGTAATTGTCAGGAGGCAGCTTGAATGGGCTTATTAATTTTGTGGTTCTGCTGTCTATGGTCTAGTTGTAGCTTATCCAACTGCTTAAAATGTTTCTAGAACTGTCTTTATCACCAATTTTTAGTTTTGGTGAAGCATGAAGAGCTAAGTAAAAATGGAGTGGGGCATTATCTTTAACATTAGTTTTGGTGCTCAGCAGTCTTGTTCAGAGAAGTTATGTGCACATTGTGAAATAGATCAACATACCTGGCAAGAGGAAACTGTTAAAGTCACACAGTCATTAAAAAGAATAGCTTGAATTAGATGTATTTTCACAATAATTTTTATATGCAAAGAGCAAGACAGAAAAATGTACATGGTTTGATCTTAATTTACAAAATAAACAATGACACTACTCCTCTAAAGCATATCCCCTGATAGCAGGAAACCTGTCTGCCCAGGATTGGATCTTACTCCCCCATGTACTGTGTGACATTGGTCAGGTTCCTCAACCCCTCTGCTCCCCCAGGTCCATAATCATGGCACCTACTTCTAAGGTTTCTTCTGAAGATCAGCGATTACCTGAAGAGGTGCTCAACAGGTTTCAGCACAGCTTCCAGACTAAGGCAGACTGGGGAGAAAGAGTTGGTGGTCTACACTTAGCCAGTCAACTAGTGAAACCCTCTGTGGATCACAAATCGGTCACCAATCCTGGGGATAGTGCTAGACCAAGCAGGATTGTCTCAGTTGTGCAAGGTGTCACCATGAGTTGGGGGTCAGACCCAAGGGAGCTAAGCACACTAACAACAATGGCAAGAACATATTTGTTATAGTTGCCCGAAGCCAAAACTGAACCCCATAGCGTCTGCAGAGAGTTAGCCGTAGGCTTTACACGTGGACGATGGCACGTCCATGTGGCTTACTTCGCTAATGCGGCCATTGTACAAACGGGTGGCTCTAAAAGGTAGGCGTTTATTTCCTCACATTCTGGAAGCAAGACGTCCAGAGGACTGCATCAGTCCCCACAGAGAGTCCTTGCATGTCACTAAGTCCGCGAGTTCCTTGCTGTCCGTGGTGCTTCGTGATGTCAGTCTTCCACCCCGCTGTGACCCTCGGTGCCTGCTGCTCCTTTCCTCACTTAGAAGTGACTGGGTGTAGCACCCGCCTTTTCGTGGTTTGTTGAACCTCAGTATCATCATCACAGAAAAACCCTCTGGGTTAGTCTGGGTAGATTTGAGGGGCACATCCAGGGAGACTAATGTGTGTATAAGAGACAGTTTTATATACAGGGTGATTGTACATTAAGAAAGCAACACAAACCCATACGTCTGATATTAGCCCATATGTCTGATACTAATCTACAAAGTCCTCTTCAGACTCACGAAACACGTGCAGTGACACCGAATGTAGGATGATCACAGTGGGTGGAAAGTGTTTGGATGCAGTGGTGTTGTACGCATCTCAAGTCTGGCAGAGGTCTCTACGTGGCTTCTCCAGGTCCAGGGCTCTGGCTGCATCAGGTAGGTCCATGTGGCTTCTCCTCAGGGATGTCTTGCAGGAAGTGAGCAGAGATAGAGAAGTGTCTTCTGCCTCCAAGGAGGAAATACCAGAGTTCCCAGAATCCTTAGGGGAAGGCAAATCCACACAGAGGCCTCATTGGCTATAACCTAATTGACAGCCTAGACTCCACCCCTAACTCAATCCTCACATTGACAAACAATTATATATCCACCACATCGCCTTTCCAAACAGGATCATATTTCCAGGTATGGGGCTTTAACTTTAACATTTCTCTTCTGGGCACACAGCTCAACCCATTACAGTACATCTGCATGATCACAAACTCAAGTACAATAGCATCGCAAGAAAAGATTGCAGCTGCTAACAAAAGTTTCTCATTGCTGACACCAGTTAGTTAATGGGGTACTGTGCTAAGTGTGAAGAACGATTTTCAAACAAAGAGGATCAAAATAACAAGAAAGATATGACTCCATTAATGTAGATGTATAAATACATGTGTGTAAATATGCATTTGTACAGAAAATGGATGAATCATAATGATGGATATTAGAAACAAAGCACTTAAAAAGATTCTACAAAAGGAACTGATAAAAAAAATAGGCCATATATTGGAGTTTCTTTTTCTGAAGGAACAATTTCTACCATGAGAATGAGAATACTCAAGTTAAGATGCCATAAACCTGGAAAGGTATATCTCCTTGACTAAAGAAACAATGGCAAACATGTCTCCCTATTATGGAAAGATGTGCAGTGAAGGGAGGGGAGTTGTTCAGCATTGCTAGGTCAGAGGACAATTCTACACATGCAACTTATGTTCCAGGCAGGATAACAGTGGTCAGCCAGCAGCCAGAAGAGCAAGCACTTGGATGGCAGTACCTGTTCCTGGTGCCAGGTACTGAGTGGATGCCTTGACAGGTACTTTAGGAATCTCTCAGGATTCACCCACATGTATCTCTTCAATTATGGAGAGGCAGCATGATTGGTATAGCTACTTCCAGATATGGAAATGGAAGCATAGAGTGCTGATATGACGGCCCCAAGACCACTCATGTGGGATGTACTTTGTTAGAAAGCCAAACGTAGGTCATCTGGCTTGTGATACCTCCATTCCCTGCTGCACTGGCATGTTGAGAGTCCTTCATGACGAGGAAATGATGCCCCAAAAATAGCCCAAAGGAAGGTTTCTTCCTTTGGTCTGTGGCAGAGGTTCAGTTCCTTATGGTCTGCAGGAAGCAAATGTTTCTGCTATGGACTGGGTTGTTCTTAAATATATACCATATATATTCATGAAAGTTCTAACCTAGATGCACATGAAGGTGACTTTGTTTGGAAATAAGGCCTTTGAAGATGTTAAGAGATGTGTTTACCTGAGGTCGTACTCAGGTTGAGTGAATACTAAACTGACATGGCTGGTGCCCTCTACCAGAGAAGAAGCACAACAATCATGTAAAGAAGCATATCTACAAGTCGACAAACTGGGCTTATCAGAAGCTAACAGGAAAAAAAAAAAAAAGCTCTGCCCCTAGAATCTTCAGAGAGCATGGCCCAATCGATGCCTGGAATTTAGACTTCAGTCCCCAGAAGAGTGAGACAATAGAATTCTGTTCTTAAAACCCAATCACTTTTTGTTAGCATGTTATGGCAGCCTAGGAGATGAATACAACTCCCCTATTTTGCTTTACTTATTTACCAAGATGATCTTTAGCATCCTAAGGAGTGGAGGATGGGGCTGAAAGATCAGTCAAAGCACACTTCCTGAAACCCAGTTAATTTCATCCATGAGCAGTTGGAAAGTATTTCCCACCAAACTCCCACACATCATGCAGAATGAAGGCAAAATGATGACCTGCGTTGAATTACGTTTTCTTCTAATAGGATTTGAAGACCATAATAACGCGTTTTGCTGACCAAGCACTCTTCCCATGGGATATATTGAGCCTTGGGCAGTCTCCAATCAAGAGCACCCCACAATGCTCCCCAGACACTGCACTGCATTTGATAGGAGGCAATTTCATTTCAGAGCTGACAATGTTATGAAATTGGCACCAATCCCAGGCACCCAGACATGAAAGCACTTAAAAGTGTATGACATCTGTTTTATTAAAAGTTAACACCTTTAATCAAATAATATGTATAGCAACTCCCTTTTCTACTCCAATGGAGGATGTCTGAGATCAAGAGAAATCACTGAACTCTGTATATTGGCCTAAGTCATCAAAGAGCTGGGAATGTATCCACATCTTGAAATATCAACCAGATCTGGAAAGATTTCAAGTCCCACAAAATGCATCTCCACACTGGCATTTTATCCTGCCAATCAGTGTATCCAAGCCCTGAAGCTTAGATATTTTACACCAGACCTTTGTGTAGACTGCATAAGCCCTGGGCGATATCTGTATCTATTCGCCTCATAGATTTCCTTATGTTCCAGTCCTTTGTAGTAGTCTCCCAAAAAGGCATTAAAGCAGTTAAGAGAATATTAGCGGAATCCAGTTGGATCTCGATGACTCACTCCTGTGGTTCATCCCTGGCTCTTGGTCATTCTTCAATGTCTGGTGTGAGGTCTATCTCTCGTAAGCCCTCCTTCCCATCCATTTGGAAGCTTGGGGAGCACTGACTACATTTCATGCACTCCTGCATGTCTTCCAGCCCTGAGCTGTGCAGCCCATGCAAAGGAGAAAACCACCTGTTGGCCTACCAGAGGAAGGTGGAGTGCTTCCTCTTGGGTGTTCTGCTTTGCTGTGTTCTAATCACTGGCCTCTTCATGTGGTCATCAAATATATCTATCTTTATTATGTCTGTCTCCTTGGTCTCAAGATTATGAATAAATCCACACATTAAAAAATATACAAGTACTACATGGTCTTGTGATGCAAGAAAAAATAGCTAGCTAGCTATTTTAATGAATGATTGCACCATTTTTAATCATGAGATGCCACACGTGCTAAAGGCTGTGTATAATATTCTTGATACCTAAAGGTTAAAAGATGTTCCCTCACATAGGGGAAGGAAAAGAGCCCCATCCCATTGAAGTCTCTGGGCACGTCTCTAAATACAAGGATCCTCTCATCCAAGCCCATCCAAACTTGAACTGTTGTCATGATTTTTATTTATTCTCCTGAGTTTTAAAAGAAAATTTGTACAGACTCATGTGTTAAAGATTGAGTTGTAGTCTCCCAAAACGGTGTGTTGAAGTCCTAACCTCTGTTGGTTGTGAATGTTGATCTCATTTGAAATGAATCTCCTTTGAAAGTGTTCTTTGAAGATGCTGACAGTTAACGTGAGGTTATGCCAGGAACTGGGTGGGTTCTAATCAAATGTGAATGGTGTCCTTATGAGAGGAAGAGACAGGGACACAGAGAAGATGCCTACATGGCCGTGGCCATGTTGTAACTGTAAGCAAAGGAATGCGTGATACCAGAAGCCAGCCGAATGAAGAAGGGACCCTCTCCCAGGGTCCTCAGAAAAAGCCTTACCAATACCCTGAATTGGGACAACTGTGCTTATGAATATATTCACACATTTAAATATTTTTAAGTACTACATGTTCTTGTGCTGAAAGAGGCATTAGATAGCTAGTCTCCAGATCTGTGAAACTGTGAATACATTTTTGGTCGTTATAGGCAACCCAGTTTGTGGTAGTTTGCTCTGGGAGCCCCTGGAAACAAATCTGCCCTATATCCATAAACAATATCTTCGGTTTTGAACCTGGACTGCTCTACTTTGAATGAATCTCCAACTGGCCCAAGCTGCCATTGCCATTATTTCCTCCTAGATAATCACTGTGCATGTTCAGCATCTCTCCCTACCTTCCCATGTTCATGCATCTGTTAAAACTCTCCCATCCCTTTCTTGCTGAGATTCCCGTCAATTTATTTTCATCAACTTCCCCATCAATTTCTAGCTGAATCCCATCCTGCAACAGATCTCGGATGCATTCCCTGCCCTCCCTTTGCTCATTTAACCTTCTCAGGTCTGGTGGCTTCTCTGCACTAAACCTCTCTTTGATGGTCAGCATCTTTATTCTGGAAACAAACAAATAAACAACCCAAGCTCCATAATCTGGGGTGGCTAAACCATTTGGATCCATCAGGGTAGAGTGACGAAAAGGCTTATCTTTAAGGGTCTGTGCCATTTTGATGCTGCTGGGCTGCCAGTGTTGATGGAAGGATGGCTGTTTCCAAGGCTTTCAAGCTTCTTGGTTTGATTCCCCAAAGCGGTGCAGCTCCCCTGAGCCTTGCCTGGTAAAATTGTTTGTTATCGAAAGAACTACAACACATTTTGCAATTATCCTGCCCCTCTGGCATCTTCAATTGTTTCCATCAATTCCGCTCCCTGAGTCTGCCTCTTTGGGGAGTGATTCCCTTTCTTCGCTCCACTCTCCGTCTCTCTGTTTGCTCTCACAAATGCTTTCCACCCACTTCTTTCCCAGCCAGCGCACGCAGCTGATGATAGAAAGAGTGAGGCAAACATGTGAGTGAGACACGCCGCGAACTCTTCTGAACCCCGGGCTTGCAGAAGACACTGTGTTCCTTCTGAGCAACAGCCAAGAGATGGGTGTACTCTTCGGATTGAACGCTTTAATATAATTCAGGGAAACCTGTCAGGTTTATTGACTGGTATGGGAGACAAACTAGGGAACCATGTTCTGCTCTAAATCATCTTAAGCTTTAGAACGTGGCGTGCTATTTGTTAAGTGGTTGTGAGCGATCCGTAACTTATAAGAATGACCAAGGAAGTGTGATGAACATGCCTCCAATCTCTTTATGGATGCCTCTGGGTATTGACTTGACTGCTGGAAAGGAGAGGGGGCAGACAACCCTGGCCTGAGCGGGTGTTTCCCCTTCTCGTCAAATGCTCAGCAGGCGGGGGCCGCACTCTAATTTTCTCTCTATTTGCTGTGCATCCTCCAATGGTCACACGGATGCTGGAGTCCAAAGGGACTGCTCAAACCCCCATTGAGATGCTTCTGTTTGAGCCAGAAGGAATGAAGGAAGCAAGGGAGAGGGGAAAACGTTAACTATAAGGAAGGAGGAAAGTTGGAAGACAGAGAGAGAAGGAAAGGGCAAAACACAGGCCAACACACACACACACACACACACACACACACACACACACACACACACCCCTCATTGCCTTCCAATCATTTCTGACTCATAGCGAGCCTATGGGACAGAGTAGAACTGGTCCTGTGAGTTCCTGAGACTGTAAGTCTTTAAGAGAGTAGAGATCCACATCTTTCTCCCACAGAGCTGGCTGGTGGTTGTGAGCTGCTAACTTTGCAAATTAACAACCCAGTGCATTACCACTATGCCACCAGGACTCCGTGTCACCATTTGGAAGACAGCAACTTGCAATCTGGACACATATCCTCCAGGTCTTCTCTACCGACTTCTAATAGCAACCAATCAACCCATTGCCAATGAGTTGCCCCTGACTCATGGCAATCACATGTGTGTCAGGGTAGAACTTTGCGGCGTGGGATTGTCAGTGGCTGATTTCTCAAAAAGAGACAGCCAGATCTTGCTACTGAGATTTCTCAGAGGTAGACTCAGTTAGCACCGATGTGAATTAATTATTTTCATCATTCAGGAAGGGAGGCTGGAAATCTAATCTTCAGTTAGATGATGGTACTCCAGGGAAGAGTGTATTGCAGTGAGATAAGGGATGCAGACTGAGAGAGCACTATCATTCATGTTTCCCCTGCTCCCTCCCATAAAGGGTACACTCTCTCCCTCAAGTTTACTGAAGAGAACCAACTCTGGTGGCGAGATGCGGACCTGCCTCCGGCATCCAGCTGGCCTGATTCCAAGAAGGAGGCTCTGGTCACACGGTCTCATATCCAATTCTCAGTTGCCCCATCTGTAAAATGGAATAATGGAAGGTCCATCCCAGAAATGGTCTGCTGTCTTTCCCGGTGTGTCTAACTAAGACACTGCTGGGTTTAGTCACCGAAACTTATTAGTAATAGCATTGAGCACCTTCATCAATGGCCTGAGGTTCAAGTCACCATTCGGCAGGCTGGCCCCCACAAAGGAGAAATGGTGTCCTTCGAAGCATCACGTGGACTAAGACACGGTGTTCTGCTGCCCCAGTGCGTTAGGCCTCCTCAGAGAGTAGGAAATCTGACAGTCAGAACTGAGGTTGGCACACAGCAAACCCTCAGCAAATATTAGCCACTTGATTTAAAATCTGCAAGTGGTTGAGGTGATGAAGTTCTGCTTCCTCCCTGTCAAGTGAGGAGGCTGATGCAGACCCCTCTGTCCACCTGGGAGAGTGGACTCCATATTTGAAGAAGAGCCCGGGCAGGAAGCTTGGTTCGCCTTCCTTCTTCTGACCCTAGCCCAGAACTGGCCCTCAGCTGCCCACTTTCTATCCGCATTAAGTATCAAGTCTCAGTGAAGCTGGGACAAACATTTCTTGCCTTCTGCCTACAGCCTCAATGCAGCTTCTCCCTGAATCCCATTGCCTTGGACCTGCTGGCTGTAGACTTACTCCTGAAGAGCCGAATCGCTGGCTTTGGGGGCCCAGACTTTCCGGATCCCTTCAGCGGAATCTAGGCATTTGCCTTTGTGCTGTGGCTCTTCAGCGGAATAGTGTTCTGCTCACTACTACCGCGTTTCCCCCAAATAAGACCCTGTCTTATATTTATTTTTCCTCAAGCAGACACGCCAGGGCTTATTTTCAGGGGATGTCTTATTTTTATTAAGTGTGGTACAACCATCTACGCGTATTCAAAGATAGTGAAGTCGTCTTCTTCTGGAACATGGACCCGCAGGGATGAGTCAAACGGCAGCCCCAGCTTCCCTTCTCCCCACTGAGGACACACGATACCTACAGCAGAGCGTCCTGCTCCTCACTTCATGGAGGAGACTTTGACTTTCACTGTCTCTGTCTCCCTCTGTGCCTCAGCTTGCAGCACCTGACAGGGGGAGCCGACCTTGTGGATGGGGCTGCCCGCACCTCTCTGGTCACATCTGAGATAGCAGCTGTCACGAGGGGGCAGATGAGAAGGGCTGCCATCTTTGTTACCGCTCCACGCCAGGACCCTGCAGAGCCACACCTATCATGATGTCTTATTTTCAGGGTATGGCTTATAAGGCCCAAATGCTTAGAAATCCTGCTATGGCTTATTTTATGGGTCTGTCTTATTTTCGGGGAAACATGGTAGGTGCCTGGCTAGCATCCCTAAGACTAGCTTTGGGTGCCAGCAGATGGTGAGTTCTTCGAGCAGGTTGGCCACACCTTGAGGTTTCTCTCCTCTTCTTGCTTCATTCTGAGTGAGTGAACTGTTCGATGGAATACTTAGGAGAAAGGCATTTGAGAAAGACCTGCACGTAGGGTGTGCCTTTTGTTAGCTGGCTTCCAATTGGCCCGTGATTCCTGGTGACTCCATGGAATGACACACTGGTCCTGTGCCATCCCCATGATGACTTGGGCATTAGGGTCTCATTGGGGAGTAGCTTGCCAATTTTTTCTTGCTCATCTGTCTTAGCCTGGAAGCACCTCTGAAACCTGTTCTGCCTCATAACTACACACATGCTTCCAGTGACATATGGGTTGTGGCTTCACACCAGGTATATCAGAGTGGAATCAAACCTGGTCGCCCACGTAGCAAGTAAGAATTCTTCCAACAAACCACCAATGCCCTTGTGTTCAAGGTAAAGGTTACATAACAAAGGCAGTCTGTTTGTTGGCAAACTTGACTCTACAGCCAACCAAATCTCGGGTTTTGAAATCACATAGAACAGCTCAGGAGTGAAGCAGACACTCTGCAGTTAGTTTTAGAGACCCACAACGGCAGTTTTACCCTTTTTACAGGGTCCCTATGAGTCAGAAGAGACTCAATGGCAGAGATGTTTGTATAGTTATTAGGAAGGCATTCTGGAGGCTCAGTGGTTAAGCACCCAGCTGTTCACCGAAAGGTGGGCAGTTTGAACCCACCAGCATCTCTACAGGAAATATCTATGGCAAGTCTGCTTCTATAAAGATTACAAGCTTGAAGCCTTATGGGGCAACTCTACCCCGTCTTATAGGGCTGCTATGAATCACAATCGATCAGATGGTAATAGGTTTGGTTTACCACCCTATTGTTTATTGCTATTATGAACCCTGGTGTTGCAATGGTTAAATGCTCGGTTGAAAATGAAAAGGTTGTCTAGCTGCTCTGTGGGAGAAAGTCCAGGCAGTCTGCTCTCAAAAGATGATAGATAGCCTTTGAAATCCTATGGGGCAGTTCCACTCTATCCTGTATGGTCATCATGACATCAGTAACATGAGTTTGGTGGCATGATAGCTAGGCACTTAGTTGCTGTGACAGTCTGGGAACTTTAGAGAAACAAATCCACAGAAACTCATGTATAAGAAAGAGTTTCAGATAAAGATTAAATACACATCAAGAAAACATCCCAACTCAGTGCTGCCCAAACCCACAAGTCCAACATTAGCCCATATGTCCAACACCAATCCACAAAGTCCTCCTTCATCTCACAAGACACACGCTATGATGCCAACTGCAGGAGGGAAGCTGAATCAGTGAACAGGTAAGCATCTCAGCGCTGGCAGGGTCTCCACAGGGCTGCTCCAGCACCCAGGGCTGCATCAGGGAAGGTCCATGTGGCTTTTTCTTGGGGATGTCTTGCAGGAACTGAGCCATGCCAGCTGAAGCAGGGAACTGGCTAAGGCAGCCGCACCCTGATCTAACAATCCAAAAGCAAGGGACCTGAGAACTAGAAAGGCCAGGCTCCCTGAGCCATTTATCTTTCTGCCTTTCAGTTAACCCCACATGTGTTTATTGACCAGGTTGGCACAATAAACTAACTACCTCAGTTGCTAACAAAGAGGTTGGAAGTTTGAACACTCCCTTTCCTGGGTCTCGCAGGAGAAAAAAATGGCAGTCTGCACTCTTGAGATTACAGCCTAGCTAAGCCAATGGGACAGCTTTGTTCTGCCCCACGGAGTCGCTCTGAGTTGAGAATCTCCTCCTTAGTGCTAAGCATCATCCATATTGCTGCCATTGCAATGAACAAAGCTTTTGTGCATCAACTGATCTAGCTTGTTTTTCAGGATTTGAGGATTTTGATTTGCCTAACAGATTTGTTTGGGTCACACTCTTGCTCTAGAAAACATTACTTATATTTTTTTCTTAATTATTATTTCTTTCAAAGAAAGAAAACCAAACTAAACAAAGACCTGGAGGTTTCCCCTGACTTATGCAACTATAATTTTGCTGTCAGATGCAAATGAAATGATATGGAATGCAAGCTGCCATTAGAGATGAGAATGGTAATGATTTTAATAGTTCATTTTGGATGTGTCTGTTGAAATGGACTCACGGAGAACGCGACAAAACTAGAAATCATTAATTCTGCAGACAGCTGCAAGACTTCAAGACAATTCCTAGCACCCGTTAACAGAAATTGTCAGGCACAGCTCCGAGCTGAGTACCCACATTATGTGACAACATTGCTAATAGGCAATGAGCATAACTTGGTTATTGGTTATTGATTAAAAGCACGGGTTATGTGAGCTACAACAGATACCATGGGAATCTATTTTAAAAGCTAGGATTATTTATTGTGGAAAAACAAAGTCTAAAGTGGCAAGAGAATAGTTGATAAATTATCAGGGAATCATGCTATTTGTGGTGGTTACACAATTTCATGTCAACTTGATAAAAGAACGAAGGGGTGGAGTCTAGCCTGTCAATCAGGTCACAGCCTGATGATCCCTCTTTGTGAGCATGGCCTTCTCATAAGGATTCTGGGAACTCTCTCTCTTTCTGCTTCACCTTCCTGTTGAGCCATGAGGAGCCACTCTCAGAGAGCTGTAGGAGCATCATGCCAGAGCTGAGATGCTTCCACTGCCATTGGATCCACGGACTTTCCACCCACTGGCCTCTGATCTTCCTGCATTCTGCATCATTCCATGTGCTGCATGAGCCCGAAGAGGGATTGATGGGCTGGTATCAGACATATGGGCTAATATCAGACTTACAGACTTGATCTGGACTGGCATGTTTTCTTAATATACAATTAATTTCTCTTTGATATAAAGCTCTTTCCTATACATATATGAGTGTCCCTGGATTTGTTTTTCTAGTCTACCCGGTCTCACACATTATTAATATTATTTTGGTTAGGTGCTTTCCAGTTGACATTGTTCAGTGCCATGTCATCATCACACTCACTGCTGTGTTTGAGCTGATTGTTGCAACCACTGTGTCAATCCATCTCACTAGGGGGTCTTCTTCTTTTTCACTGACCCTAGACTTGACCAAGTATGCGATCCTTCTCCAGGGACAGGAGATATCCCTCCTGATAGCATTTCCAAAGTATGAGAGATCAACTCTCACCATCCTCCCTTCTAAGGATTTTTCTGGCTTTGCTTCTTCAGAGATAGGTTTGTTCATTCTTTGGCAGTCCATTCAACATCCCTTGTCAACACTGAGGGAGCCATCTGGTATTTAAATCTAAAAGAAGATCAAGGTTTGCCTAGCCTGTTCATCAGAAACAAGGGGCTGAAGAAGGTGATAAAAATGCGGAGACCGACCTGGTGATGCTTCTTCTCCTGGGGTCTGTGTTAAATGAATTGGTATAGACATAGCTCATAATGCGGAACAAATATCCAGGGATATTGACCTATGCATTGAATTTATTTATACACATTTGTACCTTCCCATTGATTTTTATTATAAGATTGAGTGTGTGTTTCTCAGAGGAAGAAAAATGGCTCAAGGAGTAAAATCATTATAGTTATAAGTGTGGTAAATCTTTGAAATTGCAGCATAAATAGCAATGTTGAGCAATTCTTTAACAGCAATTAAGTTATAAGGTACAAAACCATCATTGGATCACCATTGTCTAGTAGATTAAAGCATATTTCCTCTATCAGCCTATGGGACACAGACTAGGCTGATCCCAGCTGAGTGGTTCCCAGTGTGTCCAATAGCCCTACTATGCATCAGTTCCACCATCTCAGATTCCTTGCTCTTCTGTGTAAATCTCTCATGCCTGTCTACTCCCAGTCTCCTGTCCCTCCTGTCCTGTGCCTACTGTGTCTCCATCTTATCTCCCTACTTTGCACGTCGTCTTTTTGCTTCTACAACACCATTCACTGCAATAGCTTCTCCAATGTGTGCTGCCTTTCCCTAGATATCTCTCCTTTCTGATTTGATGGCAGTCATTCATATGTATTAGCTCCCAGGGACTGCAAACACCCCGAGGTAAAAGATGGTGTGTCTCCTACATGCTTGTGTTCAAGACAGATACGAATTGAAGTAAATCCAGTCATTGCAAAAAGAAAAAAAGTTTGGTAATTCCTAAAGAGGTTGAAACAGAGCTACCACATGGCCCAGCAAATCCCAATCCTGTATATACAATCAGGCAAAGAGAAAGTAAGAATACAAACAGTATACTCATCCACTGATGTTTACTGCAGCACGTTCCACAAAACCTTAAAGAAAAGAAAATTGGAATGTCTACCAGCAGATAGTGGAGAAACGTGATGTGGTATAGACACACTATGACATCTCACTCAGCCATGAATGAAGTCCTGGTGCACACCACAATATGATTGAACCATGAAAGCATCATGCTGAATGAAAAACATTGCAAAGCAACAAATGGAATGTGATCTCACTTATATCAAAGAAGCAAATATACAGGAAATGAAGGTGATTACAGGTTGTCAGAGGTGGGAGGGAGAAGAAGTTGTCACTTTGTTTCTTTTATGGTGGGGCCATCATTTGGAAAAGGACACAAGAAATGGCTGTACATATAGAAGAATTCATAACTAGTGAATGCTTTGTTATGCATAGTTTTGACGGCACTGAAGAAAATAAAGGAACCTGCACCCAGAAGTAGGCCAGTTCCCATTGGGTTGATTCTAACTCGTGGTGATCCCATGTCTGTCAGAACAGATCAGTGATCTATTGGTTGTGCTTCTTGTTTTGTTTTCTAAGGTTTTTTCGCTTTTTTTGCATTTTTAAAATCATTTTATTAGGGGCTCATACAACTCCTATCACAATCCACACATACATCAGTTGTGTAAAGCACATTCGTACATTCATTGCCCTCATCATTCTCAAAACATTTGCTCTCTGCCTAAGCCCCTGGCATCAGCTCCTATTTTCCCCTCCATCCCTGCTCCCCCCACCCTCATGAACCCTTAATAATTTATAAATTATTTTGTCATATCTTGCCCTGTCCAACGTCTCCCTTCACCCACTTTTCTGTTAGCCATCCCCCAGGGAGGAGGTCATACGTAGATCCTTGTAATCGGTTCACTCTTTCCAACCCACCCTCTCTTCACCCTCCCAGTATCGCCACTCACACCACTGGTCCTGAAGAGATCATCCGCCCTGGATTCCCTGTGTTTCCAGTTCCTATCTGTACCAGTGTACATCCTCTGGTCTAGCCAGATTTGTAAGGTAGAATTGGGATCATGATAGTGGGGGCCGGGGAGGAAGCATTTAGGAACTAGAGAAAAGTTGTATGTTTCATTGCTGCTACATCGCACCCTGACTGGCTTGTCTCCTCCTCGAGACCCTTCTGTGAGGGGATGTCCAGTGGCCTACAAATGGGCTTTGGGTGTCCATTCCGCACTCCCCCCTCTCATTCACTATGATATGATTTTTTGTTCTGATGATGCCTGATCCTAATTCTCTGGTGAAAAATCTACATCACCATTGCAGATTCGGTGACTCTAGAATCATTCAATCTTTCTGTTCTCCAATCTCGAGCTCCCTTTTGGCCTTTGTAGTCCCCCTGATGTTCTTCACTCTGCTCTTGTGTTCCTTGCACTGTGCTCCTGAGATCATTTCCTTCTCAGACAGGCCATGTCTTCTTGCAGGGGCTTAGATTAATTTTTCTTTGCAGAATCCAAAGAATCATAAATCATGCCAAAGCCGGTAGATATGCCACCACCAACATGGGTTCTAAATCCAAATACAAAATATAACATCTGGTGTGGTCTTGCACATGTTGGCTAGTTTTTCAAAAATTCCTGTGATAAGCACTGTTGCTTTCCCAGGGTGAAGGACAACAATGGCCATTTGTTTTCACGGAAGTAGTCGATTGGCCGTGAACTTCCTGGTCTAGATAGTTACTGTGCCATTCATGCTGACAGAGGTTGCTCCTCCATGAGCTGTTCAGAAGTAGATCCCCAGAACTTCTACAGACTGAGTTGAATTGATTTTATCTTTAATATTTATATGTAGAACCTTCTGGGGGGAAAAAAAACAACATCTTATATTCCACCAATTGTCTAAGAACATAAAGTCTAAGCAGCCGTGGTAGTGTAAAGGTTATTCATTGGGCTATGATTGTATGGTCTGCAGTTCAAAGCCACCAGAAGCTCCTTGGGAGAAAGGCTGGGCTTTCTACTCCTGTCAACAATTACAGTTTCATGAACCCACAGGGGTCCCCTATGAGTCAGCATCGCCCTGATGGCAGTGAGTTTTGAGTTGCAGGTATAAAATAGGACGGTTTTCAGCTCTCTGAGTATTTAGAGTTTCAGGTGGAAGCTTCTGGATGATCATAAGGAAGGAAATTGACACTGAGTGTAGGAGTGAGAAGAATCTTGGCTTGTGAAATTAGATTAAAGCTTAGAACCTTGCTGACCCAAGAAGGTATGAAGGGTGGCGATATTAGGTTGCTGATTCGTATGTTGAGAACTTGAATTCCCAGGAGGTTGGCTCATGTTGGATGTGAGGCTAAGTTTAAGACAGATGTCAGCCTGTGCATCTTTTTATGAGAAAGACATCCGCAGGGGCAGAAACAGTAGAGATCATGTCAACACAGAGGGCAAAGTCATATGTAGAAGGTGGCCCTGGTCCTAAGGCAGAAAGTGAGGATCATTGGTGAGAGAGTGTTTGGAAGACTGGGGGTGGGGGAGTGGGGGGGTGATGAGCAGTGTCAGGAGGAGCAGGGAGATCTGCAGTGACTGTGAGTGTAACGTGTTATTTCTCCATACTGCACCTATGCATATATGCGTGTTCCCTCTCCCCAACACACACACACACACACACACACACACACACACACACACACGCATCAGTTATCCATCTACATAAACATGGTAACGCTCAATTCATTCATTTATTGACCCACAGACACAAACCCCATCCATCCAACCACACAGCCATGCAGTACAGGCTCTGGCATGCACAAACACCAACATACTTAATATATGCACTATCTATTCATTCATCAATACATACATATATAAACAAACAGCTACGCTGTTCACACATATACAGCCACATTTATCTGTTAATCCAGCCATTCATTTGACACACACTCACCCATATACACCTATCCATCATTTCCCTATCAAGACACATACATACTCAACCACCTCCAGCCATATATCTATCTAGATACACTCACATTCATACACATCTATCCATCCATCCTGATACATACATTTATTCATTTATCCATACATTGGACACACTCATGCAAACAGATTCATGCATACATCTATAAACACACATATACTCACACCTATGCATCCATGTATCCATTTATCTAATGGTAAACACTCGTGCACTCTCTCACACACTCAAACATTTGTCCTTATATCCATCACCTCATCTAGACACACCCATTCACCCACTTATCCATAAAGACACATACACACAAAAATACACAGACACTTATTCACAACTGTTGTAGTTAAGGATTTGTGTCAACTTGGCTGGGCCAAGAAGTTCAGTCATTGAGCAAGTTATCCCCACTGATGGGATCTCCTTGAAAGTATGTCTTGCTGTCAATATAAGTGAATGTTGTGGGAAAGCTTGCTTGATTTTGTTGGCTCTGGATCCTGCATCTGACTTGATTTTTCAGACTTGAACCTGTGACCTGCTTTATTGCCTGCTGATTCTGGGGTTGTCCTGGCATTTTACCTGTCAGCTTTGGAGTCATTCTTGTCTACAGAATCATTTGCTTCTTCAAGCCTGTTGTCTGACCTGCCAACCTTAGATTAATCAGCCTATAAAGCCGCAGGAGTCAGGAGAAAGCTCCAGCCTAACACCTATCTTAACCATGAGCATGGAACTTGCCTCCCTCTAAAACTGTGCCCATCATTTCCTAGAGACATTTCTTTGTTTACAAATATAGGAATCACCGAGTTTGCTTCTTTAGAGAACCTAGTCTAAACAACAACTATCTATTCATTCATTCATCCTTCTAGACCAGTGGTTCTCTGACTTCCTAATGCCACGACCCTTTCATACAGTTCCTCATGTTGTGGTGACCCCCCCCACCCCAACCATAACATTATTTTTGTTGCTACTTCATAACTATCATTTTGCTACTGTTGTGAATTGGGCAACCCCTGTGAAAGGGTCGTTCCACTCCCAAAGGGGTCTGACCCACAGTTTGAGAACCGCTGTTCTATACTTACCCTACCGCATTCAACTAACTATTCATCCATATAGATACACTCATGCATATGCATATAATCATTTGTCCAACTAAACTATGCACACCCATGCATGCATGAGCACATCCACACATAGCTACCCATTCATTTATCTATTTTACCCATCTAAACACACACATACACATCACCTATAAACTGAACTCTCCTTTCTAGTCCATTATTGCACCTTGTTCAGCCAACAAAAGCAAGTGCTTTGGGTTAAGCATGGAGGCTTCCCATCAGAAATGTTAAGACTGTGTCTGATTTAAGATGAGATGTTGAAACTGCTGCTTACTGGTCCACCATGATCCTGCTAGTCTTTGCATGACTTAAGCACAGTGTAACTTATGACAAAACAACAATAATTTGTGAATCATGGAGGGTTCATGAGGGAGAGAGGAGTGGGGAGGGAGGGGGACAATGGGCAGCTGATATTAGAGGCTAGAGTAGAAGGCAAATGTTTTGAGAATGACGAGGGCAGCAAATGTACATATGTGCTTGACACAATGGTTAAATGTATGGATTGTGATAAGAATTGTACGAGCCCCCGATAAAATAAAATAAAAAAAGAAATAGGAGCCACAACACAAATGTTAAAAAAAGGAATAAAGCTTTGGTCACAGAAGAGAACACGAAGTACAGCTGCCAGATCATTGTGGTGGGCGTGGCAGCGCCCTGCTCCAATAGCAACTCCTGTTGATGATGTAATTTTTACCTCTCCAAATGAGCTGGTTGCAAAGCTCCAGTAAGAGAAGTGATGGGATTTGAAATACACCTGTTACCATCAGTCCTACTGTGAGCAATTAAACCTCTGGCAAAAGAAACAGTAGCTTAATCATTCTGTGTATTAATATTCCCAACCTTGATGTTCCCCAATGTTTAAAACCACAGAAAGTGCTTTTGTAACCAATTGGAAACCACTGGAGCCTACTAATGCATGCCAGCTCCTGGGGAGCCCTGGAATTGAAGTCAATTTGCCTTAATAAAGCTGTTTAACATTAATTTAAGGTGGACTTAATCCAGGTTTAAGAAAATTAAGAAAAATGTAGTGGATGGGTCCAAGCACGCATCCTTCTGGATCAGGGATGAAGGCAAGCCAAGCCCCTCTGCTTCTGAAAATTATCAAATACTATTCTGGGTTCCACAGGAAGCAATCATCCTCACGACCCAAATCCCAGGCCTAAACTTTTGAATCATCAAACTATTTGGATGGAAGTTTAAGGTCTTTATGCTGCGACTGTAGAAGTAGCTGTTATTAAAATGTCATTTTATAACATCTAGTTGATGGTCATGAAACTCTTTGAGTCTCTTGAAAAGTAGCTTTCTGTCATAAAATGATGTTCTATGAAATAGGACACGGGTCATCAGTAGTGTGAAGTTATGGAGGGGACCAGTGAAATTTGGAAAGGGTGAAGTTGGCTTTTACAATTCCAACCAAGTCTCTCTACATGCAAGGAACCTGAGGCATCAACGGTGACCTTGCCAGCAAGTGTGTCTGTTAAATTGAGTTTTTGAAAGTTGTCAGAATCCACATACCACTCTGCTAAATTTTTGCTGATGGAAATTCCTTCATTCCATTTTTGTTCTTAAATTCCATCAGGCCAACAAAAAGGTACTAAATATTTAGGGAAAATAAAGAGACCAACTTAATTTTTAGAATATTCTCAAGGTCGCCATCAAGATGAGTTCTGTGCTCTGCTAACCTGGTGGCAGCGTAGACTTCAGTTAACTAGTACCCCTGACGATCCAAAGCAATTGTTCAAAACTATGTGTGTGGGGGTGCACATGTATGTGTGCGTGTGTACCTGTGTGCACATGCACATGCATGCCCACATGCACGCACCACAAAGGGGGCTTCAAAAAGTTCATGGACATTTTTAATTAAAGGATAATGGATTCTATTCATGAACATTTTAAAGCCTATAAATGTATAATAAAAGTTAGCGTTTTAAGCCATTTTAATCTCGCAGTGTAGAAGCATTAATTACATGTTAATTATATTTATAATATTGTACAGTCATAATCTATTTCCCAAAACTGTCACTTCTCTAAACAGAAATATGCACTCATTAATCAATAGCTTCTCATTCCGACCTTCCCCCAGTCTCAAGTAGTTGCAAATCTGCTTTCTGTCTCTACTAATTTAACGAGTCTACATATTTAATTTAAGTGAAAGCATATCGTATTTATCCTTTTTGTGCCTGGGTTATTACAGTTAAGCTAATATTTTCAATTTGCATTCAATGTTGGATCATGTATCATAACTTTGTTTCTTTTTGTGGTTGGAAAAACATTCCATTGTATATTGTTCTTTCATTTATCTGTTAATGAATGCTTGTGTTATTTCCACCTTTTGACCACTATGAATAATGTTGCAGTGAACACTTGTATACAAGTATTTATTTGTATCTTTGCTCACAATTCTTTTGGGTATCAAGCTAGTTAGAGATCTACAAGTAGAGTTGCTAGGTCATATTGAAATTCTATATTTTAACTTCCAGAGATATTTTAAGAGTAAAAGTACTCTTAATGGGGAACATAGAGGTTAATTCATGCCTTTGGTCATGTTATAGCAGACCGCTTTTCTTTGGTCTCCTACTAACAATAATTCTAGTTATTTGTTTAATTCTTACTATCTACGGGGCACTTTGACAGACATTTTATAATCCATTAAATTATATATCATTCATAATAGTCTTGCACGGGTGGTATGACGATCCTATTTTTATACAAAGGTGATGGAATTTGGAGAGAATTAATTCCATGACCAGACAATGTAGCTGGTAGGAGATTGAGCAAGAATGGAATGTTCTGGAAGACTGTAATCAGTGACAGGCGGTTCCTCATCATATGTTCCATTGTCACGGATGCCATCATTGTTATTGTAGTGTGCTACTTAGAGACCCAACATTTCCTGCAAATTGGACATTTGGTTACCTTATGTATTTGTCCTAAGAGATCAGTGGCCCAACAAGGTGTGTGCTCAAAAATGTGCAATACAAGTTGAGAAAAAAGTAGGAGTTGAAGGAGAAACACTGTGTACCTAAAGAGATTGTGTTAGTCTGGGTAGACTAGAGAAACAAATCCATATGTGTATAACATATGTGTATAAGAAATAGTTTCATATACAAGAGCAATTGAACATTGAGAAAACATCCCAGCCCAGTCCAGATCAAGTCCATAAATCCGATATTAGCCCATATGCCCGATACCAATCTATAAAGTCCTCTCCACACTCATGAAACACATGCAATGACACCAAATGTAGAAGATCACAGGCCAGTGGGTAGAAAGTCTTTGGACCCAGTGTCACGGGAAACATCTCAGCGCTGGCAGGGGTCTCTCTGTGGTTTCTCTGGGTTCTGAGGTCTGGTTGCATCCATGTGGCGTGTCTTCTGCAATGTGTCCCAGGGAGTAGCAGAGAGAGAGAGAGGTGCCGTCTGCCTCCAAGGAGGAAGCACCATATTTCCCATAATTCCCAGAAGGCCATGCCCACACAGAAGTCTCATTGGCTATCTCCAGATTGACAGCCTAGACTCCACCCCTACACTCTTAATCCTTAAATTGACACCAGATTAGGTGACTACCACAGAGATGTCTTGTGCTCCAGACCCAGAAAGGCTTGACCTGGGGTTTAATGAAGACAGTAAGTGAAATGAAGACACCTTACGCACGCTCGCGCGCACGCACACACACACACACACACACACACACACACAGACACACAATGGGTACAAGGAATATTTAAGTTATAAGGCTCCAGGACTAAGTTAGAGTGATGCCAGGATCCACTCATTCATTCAATCACTAAATATTGGCCAGATAAAGTGGTATGCCCTACAGAGACACTGCATGGAACAACCATGTCTCAGCTCTCATGATACTCACATGCTACTGGGAGAAGGAGATAACAAACCAACACATAAATGCATAGCCTGTCAGTTCCCTGCAGAAATGTTGAGCAGAATAATAAGTTTAGAAATTACCAGACTGGCATGGATATAGCTACTGTGTATAGTGAAGTCAGGAAAGTTTCTCTTGAGAAGGGAAGATGTGAGCAGAGACTTAAGCAAGAGAACCTGTCTTGGGATATCTGAGAGGATTGGATAGCAGGCAAAGGCAGCAGCCAGTGCAAAGGCCCTGGGTCTAAAGGATGTCTCTCTATTTGAAGAAAAGCAATAAGATGAGCAAAGACAGTTATATGCATTCAAATCAAAGACAAATCAGAAGTCAATGTGAGACTATGTGGACCAGAAGAAGGGCTTGAGACTTCACTCCATTTTTTAAGATAAGATTGATTGGAGTGTTTTTCACTCACTCACTCACTCACTCACTCACTCACTCACTCACT
>NW_022111357.1:40394714-40396596 GCF_000313985.2 Echinops telfairi
TTGTGGGGCACAGTGAGGAATGTGAAGAGTAGATTACAAGGCAGCCCCTGTGACTTCTGCTTCAGGGTATTCTCATTGTTGTGAGGTGTCTTCTCCTTGATTGTAAGCAGGAGAAATTCTGCATGACGTGTGCATGATTCGATTACATTGTGCTTTTACAATTGTATACTGTAAGTCTGTAATGCCTGACTCAGAAGACTCCTCCTCTTGCTAGCTCAGTGACACAGGATGCCATGTTGTGAGCTGCCATTTGGAGAGTCCCAGAGAGCAAGGAGTTCATAGCCAGGGAGAATATGAGGCCCTCATTCCTACAGAATGGTTGTTGTGGACTCCAATTGACCCAGTCTCTAATTCATGACAATTATATGCACAACTCATGGAAGCGCTTCCAAGTCCTGAACGTCCCCATGGTCTGTTGCACAATGGAATGCCTGGGAAACACAGGGTTTTCATGGGATGATATTCTAGACCAGAAAACTAAGCTTTTCTTCCTGCTCCATCTTAGTCTGGAAGCCCAGCTGAAACGGTTTGGCATTATAACAATGCAAGAGCCTCCACTGACTAATGAGTGGTGGCTGCTAATGAGGTACATGGACCAACAACTGAACCTGGGACTCTGCATAGAAGACACCTCTTAAGCACCACCACTGCTTCTAAATCCAGAGGTTCTTAAACTGTGTCACTGAATGTAGGGGTGTCAAACAATTTGCCAGCAGTGAAAGATTGTGAGCATGCAGAGAACAGAAGACAAATTCAAACTCAAATATTTAGTGAACTTGAGGTGTTCCTGGCAGTGCTTGCCCCTCTTGCAGTGCTTAACTTCACTGCAGGTTTGGTTCTGAACACACAACATGCACTCATAGCCACACATTATACACACACACACACACACACATACAGAAAAAAGCCCCACTGGGCAGACCTTTCATAGTACACATATTTTCCTCTAGGCAAGCAGCCAGCAAGTTGCTCTGAGTTAGTGCACCCAGTGGCATCTCCTGGGAAGATTCTCTCTGATCGCCATGAATTTTTCATAAAAGCAGTTCTGCTCTAACCTCATTTTCTGTGATAGCTGATTTAAGAGACCAGTGTTCAACTATGAAATTTTGTCTCCTGCTCAGGAAAAAATGCTGCAGAAACTTTTGTGATGTTGAACACAGCTTATATGGGCAGTGCTATGGGAAAAACTCAAGTGTATGAGTGGTTTTCTCATTTCAAAAAAGGTGAATGTCAATTGATAACAAACCTCATTCTGGACGTCCATAACTTCCCAAAGAGATGAAAATGCCAACTCATGGTGCATTTCGAGTTCATTCCACCAGGTCAGACTTTAATCAAGCTTTCTATTTAGAGGTTCTGAAAAGATTGCCTCACAATGTGTGGCCAAAAAGCCTGATTTGTAGTAGACGGGGGATTGGTTTTTCTACCACAACAATGCACCTGCTCACGTAGCCATCTCTGTGTGCCAGTTTTGGGCAACACATAGCATGCCCACACACCTGCTTACTCACCTGACCTCCTCTGTAAGACTTATTTTTACTTCTGCATATGAAGAGGGGCATGCAAAGAAAGTGATTTGACAATGTAGAGTAGGTGAAGAAAAAAAAAGGGAGGTGCTGTCAGCCATTCAAACAGATGGGTTTGAAAAATGTTTCCACAAGTGGAATCAAAGATTGGATAAAGGTATTAAGTGTGATGGAGAGTACTTTGAAGGTGATAAGGCTATTTTGTCTAAAAAAGTTTAAATGCATAACTTTGAAAAAATCCATTTTGGGGGGGGGACCCCCTCGTGTGTGTGTGTGTGTGTGTGTGTGTGTGTGTGTGTGTGTGATCAGAGTTATATGGTGTCCTTCCTAACAGGATCAAGATCATTAACCTCAGT
>NW_022111357.1:40397529-40433719 GCF_000313985.2 Echinops telfairi
TTGTGAGTTGGAATCAATTGGATAGCAATTGTTTTTCTTTTGAATGATGTGTTTTATATATATCCACACATCATACACACATATACTAGAAAAGGGTGAGAGAGTTTGAACTTTAAAGAACTGGATTATATGAGTTGGGGGACAGAAAGTCTGACATCTATAGGTTGGCAGAATAGAAACTCAGGCAGAAGTTCTATACTATAATCTTGAGGCCAAATTATTCTCTCTGAGATCGTCCACTTTTGCTCATAAGTGGCCTTCGACTGGTTGGATGAATCCCATGCCCCTTATGGTGGCTCATCTATTTTCTTTACAGTCAGCTGGTCTTAGCCAGGAACGCCATCTACAAAACACCTTCCCAACCTCACCTTCATGTTCTACTAGCCACTGGGCATCACAGCCCCTGCAAGTGGACCCACATTAACAATCATATCAACTCAAGACCTGATTTCCAGGCCACTGCAAGCACTCAAGGATTCCTGTAAGTAGGCAATGTCTGGAATCTTTGCGTTGCTCCTTCTGGCCACTTATGAGCACCCCTCTCATCAGCCAAAGGAAAGGACTGAAGGCTCAAGTCAGACCAGCCTGTTTTCCTGCTTGATAGCAAACCTTGTTCACAACAGTCATTGGTCAGTATAGAGACCACCGAAGCTGATTAATTGGATATTGCCTGCAAACTCACTGGTGAGATGCCCCTGGACAGGACACGATGCAGCAGTGACTGAATGCCGATGACCTTTGCTGCATTTTTGACTTCTGTAAAGGGGACCTACAGGGCAGTAGAATGGCTGGTGTTGTTAGTTTTAACTCCCAGCAACCCCCAGTGTGCAGAGTAAAACTGCTTCAGAGAGTTTTCATGGATGGGCACCAGGCCTATCTTTGGAGGTACTTCTTTGTGGGTGTGGGTTTGAACCGCTGTCCTTTCATCCAGTAGACTAGTGCTTAACTGTATGCGCCACTCGAAGAAGATAGCTCGTTGCTTTTGTTAGGTGCCTTTGGGATGCTCTGTACAATAGAACAAAACTCCGCCCAAATCTTGCACCATCCTCATAACTGCTCTTAGATTCGAGGTCACTGTAGCAGTCACTGCGTCACGCCACCTTGCTGAGGGCCTTGCTCCTTTATGCTGTCCCTCCGCTTTTACCAAGTACGATGTCCTTCCTCTTCCAGGCCTGGGTCTCTCCTGACAACGTGTCCACAGTAAGTGAGACAAAGTCTCACCAGCATCGCTTTTCTGAAATGTTCTGGCAGTGCTTCCGGCAGTCCATGCTACTTCCATGTGTTTAATCGGCGCCATCATTCCAATCCATCAGTTCTTCGTTAGGCTTCCTTATTCCATGGTCCACCTTCACGTGCATATGAAGTGACTGAAAACACCAGGCTTGGTTCAGGCACAGCCTCGTCCTCAGAGTGACATCCTTGCTTTTCAATACTTTAAAAAGGTCTTGGGCTGCAGTGACCCAATGCATTGTGTTCTTTGACCTCTTGACGTCTAAATCCATGCACCTTGACGGTGGATCCAAGTAAGATGAAATATTTTCCAACTTCAACTTTGTCTCTGATTTTCATTCTACCTATTGGTCTAGTCATCGGGATTTGATAAACTATATTTCATGGTATCTTCAGAAAATGAAAAAAAAAGTTTTTATGCAGTGGGTAGTTTTGGGTCTCTTCCCATGTGCTCTGCCTGTCCCTAATTCTAACATAAGAAGGTATTGCAAGTGTGTGTTGGAACACCATATGCAAAACCATGCCACTGGGTGCAAGAACAAGCCATTTACTTTTCCTGAAATGCAGAAACTTAATGAAAAGTCTGCTTCTATAATAAGTTACCCAACTCTGGCCATGTGTCGGACACTATACTAGAGGTTGGTGGTACAGTGATGACCCACTATAGCCAAGTCCCTCTCAGGGCACTTAGAATCCAATGAGTCTTGAATGACCCTGAGCTGTGTTTAGAATGAAATTCAAGGACAGTCTTATTCATTGGCTTTCGATTTTCTTGGCATCAAAGAAGTCCTTGATCTATATTTGTATTTGATGGCTTGATCTAAATTTGAATGGATGTTTCCATCATGGAAGGGAAGCTGGAGACAAACACACTCCCTGTGCTTATCAAAAGGATGTGTTTGTTCGCTTCCATTGCATGAAAAGTCTCAAGACATTTTCAAAGCTGAGTAGGTCTTTGGTACATAAACATGAAAGCATCCTGGAGGTCATGTGCTTGGCCTCAAACAGCCATCTGTCTTGACAAAGCCACAGCCTTGCACCAATGTTGTCTCTTGCGTGTCTGGTGAGCTATCAGCTGAAAAAAAACAACCATCTATTTTTACATAGATTTTTAAAAGGAATGCATTGGAATGATGTTCCTAAACAAAGCATGTTAAGTGTTTTGGGCACACTTTAAATGAGATTATTATAGCCTGAGAAAAGGTTTCTGCCTTAATTAGAAAAAAATCTTGGCACTCATACTGGGAAGCTAATTGGCACCATCAAAGCCTTGAATGATTCCTAATTTTGCGAGTTAGAGGCACACCTGGTGACTCCTTCTCTGAGAGATGCCCAAAGATGCAGGCAAAGAGGATATAAAAAGTAACAGCTGGGGTGATGCAAGCATTTCAGACACACACCATGCAGGGAAACTTGCTCGCAGGCTGAGTCCTCCAGCATGGACTTGGCAGCCACCACAGTGGGTGACACCAGAAAGCTGAACCCAGGGAAGGAGACGATGAGGGGATGGACCAACCAGAGGCAATGTGTAACCTTCAGTGATGCTCAGGTTGCTAGGGATGTCCTTGACGAAGTCATCCTACCGTGAGATGATGCATTTGGCTCTTTGCCTGCAAAAGGCAGGGATAGAAGAGGGATAAAAGGAATGGAATGTGTCCAACATGACCCTTAAGCTACTGGGACTCTCAGAGGAAGGAAGGGAGGGAGAAAGGGAGAAAGAAAGGAAGGAAGGAAAGAAAAGAGGAAACTTCCCTACCTTTTTTCATGGTGATCAGTGAGCTGTTAATGCTTGTGGGTGACTAGGAACTGTGAAGAGAAGGTATGCAGACAAATTCTCTATGTTCATATGTTAAGGAGTCTGGGAGGCCATGGCCCTGGTGGAGGGAGGCCTTTCACATTCATGGGTTGGAGATGCATCCCAATCACATTCTCTTAAGTAAAAGTTCTTACTTAAGATGTGCCCCCATAATAATGCCAGTTATAAGGTGCTGCTTGCAAGCACCTGGTTGCTACTATACTCTTGAAGATTAACTGCTTGAAGGCTAACTGCCATGGAAAGCAATCAGACCCTATTGTCAGTCCCACCCTAAGTAGGGTCCACTTCCTTCTGATAAAGAGCATAGATTGTTCCCCTGGAGAAGTGCTCAGGGACACTGAACGTCAAGTCAGCTCAGAGTTGACCAAGGTTAAGCTGCCATCTTAACTGTAGAACCTGCCCATCTTGTTACATATGTGTCTTCCTGTCACATGTTTGTCTCCGGTAGCTCCCCTTCCTATTGCATGTACATAGCTCAGCCCTCTCCCGTTACATGTAGGCCTCTAATAGAACCCCTTCCTGTCACATGTGTGTGTGTTGTGGCTTGCATCCCTGAGATTACATAAGCTGTGGGAGAATGCACTCCTCCCTCCCTTTGGTTCCGGTCACCGTTGGAAAGCTGAGCACTTGCATCTCTCAGCTGTCATTTCTTTAGTTTACCCCTCCATTACACAACTGCCTCCTAGGACCCATTCGGTTGTGGAGGCTGGTGTCCCATAGTTGTTAGCATCCGTGAAGCCAATCCTGTGTCTTGGTGAGACGCACATGCACAGAATATACTATTGCACAGTCCTGCACACTTTCAATCTCGTTCAAGACCTTTGTTGTGGCCACTGTGTAGTTTGAGTGCTTTCCAAGGTGGGGGCTCATCTTCTAGCACTAAAATGGACACTGTTCTGTGCTGATCCAGACGGTTTTCCATTGGAAACTTGTTCAGAAGGAGATCACCAGACCTTTCTTCCTCGTCTCTCTTCATCTGGAAACTGCTGAGATCTGCCTGCCACGGGTGTTACTGCTGGAATGTGACATACTGGTGGTGTAGCTTCTAGCATCATAGCAGCCTGTGAATGTCCACAGTACAATAGACTAACAGACGAGTAGTAGTGGCAAGCTGTCGTGGACCCAAGTCTTCCCAAGGAGGCACAGTGGATGTGGACTGTGGTTCCAAAGCTCTCAGTGGAGATGCAGGTGCCTGGTGTTGCAGCCCCACTCAGGAAACCCTGATGCACCTGTGAAGGGTGCCCATGCCTTGCCTCTCAGTTTCACGCACTGATGCTCAGAGTCCTCCGAGTCCAAAGATAGGCTACGTTCAACAGGATCATAACCTGAACCTCTCTGGGAGGGTTACGATGCCATTCTTACCAAGTTGCTCTGCGGAACTAACTTTCATACTTGGCATAACATTTGTCACAACGGAAATAATCATGCGACTTCTACTGCCCCCTTCAGTGGACAATGTCATGAACTTTGGGGAGCAGAATAATCCAAGTCCCTGGCGTCAAGTTCATTCCAACGCCCAATGACTCTTCCCTACAGGGAAGATTAATATTTGCTAGTATTTGATCTCTTGATCTAAATGTGAACCAATGCTCTCACGGTGGAAGGGAAGCCTGGAGACAGACTCGGTGTGTCTGTCTAAAGGACCTGCTCCGGCGTCTCCCAGGCCATAAGTCTTTACCAGAGCAGACCCTTCATGTTTCTTCCACTGGGCAGCTGGTGAGGTGAAATGATTGACCTTGTGGTTAGCGGTCCACGAGTCATCTGCCATACCAGCAGGGCTCTTAAACAGAGTATTCTTACCCCAAATGATGACCACCAAGAAGTGACAGCTTCAGAACTGCCCTTTGAGATGGGGAGGCAGGGGCGGAAGAAAATACACAAGTCAAGGCTTCTTATTGAAAGCCGCAATTCCTTGTCTACTACCTGACTTTCCTGGCGAACCCACTGTCTTCAAGTCTATTTCGACCCATAGCAGCCCTGCAGCAAGCCTGCTGTTGCTGCTGTGAGATACTGATGGCTCTTTTCTGACCCCCAGTGACGCTATGCACAAAGGAACAGAGCAGTGCCCAGTCCTGAGCCATCCCCACAATGGTTGTTATGTTTGATCCTGTTATTGCCACCACGATATCAATCCACCTTGTCACTGAGGGTCTCCCTCTTTTTTTTTTGCCGACTCTCTGTTTTATCAATCATGATGTCCTTCTCCAGGGACTGGGTCTCCTGATAAGTCTTCATCCTTGTTTCTAAGGAGTGTCCTAGATGTACTGCTTCCAACAGAGGCTTATGTGTTCTTTGATGGTGCACACTGTTTTCAATAGCATAATTCCAATGTGTCCATTCTCCTTCCATGGCCCTTTCACATGGCGCTTTCTCCAAATGCATGATGCATTTCACATATGCATTTCACATGATGCTTTCACATGATGCATTTCTCCAAATGAGGCCTTTGAGTAACTGGCATGTGATATGAGCACACATGACGATAGCATTGGAGGCTCTGCGTATAAATGGATAAGAAACTCACTGGTAACCACAAGGGTTACCCAGAGGCACCTCAGAACAAAGGCCTGGTGATCTAGTCATTAAAAGCAACCTTCGGGAGTGCACTTCTCCTCTGACACACATTGGTCCCCATTAGCTGGAATTGGTGTGACTGCACCTGGTTTTCAATACATCCTGAGTTAAGGGAAGGTCTTGAAGCTGAAGCCAGTCCAATGGGGGGATGATGCCTCTCTCCTTGCATGGCTTCACACATTGTGAAAAGGAAGGCTTCTTACCATTGGATGAAAACACTTCAAACACATTTTGCTAAAGTAGGGCACGGGTGAATTAAGCAGATCAAATGATTTTTTTAAGGCTTATACTTAAGCACTAGTCTTCTTAGTAAATATCCCTCCAGACTTCAAAACGTGTAGAAAGAATTTAGGAGGAAATTGAATGCACTCTATTGGGGTAGTGAAGTGAGGAGTGTGCCCTTAACTTTGACCGTGGTGACCCAAATCAATAGTTGTACTGAGGAATCAGGCTTTCTAAATTTGAGAGTTGGTTCCATGAGTTCTTTAAAATTATTTCTTAGAAGACACAGAGATATTACCTTAGCCAGAGACAAAGTCTTAAGTGGGAGAACTTATTCGTGCTATCAGGGAGCGAGACATGGGGATGGGGGGAGAGTCAATACCAGGAGGCATTATGAAATCAGTCTTGCTATGAGCAGGTAATAGCCAGATGTAGCAAATAAAAATACAGCACACCTAGTTAAGTTTGAATTTCAGATAAACAATGAAAAAACGTTCAGTGGAAGTATGTGTGATCATGGAATGCGCAAGTGTGCATTGTTTAATATGCAGGGCGTCTCCTCTGAAATACCAGATTAACACTGTGGAAGCCTGGTTTCTGCTTGCTGTCCTTGCTGCTGCTTGGGTGATGCACGCAGGCACACAGGAAGTGGAAACAAGCAGGAAGGGAGTGGAACATGTCTGTCCCCTCTGTTCTACCCGTCTGAGCAGCAGGTGCAGCCTGGGGCCCGATGCCCCAGCCCTGCCACTGCCAGCCTTCCAGACAAAGTCCCAGTCTTTACACACAGACCCATGCCCTCTGCCTCACCACCAGGTTCCCCACCGGTGTGGCAGTGCTTCAAGAGTCTGGCTTTAGGGAAAATAGTAACCATTTGGAGGAAATATTAAAACAATAAAAGCCTGGTAGGAAGTATAGCTATATAGGTGATCAGACAAGAAAAAATGTTAAGTGAGGCATGTATGCACTTACATGAAAAACTATTTGCCATTTATCTGAAAGTCAATTTTAGTTTTTGGATGATTATAGATCACCTTGTATCTTTAATACTGGTGCCCAGGTATTCATTACAGTGTATAAAAATACCATTCATTTTTGCATGTGCATCCCATCATTTGTGATCATGTTGAACTCAGTGATTACTTCCAGGGATTTTTATTTATTTTTCTTTTGTGTACATTCCTCAGGGTGCTCTGTGTAGGGACTTATATCATCTGCACTGAGGGGGGATTTTTATTTCTTCTTTTAAATCAGTATACCTTTTACTTACTTTCTGTACCGTCTTGGACAGGGAGAAAAAGGGTGACCCTCGATGAGCTGCATGGGTTGGGTGGCTGCAGCAGCGGGCTCCGGCATCACGGGGGTGAGGCCGGCACAGCACCCAGAAATGTTTCCTTTGGTTGCACAGAGGGCTGCTATGAGTTGGTGATGACTTGAAGGAGAAGAACAGTAACAGCGTTTTACTGGGAGAGGGTCCATTGCGATAGTAAAGAAGCGTAGTGAGAGCAGACATCTTTTTTGTCTTCCTATTTATTGGGGGAAAATGGTTCCGTTTCTCGTCATTAGGTATTATAAGAATTATAGGTTTTTGTAGATACACTTTATCAAGTGGAAGTTCCTCTTTACCCCTATTCTTCTGAGAGTTTTATCATAAATGACTGCTGTGTTTTGCCAAATGCATTTTCTGCATTGATTGATGTGGTTATGTGATTTTTCTTCTTTAACCTGTTAATATGGTAGACTACACAGATTGATTTTTAAGTACAGATCCAGCCCTTCATCCCTGGAATAAACCCCACTTGGTCATGTTGTATAATTCCTTTCATATACTGGTGAATTCTATTTGCTCATAAAGTGTTAGAAGGGTTGTATTTTTGCTGTTGTTGTTGTTTCTCCCACCTATACTTATGAAAGATTTTGGTCCATCATTGATGTTTGCTTTTTTATTTGTTTTTGGTTTTGGTATAGTCTTTGTTGAGTTTTGATTATCAGGGAAATGTTAGTTTCATAAAATAAAATCTTTCTGGGGGAAGAAATGATGTATCATTTGTCTTAATTGTTTTAAAATGTAGTGGAATTCTCCAATGAAACCATCTGGACTTTGAATAGATCACTTTGGCTACAGAGTGATGGATGGGTTGGGAATTTCCAGGCAATGTTGTGGAATAACTTAAAGTGGAGAATCACCTTCATTCCTACCTCACATACAATGAACTACGGTGTAAACCATAATGCACGAACAATAGCTAACGGGACGGAAAAATAAGGTAGGGGGCAACCAGAAATCGATGCCACGATCAGTAAGTATGGAAAAACAACAGATTGGAAAAGAAGCTGAACATGAATTTGAAAAAATATATATGAGTAAAAACATTTATTCAATGGGCAAATTGAAGAAGGAAACAGGCTGCTAAGGAGAACAATCATCAGAATGGAAGAGCTGAGAAAATTATCAAAACATTTTCATAAAGAGCGAATTGCAGAGTTACTGAAAATTGAGTTTCTTCTATCTTTCCATTCTGTCTGCCAATTCTGCTCTGCTTGCCTGCACCCACTCACTGGCTAGAAAGGAGAGTAGCTGGGCTGGGTTTCGCAGGGATGGTTAGGATGGCCGGGCATTCTTTCCATGGGGTCTTTGAAGTCAAATTTCTTCATGGCATGGCCATCTGGGAACACTGATTAGAGAACAAACTGGTGCCCAGGCATGTATTAAGCCTCTGTTCTATCACCTTTGCTGATGACCCATTGTCTGTATAGTTAACCCCATAGTGTAAGAGGGAAATAGCCAAGAACATGGTGGTACCACCCACTAGGGTCATTCCTCTAAATACTGACTACAACAACTTTAAGGCAGGCTGGTGCTGACATTGAGATAAACTGCTGCAACACAGAACAACAAGAAACAACTTCCAGAGAGGGTAAAACAGAATGATTTCATTTATCCTAATATACATCAAGAATTATTACAAAAAGTAGCAAACGTGTTTTTTTTAAACAGAGAACCCCAAACACAGACTGTAAAATAAAAGAACAATACATTCAATGATGTTAAAGTAGAAGTATTTATCAAAAGACAACTTAGAAAGAGTGGAAACTCCAGCTCTGAGTGGGAGGTGAGAGATTGTAATAGATGTAAGCAATAGAGACTAGCGTTCAGAGTGTAGAGGGAACGTCTATGAGCCAACATGGAGAGGAGAAGCAGCGTAATAGAATCCACCATGGGCTTCACAGGGCATTATGTGCTCCTCAGCTGTTGGCTGTCCAGTTGGCTCCTACTCATGGCAACCTTATGCATGATGGAATGGAACACTGCTCGGTCCTGCACCACCTCCACCATCATCGGTAGGTTTGAGTCTATTCGTCTGTCTGCTGCATTCATTCAGCTCATAGAGGGGGTCTCTTGTGGTTCCTTTTTTTCTAACAGTTTCATTAATAAATACTTCATATATCCTACAACTCAACAGTTCAACCATATGAAAAAGAGTTGTGTGATACTCACCACAACCATTTCAGAACACTTTCTGTTGTACTCATTATTGTTGTTAGCGCCTGGTTTTCCTCCAACCACCCCTGCAATGTCCTTCCCAAAACCTCAAACTCACTGCCATCAAGTCCATGCTGCCTCCTATCGACCTTGATGGATGGACAGGGTCCAACTGCTCGTCTGGGTTTCTGAGATTACAACCCTTGATGGAAGCAGAAAGCCCTCTCTTTCTCCTGCAGAGAGACTCTAGAGCTCCTACTGCTGTGTCCCTGGGACGTTATTAATCCAGTTACTGTCTCTATACACTGACTTATCTTGGATTTCATCCACAGAAAAACATGCAAAACAAAAACAAACAAAAAACCAACTCCATAAAACCGACAACAATATTAAAATAAAGCAGAGAAAAATCTCAATTGAAAGCAGTAGAAAACATTGAAAGCTGGAACTAATATAAAATGGGGCAAAAAGGAGATACCATGATAAGGTGTGACATTTTAACCTAACTACATCGACAATACCCCACTTTACAATGCACTCTGTCTGAGACAATGCTATTCACGTGCCCCGTCTAAGGTCAGAGGCTCAGGACAAAGATTTTGAGCTTGTCTTGAAGGGTACCCCTAATCTCAGAACAATTGCTTCTTATGAAATGGCCGTATTCACTATTTGTCCTCATGAAGAGACCATGAAAGTTACGGGTGCTATAGCAAAGCAGGGTGAAGAAATCAGATGGTAGCAGACTATCAGAAAGGACAGCATCTGGGATGGCCCTCATGAAGAAATCACTGAAAGATGGGTGCTTCAGTAAAGTGTGGTGCAGAAAGTGGCTGGTGCCCAGGAAGCAAAAAGAATAGCATCTAGGGTGTTCAAGTCTTGTACACAAACAAGCAGGCATTAAGACACACCAACTAAGTCCACGTGGAAGAAGCACGTGATCTAAGGATGATAACTAAGAAAACCCAAATCTGAAGGAGGAAACGGCATCAGAGTTTAAATTGTGAATGCCCACTTTGTAGAAGACTATGGATGGCAGTGGAAACCCCTAATCCATCTGTTTGCATGGTCCCTCCACAGATCACATCTCTGGTGGATCCTCTGTGACCACAGTGTAGGGATGTAAGTAACCTTACGATCAGACAGAAAGTACTGTAAACACAATTCTAGCAGAAGTAAATAGGGTCACATGTGGTGCCCAGTCATCTTATCTTCCTTTTGACCCAGTTTGGATTTGTTCCAGTTTTCATTATTTCCTGCTTTTTGTCCTCTACAGAGGTTTTTCTCTAGTTTGTTTCAATATTGTTACTGGTCTTTTCTTTGTTTCTTTCTTTGTTTTAGTGTATTTTCTGTTTTGTTTTGGTATGTTTTGTATGTATGAAGCAAAGGGGGGGCAAGTGTTCAGAGGCAATGCCTAGTGTAATGGCTCATTGGGGATGGGACTGGGATTGGAGGGAACTGGGGCTCTGATAATGAAAGCAGAAGGGAGGGATGTTCGGAAACTCATTGTGGTGATGTGCATGCAGCTCCTGGGAATACTGCTGAACTACGGAAGTGTGTTCTCTGCGAATGTTACCTCAATAAAACAATTGGGGGATCCAAGACACAGAAGAAGAAAAAAACAACATCTGGGGTCTTAAAGGCTTGTCTTCAGCATCGTGATCTAAGTGAGATGTCACCTCAGTTCAGCTAAGTCCACATGGCATGGCACACCAGCCTATGCGATCCAAGAATTGTAAATATTAAACCCAAAATTCAGAGGAAAAAACTGTATCAGAGCTTACATTTGGAACACTCGGCTTGCAGAAGGCAATGGATGACAATGAAAGCCCCAAACCCATTTGCAGCATTTCTCTTGTTTTCGTCGACCTGCCGCTTTTTCAACTCTGATGCCCTTCTCCAGTGGAAGGTCTATTCTGATGACGTGTCCAAAGTAAGAGTGTCAGCCTTGCCAGCCACTTAACGCAGGGGCATTCTGGCTCAACTTCCTTCCTGATTGGATCCTCCCCCTGGCACTCTCTGGTCTTTGAACACACAGTAGATAGGCACATCAAAAGAGATGAAACCCAATATATCAAGGTACTCAGCTTCATGGCTAATTAGGAAAGTGCAAATTAACACCACCACGGAGTATCAATGAACACAAACATCAGACTAGTGGAAGCTTAAAACCTTGAAATGCTAAGTGTCAAGAGCTGCAGTGTCACAGGTGTTACTTTTATCCAGGTACCCGGAGACTCTCACAGGGAGTTTTCAGAGGAGCCCACTGATGACACCCCAAATGTCTACCAGCTGTGGAATGGATACACAAACTGTGGAACCCTTGAAATGTAAATCCAAAGCTATACACATGGCAATGGATGAATCTCACACATAAATGATAATCCAAAGAAACCAGTCACAGGAAACACATGAAGTCAAATCCCTTTCGTATAAAGATCAATCAGAGGCAGTATCTAAACTCTGGTGCTCAAGGATACAAATGTAGGTGGCAGAGCAATAAATAAAAGTCAGAGAGTCATTATCAGAAAGAACTAAGGAGACAGGAAGTCTATGTCTGCGGAGAACGATGGTGGAAACATGTGTCCTGAAAGGACCTCTCCAAGGCTCCTTCCTGACCTGGATGATAACTTTCCAACTATTCCATTTATAATCATTCTCAAAAGAAAACAAGAAAAGAGAGAGCTTGAGAATGGCAAGAGAGGGTGAAAATCGTCAGGGAAGGGGCTCTGGTGAAGAGGCCCAGGCGGTTTTGGTTGGAAACACAAATGGTGGTAGGAGCTTTCGTAATGGGATGGATGTCTAGAGATCAACCTGGGAAAATTGGTGCTGTACGGTTGTGGCTGTAGATTGCAGACATACAGTTATTATGGATTACATTTGGGTTTCTGGGGAATCTGCATTAATCTAATTCCATGCATCTGTGGTTGTGATCTTGTTTGGAAATAGATCTTTCTTTGTTATGTTAATTTGATCATACCCAAGAAGGGTGGTTCCTAAGTCGAATCTCTTCTGGGTTCTAAAAAGAGATTGAACACAGAGGTAGGTGCATAAGTGGAAAGATACCTCCTGAGAATTATCTATAAAGAATCCTGAAAAACACCGCAGGCTACCACCAAGGAATGAACGGGCCCAACTGAGACTCTGAGTTGAATTTCTAGCCTCCAGAACTGTGAGAAAATAAATCTCTGCTCTTTACAGCCATCCACTTGCATTTCTGTTACAGCAGCACTATGAAATAAAACAGGGGTAATGGAAAAAGAGCCGGTAAGAGCGATCCCTGGGCTGGGCTTGCTCATTGGGTTCATAGTGGGCCATTCAGATAAACCCCCAAGATCAAGAGTTTTCACGTGGTGAGGCTCTCAAGGCATCTGAGTGAAAATGTCGAGTTGGCATTCAGTCATATGTTTTTGATGCTAAGAAGGTGTCGGAGCTGCCAAGACAAACTTCAGAGGTATCTGTATATTGCTGTTTGAAGCCACGAATATAGATTAAAGCATGGGGGAGGGGAGTACAGAGTGGGAAGAGAAAGCTGCAGAGAGTGAACTTTGAGGTTGTATTAGTCTGGGTACTTTAGAGAAACAAATCCACAGAAACTCATGTATAAGAGAGAGTTTTATATAAAGGTTAAGTGCATCAAGAAAATATCCCAACCCAGTGCTGCCCAAGCCCACAAGTCCAACATTAACACATTAACCCATATGTCCAACACCAATCCACAGAGTCCTCCTCCATCTCACAAAACAGATGCAATGATGCCAACTGCAGGAGGAAAGCTGAGTCAGTGAATGTATAAACATCTCAGCACTGGCAGGGATCTCCACATGGCTGCTCCAGCACCGAGGGATGCATCGGAGTAGGTCCATGCGGCTTCTTCTCAGGGATGTCTTGCAGCAAGTGAGCCTTGCCAGCTAACGCAGGGAACTGGCTAAGGCAGCTGCACCCTAGTCCAACCATCAAAAAGCAAGAGACCCGAGAACTAGAAAGGTGAGGCTCATGGAGCCCTGTATCCCTCCGCCCTTCAGTGAACCCCACATGTGTTTATTGGCCAGGTTGGCACAATAAACTAACGACCTCAGACAGATGACAGAGCAGTTGGAGGGAAAGCAGTTTGCTGTGAATTCATGTCATTAAGATAGCAAGGCTCAGAGACTTGGCCACAAATGACCTTTGTGTCATCATCCAGGTCAGGAAGGAGCCTTGGAGATGGCCTTCATTTGTGACGGCTCAGAAATGAAGTGAGAACATCAGTTTGAGGGAAGTTGATGGCTTCACGTGATGGGTGTAGAGCACTGAGGTATGACAGAGCCTGAGAGACCTGTTTCCGATTTAGGGAAATGAAAGCCAATGGCCCAATGGCAACTTGGATAAGAACTGGCTCTGTAGCAGGGTGGAGGTAGAAGTCAGATTCTGGGGAGGGTTGAGTGAGACAGGAGACACTGGGAACATAAGCATGCTTTCACTGTGTCTGGATCTTAAATGGAGTATACAGTAGATGTGAGAATCAGGTTTCACCTGTGGGCTTTGTCTACCTTCACACTGAGGCCAACTGAACAGCCCCTACGAAGGTTTTCATGCTCCCAACAGCTGCTGCCCACCAAACAGAGGGCAATGTCACCCTCTGGAGCTCCTGGGAGCTCTTCCTGTTCAGTGATGGAGATGAACCAGCAGCCATCCAAGGTATTTTTTCCAGCTGAGCTAAGAGCACCGCTTCACCCACGGGCATCACAAATGGAATGTCACCAATGCTCTCTCTGTTGTGTGTGTCCTGTATCTGTAGGACTGAGGACACTGGTCTTGGATCCTGTATAAGTATCTGTTGAATCAACATGGGCTGAGCATTCCAACATTTCAGCATTAAATTAGCCCAGAATGATGTCATTACATTTCTTTTCCATGCAGCTGTCTTTCAAATATTGATACCTAAGCAGATATGCATGCTTCTGAAAGTTTATTTGTGACCAATCATCTTAGCCTTGATAACATAATGAAACAGATTCATAGCACACTGAAAATGGTCGGCCAGTGAGCATTAACATGGGGGTTCCAGCTCACCCATAAGGAAAATCTCCTATCAAATGTCATTGAAAGAAGGTGTATCTTCAGTGGCAGATGTGATCCCCCTCCTCAGGGACCACTACAGCTGTAACACCTAACACTGCCATGGGCCCCATGCTCACTGGAGTCCAGCATCCCTGTTCTTTCCAATGATACTCAGTGCCTTCCAGAATCATCGATTCTCTTGAAGTATGCACTAAAGGTGTGCAATGATCATTAATTGTTTTGTGGAGGCATGGCACACTAAAGGTTTTCCAACTGGCTTGTGTGACTGCATACATGGAGGGCACTGCTTCTCGCCAGACATGTTTTATCTCTTAAATTCTCAGTTGTGTCAGAATATTGCAAATGTCCTGAAGCACCCAATGATGGGCTCAGCTTGTGCACAGCAAAGCCATAGAAGATCAGCAAGGAGAAAGAGGCCACTGTAGGTTTAGAAAACACTGCCTTTGAATGGATTTGAGAAGACTGCTTTAGTTCCTATTTCCCCTAGATTTCCATGATGAGCATCCTCTGTGTGGGCTCCTAATGTTTCTCTGTGTTCCCTAACTCAATAGTCCATGCAATGCTGGCTCCTTCATCATTATTACTTTGTTCCTTCAGTTGATCTTGCCAACCCAACCAAAGACGATGGTCCATTGGAAGCCAATGAGGACCGGAGTCTGGTCTAATATGCCACAAAGGACCCATTTTCACAGTAGGGTGTTAAAGGTTTAGTTAGTTTCCATCAAGCTGGCTCCAAGTCAAGGTGTCCCTACATACAACAGAATAATGCATTGTCTAGTCCTTCACCATCTTGACAATGGTTGATCTGTTTGACTCTATTATTATGGTCACTGTGTTTTGAATGCCGTCCAACCCAAGGATTCACCTTCCAACACCATTTCAGACATATTCTGTTATGATCCATAGGATTGTCATTGGCTGATTTCTAAGTAGATATCTAAGTTTTTCTTGTGTGTGTGTCTTAGCCCGGAAGTTCCACTGACACTCGTCCACTATGGATACCCGGACAGTATGTGAAATACCAGTAGGATAGGTTCCAGTATCATTGCAGCACATAAGCTACCACCAGAGGACAAACAGTTGGGTAGTAGACAACTGGATTTACGGGAAATTTAAATAACCCCAAATACATATACTAAATGTGTGAATGTGAGCTATTTTATTTCATTTTAGAATAAATATTTACTTTGGAGAGGGTGATATTATTAGGACCGTTTCAGAGCTAAGGAAACTGAGTCCTAGGAAAGCAAGATAATTTGCCCAAGTTTAGAGGGAGGGGCAGGACTTAAACCTTACCTTGAGAAAGGAATGAAATCATCCCTTTCTAAGTCATTCCCATTGCTAACAACCTGCATTACGTAGATGACATGACCTTGCCTGCTGAAAGCAAAGCCATCTTGAAAAACTTACTGCTGAAGATCAAACACTTCCACCTTTATTATGGATCACACCTCAAAGTAAATAAAAATGAAAATTCCTACAACTGGATCAGTAGCTCCCATCAGGATAAACGGAGAAAAGATTGACGTTGTCAAGGATTTCGTCTTGCGTGGATCCAGAATCAATCTTCATGGAAGCTGCCAGCAAGAAATCAAACAACATATTGCACTGGGCTGGTTTGCTGCAAAGGACCTCTTTCTTTAAAGTGGGAAAGAACAAAGATGTCTCTTGAGGGACTAAAATGCACCTGGCTGAAGCCATGGTGTTATGAATAGCCTCCTGTGCATCTGAACGCTGGATAAAGAATAGGGGGGACTAGAGAAGAATGGGTACATTAGGGTTTTGTGTGGGGAAGAATACTGAAAGTACCATGGACTGCCAGTGGAGCAGGCAAGCCTGTCTTAGAGGAAGAACAGGCAGAATTTCCCTTAAAAGCGAGGAAAATGAACATGTTAGCAGAAAAGACCAGTTCTTGGAAAAGGGTATTGGACTTGGCAAGGTAGAGGGTCAATGAAAAAGCGAATGGCCCCCAACAGGAGGGAGCTACACAGCGCGTGTAACACTGAATTCAAACCTAACAATTGCGAGATGTTGCAGGCTGGGCAGTGTTTCCGTCTGTTGTGCACAGAGTTGCCATGAATAGGAACAGACTTGGTGGTATCTAAACAGCAGCGAGGACCACCACGACAGCACCAGCTTGACTGTGCAGACGCTCCGCTGCTAATCAAAAGTTAGGCACTTGGAGCCCACAGTTGCTCTGTGGGAGAAAAGGCTTGGTGATCACTTTCGTGAACCATATGGAAGCGCTCTGCTCTGCCCTGCATATTAGTTACAGAGTTGGCATGAATTGCAGACGGCACACAGCTTACCACTTGCTACCTATTGATTTCTAGGACTTTTAGACCTTCTGGTTTATGGTTAGGTTTTCCAGGAAAGGGGAGACCCATCAAGATTTCTTCCAGCTCATGGTTCAATAGTTGCCCGGGATTTCAATTCTGGAATTTTCTGTTCCCCTTTGTTGTGTTCCTGGCTGGAGCTCTTTCTCCAAAACGAAGGCAGAGGAAGCAGCTCATTAAGAGAACAAGCACATTTGTTCCCCTGCTTGGTGCTGTGGAGGCTGAAGATTTAAATCTTTAGGGCTGGGGTGCGGGGGACACAGGCTAGAAAATGAGAAACAGCTATGTTGAAAGCACAAGGGGATTCGCCCAGGGGCTATTGCATTTCCCCCCAGCCCTTTGCTTGCACACACAGGGTTTTTATGTATTGCCTCTCCCCCTTTTTTTATTATTATTATTTCTCATCAATTACAGAAGCCCATTTGCCTGTATACTACAGTGAGTTGAGATGTTGTTGGGAATGCTTTTATATGCAAAGTGTGCATCTTCAAAATGGAAATGGCAATCATTGCGGAGACTGAGGCTTTTGACTTGCGCGTGGAAGAGGTCTGCTTTGCTCAGAGGCTCAGCATCCAGGGGTGCCTGCATCCAATGAAACGGGGCGATGACCCAGATTGGGTCATGAATGCTATTTCTGGGTTTATGTTTATTTTTCAACTCCAAATTCCAGAGACGGAAATGCAGATGGAGCCTCGGAATCAATTCCTGGAATGTCTGCACAATTTCAGGTGGTTAAAGACACAGTGTGGGAGAGAAGAGCATTACAGCAACCAGTAGAGCAATTTGGAAAGGGGAGAAAAGTTTTCTGTAATTTCCAAAGCTTTGATTTATTGCCATATTCAAGAATTAATTATAGCCCGAGGCCCCTGAAATGAAAGGGAAAAAAGGGAACAATATGACAATTACACATCTGGTGGAGGGCACAGCTGCTTCTACTTAGAAACACTGCCCCCATCCCTGGCTCCCTGAACTGAAGCAAATGGTCCTTCCTGGTGGCTGTCTCCTGGGGCCAAGGAACCATCAACATTTGGAACATCATTAGCATCTTTTCCACCCCCTGGGTCCTAGGGAGAAAAGCACACTCTCAATACAGCTGGCATCTGGGGCTACAGCTTTAAAATGAAGATCCACAGCCATCAGTCTCTGGTCTTTGCACCAGGTAACCTCAGCTGACTCATTATGTGCTTAATAAAGTCTCTTGTCGAGGCTGTGAAAAATGACTTGCGTGGAGATGCAGGCGAAGGGCTGAGACAAGAAAAAAAAGTAAGGGATGGTTTTAAAAGTGAGCTGATGGGATGGTTTGGGTTTTTTTTCCTCATTGAAATCAGCAGCCAACTTAAGCCATCAACCCTAAGTGCTACCATCAAACCAACCAGCAAAAGTGAGAGACGGAAGACCATGGCCTCTCTGATAATGCAGTCCCAGAGACTGCGGCAGCCAATCATTGAGCTAATGGCCAAGAAGTGAGGAGGGTGAGACTCGGTCTTGGTTCCTTTGGACACATTATCAGGAGGGACTGATGACTAGAGAAGGATGTTATGTTTACTGCGTTTGACTGGGTTCTCTAGAAAGGCAAAAACAGTGACATATTGATTATCTAGAGATGTATAGGTATATGATGATTAGATGATAGATAGATAGATAGATGATAGATAGATAGATAGATAGATAGATAGATAGATAGATAGATCAGAAAGAGATAGAGAAATTTACATCAAGAAAATGGCTCACACAGTTGCATAAGGGAAAAAGTCCTTTGTGAGATTCCCAGAGGCTGGTGGCTGTAGAGACTAATGAATCCAAAGTCATATTTGTAACTAGATTCCTGAATAAATCCAAAGTCAGCAGATCAGATGGAAGCTTCAGTGGCAGGGTACCGATCGTTTCTGGGATCAGCAGGTAATATGACAGGCCATTGAATCAAGTCCAAAGAGCTAGACATCAATGAATAAGATGACATATCTACCCCATTAGAAAGCAAGCAAGCAGGCCCACAGAGTCCACTTATATAGGAAGTAGGTCACATTCCCAAAGACATTTCTTTTCAGTTGCATCGGGCTGTGACCTGAGTAAGGGAATGGCATTTCACCCTAATCTTCTTACAATGACTTATGTAATCACAACAGATCCCATAATGGAGTTGATTATATTGTGTTAGGTGTCACATCATAAGGGATTACTAGGCCTCAATGGCTGAATCACTGAAACTCCTGGCCCAAGCAAGTGGGCACAAAACCTGAGACATTTGGTAAATTAGAAGGTCATCAGAAAAGGAGACCCTCAGGTTGACTAGGTGGCTACAATAATGGCCTCACATAGAGCAATGGTTGTAAGGCAGATGCAGGAGTGGGCAACAATTTGTTCTGCTGCCCCTGTAGGTCAGAATGACACAAGATACCTAGCAACTGATACTGTGCGCATCAAGGGTGTAGGTTGTCCTACACTCCTTACCGCAGTATCCTAGGAACTATATCCTTTAGGAACTATAAGGGCTAATTAGTCCCACTTTGGGTAGTTTTGTTTTAGTCAGTGGGGGACTCAAGCAATGCAGCCTTCTGAGTGTTCCGCAAGAAGAGTGACACAGCAAAAGGAGAGCCGAATGCCTGTAAGCAGCTTTGCATCTGGCATGGGGCACTGAGATGTTGGAAGCAGGAACGGCTGAGTGATAGAGGGGAGTTGTGGGAGGGAGGCTCTGAATGCCATGGGAAGATCAAGGAAGGTGTCAGTCCAAAGACCACAAAGGAAGTGGCTTAAAGATCATGTATTTATTATCTCACAGTTCTGCGGTTAACTAGGAGTCCAGATCAGGGTTCTGGTCATGTGGATGTCTTCTGAGGTTCTAAGAGAAGATCGGGTTGTGTGCCTCTTTCCAAGTTCTAGCGGTTCCTGATAATCCTTGGTATTGCTCAATGTGCACTTGTTCCAATAGTCAAGTGGCTATCATTTTTCCATATGAAAACCCCTGCCCTTTCCTGTGCCCATTGTTTTTGTGTGTTTTTAATAAGATTGAAATTTGGCTGGAATTATGGTTCACCTACTCTGGTATGAATGAATGGCCTCATGGTACCTTAACTGATAACACCTCCAAGACCCTGCTTTTAGACTAAGTCATGGTCACAGGTACCAGAGACTTGAACTTCAAAATATCTTCTTGATTAATACAATCCCATCCATAGCAGCAAGAACTAGGGAGTCCAGATGGAATCATATCACCTTTATGGGTCTTCGTTAGAGCCCTGTGTTTGGGGGAGGGTGTGGCTATTTGGAAATGGAGGCACTTCCTGTGAGGCTGATTACCTATAGTCTCAGCCTATCAGGAGCAGTTAGGGCACTGCTACTCAGTTTCTGCTGGGAAACAATAGGAAACAGAAGGGCAGGTGGGGTAGGGACAGATGTGACAACCAGGGGGAAGTCAAAGAACATTCAGTTCCCCTTGGTCCGGGACAAAACCCCAAGGATAGAGTTGTAAGTGTCATGATTTATTTTCCCTTGGAGTATTTAAGACAGCAGTACAATGAGCATCGGTGTTACAGAGATGCCATTGTGCGATCCTACAGGTAAGAGGGACCTTGTGTCAGCTCAGGTGAGGTCAGTTGGCTCATATATGCCCTGATGGTGCCAGGCCTTTCCCAATCTGTACTTATTTAGGGTGCCATTAGCTGCCTTCCACCTTGAGTCGCTCTCCCCTCTATCACCCCTGGAGGATCACAGTCTGTGGCCTGTGCAGCAAGCCATGTGCAATTAGAACCGCACAGTGTTGGCTCAGAATGGGGCACCCTAACATTTCAGCTGTCTGGAATATTTCCATCCTCCAAACAGGAGGTAGGATGTTAGACAGCAACACAGAGACCACATTCTAATTTCTAGGTCACCTTCAAATGCTAATCCGTGTGTCAGACACCCATCTGAGAGATAGAGCATGTAGAGACCATGAGGTGCCTCACTGCTGGGATTATACAATGGTGTGGCCACTGTGGAAACCACCACAGTGTTTCCTGAAAGTAGAATGACCACAAAGTAGTTACTATAGAGTGGACTCCAACTCATGGTGAACCCATGGTGTCAGACTGCAACTCTGTTCATGGGGTTTTCAGTGGTGGTGTTTTTTCAGAAATAGATTGTCCTGCCTTTCTCTTGCTGTGCCTTTGGTTATTAACTGAAGGCCTAACAGTTTGTGCCACTAAAAAATTCTTAGAGTTAGCATTTGGGCTTGTAATTCCATTCCTAAACCCAGCAAGTAACTGAAAGCTAGATCTCTGATATGTGCATACCAACATTGACGGTGGCATCATTTTTAAGAGTGGATACAACCCAAGTGTTCATCAGTAGGTGAATGGATAAGCAAAAGGTGGTGTATTCAAATGATAGAGCATGGCAGAACATAGCAAGGAATGTTCTGGAGCATGCTACCACATGTGAAAGACTTGAAAACATTGTACAGAGTGAATTAGTCAGTCACAAAAGGGCCAAACACTGTATGGGCCCACTTATACAGGCATGTAGGGTAAAATAAATGCACAGCCAGAAAGTAGATGAATGGCTGCCAGGGGCAGGACAATTTAGTGCTTGAAGGGCGCTGATATTCTGTTTGGGATAATGAAACTGTTTTGCAAATAAATGATGGTAGTAGTTCTACAACGTGGCAAATGTACGTCATGGTAATTGTATACTTAAAACAGTTGAAAATGTCCCCAAGTCAGGAACGTACCAGGGCCAAACCCAAACCGCCTGTACTTGTGTGTGCACCTGTGTGGCCCACCCATGGCAACTGCTCACGTCGCTGAACACCTCTCCTCGGCTGCACAAAGGCAGCATGCTACTTGGTGGGAAGGTCAGAGGTCTTTGCTTTGAGGTTTAACAGCAAGAAAGGAGTTGGGTCCAAATGCGTCTTGTTATTTCATTCCATGAGATGCCAGTCTTACAAGGTAAGAAGAGAGGGCGAGATGTAGGTGGCTCATTATCAGCCCAGGGCAGTTTAGTTCCTCAATTATTCTCTATTCTGACCAAGAGTGACCTCAGGAGAATGCCGAAGCCACGGAGTAGACTCTGCCTCATGGTGACCCCACGGGGATCAGAGTAGGACTGGGCTCCACAGTGTTCTCAGCGGCTGGTTTCTCAGAAGTCGTTCACTGTGGCTTTCTTCTAGGAGCTTCTAAGTGGCTTCGAACCTCCAATCCTCCAGTTAGCAGAGGAACATGGCTAGCTGTTGGTACCACCCAGGGACTCCTGCCATCGGAAGACCAGCTTATCTTCCAGTGTGTGGATGGAAGGGGTAGGAAAGGTCCGTCACATGCAAGGTTCCTCCCATCCGTGGAACCAAGCTGAGAATGTTCGTACATGCCACCCAATCCTGTTCTTTTCTCCACCAGCTTCTCAGTTACTCTGCATGTTCATGACTAATCTTGTCTATGGGAGGTGGAAGCCAAAAGCTGATTTTAAAGCCATACACTTTTAATCCAAGTCCTAGGACCTCACACAGGGTTGTGGGGACACATGATGGTTCAATGATAGAATCCTCATCTTCAGAGACTAGGGTTCGATTCCTGACCACTTCATGGTCAGCCACGACCGATCTGGCAGGGAGAATGGCATGTGGCTGTGCTTCCGAACAAGTTTCAGCAGAGCTGCTAAACAAAAACAGATGACAAAAACTTGACTTCTCCAAACCAAGCAATCGATATCCCATGGATCTCAGTGGTCCACTCCACAACAGATCACAGGCCTGGTGGCTGACCAGGCAGCATTTTGTTCGGTTGTGCATGGGGCTGCCTTGAGCCAGGACCCGACTTGTTGGTGGCTAAGTACAAACTAATGTGCACAGTCACTGACATGGTGTAGGAACAACGACCAGTCCTGAGCCCGTGGGCATCCCTGGCCCATTTGTAGTCACCACATCAGAGAAAAGAGAATGCGCCCCGAGAACTTGCAGATGTTAAGAAGTCTGCTATGACCTCCGTTGTTTATCCTTGCTATTGTCACCTCGCTCAAGCAAAACCCAGCAGAACCTCCTGGACCTCTCAGGGTTGCTGTCATGGTTCTGACTCTAAGAAGGTGCTAGAGGGGAAAGAGTGATTAGCCTCCAGTCAGAAAACAGAACTCCAGAAGCCAAGCCATTTGCAATTGCTTTGTCCAAGTCTTCGCTTGATTTGAACTATTAAACAGAAGTATTATCAGATAATTATTCTCTAATGATATGTCTCTACACCTGTCATCCCACACAATAATTAGCGAAGGCATGTTTAAAACCCAAAGAGAATATTTTGAGGCTGGAAGCACCAGAAGGGAAATTGACAGGCACGTATTTATGAAAGGATCAGGCACATCAGCCAAAGGAAACCCACCATGGTGACCTGAGTGCCCCCAGGGCACAAGACCTTGGACACAGGGACTTTGGGTTGATGGAACCATGCGACAGTCACTGTTTTGTATTCGCCTCTTGTAGACAGACTAGAATGTTTTGGATGGGGCAACGTCACACCCTGAAATAATCTTTATTAGTTTCTCTTTCTGGGTATCTGTGGTTCTCACAACCCATCTGTTAGTTTTTTGTTTCCTAGTGACTTCCATGTTGCTCTGATGGTGAAAGCGATGCCATTGGTATTTCAAGTACCAAGTGGGGCCACCATGGTAAACAAGACTTAGGGTACCATCTAGACCAAGAAAGGCAGAGGAAAGAACTCTAGGTCTATTTCCAAAATAAGTCGTTGAAAACCCTATGGGTCACAATAGACTACTATCCACTATCATGCTGGAAGAGGAGCCCCCTGGGTCGGCAGGTATTCAATATGCACAGTGGCCACAACAAAAGGCTTGCACAAAGCAAGGCTTGCAATGATGACACAGGACCGGGCAGTGTTTCCCGCTGTTGTGCCTTCTGCTGGCATCACCATGAACTCGAGTGGCCTTGATGGTGTCTGTCTTAGAAGTACAGTCAGAATACGCCTGAGAAACAAAGATGATGACACTTCTTCTCCTGGACTTTGAACATTGTCTTCGATGAGGTCCCCATGAGAAGCAAATCCAAGGATGTTTGTCTGTCTTGCATATAGAAAGGGATCTCTATCAAGAAATGGCCTACACGGTTGTAGAAATAGACCTGTCCAGTTCCAATCCGGCTTTTCCTGACTCAAAGAACCAATGAACAGGCAGCAGGCTGACAACACAGAGACAGCAGGGGACACAGGATGGTGGATGCAGAGGACCAATATCAGCTGAATGAATCTGCTAATAGCTCCTGGGACTGCAAGGCAAGGCAACAGAAGATGATGAACCAGATGCATGATCCAGCTCTGGCAGAAGGTGTTGTGCCAAAGAAAATCCAACTGTGTCCAGTCTCTTTCTCTTATCCAAAAAAGCTCTGACACTAAGGAGGTGGCATCAGGCTGTGACACAAATAATAGGCTGAGCTTCGCCCTTACCCTTGCCCAGGAGTGTCTTGTTGACGTAATTCCTAACCATCACAGACGTGTTATCAGAAGAGACCCAGGATGACGAAAGGACAGGATCTTGGTAAAGTAGAGGACAGCGAAACAGAGGAAGGCGCTGAAAGAGATGAATGGACACGGTGGCTGCAACAATGGGCTCAAACATAACAACAATTGCAGTGGTGACACGGGGCCAGGCAGGGCTTTGTTCTGTTGTGCACAGGGTAACACCTAACAACAGCCGCAACAACACCAACCAGCATTTAGACCTTGCAGAGGAAGAAACACAAACGTACTCATTTAGGCATTGTTGTTGTTGTTAGACATTAGATATCTATTTTTAAAATCACGGGTTCAGTTTACCTTACTGCCCACGCAATATTGTTCAATTTATCCTGGTGCCCAGCAAAATTCTTTCTAGGCATCCAGTTTTCTATGTCATTTCTCTTTAAAAACACATGTTTGTATAGGAGGCAATTATAATCCTTTCTAAGTTGTTTGTGCAAGGAAAATGAATTGGTGCCTTTTTATTTAAATGTAAATAAAATGAGCTATAATAACCCCCAATTAGCACATTAAAATAAGTTGAAGATTTGTTTTATCATTTCATTGTAGAAGGAAAAAAAAGGCAGCAATGAGAACCTTATATTAGTGACAAAAACAGAGCCAGTTGTTTGCCTTGAAGAGCAGGGAAAATCTAATTTAAAACTCTCTGCAAATCTTTGATAATTAATTTCACACCAAACATGCCATTAGAAGGTCTATAAACCATCTGATATTTAAAAAAGAAAGCCAAACCAATGCCTTTTCCCTAAACGAGAATGTCAACAATAAAAATTTAATATGCATAATGAAATTAGTAGGGGAACAAAACCAAATCAAAAGTTCTATCACATATATATATGTGTATACACACACACACACACACACACACACACACACACACATACTTTCTAGGTTAAGACTTACAGTGGGAATTGGGACTTTCTCAAGTGAAGGGAATTAAGACCATTGGTAAGATGAAACCCCCCGAAAGTAAAGTGAATAATTTAACAAATCAGAGGTGTGTGTTGTGCTGATTGATGGGTGATATAGTTTATTGTGCCAGCCTGGCAGATGAACACAAGTGGGATTAACTGAAGGGCAGAGAGATAAATGCCTTGGTGAGCTTTGCCTTTCTTGTCTCTCACTCTGTGATCATCGGACCAGTGTGCGGCTGCCTTGCTTGTCCTGTGCCTCATTTTAAAAGCTACACTACTTGTGGGACACCTAGCCTGTGGACTGTGTCGCTGTAAGTTGAGGTCCCTTTAAGACATCGCTGGAGCTGGGGACTGGCAGTTGGTGACCTGGCTGGCAGTTGGTGACCTGCCTTCTGATTGGCTGCTGTGCTGAAATAGACTAGCTCTCTCTATAAATAGAGGAAGATCTGGCAGCAGATGAGACTGGAAGGACTGCTAGTCTCTGACATTTCTCTCACGGCAGTGAGCTGAATTGAGCCTTTGTAGTGCTTTATAATTTAACTGTTTTCTTGTATTATATATTTAACTGTATATGATTTAACAGTTCATTCCTTGTTATATATCTAATTATCTTTATTAATAAATATATTAAATTATCAGCAATCTGGTTTTATCTCTCTAGAGAACCCTGTCTAACACAATGGGCATGTGTATTTGTCCATGTATTTGAATGTGTGATGTGTGTGCATGTACACAATGGTTCATATGTGATATGCATGTGACTCCTGTGTACATGATGGTGTGGTGCTGTGTATGTGTGCAAGCAAGTATGTTTACAGTTCATTTGCAGATAAGGATAAGAGGCAGCGAGTTAAAATATTGTTTTAAGTAATATAATGATAAAAGTTGTTGGCAAAAACTCAAAATTCTCTTTCATCTAGTTGACATCTACTCAGAGTGAGCCTATAGGACAGAGCAGGACTGCCCCTGGGACTCTCAGAGGATGGGAATCTTCACGGGAGCAGAAAGCTCCTCTTTCTCCCATGGAGCCACGGCTGACAGTTTCTCACTGTTGACCATGCAGTTCACAGCCCAATGCATAATCCACTGTGCCACCGGGGCTTCTGGTTATTGGGAAAGAATACTGACTTTATCATAAACTGCCAAAGGAACACACCATTCAGTCTTGGAGGAAATCGCAGCTAGAATGCTCCTTAAAAGAGAAGATGGTGAGATGCTGTCTTGCTTACTTTGGACACATCATTAGGAGGAACCCATCGCTGGAGAAGAACAGCATGCTTGGAGAAGTAGGAGGTTAACAGCGAGAGAGAGGGAGAGAGAGAGAGAGAGAGAGAGAGAGAGAGAGAGAGACCCTCAATGAGACAGAATGACTCTGTGCTATGGACTGGAACACACCAATGATTATGACGATGGGATAGAACCAAGCAATATTTTGGTCTATAATACATGCGGTCACTGTGAGTTGGAGCTCTCTTGATGGCACTCAACAACTCTAACCATCATACATCATTTAAAAATTAGTGTTATTCTATTTTTTTTGTACCCACACTTAGAGAACAGGCTACTGTTGATTTAGACAGACTCTCTAAAGTTCTTGTTGGGTGCTGTTGAGTCAATCCCAACACATAGAAACTCTACGTTAAACAGAAGGAAACCCTGCCACATTGGGCACCATCCCCACAATTGTTGTTAGGTTTCAGCCCATCATTTCAGCGACACAGTCCATCCATTTCTTGAGGACCTTCCTGCTTTTCATTGACTATTTAAGGCACCACTGGCTAAATAAACCGACCACTGATCAGGCAGTTCTCAAACGATGAAGACGACAGGCCAAACACTCCAATATCCATACACACATGGTTTAATGCTAAACCTTTTGATCCTCAACCAAAACTGAGACTGGGGAGACCAGTTCTTGGAAAAGCCATCCTGCTCCATAACATCGCGGGTTCAGGGGAAAAGTGGAACACCCTCCAAGCAGTGGATGGACCCAGTGGCCAGACCGTCGGACTCAAACAAAGAAAATGGTGAGGTTGACACTGATCGGCAAGTGGGGGGAGGCTGACGCAGGAGCAGGCAATGTTTCGTTCTGTTGTGTCTCCAAGAGTTGAAGCCAACTCAGCTGCAACTAAACCACACACAAAAAATGACATCAATGCTCATGTGTCTTAGACCATACCTCTGCAAAAAGGTTTTTCCAATGGAATTTTTCTCTTTAGCTCTAGAATCCAATGCCATTCCTGATCTCCAATGTCACAATCTCAGCAGGATTTGTCTTGGTTGGACAGATTCAGGAGGGAGGATCCAATCCAAGATGTCTCCTTAGTTGCCCAAGTCCAAGCACAAGGCAGAGGATGCTGGAGCACTCCCTTCTGACCACCACTAATAATTGTTGCAGACAGCATGGCCGTGCAGATAGCGTGTCATTGTTGTTCTTAGGCACTGTCCACTTGCTAGAACAAAACACAGCCCTGTCCCAGGTCACCTTCACTTTCTATGTTATAGCTCATTGCTGCAGGCACTGTGCCAATACATCTGTTTGAGGGGCTTCCTTTGGCTGATCCTTTACTTTACCAAGTATGATGTCTTCTCCAAGTCTGTCCCTCTCTCAAACAACATGACCACAGGATTTGAGATAAAGCCTCCTCATCTTCTCTTCTAAGGAATATGCTGGCTGTGTTCTTGCAAGACAGACTTGTTCATTCATCAGGCAATCCATGGTATATTCAATTATCTTTGCCAATACCAAAACTGCCTACACATCATTTGTTCTCTGGCCTTTATTTTTTATCCCTTTCCCAGCTTTCATATGCATATGTTGTTGTTGTTGTTGTTGTTGTTGGTGGTGGTGGTGGTGGTGGTGGTGGTGGTAGATGCTATCAAGTCTGTTCCAACCCACTATGTGTAACAGAACAAAACATCACCTGGTTCTGCACCATCCTCACAAATGTTCTTATATTTGAGTGCACTGTTTCAGCCACTGTGTCAATCCATCTCCTCCAGAGCCTTCCTCTTTGTTGCTCCTCTTCCCCTTTACAAAGCCGAATATCCTCTTCTATGGACTGGTGTCTCCTGATATCATGTCCAAAGTGCATGAAACAGAGTCTTCCCATGCTTGCATCTAAAGAGCATCCTAGCTGTAGTTCTTCAAAGACAGATTTGTTTATTCTTTTGGCAATCGATGGCACTTTTAATATTCTTCTCCAGTACTACAATTCAAACACATTGATTATTTTTCAATCTTCCTTACTCAATGTCCACCTTTCACGTGCATGCGAGGCAAGTGAAAAGACCATGACTTGGCTCAGCTATATATTAGTCTGGAAAGGCAGATCCTTGATTTTGAGTACTTGAAAGAGGTCTTATGCAGCAGATTTACCCAAGGCATTACGTTGTTTTCTCTCTTGATTGCTGCTTCCAGGAGCATTAATTTTGGATACAAGCAAGACAAAATCCTTGACAACTTCAAACTTTTCTCCATTTAGCATGATATTACCTATTGGTCCGGTTGTGAGGATTGTGGCTTTCTTTATATTGAGTTGCAATCCACACTGAAGGCTGCCATAATTGCCATCACCAAGCGCTTCAAGTCCTTCTCACTTTCAGCAAGCAAGTTGGTGTCATCTGCATATTGCAAGTTCTTAAAAAGATTTCTTTCAATCCTAATGTCACAGTCTTTTTCATATAATTGAGCTCTCTGATGATTTGTTCAGCATATAGATTGAATAAGTATGGTGGGAGGATACAACCCTGACACATACCTTTCCTGATTTTAAATTGTGTAGTATTCCCTTGTTATATTCAAACAACTGCCTTAGATCCATGCACAGATAAGTGTTCTGGAATTTCCATTCTTCTTAAGGCTATCTATCTGTGGTTTGTTATGGTCCACACAATCAAATACATCATATACATATGAGGTGATAGAAAATGCCATGGGTTAGGGCAGGACATCTCCGTCCTCAATAATAACAGTAATAGGAATAATGGCTTTCATAATAATAGTAATAGGAATAATGATAAAAACAGTTCCATCAAGTCAATTCCAGCTGCTGGGGACACCATGTGCATCAGAGTAAACCTGTGCTCTATAGGCTTCTCAGTGGTTGGGTTTTCAGAGGTGGACCATCAGTTGATCCTTCTGAGGTGCCTCGGAGTGAGCAGGAACCTCTTTATTAGCAGTGATCATTTATCTGTTTGTACTACCATGGGCTGTACTTTGCAACATGACTGTGTAAAGAGAAGTGGCTGAGTGTGCTGAAAGAGAAGCAGCACATGGCTGGACGTTAGAAAAATCTAGTGCTGTATTAGCTGATCCGTGGATTCTTTGCTTCATGTCCAGGGACAAAGACCTTGGCTCTTCTATGTCACCTGGGTGTGGATCCTTTGCATACAAGCTTAGAAAACTGACTAATGGAAGCAACTTGCACCTCGCTCAGAATAAACAAACAAACAAATAAATACGTTCATTAAAATAATACAGGGGTAAACTCAAAGTGGATGTTTCGGAATGGGCAGAAAACAAAGGAACTAGGAGGAAAGATGAAAGGACACTAGATTCATGGTGCCTTGAATGGAATAAATAAAATTATTGTGAATTTACTGGTGTCAGTTGAAGACAGGAATTTCTCGGACAAAGTCTATCTAAGTTGGGCCTGCTAATCAGCTTTGGCCAAGGAACTGTAATAATCTTCAGCAGCAGCTTTATCAAGATGCATATATTGAAGGACATCATTCTCCCCAAGGAAAACCAGGAACTGTAAGCAGAGAGGGTTGCTGGCATCTACCTCCATCATCCACTGACCCCCCTCCCACACACTGACCTTGCCATGTTGTGCAGTGCCATCAGAATTCAGTCCCAGGGCTGCCTTTCTCTGACCTGTGCCAGCTTGGAGTTTACAGAGTCTCCTCCCCTTTTCACATGGCTTTTTCAGGAGCCCTGTAGGTGTGGTTGCTAGCAGTTGGACTGCTAACCACGAAGTCAGCAGTTTGAAACCACTACCCATGCTGTGAGAGAAAGATGAGGCTTTCTATCCCCGTAAGGATGCACAGCTTTGTGAACCCACAGGGACAATTCTGCTCTATCGTATAGGGTTGACATGAGTAGGAATTAACTCACTGGCAGTGGATGACTCCTAAACTGCTTCTTCCTATTAGTTCCAGCCCCATCACATGCCCCAGATCACCTTCACAGTCCTTTTACAGGTCCCTGAATTCATCCTGCTTCACTCGGGCTTAGTCTAGTTTAATCTTCACACAGTAGCCAGGATCAAGCTCCCCACCCTTGTGCCTCATTCTCTCCAGTTGGCTCCCAACTGGCTCAGATTAAAAACTACAGGACTCACAGTGGCCCACTTGCTCCACCCACTACTTTCTGACCTGTCTCGGCTTCCATCTCACTCTTGATCTGGAACATTCTGGGCCTGCTACAATCTTGGAGTCTTCTGGCCAGCCAATCCTTCAGTCTGGAGCATTCTGTCCCTAGATTGATTTGTAGGCCTTGCTCTCGCTCACTTTTAATACTTTTCTCAGAGTCATGTTCTTCTCGAGGCCTTTCCTCCCTCCTTCATCTCCAGCCCCCTCCACACCCATTCTGATTGTTATTGACTGCTGAGTGTATTCAGACTCACAGAAACCCTATGCACACCAGAACATCCTACATCATCGTACCAATCATTGGTATACCGAAATCCTGGCTGTAGCCATTATGATGTATGCTGAGTACCTTCCAACCTAGGACCCCATGTTCCTGCAGACAATGCTCTCTTGGGCTCTGTAGGCCTTTCATTTACTGAGTGTTGGACACTGATTGCCAGCCCTTTTGGTCTTCATCTAGTAGCATTCATTAGACCCTCTAATGTGTGTTATCATTTAGGTTGCTCTTCCCACTAAAATGTTAGCACCATGTTGGCAAGTTTTGTGTAGTTGTGTACATTGTGTTCACTACTCTACCCCCCAACTGAAGGAATAGCCGGCACGTAGTCAATGCTCAATAAAATGTCATTAAATTAATGAGCAGGCTTCTCAGATTAAATTAGTACCTGTCAGGCATAGAGCAGGCATTCAATATATGCTGGCCCACTCATTAACTTACTTAAAGGAAAGAGGAAATTGGCAATTTCTATCCCCTTTATCTGAATGAATTTTGAAAGGACACGCTCAGTATTGTGTGATCAGCTAGTATCAAAATCCTCCATGTGTCCAGTAAGGAAAAGTATGTTTTGGAAAAAATGCATGATTATGGAGGAAATAACACAATTATGCTTGTCATGATTGACTTATGGAATGATATGACTTATGTATTGGCTCCCAAGTTACAGCAAATTAAACAAAAAGGCATGGTCCGAGGAATGGGTTTGAGATTCCCACTAAATCCTAGCTGCAACGTAAGAACACTTAGTTCTCACATGGCCCTGCTACATACTCACGTTCATGAAATGATCACAGAAGATAAAAGTGTTACAGCAAAGTGTGATGAAAAAATCAGATGGTGCCCTGCTATCCATCGGAATAGTGTTTTGAAGGCTTGTATTCAAAAAAGCAGCCATCTAAGCAAGGAGTTGACTAAGTTCACAAGAAAGAAGCATGCCAGCTTGTGTGATCCCAGAGATGACAATCACAAAATTCAAATATGGTGAGGACAAAAAGCATCAGCACAAAAACTCTGAACACCCCATTTGTGAAGGTCTATGGGGGATGGTAGGAACCCAAAACTCATCTGCAGAGTATCTAGTCAGACTGAACCCCTGGCAGATTTCCTCTAATCACAGGTAAGTATTTTGAACAGCCTTACTAACAAGCAGAGACCATTGTAATCTTGATTATGCTGGACCGACCTTAAGACTTGGCCAGCTCACCACCCTATAGATGGGACCTGAGCATGTTCTGGGTGCAAGTATCTTTTACTTGTTCCATGACAGAAATTTCTTCCCTGGTTTTTTGAATGTTGTTGCGGGTCTGTCCCTTCTTACACATTATTTGTATCTTTGTCTGTATACTAATATGTTTTTATTATTACCACATTAGCATCATTTTGTTCTTCAGTGTTTTCTGTTGGGTCTCCCAGATGTGAGGCACAGGGGGAGTGGGTGCTTAATGAGAATAACTGATCCAAGGGGTTATAAGGAATACAGGGGTGAGAGAGATAAAGGGGGGGGGTGCGTAAGGGGATCTCCATAGTAAATGGTGAAGATGGGAGTGAGGAGGGAGCACTAGAATGAATTGTGATGGCATAACTTATCTTGGAGGCGATTTAACCATGGTATGGGTTTGTTCCAACACAAAAATTGATGTGGGGGTGATTGTACAATTCTGCTTGATATGATTGAATGATGGAACTATTGCATGATATGATAGGTACATTACTTGCCAAACAAAACTGTTGGGAAAGAAATTCCCATATGAACCCTCAGCTTGTTCTGGTAGGTAGGAATTGAAAAACAAGCCGGAAATGAGCATTACACTGCAATTCAGCCCAGTCTCTTCGCCAGGTTCTCCATCTAGATGACCAAATAGTCTGTGTTATGAATATCTACAAACCCTCTCTATGTATCAAATGACTGAAGCATCAGAACACCTGTATTAATTTCCTACAAATGCAGCAGAAATAGCATCTGTTAGAACAACGGAAAGGGAGGAGGGAAGATGGCGTCCAAGTAGATTTACCCACCCAGAACTCCTGCCTACCAGAACAGAAAATTAAGAGGGTAATTCCACCTGCCGTACACTGTGCTCTACATCAAGGAGGGTACACCCACCTGACCTCAAGGCACTCCAGTTGAAGAGGGAAACACCACACACCATCTGAGGAGCTCCAAGCCCTGTGGTACACACCACCATGGCTTCCTGGGAGATAAGCCAGAGAAGCACCATCCTCGTGGGCCCACAACCACCCAACTAGCAACCCGTGAGAGGACTATCCAACTCATATTTCAAATAATGGAATATTCATTGGCTAGGGTAAGAGTGAAACCACAGGAAGATACAGCGGTAGCCTGACTGGCCCCTCACCCCCCACCCACCCAAGTGCAGGTAGTTTATGGAAGCACTCACACTAGTCCCCAAGAGAGAGCCCAGTGCTTTGCAACTCTGGAAGATGGTGCCAGGCTCCTCTAAAACAACTTGTAAACAGCGACCGACCCCAACAGCCTCAACGAAAAAGCAGGAGAGACAAAAGGCAATTCTGGTGGAAGTCATGAACCTAACAACATGTATAGAAAAAGCAGACATTGACATGCCATAGAAAGAAATATTCAGAATGCTGCTTGGAGCCATACAAGATATGAGGGAAACAAGACAGAAAAAGGATTAAATAATAGAGGAGATCAAGGGCATGTACCAAAGGGAAATACAAAATCTAGGGGATGACATAACAAAATCCAGTAGCAAATCAACAGACTTGCCAACAGACATGAGGAGGCAGAGAACTGCACCAGTGATCTAGAGGATAACCAGGTAGACTTCAACAAACGGGAAAGGCCATCAAATAAGACAATCAGGGAAGCTGAAGAACTCCTGAGAGCCATGTCTGATGCTGTGAAGAGAAATAATATTAGAATAATTGGACTACCATAACAAGACACAACAAAGAAGTCAACACTGAAAATAGCAAGGGAATTCTTAGAGGAAAAACTTCCCGAGCTTAATAAATTAAAACCAGGCAATCATTCAGGAGGCCAAAAGGACACCAGCCAAACTGAATCCCAAGAAGAAGTCAGCAAGACAGATAATAGTTAAATTAACCAGCTATGAGGAAAAGGAGAAATTCATAAGAGCATCTAGAGAAGCACAAATAGTCACTTATAAAGGTACCCAAATAAGAATATGTTCAGCCCTATCAGTGGACACGAAGAAGAGGAGGGAGTGGAGTACCATACTCCCAAAATTGAAGGAAAATAACACAAACCCAAGAATGCTATATCCAGTCAAATTATCTATTAAGATAGATGGAGAAGAGTCTTTCCAGACAAGAAAAAAAAAACTCAAAGAATACGTATAAAGAAACCCAGCCCTACCAAAGATCCTTGCCAACTCAGTATGGGCAGAAGATCAACACTTACTGAGCACAAATAAGAGACCGTCACATAGAACAATTCCACCCAGAGGGCAACAAAACAAAAACAGACCCCAAGATAGCATTAACTCAGTGGTGGAAAGAAGGCAAGAATGAACCACATACAACACAAACTGATAAGATAGGTAGGTAGGAAAAGACCCAGCACAAAAGGTACAAGAAGACGTTGCAGAGTCCACAGATGGATGTAATAACACTGAATATCAATGGACTGAACTCAAGTATTAAAAGGCAGAGGCTGGGAGACTGGCTTAGAAAACATAACCCTTATGATCTGCTGCCTACAGGAGACATATCTCAAGCTTACAGACAAAAACAGGCTGAGAACTAAAGGCTGGAGAATAATATGCCAAGCAAATGGCAATTCAAAAATAAGCAGGGATAGCAATCTTAATCTCTGACAAAATTGATCTCAAGGTAAAAATCATAGCAAGAGACAAGGAAGGGCACTATACAAAGCTCAAGGGAACAGTAGACCAAGAACCTGTGAGCATAATAAATATATACGCACCCAATGAGAGACCCATGAAATTCGTATATCAAACACTCCAAAAGATGAAAAAAGAAATCACAGGCTCAACAATTATAGTAGGTGACATTAATACACCACTCTCTGAAAAAGGCAGATCACAGGGAAAGAAACTTAACAAGGAGGCTACAGATCTAAACAGCACAATTGGACGACTTGACCTGATAGATATTTTCAGAGCTTTCTGCCCAAATGTAAAAAAAAAAAAAAAAATCACATTTTTTCAAACCCGTGTGGCATATACTCAAAGATAGATCACATGATGGGACACAAGTCGAACCTGAGTAAATTCAAGCACATACAGTTTATGCAGACCTCTCTCTGACCACTATGCCTAAGGCTGGGAATCAACAAAAGGATAATGAATTGGAGGATGAATAACTCTATTCTAAAAGGAGTGGGCATTGGCCCTGATCAGAGATGAAATCACGAAGTTTCTAGAAACCAATTAGAATGAACTTTTGGGACACATCAAAGGCAATTATCAGAGGAAGTTTGATAGCAATACGTGAACAAATGAAAAAGGAAGAGAGACTTATGGTTGATATGCTGGCACAAAACTTACAGCAACTAGAGCAGAGTAAAAAGAACAATCCTCCTAATAGCAAAAGGAAAGAAATAATAAAAATCAGGGCTAGACACAGGAGAGGGAAAACAAGAAAATTATGGAAAAAATTAATGCTGCTAAATGTTGGTTCTTTGAAAGGATTAACATAATTGATAGGCCACTGGCAAACCTAACCAAAGAAAGGGACGAACAAATTTCAATAGCAAGGATGAGGGATGAAACATGGGACATTACAACGGCCCCTAAGAAACCAAAAGGATAATTACACAATACTATGAAGATCTGTACTCTAATGAATTCAACAACTTGGAAGACATGGACAAACACTTGAAAAAACAATTCCTCCTGAGATTATCTCAGATGGATGTCAAGAATCTTAACAGACCCATAGCAACAGAAGAAATAGACAAGGTTATCAAGGAATTACCAAAACAAAAAATCTCCCAGGCCAGATGGCTTCACAGGACAATTCTATAGGACAATTCTACCCAGCATTCGGGGACGAACTGACACCAACTGTGTTAGTCTGGGTACTTTAGACAAACAAATCCACAGAAACTCATATGTAAGAGAGAGGTTTATATAAAGGTTAAGTACATATCTAGAAAACATCCCAACCCAGTGCTGCCCAAACCCACAAGTCCAACATTAACCCATATGTCCGAAACCAATCCACAAAGTCCTCCTCCATCTCATAATCACGCACAGTATCATGCAGACTGCAGGAGGAAAGCAAAATCAGTCAACATGTAAGCATCTCAGCACTGGCAGGGGTCTCCACACGGTTGCTCCAGCACTCAAGGCTGCATTGGTGTAGGTCCATGAGGCTTCTCCTTGGTGATGTCTTGCAGGAAGTGGGCCTTGCCAGATGAAGCAGGGAACTGGCTAAAGCTGCA
>NW_022111357.1:40436093-40437053 GCF_000313985.2 Echinops telfairi
ATTTGGTGATATCTAAAACAGATGGAAATTGAGCTACCATATGACCCAGCAATCCTCCTACTGGGCATATACCCAGAAGAGACAAGAAACAAATCATGACTAGACATCTGTGCTCCAATGTTTATCGTGGCACAATTCATAATTGCAAGGAGTTGCAATTATGCACAAAAAAACAACAAAACAAAACCAAAAAACAAATTTCCACCAACAGATGAATGGAACAAAAAACTGTGGTACACACATATAATGGAGTATTACACATCCCTATAAAGCAGCTATGAACGTATGAAGCACATTGCTGCATGGGAAGATCTGGAGGAAATCATGCTAGCGAAGTAAGCCAAGCACAAAAGGACAAGTAATATATGAGTCCATTGAGGTAAGCTTTAAAAAAAATGGTGCATAGGAGAAAAGCTACTCTACACATACATTCCTGGTGTGAGGTCCAGGTACTGTGGCAGGGGCCAAACCCAATCCAGGGATACAGATGGCAGCCAACTAAATAGTAGGGGGAAAGAAAGAGAGAGGAAAAAAAGACATAGGTAGTGGGGGAGCAGGGCACTAACCCACTGAAGGGGAGAGTATTGTTTTTATCTCCACAGGAGAGGGAGAGGGAGACCAGGCTTAAATCCGATGTGCCAAGACATGAATACAACATACCAGCATGTACCAGGGAACCAATAGAGAGGTCTGCGGGCCAGCCTTAATCCCAACTATGGGGACACCCCCCCACACACACACACACTGAAGAATCCACTTCAGAGGATTGATTAGGGAACATAGGAGAAAGGAAGAGGGATGGAGAGGAGGGGAACACATCCTGGCCCAACAAGCCCCAAGGACGATGTTCCTGCACAGAGCAGACAATGCACAGAGAGGACCATAGGGCCAATCCCATCACGAGACATGGCATCCCTCACTGAACCATAGTGCTACAGGGACAACACTGGAGACAAAGTG
>NW_022111357.1:40437995-40442066 GCF_000313985.2 Echinops telfairi
CAAAAGATGTAGCATCTGGGGTCTTAAAGGCTTGAAGATAAACCAGCAGCCATCTAGCAGGCAAGCAAGAAAGCCCACAAAGCACACCAGTCTGTGTGAGCATGAAGTGTTGATGGGATCAGGTATCAGGCATCTGAGATCCTGAACAAAATCGTAATCAATGTGAACGGGTGTGCATGTGTGGAGTGGAGACCCAAAATCTGTCTGTAGACAATTGGACATCCCTTCACAGAAGGGTCACAAGGAACAGATGGACCAGTCAGGGTGCAGTATAGCACCAATGAAACATACAACTTTCCTCTAGTTCTTTAATCCTTCCTTTTCCCCACTATCATGAACTCAATTCCACCTTATAAATCAGATTCCAGGGGGCTGAACAATGGAAAAGTGGGTGAAGAGTGGCAGAGGATGATGTAAGATATCAAAATAATAATCTATAACTTATCAAGTGTTCATGAGGGAGGAAGGTTAGGGGAGGGAGGGGAAATAAGCTGTTATTAAGGGCTCGAGTAGAAAGAAAATGATTTGAAAATGAGGTTGCATATGTGCAAATGTGCTTGACACAATGGATGAATGTATGGATTGTGATAAGAGATATAAGAGCCCCCAATAAAAGTATTTAATAAAAAAAAAGAAAAAAACAAAGTTATTCTTGTCAGGACTAGATCCCCATGGTTAAATATCAAGGTGTCTGCAGAACCATACTTCTTCTTGAGGCTCATGGCAAGAATCCATTTCTTGTCTCCTCCAGGGTCTGGTGGCTCCAAGAATTCCTGCAGCAACCGGGGGTGGTGGGGGGCTGAATCACTCAAACTCTGTCTCCATTTTTCTCTGTCTGTAAATCTTCTCCCATATAAAACTCTTTCCATTGGCTTTATGGCCCCACTCTGATCATCCGGGATGTCCTCATCTCGTGAGCCTTCATTACATTTGCAAAGACCCTTCTCCCAAATAAGGTAAAATTCAGAGTTCTCCTGTGTTTATCTTTGTGGGAAAATTTTTAATCTCTTACACTCCCCCCGCCCACCCAATGCAGTAGCCACTATTTCTTCCCCTGCACATTTTAGTCTGGGAACTGAGTTCTAGAGATGCAAAGTCAAGTTCCCAAGGCCAGCAATCATGAGAACCCACCTGAGTGACTGCAGGCAGCTTCAGTGTTTATCCACCACAGTCAACCCCCAGAAAAAAGTCACGTTCCTAATCCTTTAGACTCGGTTTGAGCCATGTCTGCGACTGATGGTGTTGCAATAAAATATTTTTCAGAACCAAACAGGTAAGGATGCACCCTGGATTAAAAAGACCGATCCTAAGAATACTCACACCTAGATAATGAAGGCACAATACCAAGTTCTGATGTTCCTGTTCACTCTCCTTCGGCCCCCTTTGTTGGACTTTGGTCCACCCTGCTAAAAACAAGGGCAGAACACTCTGGCAACAAAGTAGACAAGTGCATACAGATGTCTCTGGAAACGAGAGGGACTCCCGCCCCGACTCCATAGGGACACAGTGTGGCCTCTGTCTGGCTGCAGTGAAGTGAAGGACAAGTCCAGGGAACTTAGAGGCCAGTTCATATGTCTCTGGCATCTGACAGAATCTATCCACAATACGGGTGCTGTTTACCACAAAGTCATTCCAGTGCACCCTCAATCAAGAGGGCCTCATTAAATGTCATCTTATTTTAGGCTGGACAGGATGTCGGATCAGCCAGCTCAAGACCTTCATTTAAACGCAGGATATCCGAGCCCGTGCTTTGCTCCAATGACCTCACTTGGGGCTCTGTGAGTCATCAGTTCCACACCCACTGAGTTACTGGGCTGGTGAATGGTCATCTTCCTGCCTTGTTACATCCTCCACACCGAAAAGGCCCTTTATCTCATCCTCCTGTGCAGGAATCACAGTTCCAGTGAGGTTTTAGTGATGTGACCCCGGGTCTGCTTTCTAAAACATTGGGCTCTCCTTTTAGAAAACCTCTTGGTGCTTCTCCAAGGTCACTGTGGTCTCCATCTGCAGCTCTGTGGCAGTTCTCAGCCCCAGTCCCGGAAGTGGCCATCTCAGCCTCAGGCTTCCAAGTGGCCAGTGGCTCTATGGAGCCCATTCTTAAACAATGAGCTCAACATATGAATGATGGTGGAGATGCCACAGGACTGGCCAATGGGTTGTGCTGTTCGACATTGGGTCTCCATCTATGGTTCAGAGCTCACTGGACAGTAACTCACAATGACACGGGTTTGATCCATGGAGCCCCTGGGGGGGTTCAAATTGATAACACACTCTGCTGCTAACTCGAAGGTTGGTGGTTTGAGTTTACCCAGAAAGAGGTGTCTCAAAGAGAGGCCTAGCAGACTGCTTCTGAAAGACCAGCCATGGAAAAACGATAGACACACAAGGAGTCTCGTGGGTCAGAGTCAACGTGATGACAAGTAGGCTTTGCAACTTTATCAATGGCCTCTCTGCTGGCCATCCCACCCCTCAGGACACACCAGGGAAACAGGTCTCTGGAAATCTTATTGAACAGAGGGACTTTCAACGAGGAAGTAAAAGGGTACTGGCTCGCCCACAGATATTGATGGGGACCATGGTCCAGACATCCGGACAGAGAGGACAGTCCTGCCCATAAGGAGTCCTGTGTCCAATGGCAGAACAGCACAAGCAGGGGGAGGGACAGTCCTGCCCATAAGGAGTCCTGTGTCCAATGGCAGAACAGCACAAGCAGGGCGGGGGTGTCCAGTCAGAGAGGGAAGGCCAGGGGCTGGGAGCCAGGAGACAGAGCTGGAGGTACAGTTCCGGAAGGTTTTCTGCAGAACTTGGCCATGCACAAGACTTCCAGGTCCATTCAGATGGAGGTGAGTGGGAAAGGTTTTCCAAAAAACAAAACATAATTAAGATCGACTGCAACGATGTGTGAAAGTCCCATTTGTGTCGGCCAAATAGGGCTTCTATAAAAATTACCCACGCAGAACTGTGTGTATGTATGTGGGTGGTGGTTGGGGGTGTTATTTAATAGGAGAAAGACGAGGCTTTCTACTCATGTGACGACTAACAGTCTCGAAACCCACAGGAACAATTCTCCTCTCTCCTTTAGGGTCTCTGTCACTCAAAGTGGACTCGATGCCAGTGAGCTTGTTTTGTTAGTTTGGGGAGGCTTAAAACAATAGAAGGCAGTTTGGGCTTAAGGGGCAGGGGGAACTTGAACTTCAGTTAACGGGGGCAGAACAATTGAGAAAAGGATAGCCAGAGTGTCGGCACAGCACCAAGAATGCCATCCATGGAGCTGAGTTGCACAACAGACTGACTGTGGAATGGGCAAATGTTAGGGTGTGCGTGTTTCCACCACAGTAACAGTCATAAAAAGGATAGGAATGTATTCTCTCACAGCTCTGGAACCAGAGGTCTGAAATCCAGGCACCCGCTCAGCCATGCCTTCTCCAAAGGCTCTTCACGAAAATCTGCTTCTGTCTCTTCCAGCTCCTAGTAGGCCCAGGGGCTCCTGCTGCTCCTTGGCTTGTGACCGCATCGCTCCGGTCTCAGCCTCCATCTTCACGCCACCTCCCTGTGGATGTGGAACAACATTGCTCACCTCATTTAGGAACGCGGGGGTGCTGTGGGTCGGAGGGTGAGCTGCTAAGTGCAAGATCAGGGATTCGAATCTTCCAGATGCTCCTCAGAAGGAGGACTTCTTCCCTTCTAGCCTGCCTTCTCCTGCAAAGCTGCACCGACCCAATAGCAATGGGTTTCTTTTCTTCTTCTTGTTTGGTTTACATAATTCAACAGAATCTCACTATCTTAAGATCCCAACTTGGCTGCGGGTTTTAAGCTAAGGTCGCCTCTATAGGTTCTAGCGATCAGGACCTGGTATGCCTGGGGACCATTAGTCTGCTGTTATTCTGTGCTGTATGCTTTTGCTGACAGGCGCCGAGAAGCTAGTTCCGACTTATGGCAACCTTATGTGCAAGGAAACAGAACATTGCTCAGGCTGGCACCATCCTCCCCATTGTCCCTGTGTTGGAACTTATTGTCCCTGTCTTTGCGTCAGTCCATCTCATTGAGGGTCTCTCTCCTTTTCCCTGACCC
>NW_022111357.1:40442769-40460301 GCF_000313985.2 Echinops telfairi
TGGCTGCCCTCTTTGGGGCAGAAGAAATGGGAGCAGGACACCTCAAGTAAGAAGAATAAGGGTTTCTGGGGAGACAGTGGGGGGCGGTACAGTAAAAGGGAGCGACGTCAAGGAGTTCGAGGAGGAAATGAATGTGGAAACTGATTGTGGTAATAAATTGGACAACACTGCGTGATGTGATTGAACATTACAATGATATGATGTCTGTATTAACTCCCAATAAATGTTTTTTTAAATAGATAAATAAATACATGCTGATTTGTCGTAACTAAACTAAAAGAGTGTGATGAATAAGAGAGTCCCTGAGTGATCCAAGGAGCGAAATACTTGAGAACAAGCAAGAGGTAGGCTGTTTAATAATCCTACCGAGAGGTGCTTCTGAAGGCCGATCAGTGATCGCTTCTGACGTGGGTCATCCTTGAAAACACCCTGGAGCAGTCCTCGTGTAGATGCATCGGCCTGAAATAAACTCAAAGGCAGCTAACTAATACCAGTGACAGGCCAATGACAGGTCTCCGGGGAGCACAAAGCTTCGGTGCTCAATTACTCATCTAAGGAACCCTGGGAGCCCAACATTCAAGTGCACATCTGTCCAAATCCACCACGGGTCTGCTCCCATCCCCATTGACAGCTTTGGGGACTTGATGGGGTCGTTTTACTCTGTCTTACAGGGTTGCTAGGAGTCCTGGTGGTTCTGTCATGTGAGCGTTGGACTCCTAACCACAAGACTGATGGTTCAAACTCAGCCATTTGTTCTCAAAACTGTCTATGGCTTCGGGAACCTACATAGAGTCACTCCGAGGTTGAATAGGAGACACAGCTGTGCTATGACCTGCATGGCCAGCAGTTCAAACCCTCCTCTGCAGCTTATCTGCAGGAGAAAGATGAAACTTTCCATGCTCCCATAAAGGTTTACAGCCTTGGAAACCCAAAGAAGCAGCTCTCCTAGGCTTGGTCACTGTGGTAGTCACCTAATCTGGTGTCAATTTAAGGATTAAGAGTGTAGGGGTGGAGTCTAGGTTGTCAATCTGGCGATAGCCAAAGAAACTTCTGTGTGGGCATGGCCTTCTCCTGAGAATGGGAAATCTCGTACTTCCTCCTTGGAGGTGGAAGACACCTCTCTCTCTCTCTACATCCTCTCTCTCTCGCTCTGCTACTCCCTGGGAGACATTGCAGAAGACAAGCCACATGGATGCAACCAGACTTCAGAAGCTAGAGAAGCCACAGAGAGACCCCTGCCAGCGCTGAGATGCTTACAACACCACTGGATCCATAGACGTTCTACCCACTGGCCTGTGATCTTCTGCATTCGGTGTCATTGCATGTGTTTCATGAGTCTGAAGAGGACCTTATAGATTGATATCAGAAATATGGGCTAATGTCAGACTTATGGACTTGATCTGGACTGGGCTGGGATATTTTCTCAATGTTCAATAACTCTTGAATATAAATGTCTTTCTTATACACATCTGTGTGTCCATGGATCTGTTTCTCTCGTCTCCCCAGACTGACACAGTCATGAGTCAGAAGTGACTGGATGGCAGTGTGTTTGGATGATTTGGAATCAACTCGTCAATCAGTGACCCTGGGTGCTGTTGTCGCTTGGTATATGATCATTAGGAGTTGAAACCAACTCAGCGGCAAGGGGTTTGAGTTACTACCCTGCAGATTGGCTGATCAAGCTCATCCAGTGGTACTGCATAAGAAATTCCTGGCAATTTGCTTCTCTTGTGATTACAGCAAAGAAAGCCCCACGGAGCAGGTCTGTTCTGTAACACATGGGGTCACCATGAGTTGAAACCTGCTCCATGGCTAGTGGTTTGCTTTCTTCTTCATTTGTCTAAAATGAGCTGTGCAGACCCAGGGCAAAGGGTTCCTCCTGACTGGAGGATTGAACTCACCCAGTCAGGCAAAGATCTGGCAATCTACTCCTGGTAAATCAGCCACTGAGAACCTAAGAAGCACAGTTCTGCTTTGAGGCACTCAGGGCAGCCTCGAGTGGGGACTGACCTGATAGGAGCGAATCAGCTCATTTATAGTCAACACACGAACAGCTCAGGGTTTGGCCAGTGAGCCACTCAGCTGGCTACTCACAAATGTACTGACAAAATGATCTGCATTTCTTTCAACATACTTCTTTCATGGAAAGGCCAGTTTCCCTTTCTAAGTGTATCATATAGAGATGATGATGAGCCAAACTACCTGGATGGGAACCCAACTTCACCAAGTACTCACAAGGTTCTGGTGGTCTAACTCCGAGGACAACGGACACCTTATGAAACTCGCTGATTGGACGATCTCTTTTTATCCTCACTGAGATCCACGGCGTAGATGACCCTCTTCTCCTAGCTTCCTGGGTGGAGAAAAGGAGATCCAGGGAGTTCAAAGGCTGGGAATAGATAGAGGCAGGTAAGTAAGCCAAGGAACCTGCCCTCCTCCCTGGCCCCTTTCCATGGGCACCGTTTTAGCCTCTCCACTTGAAAGGCTCCTGCCACATGGAGACTCACCAACCCATCTATGAGTTTGCCATACCATGATGGTTTGTGTGTTGCTCTGAATCTGGAAGCTATGCCACTGTTTCTTCAAATAGCAGAGGGGGCAGCTATGGTGGACAGATTTCAGGGGCAGCTTCCAGACGAGGACAGACTAGGAAGAAAGACCTGGTGATCTACTTCTGGAAATCAGCCAAGGAAACCCCTATGGATCACACCAGAAACTGGTCGACCTAATGCTACAAGAGGAGCCCTTGAGGGTGGAAGGTACTATAAGTACAGCATGGCCAACCCAGTGTAGGTGAGCATATCATACCCATGATGGTCGTGGAGATGGTGCTTCTCACTCGGGAACACCAACATTCAGAGCAGACTTACTGGTGGCTAACAGCAGCTACAGTATGGTCACACTACAGTAGGTGCTGCTAAGATGCCAGTAGATGACACAGGGGACAGCACACATCAGCTGCTCAGGGAGCTGGTGTTGGAGGTGTCCACTCATGAGGGTGAAGTTGGAGAGGGCTCGGTGATCATATGAGCTTTGCCTCCCAAGCTCAGTTAGTTTTTATCTGGGTGGACACAGCAGTGGATGATTTGGGAACACAAGCAGTAGCCTTCTTTTGCTCTGAGCCCCCACTTCATCACTGGCTTCCTTTACACAGAGTTGCACCATCTGGCTCCCCATCTCTCCTTCCTGAATGCAAATTCAGCAGCTGGGCATGGCACGAAGAATGCTTCACTGGGTTCCTAGGATACTGTCAGCCAGCAGGGATGCGTGCTGGTTCCTCCTGGGAGGGGAAGATGGGTGTCCAGGCTGGGAAATGAGAAGGAAGAGTTTTTCTCCCTCTAATTTAATTGCCTCTCTGCCAGTAATTCAGAAACCATCATTTGCACACACATTTCTGAAAATCTTTTTCAAAGAATTTAAACCAGCCATTTAAAATTCTCATTATGGTTGGAAATGGTACCTTTGGGGACCAACAGTTTTCTCTTTGGTCTCCCAGTCCCTGGAGGGACAGCTTTCAATTTGGAGTTCTTGGTGTGGAAACGGGGAAGGAGCCTTGGCTTGCCTTGTGCTCTTCTCACTACCCACTGGGCAAAACTTGTTCATTTCTAAGTCATATGAGTGAGCGGAAAAGAGAAAAACATTCATCAAACTTCTGTAATGGGTCCTTGCTCCTGGGATTAAATGCAACAGGTAGGCAAAATTACATACCATGCATATTTATTGGTTGGTGTCTCCTTTTGCTTAAGAACATTTGCAAAGTTTCTGTTGATTTTTTACGGGTCTGTATAAAGCCGAAGGGGCCACCCATACCCTCAACCATGATTATCTTTCTCAGGAGAATCTCCCTTTCAAATGAACTTGTTAGATATGTTGGAAATTGATACATTTGCATACCATGAATGCTAAGACTCCACAAATGCTCCAGCACCAATTAAAGCCACCACGCTCTTTCCTAATTAATCAGTCACGAAAGGACAGCTCCAGGTGCTTTGTCTGCAGCAAGCATCAGCCCAGGTCTTAGGATTTATTCATCCTGATAACCTGCCAGGCAAAGCATGCAGGTCCCTTCAAGGTGATGGAAAACTGAGGCCACTTTGAGGACTCAACCCAGTGTCCAGTTGTCAATCCTTTGGACAGCTGATTAAATTATGCCCAGGTCAGTCTTGACTTCTTGACACATTCGACTTCAGAAATTGCTCAGGGCCCAGAAAAAGTCCCAAGCTTCCTGGTAATGGGCTTTGCAATGACTCGAGCACGTTTGGTTCCCCGAGTCCTTTCTCCAGACCCAGGGCCGGTGGACCGAGAGGCAGAGAACGGGGGTCCATTGGGAGTGGTGGGTTCACGCATGAATGAGCATGGGCCCATCGGGCCACACAGTGAGCTGTGACTCTAAATCCAAGATGGCGGGCACAAGCACGGAAAGAGGAAACTAAGGAAAGAAGCGAAAGAGCAAAGAATCCTTTCCTTCCACCCTGACACATGGGACTGGGATAGTCAGCGTGCACCTCAGGAAGATCTAGGAATTCTTCCGGGAGCTATGGAGACTCTTGAAGCTTCTCCTATTAAAAAAAAAAACAAAAAACAAAACTGGGGCAGAATTCCCTGGGTGGGGCAAGGAGGTGACATGCTCAGCTGCTAACAGAAAAATTGGAGATTGGAGCCCACCCAGGGGCACCTTGGAAGAAAGATCTGGAAAATTACCTCCTAGAGACAGAGTCATTGGAAGCCCTGTGGAGTTCAAGGTCCCAGCTCCACTTGGACACACTTGAGATCGACATCAGAGGGAGTTGACAGGTATCTGGTTTGGGTTGGGAGTGTGGGGTTCATTTTTATTCAAGACATGCTCAGATAACTCCAACACTTTGGCTGTGAACCAAAAGGTTGGCAATCCAAGTCCACTCAGAGGTGCCAAAGAAGAAAGGAACTGATGGTTTCTGAAAGGTCACAGCCCCTGAAAGAAACACCATGGGCCTCGGACCCCGGTGAGCTCACCATGAGTTGGAGTTGACTCCATGACAGTGCTATAAAATGGTGCACACTGTGTTCAAGAAGGCCATTCTGCCTAAAGGGTGCAGTTCCTATGGTGAGGTAGAGGGTTCTGAGATCACTCATGGCCATCCAGTGAGACCACAACTCCATGTCTACAAATGCCAACCAAACTCACGACCCTGGAGATGATGCTGACATATAATGCCCCCTGCTTTGGGTTTCCAAGAGTGTCAGTGTTTATTGGAGTAGAAAGTCCAATCTTTCTCCCTCGAGGCTGCTGGTGGTTTTGAACTGCGAACCATGAGGATCACAACCCAACACTTTATGTCTCTGCCAAGTGAAAATCTCTTTTGACAAAAGTAGGCTCTGGTTTAACCTTCTTCTCTGTAAACTTGCCAAGATCCTCCCTCCGGATGTCCTCCCTTGAGGTGACCCTATCTGACTTCCTTTTGCATTCAGATTCTCATTGGGAGGGCACCTTACATTCTATCTGGGTCTGATGCTTAGGGCTTTGGTCTAGGCCTTAATTTGTCTGTTTGGGAAAGGGAAGTGTTGAGCAGATGGGCTAATTGGTCACTGCTTCCCAGAGACTCAGATAACAAATGAGCTGTCCCCCACCAGCTAAGGATCTGGCTGACAGGCCCAGCAACCCATCCTCAGCTCCCCTCCACCCTACCATGTCACCACCACCCCACTGTAATTAGTGCTTCCAGCCCCAAGCATGCCGGTTCGGAGAGTTTAAAGTTCATTAAGAGTTTAAATAAAGCCATTCATTTAGGTTTACCTTAAAGTGTGTTCTGTAATCACTTGCATTACATTCTAAGATGGGGTTAGTGAGGGTAGCAATTAGAAAAATGTGCTTCTGCCAGGACACCTTGCCCCTGTACACAGACATGTCATCCTGTCCCGCTCACTGCCCCATGATCTAGAAATGACACAGAAAGAGATCCAGCACTGGTGTGAATCACAGCCTATAAAGATACCAATGCATTTGGCTCCTCCAAGAATCTTCTGGAAAGAATGGTCCCTGCTGGTGAATGAGAGGGGAGCATTTCTGCTTTAAGCTCTATTATTGATTATTATTATTTGCCATGCTCCACTTTCAGTGTCACACCAAGGGTTCTCTTGCCACTGCCTAGTATTGTTCCTGTGTCCCCTACTCTTCAAACCCACTGTCTGCCCTGCAACTTCGGACTCAAAAGCTTCTATATCAGGTTTTCTGATGACGGATGAAGACATTGGATAATTACTTCACGGGAAGGCACAGTCCATAATACCATAATATCATAATGCGGGCAGTTTAGACACTTCATTAAATGGGATATTGTCAATGGAATTCAGAGTGGGATATCATTCTGTAATCTCATAATGGATACAGTTTGATTTTAAATGCACGGCCATAAAAGCCTGTGTGTCACGAATCTTCCTGTTGAAGCAAATAGGACGTTATGAGTATAGACTTCCTAAAATCAAAATGAAAATGAAAAAGAGAAAACCCACACACACACACAGCTGGCAAGTCCATTCTGACTCACGGGCACCCTAGCGGTTAGATTGCGACTGCCCCATGGAGTTTCCAAGGCTGTGAATCTGTACATACAAGAGCAGGCGCCTCGTCTTTCTCCCACAGATCGGCTGGCGGGTCCTGAGCTAACCCCATCCCCTGTGCCCTCAACTGGTTTCACATGAAACCTGAAAATACGGTTTCAAACAAGAGTGCCTGCTTTGCCGAGTGGAAATTTCCTGAGCGTTTTTGCTTTGAGGATTTGACTTTGGGTTGGTTTTCCCAACAGTGCCTTGTCATGCTTTGGTCTCCTTTCCAGTCAGAATTGGAAAAGCTCCAAAACAACACGAGTGGAGTCCCAGGGGTGCCCCTGGGGTGCCCCTGCAGTGTGAAGCCCATGTACTCCGCCCCTCCCCTCTAGGTACACGCTATGGGCCCCAGCTCTGAGGTCCTCATCTGGGATGTCTGCCTCCCACGGATGGTGTTCCACACCTGTCCCTGCTGCTATCACGATGCCTGAGTCCATCTGTTGGAATTCCTGGGGTTCTCCATGGTGGCATCTGAGTCGGGCATTAAGGGAAAGCCTAAGCTAGATTTCACAGGAGGCTGATTTCATACCTGCTCCTGCTACTGGCATCACAGGCTCACGGGTCCTTGTGGACTCCTGTTCTCTGCCAGCATCTGATCACCTTCTGAAAGGCCCCACCTGCGTGTCTCTAGAGCCCTCTGGAGGCTCCCTTCCAACAGTCTTCCCCTCCCCCCTACACATTATCTATCCTTCATCTGTCTCCCTGGCCTGATGTCTTTCCTGCTTAAGGGGCACACCATCATGGAAGGTGAGGGTGCATGGAGACATAAAGTCTGGAGTTGTCCTTTAAAGTGTAGAGCAAAGACCAGGAAGGGACACACATGCATTAATGTATCCTACTTAGCCACAGCCCACCTCATTGTCTCCTAATGATAACACAGGACTTAAAAAGGGGTGTTCAGGGCAGGATGGACCAATAGAATGAAGACAGACAGGCCAGTTGGTGCACACCTATTTAAGGTCCTGTGCGCCACACCCCCTGTCTTAGTTCCTGGGCTAACAAAAGAAGTAATGTATTTGAGTCATGGTGTTGATGAAGCCTCTTGAGTACACCAGGGAGGGCCAGAAGAATAAACAAATCTCTTCTGGAAGAAATACAGTTGGGTTGCTCTTTGGAAAGCAAGGATGGCAAGAGTTTCTCTCATGCACTTTGGACATGTTGTCAGGAGGAACCAGTCCCTGGAGAAGGACATCATGGTTCAGAAAGCAGAGGGTCAGTGGAAAAAGAGGCAGCCACTCGAGGAGATGGATCGACACAGTGGCTACAACAATGGGCCCCAATATAATAACAACTGTGCAGATGGTTCAGGACTAGGCAGTGTTTCCTCCCATGATACATGGGTCACTATGAGTCAGAAGAAATTTGAAAGCACCCAACAAATATACTAAAGCAGGAACCCAGGTAGTGTGGTCGTCACCCACTGGGATGTGATTCATATGGCCTGGAGTTCAAAACCACCAGCACCCCAGAGGAAGAAAGACTAAGCTTTCTACCCCCGTAGACAGTTAGAGTCTCAGCAACCCACAGGAGATCACTCTGAGTCAGCACTGACTCGGTGGCCGTAAGTTAACAATTAAAACAGAAATCTTTCAAGCATGTGCCTTTAAAGAACAGGAATTTATTTCCTGGAGGTTAGAAGCCCACATTCAGGATGTGGCTCTAGCTCTAGAGGGACATCTTTCTGGTCTGTTGTAACGTCTAGTCACAAAACAAGAGAAACAAAAATCCATTGCTGCTGAGTGCGCTCTGACGCATGGCAGGCTCCTGCGCACTGTGCACCATTGTGTTTTCAGTGGCCGATTTCTTCAAAGCAGACCCCCAGGCTCTTCTGAGTGATTTTAAACCACTAATATGTTGCTAGCAGTCAAGTGCGGCATTGTTTGTTTGTACCACCCAGGGAGTCCTTCAGCTTCTAGTGGCTGCCATCAATCCTTGGCTTTTCCGGAACTGAGATCTATCTGTTGTCACTGTCTGGCTTCCTCTTTCTCATGTGTGTCTCTGTGTCTAATCTGCTCTTTTGACAAAGAAGGATAAGGTTTAGGATTCACCCTTAAAAACACTTAATGAAACCCCTAGTGTCTAGCCAGGTTTTTTGGTAGTCACCTAATCTGGTGTCAATTTAAGGATTAAAAGTGAAGGGGTGGAGTCTAGGCTGTCAATTTGGAGACAGCCAATGAGACTTCCTTGTGGGCATGGCCTTCTCCTGAGAATTCTGGGAAATCTGGTACTTCCTCCTTGGAGGCGGAAGACACCTCTCTCTCTCTGCTACTCCCTGGGAGACTTTGCAGAAGACAAGCCACATGGACGCAACCAGACCTCGGAAGCTGGAGAAGCCACAGAGAGACCCCTGCCAGCACTGAGATGCTTACAACACCACTGGACCCAAAGACTTTCTACCCACTGGCTTGTGATCATCCTGCAGTTGGCTTCATTGCATGTGTTTCGTGAGTCTGAAGAGGACTTTATAGATTGGATAGGGCATATGGGCTAATATCAGATTTATGGCCTTGGACTGGACTAGGTTGGGATGTTTTCTTAATGTACAAATTGCTCTTTTATATAAACCTCTTCCTTATACACATATGTGTGTCTATGAATTTGTTTCTCTAGTCCACCCAGACTCACACAGGTTTCAACACGTATCTTGTGGGTTACAGTTCAAGCTGTAGCACCCTCTATTGGGGAGCAGGGTCCTGGGAGTTACTAGTGGGATGGGCCTGCTTATGTTGACTGCTTGGAGCCCCAGTGCAAAACCAGGAGCAGGAGACTCCTCTGGGAACAGTCAGAAAGGGCAGCTCTGCTTTTTGCTGCCTTCAAGGGGATTCCGATACAAGATGATCCCCTGGGTGTCTGAGTGGGACTGCCGCGGGCGGCCTCCAAGGCTGTGACCTTCCAGAAGCAATCCACCAGCCTGTGTTTCAAGGTATCTCTGGGTGGATTCAAACCCCCCACGTTCTGGCTAGTAGTTGGATCCTTAACCATTTGTGACACCCAGGAACTTCAGCATAGCACCTATACTGTTGGGTGCCATCCAAACATAGAACCCGAAGCATCAAGCCCAACTCTGGTTCTACGCCACCTCTCCCAAGGGTTGCTCTGCTTAAGCTCATTATTGCAGCCACAGGGTCCATCCTGGCTGAGGGGCTTCCTCCTTTTTTTTTTTTTAATCCTCTACCAGTCAGAATGCTTCTTAGAAGCAAAGATGGTGAGACTTCATCTCAGGTACTTTGGACATGGTATGCGACCCCTAACATTGAGGGTGAGTGAAACAGGAGACTCGATGAGAGAGCTTGACAGTGGCTACACACTTGGTTCAAAAAACATGAACGATTGTGAGCGTGGCACAGGACAGTACGGTAATTCTATTGTGCAGAGATAGCGTCGTTGGGCATAGAAACCAACTGGACAACACCTAGCAACAATAAGACTTGTTTTTTTCCAAACACAGAGTCCCGTCTTCAAGGCTTGTTGTTGTTGTTAGGTGCCATTGAGTCAGTTCTGACCCATAGTGACCCTGTGCACAACAGAACAAAACGCTGCTCGGTCCTGCACCCTCTTCGCAATTGTTCCTGTGCTTGAGTCCATTGTTACAGCCACCTTGCCAATCCATCTCATGGAGGGCCTTCCCATGTTTTATTTTTCTCTGTCCCTCTACTTTACCGAGCATGATGTCCTTCTCCAGGGACTGGTCTCTCCTGAAAACATGCCCAAAGCATGTAAGATGAAGTCTTGCCATCTTGTCTCCAAGGAGCACTCTGGCTGTACTTCTCCCAAGACAGACAAGTCTGTCCTTGAAGTAGTCCATGAACTTGCAATGTTCTGCCCCAGCCCCTCTTTCAACAGCATTGAGTTTTCTTTGATCTGTAACATGTTCACAATCCTCCTGTCCTGTGATTGGGAAGAAGCTCCCAGACAAGAGAGAGCCTGAGGAACGTCTCACAGACCTTTCTTCCTAGCCATCCATAGACTGTCATTCACTCACCGGGTCCACTGGAATGAGCCTGGTGCCCATTAGGCTCAGGAACAGCCCAGGATGCTCTCGGAAGGACACACAGGGGTCAAGCTGTATAACCATTTTGCACCATTTTGAAATATTTTACAAGTTTTAAAAACATGTTCCCTCCTTCTGCACTGTTCATCAAAATGCATGCCCCTGCTTCAGGCTCTGGTCAGGTAGAAGGTGTGCTAATAAGCCAAGGAAGCCAGAGGTTTGGCCAGGACTGGCAATTCCCCTGATTTAGAGCAATTATGGCTGGGCTATAATGAATGCATATTAAGCCTTCCTTTAGCGCCTACAGAACATTTGATTCATAAACAAATTACTCGGAGCCTGTAATGCGGAGAGAGAAATAGCAGCTAATTTAACCAGTGAATCAACGACAAGACAGCTGATGTAGATCATGAAATTTGAAGTATAATGGAGAAAATGAAAGTATTAACAAGAAACACAAATATGCATCAGGCAGCACAGCCCCATGGACTCTGGGCACTGAGACTCAGGCCTGGGATCCGGGCAATGTGAGGAGAGAGACAGGCTGTGGTTAGGGTAGTCCTCACGCCCCAGGGCACCTCCTCGTGATTCAAGGAGCCCTGTCAAACTCAAGAACACATTGAAATGTTCCTGCCTGCTCTCCTCCAGAAAATCTGGGTATCCCAGTAGAGTACCTAGTGTGGACTCAGACAGAGGGGTTGTGAATGCCACTTGAGGTTGCTCTGTGTACTTGGCAAACAATTAGCCTCTCCTGAGCCTCAGTTTTCCAATCTAGAGAATGGAGACATTGAAAATCCTACTAGGCAAGGACACTCACACTAGTACCAATCCGTTCCGACTTGTGATGGCCCACGAGCTGCAAAGGAGAATAGTTTCCTTAGGGCATTGAAGGTGGTGCCTTTTTAAAGGCAGATCAACAAGCCTTTCTTCTAAGTTCAATCCTTATGGTTAACTATGCTGCCAAGGGGGTTGCTATAAGTAATGTAGTTGTACATCAGCTGCAACTTGTCCCTGGTTAAGAGCAGGAATCTTCTGTGTGAACCTGCTCTACCACTTACTAGATAGATAGATGGATGACTTTAGGCCCATCAGGTTACAACACCTTTCCTTTGCTTCCATTCCTCACCTGCTAAATGGAGTGACGTTGAAATGAAGATTGAGTAACACAAGTGAAGTGCTAAGGATGATGAATAATAACCTTCAAGAAACATTAACTCATATTATTATAAATCAAGAAGACAGCACAGGACTGGCAACATTTTGTTTTGATAGGGAAGGTCTTCTCTTGAGTCAAAGCTGACTTCACAGCAAGAAACAATGGCAGTGTTAATATTGCCTACACGCTTAAGGTGCTCTGATGACGCTATGGGTAGGTGTTGGGCTACTAACCACAGGGTAAGTAGGTCAAAACCACTCCCACTTTAGGCAGCAAAGACGAGGCTGCCTGCTTCTGTAAAGATTTAGTCCCCAAAATCCAAAAAGGAAGAACATGCTCAGCACCTCTTAAACTGAAAGAATTCAAGACAAACTTCAAGCATTGTGTGGCAATATGGAAAGAGTCTATGGGCAAACTATCGACCAATATAGGAAACATCACAAGAAGATAGAAAGAATATACAGTCATCACCAAAATAACAAGTAGATGTTCAACCATTTCAAGGGTGAGCATATGTGCAAAACCAATTGGACTGAAAGAAAAAGTCCAAGTTGCACTGAAGTCATGGACCACACACAAGGTTCCAGGAATTGATGCAGTACCAATCAAAATGTTCCAGCAAGTTGGTGAAGAAATGCAAACACTCACTCATCGATGGCAAGCAATCTGGAAGACAACGATTTGGCCAAGTAACTGGAATATAGATATCTGCAGGGCACCTACTCCAAAAAAGGTGGCTCAAGAGAACGTGCAAATTATAGAACATTATCATTGATTTAACATGCAGGTAAAATTTTGCTGAGGATAATTCAAAAATAGTTTCAGCAGTACTGACAGTACTGACAGGTCTGGTCAGATTCCATAGAGGACATGGTTTGAGGAATATGATTGTTTGATGTCAGATGGATCCTGGCTGAAAGCAGAGAATATCTGAAGATGTTTACTTGTTTGTTTGTTTGTTTGTTTGTTTTTTCAGGGGCTGGCCAACATGGCTTGCTTTTATTGAGTGACTGATCAATAGAACTGCCAAGGCCACTATGTACAAAGAGAGGGGGAGTTTATTTCTTGGTCTCTTCCCCCTTGGACAGCGTCTTCATGAGCTCTTCTTTCTTGGCCTGGAGTCGCTCCTCTCAGGGATTGTGTGCCTCCCTGGTCTTAGACCTGCGGGCCTCACCTGCTCAGCTAGGAGCTTCTTGCGAGCCTTGTCTGCCTTCAGCTTGTGGATGTTCCATGGGAATCCGCTTGTTCTTAAACACCTTCCCCTTCCTTCAGGGACAAGCTGTGATACATATGGCGGTCCATCTTCTTGGACTCCTGGTATCTCCTGAGAAGCCGGCGCAGAATCCTCATCCTCCTCATCCACGTGACCTTCTCGGGCTTTCGAGCATTGGCAGTACCCTTTCGCTCACCTATGCCCATATGCCTGCCCTTCCGGCGGGCTAGGGTGTTTTTGCGGCACCGGCCCGAGAATGGACGGTCACAGGCTTGCGGATGATAAGGCCATCTTTGACCAGTTTCCGGATGTGCCGACGGGAGTTGGCATTGGCCCTTTCGTTGGTCTCGGTGGGATCCAACCAGACTTTCTTCTTGCCACAGCGGAGGACGCTGGAGGCGAGCCTCTTCCGAAGACCGAGCATACTCAGGGCTGCGGCCGCAGCGCCGAAAGGAAAAAAGGCGATGTTTACTTGTTTTATTGATGCTGCCAAGGCATTCAACTGTGAAGAATGGGAATTCCAGAACACTTAATAATTTTCACGCAGAACCCATACATAGCTGTGTGAACGGAACAAGGGACTACTGCATAGTTTAAAATCAAGAGGTGTGCATCAGGGTTGTATCCTCTCACCACACTTAGTCCATATGCTGAGCAAGTAATCAAAAGATTTAGGTTATATAAAAAATGCTGCCCCGGGATTGGAGGGAGTCTTATTAACAACCTGAATTATGCAGGCGACACAACCTTGCTTGCTGGAAGTGAAGAGGACTTAAGACACCTGCTGAGGAAAATCAAGGCCAAGGGCCTTCTCCATGGATGACGGCTCACTGTGAGGAAAACAAAAGTCCTCACAACTGGACTAATAAATGACCTCACGCTAAATGGAGAAAGGAATGGCGTGGTCAATGATTTCATTTTCCTTGGATCCATCGTCAATGCTCATGGGAGCAGCAGTCAAGAGGTCAAAGGACACACAGCACTGGGCAAATCTGCTGCGCAAGACCTCTTTAAAGTACATAGATGCTACTTTTAAGACTCAGGCGCATCTGACCCAAGCCGTGGTATTTTCAATCACCTCATATACAGGTGCACGTTGGACACTGAATAAGGATGACTGAAGAATAATTGACACATATGAATTATGGTGCTGATGAAGCACTGGGAGTACCGCAGACTGCCTGAAGAATAACTACATCTGTCTTGGAAGAAGCATAGGCAGGGTGCTTCTTCAAAACACAGATGGCAAGACTCGTGTACATTGGACCTCTGAGAAGGAGAGACCAGTCCCTGGAAAAGGACGTCCTCTTGGGAAAGTGCAGGAGCAGTGTAAAAGGAGAAGCGCTCAAACAGGTGGCTTCGACAATGGGCTTCAACAGAGGAACAAGAGTGAGAATGGGTCAGGACTGGGCGGTATTGTGTTCTAGTGTAAATCGGGCTGCTTGAGCAAGAACTGAGCTGAAGATGCCTACGAACAACAACAGCAGGAGTTAGAATCGACAGGAGAGCCATGGGCTGGTTTGTTTGTTGCGCTGTTTGTTTAGCATGATAGACGTGGCACCCAGTCAGACATTGAACAGGCCCCTCAGTATAGTTTCCTTTTTTATCCCCTTAAATCTACATTTCATCTCTGAGTTGGGAAGATTTAGCCACATGCCCTTGGTAACAATTCTCGTTCTTCCATTTCAAACATTTGAGGCTTCTTTTTATCTTGCATTGTTTGAATTTCCATTTCTCTGTACACATCTGAGAAGAAACCTTCAAGCGAACCATTCCTCAGTGCACAAACACTCTTAGATGATGAGAAGAGGGGGAAGGAAGGGGCTCCTTCCCTCGGGGTCACCAACCTGTTATCCTTGCCCCCCGCCCCCTGCCACCACCACACACATGCAGGAGAAGCACAGAGCACTGCCTGGGACATTGAGGACGTTGCCTCAATGACAAGGTTATTGGAGGTTACCACCGATGACAAAATCTTTGCTCTCTTGTCAGTTCTGACTCACAGCAACCCCTCTGTGTTATAGAATAGAATAGTGTTCCACAGGGTTTTCTTGGCTATCATCTCAACAGTATCAGATCACTAGGCTAGGGGGTGGGTGTGAACAGCCAAACTCTAGGTTGGTCACAGTGTGTTGCTCCAGGGACTTGCACAAGTCAATGATAACACAAATTAAACTGCCAGTGTAGTGCTCGACACTACCTTACCACCCTAACAGCGGCGAAAGAAGCATAGCTCTATTTCTCTTGTGTGTGCCATTTTTATTTACTTTTTAAATCTTTCTATTGCTTTCTTACCACCCCATTCCAATACTTTGTACCTGAACATGAACTTGAAAACTTGACTTGGCAAGCCCGGGACTTCTGACTCAGAACCTGTTTCCTCACTTCTTCCATTTGGACTCGTCACTACATCTTTTCATCTAGAAAGAGGTGGGGGTAATGTTTCTGGCAATATTATGTAAATGACCACATGCCAAAAATAGTTTGCACACTTCAGAAGGGCATGAGAAAACGTTCCGTCACATTTGCTAAACCTCTAAATCAAAATTTTATTATGCCAAAGAGTTTGCTCAGTCACCAGTCTAGTGGTTTTTATGGGATTCATTTTTCTGAAGGGAAAGAGGGAGGTGAAATAGGAGTCATTAGCTGGGGCCGTTTTGGAGAATAAACACAGAGACCCAAAATAGAAGACACAAATATTCTAAAGTGACTGCATGGATTTTGAAGCAATCAAACAAAAATACAATAAAATGCAGCCACTCTTCATCAATGTCAACCCTGTCAGAGGGGCAGACTTGGGGTGAGCAGGCCCCTTGATGGACTGGGTCCATCAGAGCCGTGGGAGTTATGGTTTTAATCTAGAAAGAAGTGCTTAAAAGAGCCTCGGTGGCAATGCTTTCTGAGACGTGGATGAAGGCTTGAGGATATCCACTTCTCCTCAGAGGAAACAAGAAATAACCGGTGGTGGCTGTGGACTACATTGCCAAAGAGCTCATCTGTGTCGATTCTGAGCATCTTACTTTACCACACAAGATTTGGGGATTGAAAAGAATGGGTCTAGATCCCAGGACTTCTACCTTACTCCTCTCAGGGGATCAGGTAACCATTGACGATTGTCTTAGTTTCTAAGGGCGGTGATACCAAGCACCACCCTAAGGGCTGCTTTAAAGAACCATGTTGTCTCCGGACAAGCTTGCTCTCCCGCCCCCTCCCCTTCTGGCCAATCTGCTAGAAGATCTTGCCTTGCCTCTTCCGGGTTTTATATCCCTGGGGATTTCTGGGCAGTCCTTGACTATGCATAGGTCTTCCGATGCTGTCTGCCCCTGTGTAACTCTGGTTTCTGCATCTGTCCTCCCTTAAAAGATACAGTCCTATAGACTTAGGAGCCACCCAACTAGGGTGCGATCTCATTCACTTGATTGAGAGCATTGTCCAAGACCAATTTTGTTTGACAAAACAAAATCCCATTCACGGGCCCAGGGGTTAGGACTCAACATATGAGCAGGTGTTTTGACGATGCCCGAGGCTCAACTGTAAATCTGACCAAAAACTCCTGAAGAGATGTGAACATAGGGCTGGTGCTGGAGCAGCAGCATTACATCAAGGTTCTGAATTCAAGTCGGGGTCCTTTGGATGAGAAACCCAAAGATGGGGTTTAAGATGGGGGTGAGGGGACTGAAAAGTTCATCACATTCTAGGTCTCATCACCATAATGTCAGTCCGTAGTCAACCACCAGTGGCACATTGATCAAGAGCCACTTGGGTTGGATTGTATGTTCTGCTGGGATTATTTGTCTCCAAGTAGCATCCCCTCCAGGAAGGTTGCAGGGGTCTTCCGTGACCCTTACTTTCAGCCTGGGTGAGGGACTGCTCCTTGTAGCTCCTGTGTGGATGCACTATCCTTCAATCTTGATCCTTGATGTACCCTCAACTCATTACCTCCCTAAAGACAGCAAGGACGGCAGGGCATGAGTACCTTAATACATTTCCCTGCAGCTCTGAGCCAGGATGATATGAGAGAAGGAGCTCCATGAGGGAATGTAGGAAAGGATGAATATGGATCCAATCCCCTGTCTGGGAGTTTTTCTCCAACCTTCTTTGTAGAAGAAGTCTAGTATGCAGAAGACAGCCAAGCATGGCTTGTCAAGGCTCTGCTTGCCATCTTAGCAACAATAGCCACAATTATTGAGATTCACTGTTCAATGAGTGCCCCCACAAACCCTTTAAGCCTAAAATTCTTGTTAATTGTGTATAACAACTTAGAAGTAGAAGCTACCATTATCAACTCTGGAGCCAAACAAGCATGATAAGTTTGATCCGCGTGGACTCAGGTTTGCTTTCACACTGCCTCCCTTCCTTGCACAAGGGAGGAATAGAGTCTGTGCTGAAGGTTAGATGTTAGCTGAATTCATACTATGGCACTGGTGAGAGGTCTAAGGTGTTGAGTAACCCTTCCCAGGTGTAAAGGGAGAGAAGCAGGAAAGCATCCGTAGCAGATCACTCAAAACAGCACCACTCACACACTGAAGAAAGGCAATGTGGTTTCCAATTCAGGCTCTACTTAGTCCTCGAGGCCAGAGATTGGCTCAC
>NW_022111357.1:40461992-40464074 GCF_000313985.2 Echinops telfairi
GACCTGAACTTTAGCAGCTGTTAGTGTACTTTGGCAACCATTGTTTGAAAATCTTCAGTAACATTTTCCTTGCCTGGGATATCAATGATATTGTTCTATAACTTGAGCATTCTGTTGGGTCACCTTTCTTTGGATTGGGCACAAATATGGATCTTGTCTAGTCAGTGAGCAAAGTAGCTGTCTTCCAAATATCCTGACATAGTCCATTGAGTGCTTGCAATACTTAATCAGCTTTTTGAAATATTTTAATTGGTATTCCATCAATTCCTAGAACCTTGTTTCTGGCTAATGCTTTAGGCTCAGACTTCTTCCTTGGGTACATTGGTTCTTACTTACATACTACCTCCTGAAATGGTGGAATGTCAACTACTTATTTTTGGTACAGTGATTCTGGGTTTTATTTCCATCTTTTTTGGGGATACTTCCTGCACCATTCAGAATTTTTCTTATGCAATCTCTAAAGATTGCACATTGAGGCTTGACTTTTTTCATGAGTTCTTTCCATTTCAGAGGTGCTAAGCGTGGGCTTCCCTTTTCCTGTCAGCTCTTTGACGTCATCGTTTCTTCCATTTACTCTAGTGTATCTGTGAACAAGAACACGTTTCTGAATCTCTTTGACATCCATTTTGATCTTTTCTTTCTTTTCTGTGTTTTAAATATCCTTTGTTTTTTCATGAATGATAGTCTGGATCTCCTCCCATAGCGCATCAGGTCTTCTGTGACTTCTGATTGAGGCATCAAATTTGTTCTTGAAATGTGCTCAAAATTCAGGTGGGGTAGACTCAAGGTACTATAATAGCTCTTGTGGACTTCTTTTAATTTTCTTCAGCTTTATCCTGAATTTGCATATGATCAATTGATTGTCTGTTTTACAGTCAGCCCTGGGCCTTGTTTTGAGTGCTAATACTGAGCTTCTCCATCGTGTCTTCCCACAGATGTAGTCACTTTGATGTCCATGTATTCCATTTGGAGAAATCCATGTGTATAGTCAATTGTTGTGTTGTTGAAAAAAATAGGTATTTTTTATGACCAAGTTATTGGTCTTAAAAAATTCTATCAAATCATCTCAAGCTACATTGCTATTACCAAGTCCATATTTTCCAACTACTGTTCCTTCCTTTTTGTTTCTAACTTTTGCATTCCAATCACTAATAACTATCCATGCATCTAGATTGCATGTTTGGTCAATTTCCAGCAGAAGTTGTTGGTAGAATTCCTCAATTTTCTTGTCACTCGCTTTGTTGTTTGGTGCATAAAGCTGAATAATAGTTGTGTTGATTGGATTTCCTTGAAAGCAGATAGATACAGACAATATTGTACTTCACGATTGATTTTGCAATGTCTTATTTGACAATGAGTTCCATACTACTCCTCTTGATTGAGTTCATTCTCTAATTAGAACATCTAATTCTAATGCCATGTTCTAAGGCTTCATATGCAGTCATAAATAAACAGAATGTACACGTGTTTTTCCTCTTTGGTTTTCTAACTCCTCATCTTTGCACATTTCACGTGTGTTCTTGTGATGATCTCTAACATAAAGCCTTTAAATATACTTGTTTGTGCTTTGACTTTAAAGGATTTAAAAAAAAATTGTCTCCAGGTTCAGCTTTAACTTGAATATGAGCAATCGAGGGTCTGTTTTTCAGTCACCTCTAGCCTTGTTCTAACTGATAATATTAACTTACCATCATATCTTTCCCCATGTAGTTGATTCCCATGTATCCCATCTGATGTGGTTCACATAAATAGTGTCTTAGACAGCTTTAAATACTAAGTACACCAGAAACATCAAGGCAAGGGGTTTGGTAGTGTCTGAGTTTAGAGGTAGTCATTTGACATGAGGTTTTTCTGGGCAAGTCTCCTTGAATAGGTGTTGTGGAAGCAGAGACCTACAGGAAGTGACAGAGTGAGCCAGGTGGCAGGTATTTGTGGAACAGCATTCCAGGCCAAAGGAACAATGCTTGAAGGAAACATCTAGGCCTGTGGCTGGAGCCAAGGAGTCAGGGTACCATAGTGGGAAAGATTAGGAGCACTCATGAGGCCCAGCTTAAGAACCTTAGAAATCATCTTAGTTCTCCA
>NW_022111357.1:40464874-40467802 GCF_000313985.2 Echinops telfairi
TTTTTAGTGATTTCACTTTGAAATCCAGTTTCAAATTTCTACACCTTTTAAAATTAAAATGTTTGTCTTAAATACCCTGGTGCTACTTTAACAGAAATACCATAGATAGGGGGCTTCGAAAAAAATGAAAACTATATTTTCTCATAATTCAGGAGACTAACTGAATGAATGAGAGTCTCAACCATGTTGGTTCCTTCCTTATAGTTAGGGGCAGAGGTTTCTTGGTTTCTTGCTATATTTGAGCTTTCAGACAGTCCTCTATGGCCTCTCTCTTCTCTCCTTCCTTCCCTGTTTCTGAGAGTGTGTATCCTTGCCTAATTTACTCTTTCTATAAGTCAGATATGGTTAGGCTTAGAGCCCCATCTATGTGGATATCATGTTGATAACATAACAAAGAAAACTGTTTCCAAACAGGATCACATCTATAAGTTCTCAGGGTTCAGATTCCCACATACATTTGGTGGACACCATCCAATCCATATAGTAACTAGATGGCACAGTCCTCTGTAAGTATGATCAGCCATCATGCTGTTGGTTATAAAAGGATAGTCATAAATAATAGTAATTATTTATATTAGAAATATAATATGGATTATAGTAACTACAACAATAGTAATAATAGTCAATAATGACAATCACAATTATTATCCTTTATGTTCTTGACAACCAAATCACCCCCTATCATTCATTCTGCTAACTGCAAGGCTAGCAATTCAAGCCCTATATCGTATTTACTGGGGAAAGATGAGACTCTCTGCTCCCATAAAGATTTATAGTCTCAGAAACTCCAGGGTGCAGTTTTACTCTGTCCTACAGGGTTGCAATATGACCCCTGGTGATTGCGTGGATTCTGCGTTGGACTGCTAAGTGCAAGGTCAGTAGTTTGAAACTACCATTTTAAGGGAGATTGATGAGGGTTTTACTTCCATAAAGATTTGCATTCTTGGAAATTCACAGTAGCAGTTCCACTCTGTCCTATCTGGTCACTATGAGTCAGAGTCAACTTAATGACAGTGAGTGTAGGATCACTCTGATCCTTGGAATAAACTTGATGGCAGTGGTTTGGTTCCGGTTAGTGCACTGCATGTACTGCTGATAGCAAATTAGCATGATCCATCTCGAGTCCACACATCAGCTCTCTTTTCCTCATCCCCATCTCCCATATTCGGAAAGAATGACCAAGAGAGGTTGCATAATATTTCCAAAGTCTTGCAGCTGATGTGGTCACAGGCTGAGTCATGTGGACACAGGGTGAGAAGGCATGATATTTAGCTTTAGCGTCACGTGGCTGAGGCAGGATTCTCAGTAGTTTTGCAGTTGTCATCTCCCCCAGGATGTGATCTAACATAATGTAGAAAGAACCCTACAGTGGGATCTGTTGTGGTCAGTCGAGTAATTGGAAGAAGATTAGGACACAGTGAGAGTGAAGGGGAATTTCTTCAGGGGTGTGGCCTACTCCTATATAAGTTGATGCTGTGGAGAGCTTCTCATCTTTTTACTGGTGTGTGTCTTGCATATACATATGCATATGCATATTCATCATCCACAACCCACCATATTGCCCTCTGACCTTGGGAGCCATCAGATCCTAACCTTGGACTTGCAGATCTTGGACTTATCCGCCTCTTTATCCACCAGCCATAGTTTTCTTGCTTGTCTTCCTGATTCCTGGCTCATTAACTCCTGGCAGCTACAAGTTAGGACAAACCTCCAACTTAATATATGACTCACAGACTTGAACAAAACTGACTTACCTGTTGTTACAACTGTGTGAGCCATTTCCTTGGTATATACGCATATTACTCAGAAGACACCTACCTCTAAGGAGGCAGCTTTGGGGCCTCCAGTTTGCTGCTTGGCATCTTGTGCTTAGCACCCGAGTCACCTTCAAGGACTGGAAGTTGAACATAAGCTCATAGCAATAACTTGTAAGCTCCTTGGAAGGCTTCCATAGAACTGAGATTCTAATTAATTTTTAATGAATAGGTAGGATCAGTTTTGGAGATGCACCTTAAGTGGCATTTACACCCAGGAAGGTTGGTGCAGTGGTATATCTGGCATCTAAACGAGAGGTGGGAGGAGACTTCATCTCTATCTTTCAATGAGCTGCTGCCCTCGGGCTAGAGAATATTTCTTTTGAACTTCATCATTCCAAGGTTAAACGGTTGAAAGTCTATTCTGAAGAATCAGAATTCCTGTAGAGACCATCCCGAAGCCATTTCATTTCACTGTCAGAAACGTGTGTGCAAATGGAGTGTGTGTCTGTGTAGGTATGCTAAAGAGTAAGGAAGAGATAGAAGAAAAGAGAGGAAAGGAGAGAGAGAAAGGAGAGGAGAGAAAGAGAGCAGGAAGGAGATAGAGAAGTGAGAGAAAAGAGAGCGCTTGCAGGGAGAAAGGGGGAATAGAAAGGGAGGGAGAATGAATGGAAGAGAGGAGGAGGAAGAAGAGGAGAAAAAGGAAGAGGAGGAGAGAGATTCATCCCCATCATTGGTGAACATCATAAAGTCCCCCAATTCTGTATTTATGTCGGACATTTCAAAAAGATGAGCGTGTAGGTGTCCAGATAGTAATATTGATCTTCGTTCATTCCTTTGGGTAAACAACTGCTTGAACACAGCACAATCTGATTGCTGTAATATAGAAACAGAGAGGAAAATCATCCTTTCTTTCCATCTTTATTTGATAGCAGGGAGAGAGAGTGCGGGCTCCGCAGTGAGCACAGGTGTTTTTTCATTTTCTTGAACAAATCTACATGCGCACAGCTGAGGTCCCCATTCACAGACAAGGTCTCACTGGGCTGCATGTCTCTGTTTCTCCCGAGGTCAATTGAGTGTCTGGGAAAGGACCCAGGTCCGTGACACTCCTCTGGAGTGTCATATTCTTTGAAACACAAGGACAGTGCCTCTGCACTCCATTTGCAAGTGTGTC
>NW_022111357.1:40468100-40470598 GCF_000313985.2 Echinops telfairi
TTTGCACACTTAATGCACTGGCATTGATGGCGACGTTTATTCCTGTAATTATTCATTTATTTAGATCAGGTGATGGGGAATTTCACTGCCTTGGCAGGGTCCGTCTTGCTGATGAGTGGTGATTAGTGTTAAGGGACGGTGATTAAAGCTCATTTTTACTGCGGGCTTTCTTGGACAGACAGTATATCATTTGTGCTCTGTGACAGGCTGCCCCCAGGGGCGTGGGCTGTGGATCTACCTGGACTCCCCTCTAATTGCTTCCAGAGTGGTTTGGCTTTAATTGGCTGCCCCTGGTGGTCTTGGAAACTGGAGGCCACGTCATATCAGTACCAGAGGATCTCTTTCTTTCCAACGGAACTTAGTGCTGTGACCCTTTCCCGAACTGACTTCTCCCAACCAAGAGGCAACTAATTAACTCCAGTGACCTCGCAGCAGACTGGTAATCACCAGCGGCGAGCTGCCTGGGCCTGCTGCAGAAGGATGCCTGTTGGCAGACGTGGTTCAGTCCTGCGCCGACCCTCCGAGGGCATGGACAGCGGAATTGGTGGTGGTGTCCACCTCACAGTCAAACTTCGAAAAAATCCTCCGAATTTTTACCTGGTTTGCAAACACTTTCTTTGTACTTTTAAAATGGTGCATTAGGTGGGGGTATCCATTTCAGAGCATCAATGTTATAGTCAGCAATTTAAGTTACTTATCAGCACCCCCATTAGCTTATCCTAGTCCTCCACTGATTTCTCTTCTCCCTCTTGTGGATTTCTATCTCCCCTTCACCCGAGTGAGTACCTACCAACCCTAGAGCCTCGTAGGTCCTCTCTCTCCCTCGCCCTCCTCCTCTTGATCACCCCCAAAGCCTGTTTCCTGGGTAGGAATTTTTTGTCTCTTTTTGCCGTTAAAACCATGGTCTCATGAAATATTTGTCCTTTCGTGATTGACTAATCTCACTCAGCATCCTGTTCTCCAGGTGGATCGTGTCGCCGTGAGGAGGTGCTTTGTGGGTTTGTCCTTGTTTTTTTGAGGGATGCTTAGGGTCCCTTGTGTGTATGTGCCGAAGCTTTATTATGTGATATTCAACACACGGGCATTTAAGTTGTTTCCACGTGCTTGCTATTGTGGCCAGAGGTGGGAGGAACAATGGAGTGCAGCACGTCCGTTTGTCTTATCACTCTCTTGCTTCCTTAGGCTCCATCCCCAGCAGAGGTACTGCCCGGTCCTGCGGTCTTTCTATTTCCAGCTGCTTGGGGGAGCACCATATTGCTTTCCACAGCGAGCACACATTTCCACAGTCCCAGCAGCACTGCTGGGAGGTTCAGATCTCTCTGCACCCTCTCCAGCACTTTTTATTTTCCAACAAACACCTTCTTGAATGGATGGATCAAAAGATGGGTAGATAGGTGGATCTCAAAGGGACGCACTCCTAAGAGCATGTGAAAGGCCTTCAGGGTGCTGCCCGAGACCCCTTCAGCTGAGGGGTGCTCCTGCTACCTCTCACATAAGTTTGTGAATGAGGGTTACCTTTATTTTTTCCACTTTTCTTGCTCTCTCTCTGACTATCTCTCCCTATCTCTCTCTATCTCTCTGTATCTGCCTGGCAGTCTCTCCCCATCTGTCTGTCTCTCTGGGGATTGTTTCCCCTGTCCACTCACAGGATCCTCTCTACCGAGGCCCACCTGAAGACCCTCCCAGAAAAGTGGTATTATTCTTCCATGTGGTTAACAGAATAGCAACCACCCAATGAGGCCTCTCTCTGGTCCCCAAAACCCATGGATGTGGTGTGTCACATGGCCAGAGGGATGTTGCTGAGTGATTAAGGTTCAGGGCCTTAAAATAGGGATAGTATTCTGGTATATGGGTGGGAATTCTATAATCCAGGGATCATTATGGATGGAAGAAGGCTGGACCATTAGATGGAAAGGTGCAAGACAAACAGAAAGGAAAGTAATGAGAAGCATGGGATGGAATTGACCCATTGTGTTGACTTTGGGCATGGACGAAAAGGCCCAAACCTGCCATATCACTGGGAGCAGTTTTGAAAATATAAATTCTTGGTTCCCACCCTGGAATTATTGAATTGTTACTGTGTTTTTAGTTTGACATTGAGTCAGTCCCCAACCCATGGCGATGCAATGGAATAGGACAGAGTCTTGCATAGGTGTTTCCTTGGCTGATTTTGAGAAGCAGATTGCCAGGCCTTTCTCCCTAGTTCATCTTAGTCTGAAAACTCTAAGGAAACCTGTTCACCATCAGAGCAGCACATCAGCCTCCACTGATAGATGGATTGTGGCTCTCTATGAACTGCATTCTCCTGAAATGGACAGTGTCTCCTGGGGAAAAAATGTAGAATCCTACCACTAGCCATCCACTGTCTTCTCTACAGAATTAGCAGTCCATATAATTTAAAGCCCACAGATGACTCTTCTGTATTTCACAACCATGATCCAGTCCAATTTTCTCCCTCTACAGATGCAAAAATACAGTCACTCTATCAAAAAGAAGTA
>NW_022111357.1:40471005-40472936 GCF_000313985.2 Echinops telfairi
CAAGAGATGGAAAGGCAAGACTCACTGAGCCATTTATCTCTTTGCCCTTCAATTAAACTGCAACCTTATTAATACCACATATGTCTATTGACTAGGTTGACAAAATAAACCTACCTATAACAACACAGAAGGAAGAATTCCAAGTTACACCTAAGGCATTAGCCCAAAACAAGGCTTCATGAATTGTTGGAACACCCATTGAAATGTCTCAACAAACTGATCAAGCATTACAAGCACTCATTGGTCTATGCCAGGAAATTAGGAAGACAGCTACTTGGCTAACTGACTGGAAGAGATCCATATCTGTACCCGTTCCAAATAAAAGTGACCTAACAGAATGCAAAAATTACAGAATGATATCATTGTTATCACATGCAATCAAATTTTGCTAAAGATGAGCCAACAACAGTTGCCGCAGCACATTGACATGAAACTGCCAGAACTTATGGCCAGATTCAGAAGAGGATGTGGAACAAAGGATATTATTGCTGTTATCAGATGGATATTGGCAGAAAGCAGAGAATACCAGAAGATGTTTACTTGGAATTTGACTACATAAGGCGTAACCAACTATGGATAACCCTAAGAAGAACGGGAATTCAGGAACTCTTCCTTGTGCTCACGTGAAACCTGTGCATGTTTCCAGAGGCAGTTGTGAGAACACAAGGGAATACCGACTGGTTTAAACTGGGGAGAGACATGTGTCATGGTTGCATCATTTCACCATACTGATTGAATTTGCATGCTGGGAAAATAATCAGAGAATCTGGCTTATATGAAGAAGAAAGCATCATCAAGATTGAAGGAAGGCTTATTAACAACCCTGCAATATGCAGATAACACCTTGCTTGCTGACAGTGAGGAAGAGATGAAGCACTTGCTGATGAAGGTCAAGGATTACAGCCTTCATTATGGATTTCAACTTGACATAGGCTACATCATGGTAAACAGAGAAGAGATTGACATTTTCAAGGACTTCATCTTGTTTGGAGCCACAATCAATGCTCATCGAAGCAGCAGTCAAGAGATGGAACAGTGCATGGCATTGGGTAAATCTGCTGTACAAGACCTCTTTAAAGTGTTGAAAAGCCAGGATGAAGACACACCTGACATAAATCATGATATTTCCAATCACCTCACATGCATGTGGAAGTTGGACATTTGAATAAGGAAAACCAAAGAAAACGGAAACACTTGAACTACAGTGCGGATGAAAAAATATTGAAAGTACCGTGCACTGCAAAAAGAGCAAACAAGTCTGTCTTGGGAAAAGTACAGTCAGAATTCTCCTTAGAGTCAAGGATAGAGAGACTGTATCTCATGTACCTTGGGCATGTTGTCATGAAAGACCAGTCTTGGGAGAAGGACATCATTCTTTTTTTCCTGTTCAGTTCTTCCTTTTTTACTTTTTTTAAAGAATCATTCCATTGGGGGCTCGTACAACTCCCACCACAATCCATAAACACATCCACTGTGTCAAGCACACCCTCACACCTGCTGCCATCATCACTGTCAAACCATCTGCTCTCCACTTGAGCCTTTGGCATCAGCCCCTCACCTACCCCTTTCCTCCCCTCCACCCCTCGCCCATGAACCCTTGACAATTTACAAATTATTATTACTCTATCACGTCTTACCCTGTCTGACATCTCTCCTCACCCGCACTTCTCCATCAGTCCCCCAGGGAGGAGGCCATACGCAGGTCCCTACAATCGGTTGCCCCCCTGCACCCCCCTTCCCACCCTTACCACCATCCCAGAAGGGACCACTCCTCCCGACTCCCCATGCCTCCAATCCCCATCAGCACCAGTTCACATCCTCTGGTCTAGCTGGTTTGCAAGATAGAATTGGGATCATGATAGTGGGGATGGGGGAGGAAGCATTTAAGAACTAGAGGAAAGATGTATGTTTCATCATTGCTACACTGCACC
>NW_022111357.1:40474203-40475880 GCF_000313985.2 Echinops telfairi
AATTACAGGTGAAGACATACGTCACAGGAAAGGGTTGTGCTATAGGTATTACAGTGATGGGAGGGGGTGATCTAGGGGTATACACATGGCAGGCAATAGGAAGAGGAGGAATTGGGGTATACACATGGCAAAATGGGCGGGTCTTAGATACAGGATGGCAGCCTAACTTTGAATATCAAAGAGCCGATTCGGCTTGTTCCTGGCCCAACTGATAGAGACCATTATCAGTAGGATGTGAACTCCGCCTAAGGAGCCTGTCCATTGTCCCCAGCAGCAGGGAGGCGGCCCACTTCTATGATATGGGGAGACTGCTCTGCCAGCAGGGAGGATGATTGTGAGCTGACCTCCGCCCACACTAGAGAAACATAAGTGAAAGTTGCCACCTGACACTCCAGCCCCAAGCAAAGGAGTCACCAGAAACAATCCACATGCCTGACACCCTGAACGTGGACTCTCAGCCACCGGCAATGTGAGGCAATACATTTATGTTGCTTAAACTGGAAGTTTAAGATGGAGAACATCATTGAAGTCACCTTATTCCTTAGAAGTGATCAAGGGACCTTGTTGAAATGCACCCACAAAGTCCTAAGAATATTAAGGATGAACTCGTGTGTCCTAAGTCCTCATCATTTGGCCCTGTTCTTCCCTAAGGCAGAAGAAAGACCCGCTCCTCCGGTGGAGTCACGCGGCCCTCTGACACAGCCTTGGCATTGGTAGTATGATTACTCTGTCAATATTACTACTACCATTTAGTTAAATTAAATCTACTCTTCAACTATTTTTGTAAGAAATCAATATATGGCGCATGTAGCTCCCTTTGTCCTGTCTTATTCTTTTCGATTTGGGTACATTTCAATGGTCCAGTATAATTCAGAAAGGAAATCGAAAATGTAAGCTGCCAGGCTTAATTTGTCATGGATCAATTTTCTCGTATGCCGGACAATAACTAATGCATAGGAGCCCATCGCCATCACTGTCCCAGGTTGTCATAATGGACTTTGGTCGATATGGCTTTTGATGGTAACAGGCGCCCTCTCTGACCTTCACTCAGTCCCTGCTGTCATCCTGTCTGTGCCAGAGACATTAAATGGTCGTGATAAAGTATTTTATGTTATGACACACATTCTTTAATCTAAAGTAGGTTCGTTCCCCTGCAAACCCTCCTGCAAAATGAAAGTCACTTTTCCTCATTGATCAACAATAGACTTTTACTGACAGTTACTCTGCTAGCAGTAGAGAGTATTGATGCAAACAGCCCAGCCATACCCCAGTTCTTGGTGGGAGACTAGAGAAACCCCCAGCCCCAGTGTCGTGAAGACTGTGCTGAAGAAAGGCAAGGGGAGCTTCGACTGTGGAAGAGTGCGGAGAATGGGGTTTTCCAGACCCTGTGTGCCTTGGAAAGCATTATAGGTAGAATTGGGCCTGCCCCAAATATGTGTCAACCTGACGAGGCTTACCTGGTAGGCTATGACTCTCAGTGTTCATTCCTTCTCTTCCATTTTATTATCCGACGTAATTATACTATGTCTTGTAACTCCTACCATCTAGGATGTCAGTGAGGCAGGAGTGGAGTCCGTTATATCAACGAGACCGATTACAGTCTATTGGATTATGGTGTCTCTTGAGTCAATCCCTTCTGAGACATGGAAGAGATGAAACAAACCAGGAGAGATGGGA
>NW_022111357.1:40477207-40480459 GCF_000313985.2 Echinops telfairi
ATGGCTTCCACAATATTGAGATGTCCTGAAAACCTTTTTCTTATTAAAAATATCTGAGCCCCAATGCTGTAACAGACATTGTCTGGGATCTTGGGGTACACATAATATCTTTTCAGAATCACCCATTTCTTGGTCCCCCCTTCCTCCCGAGTGCTCCCATTTTCTGAGGTTACATGCCTCCTCTCTGCAGTGTACCTTCCATGGCTTTCAGAAGGTTGTGTGAAAATCTATTCATTTTGCTCTGTTTTATTTATCAGAATATTGTGTTCTTATTCTGTCCTGATTTCTGAAAGGTGCTTCTGCTGCGCTCATTGTTCCAGACTAACATTCATCTCCTTTGGGGAGTTTGAAGACATGAACCCACTTTCTTTCTAGCTTCTGTGTTGGCTTTGGGGAGTCTTCCTGCCAAACTTGGTGCCGTTCCTTTAGAGATGATCTCTCTTTCCATAGTCTCCCCTAAAATCACCCCTTTTGGGTTGACATGCAGCAATTTTACCACAATATAGCTGGGAGGCATATTTCTGTACATCGATGCGACTAGGGGAACAGTATGTTTCCTATATCTGTGGATTTATATCTTCTATTAGTTCTGCGTGGAAGAAAGATGCAGATTTTTACTCCACTAAAGAGTTACACTCTTGGCAATCTACCAGGGCAGTTTTAACCTGCCCTATAGGGGCACTGTAAGTCAGAATTGCCTTCATGTCTGTGAGTTTATTTTTTCCTTTTTGAAATCAGTTCTTCATATATTTAACCAGTATCTCTTCAAATATGTCGCCTTATCTATTTTCCTTTCTCCTTCTGAGACTCCAACACGTATGCTAAAACACCTCATTCAATTATTCTTTTGATTTTTCTTTTCTTTCTCCTTAATTCTTCATGCTATATTATGGGTAATTGCTTAAGATTTATTTCCTCCTCACTAATTCTCCCTTTAGCCATACCCAGTGTACTTTAACATTGCTGCCTGAACCAGTTTTGAATTTTTTTCTGAAAAAAAAAAAAAAGGACTTGCGTGGACTAGTAATGATATTGTTCGATAATTTCTGCACTCTGTTGAGCCTCCTTTCTTTGGAATGTACACAACTACGGATCTCTTCTCATTGCTTGAAGGCCTGGTGGCACTGTGGAGTAGGCATCAGGGTGTTAACATCAGTGTTGGCGGTTCAAACCCACAAACACTCCAAGAGGGAAAGATGAGGCTGTCTGCTCCTGTAAATATTTACAGCCTTCGAAGCCCTATCTAGAGCTGATGAGTCAAAATTGATGGTGGAGCAGTGCATAAGACTGGGGTTCAGTTGACTGAACAAGTAACTGTCTTCCAGCTTTCTTGGCATTAGACTCGTGAGGGTTTTCGGGGCTGCATCTTTTTCTTTTCACAGAAACCTGGGGAAGCTCCCATCACAGAGTGGCTGCAGTGATTCGGACTCACAGGCTTCATCTTGCACCCTCAGGTGCTGGAACCTGGGTTTTGACTAATACCGTATGTGCCCTTTGGGATTATTCCTTCATCACCATCCATTCTGGATCATAAGGTACCTTTTGAAATGGTTAAAAGTCAGTGAATTATTTTGGTTCCTTCCAACTTCATCTGATGCTTCCTGCTTCATTCAAACGTTTGCCCATCAAATCCTTCAGTATTGCAACTTGGGGCTTGGATTTGTTCTTCAATTCTTTCAATTAGTGATATGCTAAACCTGTTTCTCCCTTTTGGCTTTCTAACTCCAGGTCTTCGCATATTTTATTATAAGGCTTTAATTTGTCTTGTCAAGCTGCCTTTAAAAATGTTCTATTCAGCTATTTTCATGCATCGTTTCTTCTGGTTGCATTGTTATTCTGCATTTAAGAACACATTTCAGAATTTCTTTTATATCCACTTTGGTCTTCTTTTTCGTTCTTGTATTTTAAATGGCCTTTTGTTTTCTCCATGCATAATGCTCTGATGTCTTCCCACAATTAATCTGCTTTTTGGTCATTTGTGTTCCATGTGTCAGCTCTGCTCTTGAAAGGGTCTAATTTCAGGTGGGATATACTTAAGTCCATATCTGGCTTTCCTGGACTTATTTTAATTTTCTTCACTTCAACCTGAACTTCTATATGAGCAATTGATTACCTGTTACACAGTTGGCTCCTAGCCTTCTTTAGGCTAATGCTATTGAACTCCTGCATCATATCTTCCCACAGATGTAAGTCAACTTTATGTTATTCACTTCAGTTTTATTCCTGCATATCTATCTTGACAGATCCACCTGTTTAGTCACCATTTATATCGTTGAAAAAAAAATTAGCATTGAAGGGTCCTTGTTCTTGCTAAGTTCTATGATGCGATCTCTAGCTTTATTAGATCACTAGGGTTTTATTTTCCAACTACTGATTTTTTTTCTCTTTGCTTACAACTTTTGCAGGTCAATCACCAGTAATTATCAATATATCAAGATTGCATGTTTGATGAATTTCAGGCTGAAGTAACTTAGTAGAATTCTAAATTCAATTTCTTCTTTACTGGCTTCAGTGACTAGTGGATACATTTGAAACGTCATTGTATTAATGTGTCTTACATGTGATCAGGAGAGAGCAAGCCTTGAAAGAGGACCTCATGCTCCGTAAAGAAGAAAGCCAAAGCAAACCCCCTGCCACTGCGTCAATGCTGAGTCCCAGAGACCTGCTGTGGGTGTTTGAGACGGTACCTGTCCAAGGGAGTAGAAGGCCCAGTCTTTCTCCCGAGGAGCTGCTGGTGGCTTCCAGATGCGCACATTGCAGATTGCAGCCCAATTTATAACCACGATGCCACCAGGGTTCCTGGTACAGAAGAGTGGCAGTGAATCAAAAGAAGCCCCTCCCTGAGATGTATTATTAATCCAGTGGCTCAGACACAAGACCGGTTGTGAGGGTTACACTGGTCAGTGGTGTTTCCTTCTGTTGGACATCGGGTTGCTATGCGTCAGAACTGACTCACTAACACCTAACTAACAACAACTGATGAGTTGTTTTCCCAAGCCTGCTGGAGTCTACTTCCCCATTTGCTAACTCCGTTCATTTTCTTTAAATATTCCCCACGCGGTGGTTTTGGGTTCTGTTTGTGACCATTCCAAAATGTTGTTTCCTTGGGAGAACACGTCTGAACATGTTCATTCCGCCAACTCTCCCTCACGGTGCTGTGCTCTGGTGGTTTTCGGTCCTCAGGGAGGAGCTCACACCGATCTTCACCAGAGGAGCCAACCTTAAGAACAGGTTGCTCAAAAGAGGGGTTTC
>NW_022111357.1:40481765-40496730 GCF_000313985.2 Echinops telfairi
AAAGCAGTTTCCTTTGAACCTCGTTTTTGTGATGGCCGATTTAAGAGAACAACATGTGGTTGTGTGGCTGTGAAACTTTGTTTCCTACTGGGGAAACAATGGTGCAGAAACTGGTATGATGTTGAACACAGCTTACAAGGACAGCACTATGGGAAAAACTCAAGTGTACCAGTGATTTTCTCATTTCAGAAAAAGTGAAATCTTGATTGATGACAAACCTTGTTCTGGATGTCTGTCAAGTTACTCAATGAATGAAAATGTCAACAATATCCACGTACTTGTGCTCAAAGACTAACAAACGATCATTGAAGAGAAGCGGAAGTTATCGGGCCTATCTTGGAGCTCGGTTCAGTGAATTTTAATGGAAGATTTGTGGACTGGAAGGATTGCTGTGAAATGTGTGCCTTGGGTTCTGACTGATCATCAAAAAGAGTGTCTAGTGGAAACATAGGCTGTGCTATGAACAGCTATGAACAGCTCCGAAGCAACGCAGACTTTTTTCCCAAGGTCATTGCTGGTGACAAGAAATGGTGCTATTCTTACGACCCTGAAAGTAAACAACAATCAAGCCAGTGGAAGACACCTTTGTCACCTTGCCCAAAAAATGCTCATCAAGTGAAATCAAGTGAAATACTCATTTGTTTTTTTTAAGTGAGGTGAAGAGTGCATCTGGAGTTCTTTCTACCAGGTCAGACTGTTAACCAAGCTTTCTAAAGATTGCCTAACAGTGTGAGACACCACAAGGCCTGATTGTGGCAGAAAGGAGACTATTTTGCCACCATGACAATGCACCTGCTCATGCAGCCATTTCAATGCACCAGTTTTTGGCACTTGCCCCAAGTACCTGCCTCACCTGACCTCATTCCATGCAACTTCTTTTATTTCCATGAATGAAGAGGGTCATGAAAGGACACCATTTTTATGTGTTTTGTTTTTGCAATTTCTTCATCATTATTTTTGATTAGTTTTTTTATATATAAATAATTTTACTGGGCGTTCTTAGGGCTCTTATAACAATCCATACATCAATTGTATCAAGCACATTTGTATATATGTTGCATCATCATTTTCAAAACATTTTCTTTCTTCTTGGGCCCTTGGTATCAACTCCTCTTTTTCCCCTCCGTCCCTCACCCTCCCACCAGGTGAACCCTTGATAAATTATAAATTATTACTACTTTCATATCTTACACTGCCCATTGTCTCCCTTCACCCTCGTTTCTGTTGTTCATTCCCCTGGGGAGGGGGTGGTGGTTATGTCAATCTTTGAGATTGATTCTGCCTTTCTTCCATTCCACCCCCCGCCCATCTTCCTCCTACCTCATGGTATCACTATTTCCATTACTCTTTCTTAGGGGGTTGTCTGTCCTGGATTCTGTGTGTTAAGAGCTCTTATCTGTACCAGTGTACATGCTCCGATCTAGCCGAATTTGTAAGGTAGAACTGGGGTCATGATGGTAGAGGGTCAGAAAGAACAGAAATTTTACAACTAGAAGAGGTGAAGAAATAAGTGAGGGAGGTGCTGTCAGCCATCCAAACAGGTGAGTTTGATTCCTAGAATGGAACCGCAGAGTTGACAAATGTATTAAGTGTAATGGAGAATACTTTGAAGGTGAGAAGTTTGTTTTGTGAAAAACAAAACAAAACAGAAAAACTGAATACATAGCTTTGAAAAAACATTTCTAGTGTTGGGGGGTATCCCCTCATAGTAGATGCTCACTAAATATATGTTGCCTATTTTGATGCAGTAGGTTAAAGGTTGGCCACTAAGCGCAAGATCAGCAGTTCAGACTCATCAGCCACTCCGAGGGAGAAAGAAGAGGGTTTTCTGCTCTTATTAATATTTACAGTCTCAGAAAGCTAAGGTAAAGTTCCACTCTGTCCCACAGGATCACTATGAGTCTGAATCAGCTCAATAATAGTGGCATGGAGTCAGTTTATTAAAAGGATATTAGATTAATTCTTCCAAACTTGTTAAGAAGTGAGTTGTGAATTTACATGTGCCATCCCCATGCTAGTGCTTTGAATAGGCATCTTAGCAACTGGTGTTGGGACCCAAGAATTTACATGTGAGGATTTCCCAGGATGGGGTTCTGTATAGACTTCTGAGCAACTGGTCTAAGTGGGGCTGGGGCCTGAGAATTTGCATGCTTCACAAGCTTCTTAATGCATTGCTCATAGCTTAAGAATCACTACAACCAACTGAAATGATCATGCTCCTGTATCCTTCAGCGTGGTCTCTGATTTGGACCTGACACAATCTGTGTGGCTCACAAGAGGAAAATCACTGCGTGCTCGACTTCCCCCGTGTTTTCTGAAATGGAGACATACACGTTTTATAATTTAAACATCCCTTGCCTTCCTGGATCATACATAAGCTCCCCCCTATGGATTTGGGCTTCCTGGAAATTAACTTAAAAGCGAAGTGCCATAGCAAGCTGAGGAGAAACAAGTCTGATGGGTACAAATGGCAAGTTCTCGCATGCAAATGTGTAATAATCAGTTGTTTCAGCAGCACATCTTTTATCCGTCCCTTCTGGAAGGATGACATCTCTTGCCTCATTTTACTGGGAAAATTGATGGCCTTGTTGGGGAGGCAGACAAAGACTCCCGGTGCTCTGGTTCTACCCTCTTCTCGTCCTGTAGCGCAACCATTGGTAATAAATGCAGTGTAAAAGATGGGGTGTCAGGGTAATTAGTTCTTCAGCAACATGATTGGTGGTGATTTATAGAAGGGTGTCTATATGGCCCTTTGTTCTTAACCTAAAGTCAATAGCAAAATGAGCAAACCCAATGGAGATTCATGGACAAACCAGTTTAGTTGTCTTATAGACAAAGTATGGCAATATCAATGTGAGATTATTAACATCTCAGGGATAATGAGATATTAAGAAAACTGTCCCTCTGTCTTTTTGACCCTTTGCTGCTTCTGAACCCTGAGGGTTTAGTAGGCTGATCTCTCTACTTCAAAAGCTACATCTCTTCCCTACCCTTCTCCCCCCTCTCCCTGCCTCCCTTCTTACCTTTCTCCAAACTGCACACTTGCTTTCATAAAGCACTCCTTCCCTTTGTGCATAATCAGTGCACAAACACTTCACTCATGTGCCGTTCAATTTCTGTTCTCAGATCAGGATTCTCTGGCATCCCCTGTGTGTAGAGCATTGCTTAGAACTAACTAGCCCCTTCTGTCTGGCTGAGATTTAAGCCCTTTAGTGACACAAGAGGTTGTGTTGGACTACTAATCTTACCTGTTCTGCAGGAGAAAGGACTGGCAATCTGCTTCCTCAACGATTAGAGCCAAGAAAAGTCTGCTCTTTACACACTTGGCTGATATGAAAGATGTTCTAAAATTCAGTCACTCAAATCCAAACTGAAGCCAGGAAGAGGGAATCTGATTAGATTCTTCCTCCCTCGGCTCTGTCTTTCACCCCAGGGGCACCCAAGAATTCATCAGGCAGCCAGGGCTGAATACAAAGCTCACCTGAGTTCTGTGGCCTTGGGGGGACAAGGCAAAAGAGTGAGGTGGACCTTGGAGTTGACAGCTTAAATGTGCAAAAGCAATGCATTTCCCAATTCTCACGGTAGAATTAGGTTTACCGGCCCATCCCTGGGTACTCGCAGGCATGGAGGAGCAGAGATGGAGCAAGCAAGATGAGGATAGAACTAAGCTATATGAACCACTTCCTGTTTCAAATTCACCCATGCTGCTGACTGACAAGGTAAGGAAAAGCCAAAGGTGTTGCCATATTAATGTTCCTTCTCATGGAAATGTGAAACCCGAAGGAAAGAGGTTCCGGCCTTCCAACTCCCTCAGTGAGGTTTGCAAAACACTTCTGACGTGAACTCAGGGAACTTGAAGAAGAGGTACAGCCTTTAAGTGGCCATGATGCGGGAGTTTCCTAGCGCTGCCCTAGCAGAAATGTCATAAGTGGATGGGCTTAAAGTATAGAAATCTTTTTTCTCCCTCACAGTTCTGGACACTGAAAATCTACATCCGAGTCTCAGCTCGCTCTATTCCTCTGTGACACTCTCCTAGGTTCTGGCTTACTGCTGTCCAACCTGATTTGTCCTTGGCACCCCTTGGTTTATAGATAGGTCCTCACATGGCATCTGCCTTCCCCCTGAGGATATCTCTGGGTCTATTCTAGTTTGATAACAAAAAAGACTCATCTATACTGGTTTGAACTCAGCTGGCTCCATTGTGGAAGTGATTAATGATAGAAGGTAATATGCTCTACCCAAGGCCAACTGATGTAAACACATGTACGTACTCCTCAACAGCACATGTAGCTTCTCCAGGTCAATACCTGCATCAGTGTTTGGCCAGATAACTGGGAACCATGGCCTAGTCAGACTAACACACAAAATTAGTCACCAGAGAGGAGAAGGAGGAAATTGGAGTTAGACGTGGGATACATAAGAGATCTACTTGGTTAAGTGTCTCAATCTATGACCACATAGCGCTCAACTTTCTCTGAGCTATGAAGTCGAGTGTGACCCTTTCTGCCCAGCGAGGTGTTGAGGTGGTTGACCCCGAAGTGGTCCAGCATTTCATGCGAAAGAGACACGCAGCGTCACCAGTCTCTTACGTAGGAAGAAGACCTAGAGGCCAAAGGTTTGGAGGAGGTTGTGTCATGAGACAGTTTTCTTGGCAGTTATTTTTATCAGTTCCTAGACACAGGAGCCCGGGTGGTGTATGGGTTACATGTTAGGCTGTTACCTGCAAGGCCAGCAGTTTGAAACCACCAGCTGCTCCACAGGAGAAAGATGAGGCTTTCTACTCCAATCAAGAGCTACAGTCTCAGAAACCCACAGGGGAAGTTGTACCTTGTTCTTTAGGGTCACTATGAGTTGAAATCAACTCAATGAGTAATGAACTTCATTTGGGTTCTTTGGGGTGTTTTTTGTGAGACACGGCAGATGTACTACCTTTCTGTTGGTGGATTGTATGGTGGGTTGTGATGCTGGAAGCTTTGCCACTTCCATTTCAAATACTCATGGTGAACATGTTTCAATGCAGCTTGCAGGCTGAAAACAGATGAGGAAATAAGACATGGAAATCTACGTACAAAAATTGGCCAATGAAAATCCTATGGATCACAGAGATGTCAACTCACTTAGGGTGGACACTTCATCAGGAGGGGCAATTGCTGGAGAAGACATCATGTCTGGTAAACCAGAGGCTAGCAAAGGCCAGGGAGGTCCTCAATGACATGACTGTCACCACAATGGCCACAGTGGTGGGCTCAGAGGTATCAACGGTCATGAAGATGGCACAGAAATGGGTGGCATCTTGTCATGTTCCACTTACGCTCTCCATGAGTCAAAGCTGAACCAGTGACAACCAAAACCATCAGACATGAAGGACGCAACCAGCCACATCCATCCTCCAAATGGGTGTCTCAAACAACAGGGGCAAGGAGGCTTGACCTCTCTCCATCCCACTGTGTCCTCTTGGGACTCCTGATAGCCTTAACCAGTCTTCCTGCTCCGCTCACCTCTGTCCCTTTCTCTGCCCACCTCCCAACCCAGTCACTTTCAACTCAAGGGATAGAAAATGCCCCATTTGACATGACCCAGGCCATATGCATAAACCAAACCAAATCAAACCCATAGCTTGGCAGTTCATTCCTATTCAAAGCAACTCTAGGACAAAGTAGACCTTCCACATGGGGATCCCAAGACTATAAACCTTCCAGAAGCAGACTTCCACAATTTTCTCCTATGTGGTACCTCATGGGTTTGAACCACTGACCTTTCAGTTCATTGCCTAGTGAGTAACCACAGTACCCCTTTCATCCAGTCTATAAACCAAAACCAAACCCAGTGCCCTTGAGTCAATTCTGATCCATAATGACCCTATGGGACAGAGTAGGACTACTGTGTACAGTTTCAAAGGCTTTAATCTTTATGGAAACAGAATATCACTTCTTTTTCCCATGGAGCAGTCCGTCAGTTCGAACCACTGACCTTGCCATTAATAGCCAAGTACTTAACCACTGCATAATTGAGGCTCCTTTGTCCTGTCCATGAAGCCTCTGAAATAAAGACTTAGTCTATTCTAGACCCACGTGATGGCCAGAAGAAAGAATTTTTAATGTGATTTGAATATTAAATGAAAAAAAGAAAACAAAAAACCTTTTCCAAATGCTATTCTTTCTGATAGACAGGCACCATCTGGTTTCTTCACCACACTTTGTTATAGCACCATATCTTCAGTGATCTCTTCATGAGAATGAGCATCAAGCAGAATCATGTCATAAGAACTAATTGTTCTTAGGTTGGGGCTAGAATTAAGTGCAAGCTCAAAATTCATCCAGATATCTATGGTTTGTATATGTGTCTGGTTCACTTTAGAGACATCATTTTCATTTTATGGTACCCTGTTTCCCCCAAAATAAGACAGTGTCTTATATTAATTTTTGCTTGCAAAGATGTGCTGGGTCTTATTTTCCCGGGATGTCTTATTTTTCCATGAAGAAGAATACAGTACACATTTATTGTTGAACGACAAAAAAGGAAATTTATTACCTGTATACGGTATAGTAGTAGTTGTCATCACATGTGAATCCTACAGTATCAAGAATGTATTGATACTACCATTATTTCCATGTACAACAATCTATGGTACATTTACTCATTTATTCAATGACAGTCATGTCATCATCTTCTGGAACATCGTCATAACAATCCAAACCCTTATTTTGGGGGAGGTCTTTTTTGGGGGGGATGTCTTACTTTCGGTGAAACAGGGTAGCAGAGTCCACATATGGATTAAGCCTCTGGTGAATCTCCTCTTACCACAGTTGAAGGACGTGAATAGCCTTGTTATCAGAGAGCATTGTAAAGTTGATTATAGCAGAGGCAGTTAGGTTCAAATGTACTATCTTATCACCCTTTTGATACATTTCAAAGTTTTTTCAGTTTAAAAAACCAAAAATGAAGGGCAATACACATGGATTAAGGCTCCGGTGAATCCCCCTGAACCATAGACCAGAGATATGAATAGCTTACTATCATGCAAAGGGCATTGAGAAGTGGATTAATGGAAATGCAGTTAGGTTAAAATTTAACACCCTGTCATTTGATTTCCCTTTGAGTCCATTTAAAATTTTTTCTAGTCCTGCGGTTCTCAACCTGTGGGTCACGGCCCCTTTGGGATCGAACAACCTTTCCACAGGGGTCTCCTAAAACCATCGGAAAACACATATTTCTGATGGTCTTAGGAACCTAGACACCGCTCCTCTATCCGTCTCCAGGCGGATATGCTGATCTGGTGAGAAAGAAGCTATCTCAACCATCGCCCTGATGTTGGCTGTTTATGCATACTGTCACAAAATGTAGCAATGTACTTTACTGTTGTTATATTAAGACTGTCACCCTTGCTACCCCATGCTTCAAGACAAGATGTCATTTATTTGTAATTAGAAATAAATATTTCACAATATATAAGTACATATTGCTTTGTGAGTAATCACTATGCTTTAATTATGTTCAATTTGTAACAATAAAAATACATCCTGCCTATTAGATATTTACATTGTGATTCATAACCGTAGCAAAATGACAGTTATGAAGTAGCAACAAAAATAATTTTATGGCTGGGGGGTCACCACAACTTGAGGAACTGCATGAAAGGGTGGCGGCATGAGGAAGGTTCAGAATCACTATTATAGTCTTTAGTACTTTCTACTTGCTTTTTGATTGAGTTTCTTTCTGTTACTTTTGTTTTGGTATGTTTTCTGTACATGAAATCCAGGATTGCTGAATCTATAGAGCCAGTAACTGGCTGAATGGATTCTTGGGGGCAGGGCAGGCAAGGTTGGGAGAAAGTGAGGAGCTAATAGCAATGAGGACAAGAAAGGAGAAAATGTGCTAAAGTTGATTGTGGTGATGTTTGTCTCACTCTCCTTAACAGGATTGAACCATTGGATGGTGAATTATATGCTCAAAGAACTGTAAAACAAACTGACTTTGAAGAACTAGCAAAGAGAGGAGTGAGGGTGATGCAGTGGAGGAAGGCAGGGTCCCCTTCTTTGAATGATGGTCTTCTCTGAGGTAGGGCAGGGGACGCTCTGTCAGCTGCTTTGGCAGCAGCTACCAAGAACAGTCTAGACACACAGGTACAGATAAGAGCTGGAAAGACAGGGAATCCAGGACAGATTAACCCCTCAGGACCGATATTGACAGTAGTGATACCAGGAGGGTAAATGGAAGGTGGGAGGGAGGAAGGGGGAACCAATCACAGTGATATACATACAACCCCTTGGGGTGGGGGGGCGACAACAGAAAAGTGGATGAAGGGAGACATCATACAGTGTAAGACATGAAAAAGAATTATAAATTATTAAGGATTCATGAGGAGGGAGGGGGTAGAAGGGAAAAAAATAGAGGATTTGATACCAAGGATTCAAGTAGAAAGAAAATGTTTTGAGAATGATGACGGCAACAAATGTACAAATGTGCTTGACACAATGGATGGATGGATGGATTGTGATAAGAGTTGTATGAGCTCCCAATAAAATGATTTTTTTAAAAAAAAAGAATAGTCTCTAGACATTTCTCCTTCTGGAACTGTTCATGGAAGCTGATGCTTGCCTACCTTCATCCTCCAGACCCCTCTCCCAGAATTCACTAGTGGAGGGGGAGGATGATTGTGACTTTGAACATGTCTGAAATGCTGAACAATTGGTGAATGTGATCTGAAACCCTCCCGAGGCTCCCCTCACTGATCTGTAATGACAAGTAACCTATTGTCCTTGGTTTCACCTTGGCTCATGGCGAATCATGTGCATCAGCGTAGAACTGTATGTCAGAGTGGTGGGTCTTTTCAAAAGTAGATCGCCAGGCCTTCCTTCTGAGGTGCTTCTAGATGGACTCTAGTCTCCAGCCTTCTGGTTAGCAGCCACACACCTTACCTCTTGGTGCCACCCAGGGTTTCTCGATTTACCAGGAAGGGCCCCTGGCATTGCATGCCAGGTTCCTCTGCTGGCAATTCACACTGGGATAGAGAAACTTTGGAATGGTGGAGGGAAAAATGAGCTGTGAAAAAGAGGCCTCTTAACTGGTGGCTGGCCCAATACAGATGAAAACCCCACACTTTACAAAGGGGTTTCCACTTCTTTGATGCTGTGCCTGTGGTTGTCACAAATTCATCGCTTCCATTCTTTCCTGAGCAGGATGCTTGGAAAAAGGAAAATCCAGAATCTTGAAAATCCACATGTTTATGCAGGTTGCCTGATGGATGGATGCCTTTGATTAGGGAGACATTTCTGGGAATGCATTGGTTAAACCACGAGGCAGCTGTAGCATTGCGCACGTTACAGTATGCGTCCTTTGTTTTTCCCTTTGCTTACAGCTCCAAGGACAACAGTCAAGTGCGTGGTTTCAGTAGATTCAAGTAAGTACAATGGTTGTGATTTAGGAGTTGTGACTCGGGACTCTATTGTGTCTTTGTCCCCTCCCCCTGCACTCCCTCCCTGGGCTTTGCCTCAATTGTGGCCAAAAAGGAACGTGCAATCCAATCCTGGCCAGATTGCAGGCAAGAGAATTATGGGCATTTTCTAAAATAAAAAACACATCTCCATATATAAGTACAATTGCATTCCCAATAGCTAACATTATAGTAATAGTGGGAAGGCAGTTTCTATTATAAGTTTCTTTTTGATCTATAATAACTCACTCTGAAAATGGCTTTGAGGCCAACACCTTCTCTTGTTGATCTTGGACAGAAAACAAACTCCTCTTCTTTTCGCTTTAAATGCTTTCAGAACTTAATCCATTTAGCCATCATGGGAATAATGAAAAGCCATAGGAGGAAAACAAAACACCATGGTCATGATTCTGTTTAATGTGCACATAATTTAAAAGGGAGGCGAAACAATAGCTCCCGGTGGTGAAGGCGAAGATTGAGTCCCTCCACGTGGAAGGGAACAGGAGCCCAGTCTGAATGGAGAACCACATAGGTTTTCTTGAGCATTTGAAGTTGTTTTGACACTGGGCCAGTTCACACAATACAATGCTGATCTTACCCTGGCTGCCTTGTCTGCAACCTTTGACCAAATTAGTTGCTCAGTCAAATCAACATTTTTACTCTGTTTCACAAGAGGGAAAGCAGAGATTTTCCTCCATCAGATGATGGTGCTAACAATCTAGATGCGATGCAAAAATGAGAAGCTGATATCAAGGGCTCAAGTAGAAAGAAAATGCTTTGAAAATGACGATGGCCGCATATGTGCAAAGGTGCTCGACACAATGGATCAATGTATGGATTGTGAAAAGAGATGCAAGAGCCCCCAATACAGGTATTTAATTAAAAAGAAAGAAAGCACCTCAACTGGTTGGGTGGCTAATGCTCACGTGGGGCTCCATTTCTTTTTATGTCATGTCATGCAATTCAATGAAATTCAGCCAATATTTATGGACTTGTTTAAGAAGCAAGAAAGTTTCTCAGGTGCAGAGGAAGATGCCCCAGGAAGCGTTGAGTGCTTAGAAATATCTGCCATGAGAATGCATTCGCACAGATGTTTCTGCTGATGTGTGAAAGGAAGATCAGGCTTCTCTTGCAGGCTTTGACCACGAGTGCAGCAGAAGGCCTGCCCAAGAGACCAAGCGCTTCCTCATTGGTTCCAGGACTCATTAGTCCCATTGCTTGTTTGAAACCTCAGAGCTGCATTGCACCCTACTGTTCTAGTTGCCAATGAGCCAAGGGATAGATCAGTCCAACCTTACTGACTCCCCGAGAGGATTTCGTCTCCAACTTCACAAGAAACACAACCCCCAAAGATGAAACTTACTGTGTGCAACACCAGACTGAACTCACTACAGCTGTTCATCCTTTGAGATGACACACACACAGGCATGTGCACATACAGAGGTGCGTCTGTGTGCACAGATGCATGTACATGCCCACACGTCACACACCTATTTGTGTTCATGTATATATCCATGTGCAAGGCATGTAGTACATGCATGTACATGCAACATATGCACAGCACACCTACTCTCACACTCTTCTACACACCCATGCATGCAATTGCATGCTGTTGAAGTGCATCTGGTGACATCTGAATCCTGTTTGCTCACTCCCTCTTGGTGAATAATTTTAAATGTGTGATTCTTCATTATTAATAATGAACACAGAGCCTTTGATCTTGGAAAAGTTGTTTATTTCTCATATGCTTACACCTATGAAGTCTAAGTTGACCTGGCTGGCTCCAGCTTGCATAAAGGATGAGCTTTGTGCTAGTTCTTGGTGGGGAAACTTTTCAGGGGTTGAGACCCACATACCCACCCTGGCCAGATAGCCACCCTTGTGTTGGCTGTGCATTGGTAGTACATTTTCTATTCAAGAACAAAGCAAGGCAACCTGGGCCACACAGGCATCAAACCAGCCATTTCTAAATTTGATTTCTCTGACATGTTCCTGTTTTTCAATCCCTTGTGAGAAACAGCCTGACTTTGTAAAAAGAACATCAACATAGAGCTGGCAGGCTTGGGTTCATTGAACATCTTTGCCCAAATCCCGTGGCTTCAGTGGGCTGTTCAGAAATGAATGCTGTTTGCTTAGCATGCTACGGGGAAATGAGGAATTGTTATAGAAAAGGGTGGGGAGATGTGCTTAAATCTAAAGCTAATTGTATCTTGTTAGATCTATTCTTAAGCCTTTAACATTTGTGAAAGCTTCATATAAATTCAACATTAACGTAGTAAATGGTTCCTAGAGATCAAAGTGAATACAGGAAGTTGCTGGCCTTGGGAAGGGAGAAGACTGTGTTCTCTGAGTTTTAGCTAACCAGCAGTGATTTCAGCATGGATGCTAAAAGCGGGTAGTCCCTGAATGGTGCAAACAGTTAAGTATTTGAACTAAAAGAAAGGTGGAAGAATTGAGTGAGTCTACCCAGAGACCCTTGGAAGAAATTCCTACTCATCTATTTCTGAAAACAAAACAAAACAAAAAAGACAGTGATTGAAAACCCTGTGGAGCATAGTTCTGGTGTTATTACATAAAGGTACCACGAGCCAGAGCTGATCCAATGGCAGCCCTCTACTTACAATTGTCATTGAAACTTACTATTGTCATTTAAGGAAAAGACAGGCTGCCAGAGGATGTTCAATCAGGACTCCTTTTCTCTCGTGACCACCATTTTGAAATACCTTTAAGCACCTTCTAGCTGAGAAAGAAACAGCACACAAGTGGGAAGGAGGGCAGGGTAGGAGAAGGATTTGTTTGGCTCCATATACATGAACACATGTCAGCCTGGCATATTCCTGATCCAGGGGTGCAGCTCTCACAATGTCCTGGGGAGTTGACCTGGCAATGAAGGAGACCTTGTTGATTTACAACTATCCGTATGACCCCTTCACAGTTCCAATAAGGACCTTCCTCCTGTTGCCATTCCTCCCTCTAGTCAACATTCTAGAAGGCTTCCATGTCGAAAAGTTTTGGAGAACAGATGTCAGTTTATACTTTTGTTATTGATGTCAGTAAACACATTGAAGATAGAATTCTCTCACCCTAACAGGCTTAAGCCAAGGTAAACAAGCCATCCTTTCATGGGACACCCCTCATAATGAGCATGAGCATTTTCTCTAAGAAAACTAATTGGTAAGTGAACAAATGCGTAAGAACAGGAACAATAGAATTAACTCACATAATAAACCACACCAATGATTATTTTGGCATCAGGTCCAAAGGCAACTTATGGACCAAGCAAAACACTGTACCATCCTTAATGTTGGCCAATGAGTCCTTGAACTTTGCCCTACATTCCAAATTACCACTTTAGCCAAGTTACTCATTATGATGCCAAGAACGGAGAGGATTTTCTTTCAGACCCTAAGGAAATCATGATCTAGACAGAGTACCCTAAATCAGTATGGATACCATGTTCACAGTATGGCTCATTGCCTACTCTAGGTTCTCTTGCCATCTTTTCTCTTCCTGATGCATTTTTCAGTGGGCAGGTCCACTTTCCCTTAAACCAAAAACTGTGCTCATGCTCAGCATTTTTGTCATTTATACTGCTAATATCACTATGTTTAATAATAGAAAAACAATATAAAATGATATACAAAGAAGCAACTTGTCTTCTCCCCCCACCTAGAACGAAGAAGAATGAATAAAATTAGAAAATCAAGGAAACAAGTCATCTTATTCATTAATGGACTATTCAGCCCACAGCCTTCACTGTACAGAGACCGGAATAACTAGATGGTGCTCAGCCTTCACTGTACAGAGACTGAGATAACTAGATGGTGCTCAGCTACCACCGCCAACTGATCTGATTCAGGCCACAGAAGGTCCTAAATATTATGAGAGGGGAAACAACAAAAACAGAAAGATAGAACAAAATGTAAACTTATTTTTAACTGTCTAGACTTTCTGGTCTAATAGAGACTGGTGGAACTCCTGAGGCTGTGACTCTGAGACACCCTTCAAACCTGAAACTGAACTCACTTCAATGACTCATCTTGCCACCAAACAACAGAGATGTCTACGAAGGGAAGAACACAGTGAGGAACGAGCCCCTCAGAGTAATCAACTGTACAAGACCAAGGGGTAGCATTTGCTCACAAGGCCAGCTGAAAAGGCAGCAGGGGTCAGACAGAAGAACAAATGAACATGGGGACCAGTAAGGAAGTAGAGAGAGAGCACAGCTAATGTTACAAAACAGAGTCTGTGTGGATTGTTAATTAGAAAACTAAACTGTTCTGTAAACATTCACCGAAACCACACGTAAAAGTTATAAAGTAAAAGAAGAGGAAGAAGAAGAAGAAACATCAGACCTCCTCTGACTTAATAACAGACACATAGAAAGAAAATTAATCTATACTCTTATCTATACTCACAATACTACAGCCTCACCATTAAAAACAGAAGAAAAGACAGGGGGAGAAAATGCTCCCCTTTCACGAGAGCTGCTATTTGCTTAGGGGCTAACTGGAACCAATATCCTCAGGGATAATTATTACTCTGTCCAAGAGACCATCCACCACAAGCAAAGAAAATAAGATTTTTTGTCCCCCTGCAAGTCCCCATTTGTCACACAGCTCATAATATGGCAGTAAAGCTCTTGCTCTCCCCCTGCCATATGTTTGCATTTTCCATTTGCCTCGGTGCTTTGGCTGCTCCCAGTCCAATGGAAACTTGGTCCAAATGGTTCATTTTGATGTGTCAATGGCCCAAGCTGAAGACCGTCAGGCTCGAAAAGAGAGGCATGGCATTTAGGATGGATGAAGTAAATTAAACATCTGATTTGGAAATCTGTTACTGAAATAGGTCCAGCCACAAATTAAAGCTCATCCAACCTCTATATCCAATGCTAGAGGAGAAAAAAATATGGCAGGCAAGAGAAAATTGGAAGGGGATTCTAGGGGAAAGGTAGATCTTTCTGTTGGGACAGACGCGATTTGCCTATCCCTTGAAGAGGGCTCTTCATTCCCAGTGAGGCATGGTCCATAGAATGTCCATGGGGGTTGCTGCCTGGCTTGGGGTGGGGACTGTAAAGCTTAGGTAAATGAGGCAAATGACTTTGCATTAAAAGGAGAGTGATGTCTGTCTCTGTCCCATGCATAGTGACCGTGGGCATGTCCTTTAACCACTCATATCATCCGATTCCTCTTCTATCCTTGGAGATAAGAAATTGCCTTTCCTTAGTGCTTGTAATACTAACATGAGCTGATTTAAAAGGTGTCTTGGTATGTAGCACACAATAAACACTCAGTATACAGAGGTGGCCACTTCATCTTGACTGTGCCAGCCTTTACCGTATGTTCAGAGAGCCCCTGATGGAAGAGAAAGAATGGAATGCAAACCTACCCATTAGAGACCTTGTAGAAGGTCCTTGTGATGGATTCAATTATGTCCCCCAAAACATGAGTCACAAATCCTCACCTCTATGCTTAGGGCACCTAACAACAACAACAAACTTAGGTCTTACAAAAAAGAGTGGTTTGTGACCCT
>NW_022111357.1:40497351-40499588 GCF_000313985.2 Echinops telfairi
TCTCTCCTTCTCAAACATTCGCTGAGAAACACCAGAAACACCTTGTTACCTGCGCTGCTAGCCAGCGGCTATTAAAGAGCAGAATTGTTATGCATTACCTGCGTGGAGGTAATAAAAGTCCCTCATAGAGCATGAGGTAGAGTTAAATGTGAAGAATTTAGCATGGAACAGGAGCGGAGCAGACAGAATCATAAATAGTCTGTTAATATAACCTACAGCCACTTCCTACCTGAGTTCTCAATGGCTCCACACCAGAATCTCAAAGTTCCCCCCCAAAGTCCCATTTGTATTCTATCTCTCTCACTCCTGGCCTCTCTTTATTTTCGTCCTTAATGCTATGAATTGGTGCTCTGAAAAGGAGGCCTTGAAATGTCTAACAGAGCTCTCAGAGACTCCCTCATTTTGATCTGCAAGAGAAACCAAACAGAGTCAAGCTCATTGTCATCAAGTGCATTCGGAGTCATAAGGACTTTCCGGGACAGGTTGGAATTGCCCATGCTAGGCTCCCCAAAGGCTGTCATCGGCACCAAAACAGACTGCTGACTCTTCGCTTAGTGAACTGTGGAGCACAATCAACATCCCATCAGCACTCCTTGTGTAGTGCACAAACACCTTTAACGTCATTGTCTTTATTATCCCCATCCTAGCTGGCTTCTTCTACTTCCTCTTCAATAACACCCAGTCCTCCGTTGTCTTGAAAGGAATCCACACTACTTACTGGGAGGCCTTGTTCCCTCGCCAGCCCCCCTCATGTATCTGGACTCATGCCATCAGCTTTCTGGAGGCTCTTCCATGGATTCTTCTTGTGTTTTGAGTCTCAACCCACAAGTCACTCTGACCGCTTACTCCAAGATGCCCTACAGTCACTTGCTATCAGACCTTCTGCTTTATTTTTATCACAGTTATCACAATGCTGGATTTTTATGCATTTGCACGTGGCTTGTTGCCACAAAGGAAGAGAAAACTCCCCATGATCACAGACCTAGCATCTGCCCACCACCATGTAGGTAAGCACAGAAGAATTAACCAGTGGTCGGCAAGGCCCCTATGACTCCTGGCAGCACTTTGCATATCAGTGTGAAACCACAGGATCTCAGTGGCTGATTCTCTGGCAGACTTGGATGATAGCCAAACTGTAAAGAGGCTAACTCCCCAAGGATGTCCCAAAAGAACATTAAAAGACTTTTCGAGTTCTTATTTGAGGTGGTTAAGACCTTGGACTTGGGGGTCAGAGTGGAGTGGATTTCAATGAAAGCTAATACCACTGTTTGTAAAGGTGTGGCTTTGGACATTGGCTTCACTTCCTCAATAATGAAAGCACTTACTTCAAACAATCAGGATGAAGAGAAAGGAAAATAAAGCAAAAGTATTTAGTACAGGTACATGAGATAAGATGGAGAGAAAGGAGTGGGGGAGGCAGGGAGGACAGAGGGAGGGAGAAAATGAGAGAGGGAAGGAAAGTAGAATAAAAGTCAAGAGGGAGAGAGGGGAGCAAGTGATGATGGAAGAAGAAAGGGAGGGAAAGATGGAGGGAGGGAAGAAAGGAGGAGGGAGGGGAAAATTATGGGAGGAAGAAAATAAATAGGGAAAGAGGGAAGAAAAAAGGGAGAAAAGACACGGAGAGAAAGAAGGAAGGGTATGAAAAGGGCAGGAAGTGCGATGGAAAGAAGGAAGGATAGAGAAAGAAGGCAGCAGGGAAGGAGTAAGGGAGGAAGGGCAGGAAGAAGGGAATCCCAGTGTGGTAGGTACATAATCTGTTGTCAATTTGAGAGGATTAAGAGTGAAGGGGTGGAGTTCAGCCTGTCAATCAGGAGCTACACTAGTGCCTTGCTAGTGCCCTGATCTGAAGGAGCCATGTGGAGACCCCTGCCAGTGCTGACATGCTTACAATGCCTATGGATGCACAAGATTTCCCACCCATTGGCCTGTGATATTCCTGAATTCAGTGTCATTGCATGAGTTTCATGAGTCTGAAGAGGACATTATGGATTGGTATATATGGGCTAATATCATACTTAAGCATTTGATCTGGGCTGGGCTGGGATGTTTTCTCAATATTCAATTGCTCTTGTATTTAAACCTATTTCTTACACATAGATGAGTGTCTCTATGAATTTGCTTTTGTAGTCAACCCAGATTAACACACTCAGGCTGTCCCTCATCCTAGGAAGGACTCTTGGAGGTCTTTTCAGGCAGAGAGCTTGCATATAGGCACTTCCTAATAAGAATCTTGTTTG
>NW_022111357.1:40500261-40501914 GCF_000313985.2 Echinops telfairi
CTGCGGTACAGAGGGGCGCCCTCAGTTGGAACAGACTCACTAGCACTTCACAGTAGTAAGAGCCTGGACACTGGCTGAAGTCTCAAGTTCCCCAATATATGTGAGGATGACTCTTTTGCTCTGTGTGTGTGTGTGTGTGTGTGTGTTTTCCCTCTTTTTGTTGTTGTTCGAGGTTACCAAAGCTGTCCACTACAGGGACTGAGTGTGGGCTACTAAGACATCCAGTCATTGCTGCCCATCTGTTTAGCTGTAAAACAGAGCAGTGTTGGAATTTGCCCTGCTGGGTCTGTTCACAGAGCCCCCAACAGGGGACCGGACCCCTGCCTGGTGCCAGAACCTCTTCCTACCCAGCTTTTCTCTTGTCAGAACAAGACACAGCATGGCCTTCTTTGATTTCTGACAGCTCAACTTGGCACCACTTATTAAAAAAAAAATTAATAGGCAACAGCTTTGCTTCTTTTGAGAGAAATGTTCTTTATGTAAATGCACACCGAATGCTTAAGAAAATAAATGTTCCCACGAAGCATTTACACTTTGATTCAAAACACAAATCAGTTTCTGTACCTTTTGGGTTTGATGGAAATGTGGCAGCAAGTGAAATGACGGACAGCCTGCTGTCCTGCTTCCTCTTTCTCCTCTCCCCTTTCTCTCTCCCTCTCATTTCCATAAAGCATTCTTACACTGAGATGTCCTCGGAGATTTACTGCTTTCTTTTTCTGTTTGTGGTTGACCATGCCACTCAGTGTGTCCAAAGCATGTGTTTCCCCTGGTGGAGATGGAAGGAATTTGCTGTTGGTATCCCACAGTGATTCCTGTACTTAAAGGTTGCATGTAATTAATGCCCCAACTTGGAGATTGAATTGGGCTTTAGAAGGAGTCGACACAGGAGGCATTACTCAGATTTATTGTTATTAATACAGTAGAATCTACATAATCACCATTCTGTTAATAAACAGCATGTCTGCTGAACTGGGACAACAGCCAGGGGACAGGTCTTTCCATGTGCATTACCCCAACTCATTTAAATGCACCTGAAAGCTTTCTTTAGGAATTGCCAACCACCTGCCTCTTCCACCCACATCTTCCACGTAATCTAAAATTCCAATAATCTCACCGACCTCTTCCCTCCACTGGAGTGCCTCAAAACAATGGTTGCCCAAAGATAACCATGACAACAACAACAACAACAACAACTAGCCCTTCGATTGCTCTGTGCCAGGAGCTTTCGGAAGCTTGTCCTCCTGTTATCTCTACAGCAGCTTGGGTCAGCTCCTCCAAGGACGCCATCCATTTGGAATATGATCAAAGGAAACTGGGGGACGATCAATTACCTAGGTCTAGCTCCTGTGGTTTGGAAGAGATGGAGGATTGCCCCTTCCCACCCCCCCCAGGCCTGCCTGTTTCACAATTTAATTGGTGCTTATTCCCTGTTTTGACATGGCCCATTGTTGAAACTGCAGCTGCTGATCTCCCCCATATCCACCCCAGCATCTCCAGAATTGGGGCGATGCCTTGCTGAGATAGTTAAGGTTTATTGTGCCAACCTGGCCAATAAACACAGTTGGGATTAGTTGAAGGGTAGAGAGATAAATGGCTCAGTGAGACTCAACTTTCTAGTTCTCGGGTCTCTTGCTTTCTGATGGTCAGACCAGG
>NW_022111357.1:40502984-40509681 GCF_000313985.2 Echinops telfairi
ACCTCCAGCCTTTCAGTTAGCAGCTGTTGGTGTTAACCTTTGCACTCCAGGTCTCCAGTTAGATGTCAGACAGAAGCTAACAGTTACGAAAGCAAGGGTCCCAAGCTTTTAGATATAGCCTTGGATTGTGTCAATCAAAAAACAAAAACACCAGTGACTGATGTCCTTCTGCACAATTCTACTGTGACACATGTGGGGTCACCATGGGTCAGACGCCACGGCAACTGGTTTGGGCATTAGAGCATCTGTCCAGCTGAGGAAAGCACATATAGCTACCACTACTGTAAGTTATGCTCACCATACCACCATTTGGGAATAAAAAAGAAAAAAGATTAACATCATCTCTGTCCACAGGGCAAGTGGCATTGGCATTGGGCATGGAGTCCAACTGGGAGATCTGGTTTAGAAGGCAGAGTGCAGCATGAGAAGTGCTAAGAGGGGCATCTGAAGGGGGTTGGGAATGCATGTGTGCATGTGTGTGTGTGTGCGTGCCCATCCCCCCAACCCATCAGCATGAAAAAGGAACAACACTACTGGCGTCTCCAGGCGTACTGCACTTTGCCAGGCCCCGCTAGCTCAGCACGCCTAATGAAGACAGGGACCATGTTCTTCCCTGTCCTGTCCTTAGCACTCTGCAGAAATGTCTCTACTCTTCCAAATCAGCAATGCGTAGCTTATAACTCAGAATCAGGAGTTCTTTCTTCTTCCACAAGCCATTGATGCCCTCCAGGGCCCGACTCCTGCCTGCTGATTAGCTTGGGCACAGCTACTTGCTGCATGTCAGTGTCCTCTCTCTGCTCTCTGCACCTAGACTTCCTGAGAGAGGTTCAAGAATCCTGAGTATGTGTCTGAGCTGTTCCAGGTTCCAGAGCCCCATGTAAAACGGGAGCAAGATCTCCACTCTCTAGCCCTCCCAACCAAGACGATATCTGAAGCTTAAATGAGATACATGATGAGCTAAGTTGAAATTAGACTATATTTTGGCCATAGATGATGAAAAATTCTCCTGAAAAGAGAAAATGAGGTGTGACCTTTAAAATCAATGAATCCAGTTGTATGCTATGGCATGAGAGCACTCTATACTTCCCCTCAACCCAGTTGTCAGACTTCTTCCATGCCCTTCCTTCAGGGCCAGGGTGAAAGGTTAGACCACGCACTGCAGATAAGTTGGAGAGAAGCAGCGTTGGTTGCCACGTGGGCATCCCTGTCTTTGTGTAACATACCTGACCTGGAATCATTCTTCGGGAAAGGTGGCTAGGGTCGCTTGGACAAGCCTATCACAAAAACATACAATCAGGGCCTGTTCAGTACATTTAGTGGTCAGGGAGTCAGCCCTGTTTGCCCTGTTAGAACCATGATTTTTCATTCACCCAGTTGTTGCCAGATGCTATTGAATTGGCCCCTAATTTAGCATGACCCCACACACAATGGAGAAAATGCTGCCTTCTTCTGCACCATCCCCATGATCAGCATGCATCAAACCATTGGGAATCATAGGGTTGTCAATGGCTGATTTTCAGAAATAACTATTCAGACCTTCCTTCCTAATCCATTTGAGTCTGGAAACATCACTGAAACCTGCTCGACATCACAGCAGCACACAAGCCTCCACTGACAGACAGGTGCTGGCTATGACAATGGTTGTCAACCTTCCTAATGCCGTGACCCTTTAATACAGTTCCTCAGGTTGTGGTGACCCCGTATGTGGGTGTATCTGCATGTGGGTAGACCTGCCTGGAGATGGATAGAGGAGTGGTGTCTTGGTTCCTAAGACCATCGGAAATATGGTCCTAGGCGACCCCTGTAAAAGGGTCATTTGACTCCCAAAGGGGTCACTACCCACAGGTTGAGAACCCCTGGTCTATGAGGTTCATTGCCTGGGACTCTAGACCATTTCTCCTACATCTCCCTGTCATTGAGTTGATGCTGATTCATAGCAAGCCTGTAGAACAGAGTCACACTACCTGCTGGGAATTTCTGAGACTGTAATGGGAGTAGAAAGTACTATCATTCTTACTCCGAGGGGCTGGTGGTTTTCAACTGCTGACTTTGCAGGTCACAGTCCAACTCCTAACCACTGCACCACCGGGGCTCTGGTCTCCCACACAGAAGGCAAGAATCCTACCACCGAATCACCGCTGCTCTCTATTCACCCATGACCATGAGCCTTGGCTGCTGTTTTTGTCAACCTTTCCAGATTGCCTCCCTTATTATTTCCCGATGCAACCATCTCTCCTCAGCTGTTACTCTCTCAGACCTTAGATTCCGCCCTTTTCATTCTCTCTATGGCATCTATTAGGACAAGATGTACGTCTCTTTTTCCTACCCCAACCCTGGGTGACTGGCTCATGACTCGGCTTTGAGATTGTTCTTCCTGGTTAGTAGTATTTTTCTTTCACCGATTAGGTCTCTGTATTTGGGAAGTTCACTCTTGCTCTCCGCACCCCGACCCCCCACTCCACCCACCAGCCATGAACGCCGTACCCTTGAAGAGTGATGTGATGCTCCTTGCCTGGTGCTGTCATGATGAACTTTATGGGTCACCTTGGCGAGACTATGGGTCTCAATGATTTGGCCGAAAACTACTCTAGTGGGTACGCCAGAACATAAAGAAAAGCAAAATCCTTGCAACGTACTCAATAAATGACATCACAAGAAACTGTAAATAAATAGAATTTGTTCAGGATTTCGTTCATCTTAGATCAGCAATCAATACACAAAGAAGTACCAGCCAAGATATCGCAAAGGGAAAATCTGCTATAACATTCCTTTCTGAAGTTTTAAAAGGCAAAAATGTCATTTTGAAGGCATCCTTGACCCAATCTAGGATCATTTCAATTACCTCATGTGCATGCAAAAGCTGAACGATGAATAAGGAAGACAGAAGGATCAATGCATTTGAATAATGGTGCTGGCAAAGAATCCTGAACACCATGAACCGCCAGAAGAATGGGGAAAAAAATCAGTCTTAGATTCGTATAGCCAGAATGTTCTTTAGAAATGAGGATGGGGAGACTTTATGATCACTGACTTTAGACATGACATCAGAATGAACCACTTCTCAGAGAAGGACAGCATGCTTGGCAGAATAGAGAGTTAGCAAAACGAGGAAGACAGTCAATTAGATGGTTTAACACAGTGTCTGTTACAGATTATAGCCGTGATTTTGAGAATGGCACAGGGCCAAGCAATGTTTTGCTCTGTTATACATGTCAATGGTGCTGTTACACATAAGGTCATTATCAGTTGGGGGAAACTAAGTCAACACCTAAGAACAATGATTGTCCAGTTGTTGTCATGGAGTAGTTGCATGTGATTGAGTTGAACTTGAGTATCACAGATAACTTTCCATAAATAATGTAATGCAATATAACATCATCACTGTCCATAGTAGAACTTCATGTATTATATCAGTAAGTTGATATAGTCCACCACTAGTGTAGGTAGACTTTAAACTTCCTCACTTCTGAATTATAAAAATGCCAGCACAGATATAGAGACACACACCCAGGGGAAGAAAGATGACCTGTAAGGAGTAGCTACAAACAAGGGAAAACCAGAGATCACCAACAGACACCAGAACTAGACAGAAGTCTTCCCCAAGCAATCAGCATGGCCCCGACCTTCAATTTGGAATTCCAGTATCCTGAACTGGATATACAGTATACATGCTGTATAAAACTACCTACCTGTTCTACTGCACCATGGGACACTAGGACCCTAACAGTTACCTCTGCCTTCTGCTCCCACATAATTGTGTTTCTACTCCAAAGAGGTCTGTCCCAAATTTAGCATCAAGATGGTTTACCCTTGCAAAGCAATTTTCATCTCCATTGGGCCAACTCCTTTAGATTTCATTCTCCAAGCAGAATGGGCACACCATTTGTTATGAATAGAATTGTGTCCTTCAAAAGTATGTGTTGCAAACCCTAACCTCTGTATCTGTGGTTTTAATCTAATTTGGTTGTCTTTGTTATGCTAATGAGGCAGCATTAGTGTATGGTGTGTTTGACTAGATCTCTTCTGAGATATAAGAGATTGAATGAGTATAAAGGGGAGACAGAAGGACACTGATGCCAAGCCACATGGAGATCTTCAAGGAATTAGGAGGTAGACATTGAAGAGATACTGACCTTCCTTTCGATCTGTCTCAGAGAGGAAGCCTTCCCATGTCTTATTTGAGACTTCTAGCTTCCTAAATTGTGAGAAAATAGTTTTTGTTCTTTTTAAAGTCATTTAATTGGGGTATTTTTGTTATAATAGCCCTAGATAGCCAAGACACCATCTGTTGCAGGCAGCCATCAAGAGTTTTGGTCCAGCAAAGGTGACATAAAACCTTAATGAATGCACCACCATGTGGCTGTTGATTCAGCACCTTTGTGACGTACCCACAAAATTGGAAGAGATGCTCTGGGAGTCTGGGCAGAAGGGGAGAACTTGAAAATTCAAGCCTGCTTCTAAGCATCTCATGTGGGCCTGAGGTCCTCTTCTGTAAGCAGAAACCCAAAACTAGCCTGAGGTGCTGTGTGGCAGTGCATGGCGAGTGACCCCAAATACAGGAAGACTAGTCCAAGAAGGTATTGGGAACCTTTTGTACCTGTCACTTCTTATCAACCAGCAGGAAGGCGCCCCAGGCTCTGTTGCAGATCCTCTCACCCTATGCTGTCTCAGCCCCAATCCTTTCCCACCAGGCTCGTCAGGATGAACTCACCAGTGGACACCATGTCAAAAAGCACTGCCTCTTCTGCATACTCCCAGTGGCTCACATCCCACTCTACATTGTATTTGATATTGGAGTACTTTTAGGACCCCTTAGTAGAGGTAAGCCCCTTTATAGCAGAATCCACAATGCATTCAGGTTTGTGCCCCGCTTTGAACCTGGACTCCCTGCAAAGTAAGAGTTCAAAGGCTGCTCAAAAGAACTTAAAGCCTGAATACACACAAGCCTTACTTACGTGCCCAGATGATGACATGTGCGATGGGTGAGGGACACTCAAGTAGTGGAAGGTAAATTCTAAGTGAAGTCTGCCAAATTTCCGTTATGAATGAACTTTGAATTTAGGACTACATGTGTTAGCCTATCTTTTTGGATTAGAGTATGTACTAATGTTTTCCAACTGGGAGGCACCAGAATGATCCATGGGGTGGGGGCACTTCAAAAGCAAATACCAACACTTGATCTTTGATTAAGAGCTAAGGTACAAACGTTTTTAGTTACCAAGGGGATGGTGAGTAATTGTTTGTTGAACTGTTTGTTTAAACTAAAATAAATAAGTCAGATCGGTCACCATGAAGAACCTCCTAAGTGATGGGGATGCAGGGCAGCTGTGTTCGGCCATGTCCCATCCTTTCCTGCCTCCCTTCCCTTACCCCTCAGCCTTGCTTTGGCACAGCGGAGAAATGAATGCATCGGGAAATCTCCATTTTGTTAAAAATAAATAAACAAAAAAAAAGTTGGGGCTGGAGTGGGGCTGCGGGGGAGAGAAATAAGCTGAAGAAGGAAGCAGTACATGGGGTCCTGATGGCTAGCACCCTGGGGGCTCCAGATCCCCAGAGACCAGGCAAGAGCACACATGCACACCACCACACAGGGGCATGAGAAGGCGCTGGAGAGAGGCAGGCCCTCAGTGACTCAGGGGTGTCTTCTGAATCAAGGTCAGAGGAAGCTGCCCCTTTTGGCCCTGTCCCCTGGAGTCAAAAGCCTGGCCAATGCCTAGTCCTCTCATGGGACCCCTTCCACAGCAGACCCGACTCCTGGCTGTGAGTACTCTTCTCCCTGCTGATCCTCAGGGTCAGCTCTCCTTCCTGGATGGCGAGGACCAAGGGCACATAGGGATGCCCCAGCCTCCCCCACTGCTGGAGCCAACCTGTCCCACAGCCAGTACTGCCTTCTCCTACTTCCTGAGATCTCGAGAGAGGCAGGGGGTAGGGGCGCCAGAAAGCTGGGGCAGGTCAGGGGGGGGCGGGAAGGGGCAAAGGAGAGGGGCAGCCAAATACTAGAGGGGACAAGACATCCCGTATCATCGCAATGGGAGGCACTATTCTTGAGTGGAGAAGCAGGGCAGTCATGGGCGTGGAGAGGGCAGCAGCTGCGGCGGGCGCCCACGACAGGTTCTTGAAATCATCCAGGTTGAATTGTTTGTTTTTTCAAAAGAGGGCTGTTTGGAAACTTACGGTGTGGACTGACTCGCTTTTTCACAGTCTCTTGAACCAGAACCCATCCAATAACACAGGACATCAAGATTGGAGGAAGGCTTAGTAACGACTTGCAATATGTAGATGATACAACTTTCCTTGCTGAAAATGAGGACGTGAAGCACTTGCTGATGAAGATCAGGAATAACAACTCAATGTCAATAAAGACCAAACTCCTCACAGCGGGGCCATATGCGACATCATGACGGATAGAGAAAGAACTGAAGTTGTCAAGCATTTTGTCTTGTTTATATCCACAATCGATGCTCCTGGAAGCGGCAGTCAAGAGATCAAAAGAAGTGCTGCATTGGGTAAATGTGCTGCATAAAAACCTCTTCAGAGTCTTGAAGAGCAATGATGCTACTTTGAAGACTAGGGTGCACTTGACCCAAGCCATGGCATTTCCCATTACCTCACATGCATGTGGAAGTTAGACATTGAATAAGGAAATCTGAAGAAGAATTGATGCATTTGAATTATGGAGCTGGAGAAGAATATGGAG
>NW_022111357.1:40510962-40512781 GCF_000313985.2 Echinops telfairi
AATTTATAAATTATTAAGGGTTCATGGAGGGGTGGAGAGGGTGGAGGGAGGGGGAGGGGAAAAAAGGAAAATGAGCTGATTCCGGGAACCCAAGAGGAAAGCGAATTTTGGGAATAATGAGGGCAACAAATGTATAGGTGTGCTTTACACAATTGATATATATATAAAGATCGGTGTGTGCAAACCACTTCCTACACCCACGACTGCAGGGAGTGTCCAGCTAGCCATGGGAGACCAATGCCCAGTATGGAAGCTTCTCCTGCTTTGACTCTTTTCTGTGTGAGTAAAGCCGCCGGTGGCGCTGGGTCATGTTTTGACTGGTGACCTCAACAGCTGTGGGCAGTGGACTGGCTTGTCTGTCTCTCGGCGCTGCCCCTGGTGGCAGGCACTGTTAAGCTCTTTACTCTTCTGCGTGTCCTGGGTGTCCCCTTGGAGGAATACACTATCATATTGCAAAGACGAGTTTTGTAATGCCAACCCTTACTAAACAGAGCACGACAACGTAAAGCAAACTACAGCTTGAGGGACACAGTTGATAGAATCGTAACAGCTTCCCCAAGGCTGGGGCGATGGAGAAGGTGTACAGAGACTCCGCTGAGTCCAAATCGCTGTTCACTCGCCTTGTCGTCTATCCCTTATCTCCTGCCACTTGCAAATGATGACTAACCAGAGCGAATGGGCTCATGCTGAACCCTACAGATGCTGATTATGCCCTTGAGAAAGGCAGGGAAGACTCAGGCAGGGACGTGGGTGGGTGGATCTGCACACACAGAGATCCAAGCTTGGAGCCCCAGAAAGTTAATTAGTTTTCTTTCCTTTCTATGTGGACTGAGAGGAAGGCTGGCTGGAGTCCACATTGAATATCGTCCACCACATTCCTGTATACACCCAGCCTAATTTAATTTTGAAATTGCATTGGAAAAGTGTGAAAATACCAATGGCATGGCGTCATTTAAAAAGCCCATTATCTCCAAGTTGCCTGCCAATAAAGAATGATCTGGCTGTGAAGCCCCCGTATCAGGTTTGGCTCCAAATGAGAGTACATTCTTTAAGTTACCCGCCCCACTCGGTCACAGTGGTTAATAGAAAGAACGTGCCCTGGAACAGATATTGGGCAGCAATTTATCTGGGCCCCCAGGAGATTAATCCTTTGTTAGGAGGAAGCCGGTTCCAAATTAGAAGCCAGGGTTCTGGGATTTCATTCTTTATCTAGGAGATGTCCTACCCACCATCACTTAGCAGGCACACTTTTCCCCACAAGCAGGGTTTGGAAAGAGCAAAAGAAATAATGCGCGAATGGAATGAAGTGACATTGCACAGTAATTATTTTTCCTCCTGGAATTTATTGCAAACGAGTTGTCAGGCTTCGGGAAGCTTCAATTTTGCACCATCAACTTTCAGCATAAAATATTAGGGGAAAATGGTTTATATCCTCTGATCAGACTCTTGTAGGGCTATAATTCTCTTGATGCCAATTAGAATTGGACAAATCAACCAGGGTGAGATACCAACTGACCCCTGTTTCCCCTGAATCTCTAGTAAAAATCCCAGTCGTGCCTTTAATAATGGCTAAGGAGGCCTAATTTAAGAAGTTGTGTTGTGTTCTTTTTCCACCATGCATTACCAAGATTTGATTAGAACTATATTCTCCTGTTATACACACACACACACACACACACACACACAAGCAACTGCAACACCACCAGGGAATTCTGAGTACTCTCAGAAATCACATTCAGCCCCTAAAATGCTATGTGATGCAAATTAATTTACTGGATAGATATATTGCAATAAAGTAGGCTATAAAGTGAACATCTGT
>NW_022111357.1:40513462-40526891 GCF_000313985.2 Echinops telfairi
CAGTTTTGGACATAGAAAGCTTGCAGGTTTTATGGAAACAGCCAAGGAAACCTCACTGCCTGAAAACCATCGGAGGGAACACATTCAGAGAGCTGAAGAAAAAGAATCACCTGCTAAGAGCCCAAGGTCCCCATGATGGTTAGGAAGGAGCAGAGGCCGAGCAGGTTTGGGCTGCAGCGAGCACTGTGAGGAAAAGCAGGAGTTGAGCTGACAGAGATACGGGTGAAACTCTTTTTAGGAAGTCACTGCTATCCTGATTGAAGAAAGGCCTGGTGATTTATGTTGGAAAAACCAGCCACTCAGATCTTATGGAGCACAGTTCCACTCTGGCACACATGAGGTCATCAAGAATCTGAGCCAACTCCGCAGCAACGGGTTTGTTGGGTTTATTACCCTGATACCAAAATCAGACAAAGACAGCCCAAGAAAAGAAATTACAGGTCAATAGCCTAATGAATATAGAAGCAAACATTTTCAGTCATGTCCTAGTAAACTGAATCCAGCACTGTTTAAAAAGAATCTATGGCCAGAGATGCAAGGTTGGTTTGATATCAGAACATCAGTGTGACACGGCACGAGAATGACATGCTCACCTGGATAGAGGCAGAAAATGCATTGGAGAAAGCCCAGAATTATTTATTAATCATAAAAACACTCAATGCACAAGACATAGAAAAAATTCCGCATCTGATCAAAAGAATTTACCCAAAAAAACTCACAACAAACATCACACATAATAGTGATGCTTTCCTTCTAAAGTCAGGAACAAGACAAGGATGTCTACTGTTCCACTGCTAGTCATCATTATCGTGGAGCTTCTAGCAAAGGAAATTAGGCAATGGAAATAAATAGTAGGTATTTATATTAGAAAGGGAAAAGTAAAATACCCCTATTCACAGATGACATGATCTTATGTATAGAAACACCTAGAAGATTTACTTTAAAAAAAAGAGAAATAACAATGGAATTAATAAATTCCATAATGTTGTAGAATAGATGATGACTATACAGAAATAAATTGTACTTCTATATACTTGCAATGAAATCAAGAAACTAGTCATAATCCCATCAAAAAGAAAAAAATACTTGGGAACAAATTGAGTGAACTGCAAGCTATCAAGTATTGTTTAAAGACATTAAAGAGATGCTAAATAAATGGAAAAACTTTCCATAATCAGGATCAAATGAATTAACACTGTTAATTGGCAATAATTCCCAAACTGCTCTACAGATTCAATGCAATCCCTTTCAGAATCCCAACTGACTGCTTTGCTTTGTAGAAAATGGCATGCCAATTCTAAAATTCGCGTGGGATTGCAAGGGACTCAGAATAGCTAAAACAAGTTTAAACAACCAATAAAGTAAGAATACACACATGTCCTGATCTCAGAACTGACTACCGAACCATGGTAATCAAGACAGTGTGGTACTAGGGCAGGACAGACATCTTAACAAAATGAGAGTCCAGTTGTAAGCCCATTCATGTATAACCAACTATTCTCCAACCAGGTGTCAGAATCATTCAGCTAAGGAAAAGAAGCATCTCTTCAACAACAGTGCCACGAGAATGAGGTATCCACTGCAAACGAATGGAGCTGGACCATGACCTGGCATTATATGCAAATGTCATGGAGCAAATTATGTCAAAGACCTAAACTACGGACAAAACTGCAGATCTTTTGGAAGAAATCATAGGAGTAAAACTTCCTGTCATTGGATTTGATAAAAGATTCTCAGATATGATACTGAAAGCTTCAGCAACAATAGAAAAAGTGGAAACACTGAAGTTTATTAGAATTTATAAATTTCATACTTCGAATGACACCATCAAGACAGTGAAAAAATAGATTCCGGCAGAACAGCAGGAAATACGTGTAATTCATAGATCTGTTTAGAGACCAGTATCTAGACTATGTAAAGAACTCTTGCAAAATTATTATAAAAAAGTCAAATGACCTAATTTTTTTAAATGGCCAAAAGGATCAGAATAGACATTTCTCCAAAGAAGCTCATAGCCAATAAGCGCATGAGATAAAGCTCACCGATAATATCGATTGCTGTTGATGCTGTTAGGTGTCATCAAACCAATTGTGACTGATGTTAGTGACCCCGTATGACAGAGTACAGTTGCCCCACAGGAAGTTCTAGGCCGTCGTCTTTGCAGAAGCCAATCACTAGGCGTTCCTCCTGTAGAGTCACTGGGTGAATTTAACTGCCAGCCTTTTGATGAACAGTTTAGTGCTTTGCAGTTGTGCCACCAAGGCTCATAAAAAGAGGAAAGCAACAGGTGTTGACAAGGATATGCAGAAACTAGATCCCTCATCCACTGATGGCCAGAATGGGAAGAGATACAGCTATTACAGGACCCTGGTGGTGGAGTGGTTGTGTATGGCTGCGATCCAAATGGACCCAGTCAATTCCAACTCCTTAGTACCCTACGGGGCAGTATAGAACTGCATCTAAAGAGTTTCAAGGCTATGTGTGTGTATAGAAACACCGATGAGATTTACTTTTGTAAAAAAGAAAAATATTATATGCTCCTTTATAGAAGCAGATTGCCACATCTTTATTCTGTTGACGAGTTAGTGGCTGTGAACAGCTAACCTTTCAGTTAGGGGCCTAGCCATTTACCTACTGAAATCTCAGGCTCCTAGAGTTACCATACGACCCAGTAGAGAAACAATGAAACAAACAAAAACATGTTCATGAATATACATTAATATTTATAGCACCATTATTTATTGTAGTCAAAAGGTAAATATAACCAAAATATCCATCAAGGAGTAAATGGGTAAATAAAATGTAGTCTATCCCTACAGTGGAGTATTATTCAGACATAAAGAAAAATGATACATGTTACAACATGGATGGACCTTGACAACATGGTGCTAAGAGGGGAAAAAGCACATCACACACACATGCACACACATGCACACACACACTCATGTTTGCATGATTTCATTATTTTGAACTAACTGTCCAGACAAACAAAACTCTAAAGACGAAAGGCATGGTGTGCTTATGGAGGGGTACGGGTGAAAGATGGGAGAGTGGGTTGAATGCAGATGTGGGGCTGGGTGAAGGGTAAAATGTGGAGGCAGAAGGATGATTGCTCAAAAGTGTGGAGTTTGTTTTTGAGCTGACGAGAATGTTCTAAAATTGACTTTGGTCATGGATGTATGGTGCTGTGAATATACCAAAACACATTGATTTCTGTCCACTTTAAATGGGTAAGCTGTAGGGTTGTGGATTAAATCTAAATAAAGCTGTTATAAATAATGACAACAAACGATAACAGAGTGGAGACACATTAGGCCTTATGGGTCACTGCTGAGAGCTGGCTTTTCTTCTGAATAAAAAACACAGTTGAATGACATGATCCCACTCACACTTGAAACAAGCCCTGTATTCCAGCTCCCACCCTCCACTGGAAATAGAGGCAATGATCTTCAAGGTCTTCCTCATGGATCGAAAGTCCCAATCCTGCTATTGTCTTTCAATGTACGTGAGGTCATACAGTATTTGTTCTTTTGTGATTGCCCTGTCTCACTCGACCTGATGTCTGAGCTCCATCCGTATATCAGGACCACGTTTCTCTTTCTATCGGAGTCGTATTCCATTGTGGGTAGAGACCACATTCGTCATCCATTCATCTGTTGATGGGCGTCGAGGTGCTTCCCACCTCTGGGCTGTGAAGAACAGTGCTGCAATGAGTTGGTTCACACATGCCTGTCATGCCGCTCCTTTCAAGTCTCATGGATATAGTCTTAGATGTGGGATTTCGGGAAGTTCTAGTTTAACTTTTTTGAGGAAATGCCACTCTGTTTCCCACAAGGACGGTACCATGTTGCATCCCCATTAGCAATGTTCTCCACATCCTTTCCCCCATGTGATTTTCTGATTCTTGTTCATTTATTTCCTCTTCACCGTCCTAAGATAAAGGAGCTATAGCGGTGTCATAGGTTGTGAGTGGGGCTGCTAACTCCAAGATCAGCAGTTCAAGGCCATCAGCCACTCTATCAGAGAAAGATGAGGTTTTCTGCCCTTAGTAATAAAAAATAAAAATTTAACCTGATGCCAGGAGCTTAAGTGGAGAACAAATGTTTTGAGAATGACGAGGGCAATGAATGTACAAATGTGCTTTACACATTGATGTGTGTATGGATTGTGATAAGAGTCGTATGAGCCCCTAATAAAACTGTTAAAAACATAATAAAAATAAAAGTGTATACCCTCAGCAACCCAAAGGGGCAGTTTTACTCTGTCATGTGGGGTGAATGTGCATGAGAGTGAGCTCCGTGGCCGAGAGTACCTAGTCATTACAGCACCCTAAGAAAACAGAAGCGAAATGCGACCACATCATGGTTTCTATTTGCATCTTCTTGGTGACTAAAGACAGGGACTATCTTTCCACTGTGTTTGCTGACCCTTGGAGTGTCTCTAGGGAAGCACTTCTGCCAGCGGCCACCATAAAAGCTTGTCTTCTCCAGTGGGGTTGCTGCTGACCCCTGCGATGCCGGATACTTCCTCCTGTTTCAGTTCTCTCTCTGTGAGAGGATGAATATTTTTGTTTGTTTGCGTGTATGTGTGGCATGCAAGAAACAGGTAAAACAAATGAAGTATTTTGACCAGGATGACGTGATAGCTCATCTTTAGCCCATTTTTGAGTAGAATAGTAGACCCATCAAGAACTGTCTTGCCTGGTAGCTCTTTCTTCTAAGAAAGGTCCCAGAGAAGGACTTCATGTTCTATTTTTTTCCCTTGGATCTTTATAGAATCACAAAGTGGGTGGTTTATAAATCACAAGAATATTCTCTTCCAGTTCTGGAGGCTATAAATAGCCTTAGCAGGGCATTGCTACCTCTGGAGACTGTAGAAGACCCTAGCTTCCCTCTTCCAGCTAGGGTAGCCCTAAGAACTCTTTGGTTCATGTCCACATCTGTCGGGGGAGGTCAGGCTGCAGTAGTTGGAGCTCACATCCTACTGATACTGGTCTCTATCAGTTGAGCCAGGAACAAGTCAAACTGGCTCTGTGACATCCAAAGGTAAGCTGCCATCCTAATTCTAGGATCCGCCCATCTTGTCACAGGTATACTCCCAATCCCTCCTCTTCCTATTGTGTGTATGTCCCTAGACCACCCCCTCTCATTGCTGGATAACCTATAGTGCAACCCCTTCCTGTGACATATGACTTTACCTGTAATTAGTGGGCTTGCACACCCCCAAAAGGTATATAGGCCTGGGCTAGCAATAGAGCTCTCTCTGGCTGGTCTCTCCCTCTCTCCTGTCCTCCCCCTCTCTCCTGTCCTCTCTCCCTTGTCCCCTTTCCCTTCCCCCTCTCTCCATGAGGACCACCAAGCAGGGCTGAGGTGAGCAAAGCTACCATGCAATGTGTCTGACTGCATTATTGTAATATCTCTCCTCTACCTCTCATGCTCTCGATGACTTTAATATAATATTTATATATCTCAACCGTACAATTGTGCTTACTGAACCCATGGGTAGTAGGGGTGGGGGGCTGGCACATCCAATCCCTGACTCTGCTTTGCATGACCTCCTCTCTGTTCTCCTGTTCTTACAAGGACGCCAGTCAAATTTGATTAGGACCTAGTCAATTCCAGTATGGCCCTTTCTTAACATTCATTACATTTGCAAACACCCTATTCCCAAACAAGTTTACACCCATAAATATCAGGGACTAGAAACTCAGCCTCTCTTTTCTGGGAACACAGAAACCCATGGCCCTTTTTTTCTGTGGGGGATGGATTTAGTCAAGGGGAAGAACTTGGAGGTGGAAAATATGGACATCCTCCGACCCTTTCACAACGGTTCATCCAAGGCAAAGTGAAGGGCACGAGGGCTATTCCTTTTCTAAACATTTGTTGTTCTTAGCTGAAAAACAAGTATAATAATAGCATGCAGCCAGCAGAATTCTTGTGAAGCCTAAATCTAATAATGCACATCAACCATTCAGTGCAACACCTGCACCCATAGCCTTCCCACGCGAGTCACTAGACTTAATGCCTTCTTGTGCTGCCTCATCAACTCAAACACATCCATTCTTGATGCACGTCCATTACGGTGCTGGGAGGGAATATGGAAAGTACCAGGCGAACAACACACTAATCTGCCTTGAAAAAGTACAGCCAGAATGCTCCTTGGAAGCGAGGATGGTGACACTTGGTCTCATTTGCTCAGACATTGTCTCAGGAGAGACAAGTCCCAAGGAAAGGACAGCAGGTAAATGAGAGGGTCAGTAAAAAAGAGGAAGACCCTTGAGGTCATGAATTGACACCATGGTTGTAACAAGAAGCTCAAACATGACACCGATTTGACAGTGGTGCAGGGCCACGCTGTCTTCTGTGCTCTGGATGTAGGGTCACCAGGACTCCAACCTGGAGAGGGGGGACCCAGAAGCAACAGCAATAACTGAGCGGAGCCCGTTGGCTGCATCTGGCTGCTGTGCTGCTGGCCCACTGCCAGCTGTGAAATCTGGGGTCATGTGCTGTTGAGATATTTTTGTGAGTAGAAGTGGCAGTGGACTTGGAATTGTGTGGATCCATCTCATTGAGGGAGGTCCCCTCATGTTTACCGATCCTCTAACTCATCAAACATGAGAAGGATCCCCCCAATTCATCAGTCCACCCTCCCTCCACCAATTTATGAAAATGTGTTACAGCAGCCCCAGAAAAGAGAGACCTCATATAAGTCTCTCCTCTCATGGGGGAAGAGTGGATCCAACGGCACTTGAACGCAATTAAAACCAAGCTGGGGGGTGAATCTGAGAAGAGTGCATGATGCTGACTCTTTATGTTGTCTCTCATCTGCCCCAGCTTCCAAGCCCCTTGTTCTTTTACAGTAAACTGTCTCAGATGTGCAGGTTGGGGGCTCTCTGGGATGACACCTTACATGTTTTGAATGGGGGTCTGTGTTAAATGTCTTCCTGCCTCCTGTTCTGCATGTTTACCTGTCAGATGACGTCGAAGCAATAAGCGCGGAGCCACCACCAGCAAACAGGGCTGCCAGTTTAGCTCAGTTTTCTGAGCAGCTAAAAGTTTTCCAATGACTCCTGAGCAGAGTAATTTCATTTGCTGTGTAGTAAAGTTAAAAGTAAATTGCGCAAAATTAGTATTGACTCATATTAAGTCATTTATCTCTTTGTGCATTTCAACTCCACATCGGATACAATCATTGCTTAAGCGACTCCACAGCAAATAAAATTACAAGTTAAATCGCATCTTGTGCTGGCTTTCCTTTTCTGGGAAAGAAAGAAACACACACAGTAAAGCTTACAGCAAAACCCACTCTGCTTTCCTGAGAAGGCTGGCTTGTTCTGTTCATGGCACTGAGAGCTAATTGCAAGGCTGTTAGATTTTTTTGCACCTGAAGACAAAAAGCTTTCCTTAATTGCTTGGCAAATGGCTCCCCTGGTTCTGGGGAGGCAACAGGGGCTGCATGCTGGTTTTACCAACTCAGGCAGTAGGCTGGTGCATGCACACCACTTACAGACATGCGTCCAACCTGGCTAAGTCACCATTTAGCAGTGTGCCTGGAGAACTGCCTTCCTCCAGCGCTTTCTGTTATTTCCCATCTACCTTCCCATCTCTCTCTGGGGACAGGGTTTCAGAAAAGCAGAGCATCTCTGAATGGCACGCAGGTCTCCAGAAGCCAAAGCCACAGAGGTTGATGTAGTCCAACAAGCGTGAATGTGCACATATATGCACATGCATGCGCACTGGACAGGATTCCAACTCACGGTGGCCTTGTGTCTTACAGAGTGCAGTTCCTCCCAAGGTCACCAGATCTTTCAACTTCATTGTTGCTAAACTCACTGCCATTGAGTTGATTGTGACACACGGTGACCCTATAGGGCAAGGTAGAACTGCCTTATGGATTAGGAGTTGGGCAGCTAACCGCCCAGTCAGCAGTTTGAAACCGCCAGTCATTCTGCAGGAGAAAGATGAGATTTCTACTTCCCTGAAGAGGGACAGTCGTGGAAACTCACAGGGGCAGTTCTGCCCTGACCTATAGGGTTGCTATGAGTCAGAATTCAGTCAATGGCAGTTGAGCTTGGTGAGTTTAACCCTTCACATTATTAGAAAGCCTCCTTTTTGACCCATAGAGTGGCTACTGTTTTCAAATTGCTGACCTTTTAGGTTAGTCATCGTGTGTCAATAATACCTTGGGTGACACCCACTGATACACAACAGTAGTGGCCAATAGCATTTAGCCCATCCTCCCAAAGCCCAGACCATGTCTGATATCACCACCCCTTCTTGCTGACAAGCCAGCGAAGCATCCAGGACACTGTTTTCTGGAGCTGTCAGTGAATGTGACACCAGGCCAGTTCTGCACACAGAACGAATTCAATGCTCTCAAGAAACAGTGTGACTCTCTGGAGTCATGTCCTCAACCCTTTTGTGACTTTGCCATCAGAACCCAGGTAAGAGCCCCTTTCCTGTCTGCATGGACAGAGGAAGCCGGGACTATCCATGCTTGCATCAAAGTCCAGAAAAAGAGGATTTTAGAATGTCACACAGCTCTGCCGTGACCCACCATGGCGGGACCCCCATCTTCACTGAGACTTGCCAAATTACTTTCGGAGCAAAAGTCCTCGGATCGTGCACATGATTAATGCCCTAGGCTGCATTAGACAAACTAATGAAGATTCAACCCTACCCAGAAGTCTCAGAAGAAAGGCCTGGCCAACTATTTTGGAAAAACTTGCCATTGAAACACCGTAGAGCACCTTTCTACTCCTTCCCACGTGAAACTGTCAGGAATGCCAGTAGCCTGCGCGGTAATTGGTTGCGGATCCAGGGATTAGAGGGGAAATACCGTGGGGTTCCATGGCTTCGTGTTTTGCGATGAAGTCTCTTTGTTCATCTCGCTCACCTGGTGAACCATACTGTTTTTAGACTCATTTCTGAGATCAGTTCTTCTAGAAATCCTTTCTGATTGCTTCCTTCTCTTTCTCACCTCACATCCTCCTGCACATGGCTCGGGTCTCAGACCATCCTGCCTTTACTCACCTCTTTTGATACTTTATCAAAAGTATCAACTATACATCATACGCACACACACTTTTCCAAATGAGAACATATGAGCAAAGTTTGTGGCCATTATGAATATCTAATATGTGTGCAACAGAGTGAATTATGAGATGCCTGCTCATAATATTTAATGACCTCATTGCATATGCATGTCAGGTGCAATATGCCTATACATTTTCATTAACCCAACATGTACACGTATTCATTGAAATCATCATTTTCAACTTCATCATATTGCATCAAATAATTTTACTCATGCCACACATGAGCACTTGAAGTAGGAATCTATTTCCCATCTGACTAGCTGAGTCATGAAGGCTTTGGAATCTGGTTGGATTCTGTCGTTGGCTATCTTATAGGAAGCCACATGTTCCATTTGCATAACAATGGATGGCTTTCTTCATCCTCCTATAGGGGAATATTAATGATCTCCATGCATTGTGTTGCTTTTTAAAGCCATCTTTAAAAGGTTTTTACAATGGCACATGGTACTTGAAATTGTAAGGCCATGCTCCAAGAATAATTACACAATATGTTAAATCTCTGTCTCTTTCTTTTTGTACAAACTGATTCCATTGTGTGGCCTCTGGCAGCATCCAAAACGAGCATTGATTGAGGTCACTTCAGACTAATGTGTCTTTCCCCAACGCCCAGAATTCTGTGGTTCAAAATGAAAAAGACACAGCATTCACTTGCATTTGTTTCTTGGGCTACAAGAAAATGAACCGCAATAGAAACACACTATCTCATGGTTCTAGGGGCTAGCAGTTCAAACTCAGGGTCTAGGTTGAATTGATTAGGCTCTCCAAAGCATCCAGGAGAAATTAAAAGCCCAACTCACTGCCATTGAGTTGATGCCAACTAATAGTGACCATATAGGATAGGGTAGAATTGCCCCTGTAAGTTTCTGAGAATGTAACTGTTTACCCGTGTAGAAAGCCAAATCTTTCTCCTGTGGAGTGGCTGGGGGATTTGAACTGCTGAACTATTTCCCCAGGCCCACTGCATAACCACTATGCCACTAGGGTCTTTCTTTATTATTCCGACTCTTAGTAGGTCTGGGTGTTCCACGGCATGTAACTACATCATAGCGACACCATTGACATCATTGATTCTTCTGTCTGTTCATACAGCTTTTTGCCTCTTTTAAAGGACCCCAGGGTAAAGTTCTAAACACAACGATATTGCTTCGATGACTAAGGTGCCCCGAGGCATTTTCAATCACCTTATATGCATATGAAAGCCAGACAGTGATAAAAGGAGAATTGACTCATTCAAATTGTGGTATTGGCAAAGAATATTGGCTATACCATGGACTCCCAAAAGAACAGACCAATCTATAAAGCCATAATGTTCCTTAGAAGCATGGGTGACCAAACTTTGACTCAGTTTGGACACTTCATCAGGAGGGTCCAGTTGCTAAGGAAAGGCAGCATCCTTGGTTCCGTCGAGGGTCAGTGCAGAGCCAGAGCTCCTCCGTGAGGTGGATTGACACCTGGCTGGAACAATGGGCTCCAACAGCAAGGACCCTGAGGATGGCTCAGGACCTGGCATGGATACAGAGCCCGCCCAACCATATCTAACCACTCAAATCAGATGAAGAGCCCAATATGATTTCCTGTAAATTTCAAGGATGAAATCTCTGCCGACTCTTTCTAAAGGAGCTCTTGTTCACGGTTACTAGGAATGAAGACTTTCACATAATGTGGGGAAGACAAATCCAGGTCAGCATGCCTGAAGACGAGAGGCATTGTAAGGATTTGAATACAAACAACATTCTCTTAATAAAGAACATTTGAGGGGGAAAGATGAAACTTTTCTGGAGGAAAATACTATGGGTGAGGAGGAGGATTTTTGTGGTTGTTGTTTACATTGCCATCTCCTCCATAGGAGGGGAAACGCGAAGTATGTAGTGTGTGTCTCACCTGTGAAGGGGCTATCTGACATTGCCTAGGTCAAGGTGACCTGACTAAGAAATCCGTTCATATTGTTGAACAGTGAGGGCAGTTTGCTCTTTCTGGAACCCAGCCAAGGTGAAGACATGGTGCCCACAGTCCAGTCCACCTTCATAGCTGCCCCGCTGCTATTTCCCCAGGTCATCTGTGTAACTCTGACCCCACACTTCCAGAGCCATCAGAAAATCCGACTCTCAGCAGCAGCAGAGCCCAGGGACCCTAGATCTCCCCCTACACCTGCACAGGGACGCACGTTCGATGAATAGGTCTATTTTTCTAGTGAATCAGTGACAGTTCCATGATCAAATTCTTGCCTTCAATGCAAGAGACTTAGCTTTCATTCCCAACCAGTGGATCCTGTGCCCAGCCCATCTGTCAGTGGTGGTTTGCATGTTGTTATGATGCTGAACAAGTTTCAGTAAGGCTTGCAGAATGAGACTAGGAGGAGAGGCCTGACGCTCTATTTCCAAAAAGCAATCAGCGTAAACCCAACGGGTCACAGCCAGTCGAGGGAATGGCATAGGGCCAGGCAGCCTATCAGTCTGTTGTACTTTCTGAGTGTTTGAGTCCACTCATTGACAACTCGCACCGGTAAAGGTGGTATCTTGCCTGCCATCACTTGCTGATGAGGATCAAGAACTGCAGTCATCGGCGTGGGCCGCAACTCATGGTAAAGAAAACTAAACTCCTCCAAAGTGGACCGATACACACCATCACGACAAACCGAGAAAGCAGTGATATTGTTAAGGATTTCATTTTGCTTGGATACATAATTCATGCTCGTGGAGGCAGCAGGCAAGAGATCAAATGATGCACTGCATTGGGTAAATCTGCCACATGAGACCTCTTTCAAGTGCTGAGAGAAGACATGCCACTTTGATCCAAGCCATGGTATTTTTGATTGCCTCACATGCATGTGAAAGTTGGACCTTGAATAAGGAAGATCCAAGAAGAATCAGTGCATTTGAATTATGACTCTGGTGAAGAACATTGAAAGCCCCATGTTTGCCAGGAGAACAAATCAATCTGTCTTGGAAGTACAGCCTGGATGCTTCTTAGAAGAGGAGCTAGCAAGATTTTGTCTCATGTACTTAGAACACGATATCAGGAGGGACCCATCCCTGGAAAAGGACATCATGCTTGGCAAAGTAGAGGGGCAGAGGACAAGATGGATTGACACAGCAGTTGTCCAATGCGCTGAAACATCAGAACAACTGTGCGGATAACACAGGGCCAGGCAGTGTTTCCTTCTGTTGTATGTAGGGGTCGCTATGAGTCAGAACCCATTTGATAACACTTAGCAAGGACACATTGAGAAGGACCTGGATTTTGCTTGGAGAAGCCCGTGTTGGAGGGATTATGGCTTGTGAATCATTGTGAGGGGTGGCAGGAAGATGATCCGACCCAGGACAGCAAGATCTCACCCTCATTGTGGATGGGTGCTGCACAGTCCTCGTGTGGTGTCCTGAGGTAGCAGGTAAAGGGGCATGTGTGTGCCCATGCACTTTGCCCATTCCTAAGCCCCTCACTGTGGCTGGTTTCCTCTTCAACACGTGTTGCTTGCCAACAGCAGAACCCCTGCATAAGCAAATGCAAAATTCAGAAATTCACTTTCTGTGACACTTGTTCCTAATGTATCAAGTGTACTGGGGCAAAAATCACGCTTGCAAAACAAGCTATAGTAGAACTGACTATAGGATGGGCAGAACAAGGGATATGCATTAATTGCAGGAGAACTTAATCCCTCACGAATCCCAAGTCCTGGAAATCAAGGTAAATGGGACAGTGTGAGAAGTGGGTCCCTTGTGTGCTTGGTGAGGACCAGGAGGTGTACACAATTCACATTGGGTGCGATTCCCAAATAAGCATGGTTAACTTGGGTTTCCTGTGTCCAGGAATCTTTAATGAACTGTGTCACATGTTTTCTACTTGTGTTTCATGGAATAGTTTCACACATTCTTCTTCACACCAATGTTCACTACAGATTAATAAGTAAACACACATAACCCCATGCTGACCTCGCTCATTCACTCACTCACTCATTCACTCACTCATTCATACACTCGCTCACTCATTCACTCACTCACTCATTCACTCGCTCACTCATTCACTCACTCACTCATTCACTCACTCACTCATTCACTCACTCACTCATTCACACACTCACTCATTCACTCTCTCACTCATTCACTCACTCATTCACTCTCTCACTCATTCACTCTCTCACTCATTCACTCACTCACTCATTCACTCGCTCACTCATTCACTCGCTCACTCATTCACTCACTCACTCTTCACCCACTCACTCATTCACTCACTCACTCATTCACTCTCTCACTCATTCACTCTCTCACTCATCCACTCACTCACTCATTCACTCGCTCACTCATTCACTCGCTCACTCATTCACTCACTCACTCA
>NW_022111357.1:40527824-40565291 GCF_000313985.2 Echinops telfairi
CTCACTCATTCACTCGCTCACTCATTCACTCGTTCCCATCAAGTCAGTTCTGTCTTTCTGTCGCATGTCAACTGTCCAGGACAGGGTATAACTGTCTCTCTGGGTTTCTGAGACTGTAACTTCATGAGAGTAGAAAGTCTCATTTTTCTCCCACAAAGTGGTTGGTGATTTCAAACTGCTGACCTGGCGGTTGCCAGCCCAACACATAACTGCTATGCCAAGAGAGTTCACAGGGATTGTAAATTTGGAAAGAGAATTTGAGTCTAGGAAAGTTCTGTGACGTTGGAGGGAAACAGATGCCAGTCAGACTTAGACACCAAATCTTCATTGTGGAGGCAAAATGAGCAATTATGCACCACAGGTCAGTAAGAGAGCCCAAGTGAGCCCATGTTTACCTTGCTTTTTGGTAACGGGACACTGCGTTCACACATACGTACATGTACAGGCACACACATACTTACAGACACACACCCGTGAGAACCCCTGCACTTTCATGGCCCCCACCAATGGCATCTCCAGAGGCCATGCATTGTGCTGACCTGTGCTGAACTTCTTCTGTCCATCTATGAAGTTTTCACCTCTCCCTTAACACACCCTAGAGGAATGAACCTCGGCCTTTTCAGGAGAATCTAAGCCTCTTCCAAGAACCTAGCCTGGGAGACTCACAGGCAGACAAAGCCAGAAATATGGGCGGAGAGGAGTGGGGCATGGCCCAGATACGGAGGCTGGAGTGATTAAAATGACCAATGTGTCAGGCACGAAATAGTAGCTCCTGACATCGACCGAGAGTGGAGAATAAGGCCCCTTATATCACCACAGGAAATGGGCAATTTTATGCCGACTCAGAGCAGTGTATCTTGAGGTAATGGTGAGTATAATTCATGTCATTTGCACTGCCCCAGACCTGCTTGCAAAGAGAATTTTAGCCTGAGCTCAGGTTTTCTAAGCTCCTTGGTTTTAAAGCTAGACCTCTAAAATATATATTTAAAAGAATGCTAAAATATTTGCCTTGCTCTAAGGGAGATTAAGTGCCAGTGAAAATAGCTGGATGGATGGTCCCTGGAGACAAAAGCTGTCTCCTTATGTCCAGATGAATCGGCTGGGGATGGTCCCTTGTTCACACCTCCCACTGCACACATGTATACGAACGCACACTCGTGCATGCACACACACTGCGTATCCTTGTCTCTCACTCTTCATCGTCAATGTCCCCACTCTTTCAGATCCGCTCACCTGGGCAAGTGCCACTGAATGCCTAAGGCCACTTGGCTCGGCAAAAGCAGGAAGCATCCCGATCCTAGAGGCCATTCCTGGATGTTCCCAGAGTCCCAGGGGCGGGGTGGGGCTCTCCACACTCGTCCCTGTGGGAGTGAAGATATGGCTTGCCGATAGAAAGCGGTGTGACTCTCTCCCAAAGGGAAAACGAGGAGCTAACACTCAGCAAAGTGATGTAATGACGAAAGCATTCAAAGATCTACATTCCCGTAGAATGCTTTCAAAAGGGCAAAAGTTGCTGGGTGCCTCCAATTTCTAAACTAACCATAAATAATTATAGAAAAATGAAAAGCAAATGATTCCCAAATGACCCAAATTCCCACCAAACTGAATGATTAGACACTTGGTGTTATTTTATTTCACACAATTCCCTGAATATATTCCACCATGCATAAATACTGAAAACCAAATGCCATCCAGCTGACTTTGACTCATGGCAAACCCTTCTGCAGCCCCGGGTGTGTGGTGCAGCAGAGGACAACGGTGCTCCGTAGGATTGCCCAGGGCTGAATGTTCAAAGCAGATCTTCAGGCCTTTCTTTGGAAGCATCTCTGGGTGAATTTAGTCTTCCAAATTCTTCATTAGCAGCCAGGTGCATTGATTGTTTGCACCCCCTTGGGACTTTTTATAAGTCAGGTAGATTTAATGCAGCCACACATCTGTATAATCGGGCTAATGCCATAAATAATTTTACAGTCATAATTTTCTCTTAGTATTACATAATATAGGTTTCCCCATAGGTTTGAAGCATACTCAATGATAGTTGTCCATCAGATGTTTAAAAAATACTATCTTGTAGTCATTTTTCCAATGGTTAAGTTACCTTTTAACCATATGACGATTACAGCATAGTATTTCATAGTATGGACATACTCCATTTTTTCCCAAATGTTCCTTGGTTGTGAAATGTATAGGTGATTAGCACACTTTTGTTCTTTGAACAATGCTTCTCTGTGAATCTGTCGGTGTATGTCTTCGTACAGATATGATTATTGCTTTGAGGATAAATTCTCAAGAGTGGCTTGCCATTTGAGAACATTCTGCTAGATTGTCTCGTTGAAAGGTTTTACCGATTTATATTCCCACCAGCGTGATGAGGCAGCAATATTTCATCCTAGCCTCTACAGTACTGAGCATTATCTTTCTTTTTGCCTTTGTTTATGTCGATTTGACAAGTGAAAAGAGTTGCTCCTTTTCAATTTACACTCCTTCAGTCTTCCAAGAGTCTCAATCACTTGGTGCACAGCACAGTGTTTGTGGTGATGGCATTTAGAGCCCTGACATTTGCTCCTCGTCCAGTGAGGAGATTTCAGTAACCACACTTGTACTTGTTGGGTCAAGGATAAAGGAGGAAAGCAGAAGAATTGACAATGGGTTTGAATTATGGTGTTGGTGAAGAATGTTGACTTCATGGGCTTCCAGAAGAATGAGCAAATCAGTTTTAGAAGAAACACAACCCAAACACTCCTTAGACACAAGGATGGCGAGACATTCTCTTGCTTATTTTAGACACATTATCAGGAAAGATCAGTGTGATAGTAGGTTTATTGTGCAATCTAGGCCAATAGGAGCATATGGGCAGAGTTTAATCAGGCTGAAGCTTGATTGGAGGGCAACAGAGATAGATAAACACAGCTGGCATCCCTTCTCTCTCTTGCTTCCTGGTGATCAGACCAGTGTACTGCTGCTTGAGCTAGTTCTTTGCCTCAACTGCATGCTGCACTACCTGTGTGCCAAGCCAGCCCATGGATTATGTAACTAGAGCTTGAGGCCCTTCAGGACCTGCTTCGCCATGCTGCTCTAGTAAGTACATCGCTTGAGCTTGAGGCTGGTGGATTCTGTCACCAGGCATCGATTGAGTTGGAGATCCCATGGGGGCCTGCTTTGCTGAGCTCCCATGCCACTGACAGTTTCTGACCCAGCCTGCTGTATGCTGTATGCTGCCTTCGGACAGACTCTGCTTGTCTTGCCTGAGAGAAGACTCTGCTGTCTACTTCATTGACCTTGGACCAGCAGCCCTTGTGAGTTGAAGGACTTTCAACTATATTAACTATTTCATGAAAGAGTGTTGAACTAAGGCCTCTGTACTGCTGTGTGAACTAATTATTTGTCATGTTCCTTCTCACTGTATAATCCTATCCATATACATATAATCATTTGTGTCCTGGTTTTGTTTCTCTAGAGAACCCCGCCTAGCACAATCAGTTACTAGACAAACCCATCATATTTGGTGAAGTAAAGAGTCAGAAAGACTTTTTAGCAAATGCCTCCATGAGATAGATTGACACAAAGTCCATAACAAGGGACTCAAACCCATCAGCAATCAGGAAGCTGTCTTGGGATCAGGCAGGGTTCTGTCCTGTTACATTCAGGTAGCCACCAGTCAAGCCAACTCAATGGCCACTAATAACAACATGAACTTGCCGGATCTTCACCACATCTTAATTTTACCCCCCTAGTAGGTCTCTTGAGTCCACCTTTTTCTTCTCTGAGTCACCATCATCTCCTTGGTTAGAACCACACATATTTTACCCTACGACTTCTATAGGGTCGCTATGAGTTGGCATGGATTCAAAAGCAGTGCATTTGTTTTTGGGGTTCTACTTGGACTTCTTCGTTAGCTTCCTATTTGATATGCCCATAACTATGCTTGGTCTCTTCATAGGCTGTGTCTATGCAGCACTGTGTCTATCTTTGTCATACACAAATCTAATTGCATGAACAACCTGTTACAATTGGCGGTGGCCTCTCTTTGTTCTTGGTATAAAGATGGATCTCCTAAGATTTCCTCAAGGCCCTGCATGGTGGGACCTCTCTCCATCCTCACTCCCATGTTGCCTCCAGGCTCCCTGCTCAGAATTCCTTGCCTCAGCCCATCATCACCAGGTATGCATCCCTTGCTGGGTCATGTCACATGCCATGTCTTCTACCCAAAAGGCACTCCAGTCTCAGATGAGCACCCAGGTACACACAGGAGTGCACACCTCTCCTTGCTAGCACTTACCACACTTGCAATTGTGCAAGTTGTGTGTTACTTGAGCTGATGTTGCCTCCAGTGGGCATCTTTGCAATTAAAACCTCACACTGATTGGATGAGGCCCACTCATTACCTGGAGGTTAATCTGCTTTCCTTTGAGCCAGTTGAATATCGGTAAGAACCACATCTACAGCAACAGCTAGATTGCAGCTTGAGGAAACACGGGAGTACATAACCTGGCCAAGTAGTGACTTAAAGTTAACTATTGTGGCCACTAAGAAGAAACTCAGTAAATACAAACAAAACATTTCAAAGGCTGCATAGTCATCCTTGGGGAGGCTGGGGTGCAAGCTCCAGCCCATTCTTGTAGACCCCCCAGGACACTGAAAGGACTCAGCTGGAAGTGGGTAGGTGGAAGTGGGTAGGTGGAAGTGGGTAGGCGTTAGGTGCTTGCAGAAGTAACTGGGAGATGGAAGAAATGAACCCAGTCATTCAGCGGCGGCCTGACCAAAAGAGGTGAGTGTGGTCTCCTTGGGGACCAGGGTCATGTCCTTCTAGAATGCTAACTGTCCATCTGCTATTGGCACTGAATGGCGAGGCCACCATCCTGGAGACCAGAGCTGCCTGTCCCTGTAGTCAGTCCACCCGGTCTGCCATGAGCGTGAGACCTGTCGAATCCCCTAGAAACCTGCTTCCCAAGTGAAGAACAAGTAGCCCGTTAGCTGGGGCTCATGCATATGTATTTATGGACATTTAAAGAGGCCGATTGCAGGAATGCATATTTAGCAGCTTCACAAAATGTGCTTTATTGACCATGTAGGGCCTTTTGTAATATCCGCTGGAAATTCATATTAAAGGAGATTTCAATCCCAAATGACTGACCCAGCAAGCCCTTATGATTCCTGTCTGGGCGGAGGTTTTATTTAATAACAAAGTGTCTTATTTAAAGGCGGGCCTGCTGATGAGATTGCCCATGAAGGCGCTCACACTTCTAGAATGCGATATCACATGTATAATTGGCCACATCAGCTGCAGTGCCTCGGTGGGGCCAACTTCCCTTTTATGTTCTGGGTGCTTAAAATCCTTAGAAGATTTTCATGTTTTTGTTGTTTGTTTTTTTTTCTTTTTCAGCAAAATAGCCTCGCCGATTTCTTGATCATTTTAAAGTGGTGAAAGCTATGTAAATCACATCTGAAAGCATCCCCTCAAGCTGAAGATGGAAATGATGCACGTGTAGGTAGGAAGACGTGTTCTTTGTGCCTAGCACAGGATCATTTGTGCATGTGGGGCACTGAGCATCTCCACTGTGAGGCAGGGAGGCCAGGAGGCAGGTAGACGGTGCCCCTTAAGGGAGAATTGCCCACACATCAATCCTAGACTGCATGCAGACGTGTGCCGGCTGGAGAGAGAGGAGAAGCCTTTTATGGACGAAAAAGCATCAGGCAGATAAGCACTCCACAGTCCTAACAACCCTCTTAGAGAAACCGAAAGGAGTCGTGTCCAATCTTTCCGGAGGATTTGCATCGAGTGTTGAAATAGAAACAGCTCAGCTGTGGTAGGTGTCCAGCACGCCTATTCTGAAGACAATGAAAAGGAATATTGAGATGTCAGCCTCTGAGGCATCACTTCTCTTTGGTGTTTGCCACCCTCTCTGTTCATGAGTAAAGAGAGTTTCCCATTTGCCCATCCACACACCTGTTTCTTGGCCTGCCTGGAACCTTTCAAGCTTTTACCTTGCATCTAACTAGCATGCAGGGGTCAGGAGAGCAGGGAGGCAGAGCAGTGGGAAGTGGGCAGTGAGTACCTAAAGTGCTCCTGACAGGGACAGGGATGGGTCAATGGTAGGGTTCTGCACCACTGTGAGAGAAACCTGAGTTTGACGCCCAGCCCATGCATCTCACGCACAACCATCTGTGGGGGGAGGCTTACGTGTTGCCAGTTTCTGAATGGATTTCAGAGGACCTTTATAGACTAAGTCAGACTAGGGAAAATGGCCTGGTGATCAACTTCTACAAAACAGCTCATGGAAATCTATGATCCACAATTGGCTATCAGGATGGTGCAGCACTGGGTAGCATTGTGTTTCATTGTGCCTGGGTTCTCCGTGAGTGGGGATCTGCTTGACAGAACCAAGAACAACACAGAGCTGTCCCGGAGACCCAAACCACGAAAACCAGCTACCCAATCAGCTTCTTGTACAGGCTGCCTGCAACCCTGCTTTAATCCTGACCAAAGTACCAGCTCTTAAGGTTCAGGGACTCGTTTTGTCTGTTCTGCAAGACATAGAAGGCCAGATGGCAGGAGGAGCGTTCATAGGTCCATCTCCCTGAGCACATGCAGAGCGCTCCATCTCTTCTTTCATCTGTCCAGCTCTCCTCTGCAACCGCTGCTGCCAGGAGGTGCTTTGGTCCAGGCAGTGCCCTTTCGTCGCCTGTATGAGTGTTTATTTAAGCCCATGAGTCAAAAAGTCAACACGGAGGGAAACAGAGCTAAAGGGCAACCAAGCTGATGGTCCTGCCTACATTTTATCAGGTTTCTAATTATGCACATTACATTATAATACTTGACTGTGTCTTCTCTAGCTGCTCTTTCAAATCTTCTCTTCGGTTCTTTAATTTCATCATTTCCTCCTTATGCTTTCGCTAATCTCAGTTCAAGAATGTATCTGAGTCTCTTGCGGCATCCACTTAGGTCTCTTCTTTTTCTCCTGTCTTTTAAAAAGGTTTTCTGGTTTTTTGGATTTCTTTATGACCTTGATGTCATCCCACAATTCATCTGGTCTTCAGTCATTCGTACTCAGAACCAAAGCTATTCTTGAGATGGTCTCTCAATTCAGGTGACGTATAGTCAAGGTTGTATTTCGGCTCTCATAGGTTTGTTTGAATATTTTTCAGCTTCACTTTGAACTTGGATATGGCCAATTGATGTTCTGTTCTACTGTCATTCGGAGAGCTTTTCCATCATCTCTTTCCACAAACACAGTTCATTTAATTCCTTTGTATTCCAGTCAGGGACCTCCATATAATAGTCGCTGTTAATAGTTACTCTTTCTGCTGTTGAAGAAGAGGCATTTGCAATGAAGAAGTCCTTGGTCCTGTACAATTTTGTCATGTGTTCCCTATCACCAGGGGCATAGTTTCCAAATACCAATCCTTTTTCTTTGTTTCCAACTTCCACTTTTCAATTTTCAGTAATGATCAATGCATGTTGATTTCATTTTGGTCAATTTCAGACCACAGAAATTGGTCAAGAATCTTTAGTTTCTTCACCATGAAGCTTAGTGTTTGGGACATCGATCTGAACAATAGTCATATTAACTGGTCTTCCTTGTGGGTGTATACATATTATCATTAATATCATGTAGATAGGTATTATCGTGAATGTTCTTTTTGACAGTTTATGTGATACCATGCCTCTTCAATTTGTCACTCACAATTGTCCAATTCGAAATGATCGATGAGTCCATTTCAGCCCAAACACTGAGCTGCAATACTGAAGAAATCTATGGGTAATTGAACAATGCAAGAACTATCAGAAGAAGGTAGAAGAAATAAAGGTACCATACCAAAAGAATCGGTTAACATTTAACCCTTTCAGGAGGTAACGTATGATCAAGAATTGATGGTACTAAAGGAAAACCTCCAAACCATACTGAAGTTATTGGGGAAAAACAAGGCTCTAGGAATCAACAGAAATTCCATTGAGATGTTTCAGTGAAGAGATACAATGCTGAAATATTCACTCACATGTGTCCAGAAAGTTGGTAAATAGTCTTGTGGCCAACCTACCAGAAGAGGTTCACATTTTGGTCCATTCCAAAAACAGGAAGTCCAACTTAATGCAGAAATTATTAGATAATGCCATTAATATCACACAAAGGTAAACTTTTTCTAAAGATATTTCAAAATTGGTTGTAGCAATATTTCCACAGGGACTTGCTCAAAATTTCTAGCTGGGTTAAGTGGAAAACATGTAACAAGGGGGATTATTGCTAATGTCAGATGGATCTTGGCTGAATGTAGAAAATACAAGAAAGATATTTACCTGTGTTTTTTTAACTATGTGTGTTGGTTTAGGTTTTCTAAAAAAAACACAGTGATGCTTGCATGTGTATGTATATAGAAAGACACCTGTATTAAGAATAGACTATGCAATTGTAGAAGTAGGTTTAGTTCAAACTAGTTGAAATTCCATAGGTAAAATGTAAGGTGGAGGCTTCTTCTTACTCATTTAGCTGTAGAAACCAACAGAGAGGAAGCAGGAAGATGAAACAGGAAGACCATAGACTGGTGGATGCTGAACTGAATGACTCTGAGATTGGCCAAATGAACCCATTGTCAGGAGTCTGCTGATGGCACCTGTGATCAACAGGTGATATAACAGGAGATTGATGAACTAGACATAGGATCCAGATCTAGCAGGTGAAGGGGCAAGAGAGAACTTGGTTTTTCTCAGGAGTTCTCTAACACAAAAGGTCACAACTCCAAGGAGGTGTCACCAGGCTGTGACCTGATTGATAAGTTGGGTTCCACACTTGCCTTCATTCAGATATGTCAAGTTGACATAAAATGTATCCATTACAGACCACCCCTTGTCAACTTGACACTGGTACATAACTCTGGAGCCATACATAACCTTTGAACAAAGACAGCTTTGTCTTTGGGATTGAATTAGGAGCTAATTGACATTTGCTACTGGAAATTTGGGAAATTCAGACCTTACATTCTTGGCTGATAATTGTTTGTGGAATTTTTAAAAGGATGATATCTACAGAGAGCACACAGGAATAAGCTGTCAAATATCTGGAGCTGGGTCTCAATCTTTAGTGAAAGAAAATACTGGAATTGGATATCTGACTCATGGTAGAATTTCTTAGTGCTGTAACTAATTAAAAAATGTTCAGTTGCTCTCTAGTTATCTAGTGCTCTTATTACAGAAATACCACAAGTGGATGACTTTAATCAACAAAATTTTCTTGTTTCACAGTTTGCTGTTTTCGGAGTCTATCAAGTCACTTCTAACTCATAGCGACACTATGTACAACAGAATGTAACCCCACCTGGTCGGTCCTGCCCATCCTCACCATTGTTGGGTTTGGGTCCATATCACAGCCATTGTGCCAATCCATCTTGTCAAGGGTCTTCTCCTTTTTCACTGCCCTTCTACTTTACCAAGCATGGTATCCTTAACAGGGATCGTCTCTCCTAATATATCCAAAGTATATTAGATGAAGTCTCATCATCCTTGCTTCCAAGGAGCATTCTGGCTGTACTTTTTCCGAGACAGATTTGTGTGTTCCTTTGGCAATCCATGGTAATTTCAATATTCTTTGTCAGCACCATAATTCAAATGCATCGATTCTACTTCTGGCTTCCTTATTCAAATCCAACTTTCACATACATATGAGGGGAATGAAAATATCATGGCTGGAGTCAGGCACACTTTAGTCCTCAAAGGAATATTCCTACCCTTTAACACTCTAAAGAGGTCTTGGGAAGCAGATTTACCCAATGCTATAGGCCAATTGATATCTTGCTGCTGCTTTCATGAGCATTGACTGTGGATCCAAGTGCGATGAAATCCTAGACAACTTCAGCATTTCTCCATTTATCATCGTGAGCTGGTCCGGTTGTGAAGATTTGAGTTATGTTTACATTGACTTGTAATCCATACTGAAGAGGATGGGACTGTGTACATAATTCCTATAGAGCAGCTGGGAGCAGTTTGGGCTGGTATAGGCCACAGCGTGTTGTTGATTTGGGGATACAGGAGTGATGAATGGCCCTCACTCAGTGAATAGCGCTTCGGGAGGTGCAGGTGTGGCTTGGAAGTTTATGAACAGTTAGGGTTTCCCCACCAGGTCAGACCAAATAAAGAGAAAGAGAGTGAGCATGCACAAGAGAAACACAAGAACAACAAAGAAAATAATAAATTAAAGGGGAAACAAACATATGATAACGATAAAAAGAAAATAATAATTACAAAGAAACAAAAGAGGAGATAAAAAGAACAAAATTGAGAAAGGGGGAAAATAGAAGAAGAATAAAATTAAAAATAGAATAAAAGGGACAAGCAAAAAGGAAATGCAACAAAACAAGAGAAAACAAGTAAAGAAAAAGCGGAATAGGGAAATGGAGAGAAGGGAGAAAATGGGGGATACATGAGCACATGGCACTGAAAGGCAGTGGGAAGGGAAAACTGATATGGGTAAATGGTTTCTATTGGTTTAGGAAGCATTTGGTGGGGGGCATAGGTCATAGTTAGAGTTCCTGCCATCCTTGAAGACGGCCGGGTTAGAACGCTTGGTCCCATAGGAGTTTCTGCCAGCATAGGTGTTTGGGCCCCAAAAGAGCTTCTATCTTCTGAGCAGGGGGCTTCTGGGTAAGGCCTCCATCAGATGCTGCATTCTGCTGGCCAGAGGAGGCAGCGGTGTGTGGCCATGCCTCCACACATCAACATGGCATGCATGTAATGCTTGATACATAAAGGTGCACCTTTGCCTTCAGTCAGTGCAGGGGCTTTGTCTGTGTGTATCTGGGCCCATGGTGTCAGCTGGCCACACTTCTGGTCCATGGGAGGGTATGGGGAACAAGGGAAAGATTGTAACTTACTGGCCACCAACCCTTGATGCGGGCATTTGAACTGTACTGAGCAATCAGAGATGATGTATCAGTCCCCCTTCCTGATGAGCCCCTCTCAGAAAACTTCAAAATGGCTGCATTGCCTTAAGTCAGCTGACAATTCACCGGCGTGTCTCCTCTCTCACTCTTTTTGTTCAGCTTCTTCTCTAAGGTGCACATCATTATCTTTTCCTTGGAAGTTTAGGGCTCCACGGTTACCATCCAGCGTTGCTTCATTTGGCCTCCTGTGTCTGTGTTTGGACAATCTATCAGAGCCTCTCTGCCCAGTCCACTATCCTGCAGGAAAATCCAGGATACACTGCTTAACTCATGTGAACCCCAGACTGGCATTATTACAATGAGGTGTCTAGTGATATTCCCCAGGATATTAATTATATAAATTCAAGGATTCAGTAGGAAGATATGGAGAAACCAACCATGTAGACTCTGGCTTGGCATCTGATAAGCACTCGTGAAATGTGCCACTTGTTTTTGTGTTTATAATCAAGTTCTCAAGGCCAGATGGCAGCCTGAAGTGGAATCTCAGTTTCAGCTACAGAAACTATAACTGATGTATGGAAGGGCATAAGAGCTGTAAGAATCCCCAATAAAATGAATTAAAAGAAGTAATAAGTAACAATGAAAAAGAAAAGAAAAGAAACTGCAACTGCATACAGAACCCAGTAGGAGTGGAAGTGCAAAGGACATAGCCTGTCACTTCCTTCACAACTTCCGGGACCAGAAGGATGCCTGAGAGGTATCCATCAGTCTTTGTCCTTTCCCAAATTTGTACATGGACACTGCTGCAATGGCACGAGAGATCCTGGCCACAAGGCATTATGTACAGTTCCAGTAAAACCAGTATAAATGAGGGTTACCACAACATGTATGGGAACAGTCAGCTTTCCTGAGGAGCTCCCAGCTACCCCCCCCCCCCTTCACCTGGGAGAGACTCTTACCAGCCTTCTCCCTGGGCTTTCGCCTGCCGGGGCAGACTTGCTTCCCAATGGACCAGGTCCACACCTGAGGAATGCTTCAAAACCTGGTGTGAAGTTCCAAGTGCATGCTTCCAATTGATATTTTCATAGTAACAGGGAGGGAACATCTAATTCTTTAGTGCACTAATAAATCCTGTGACCGATTTATCTTCCATCAGGCCAACATTAATATTAAACTCCTCCATGAATCATAAATCTGTAATACATCAAGAAATACAGAGCCAGGAAATCAGAAGATCTCTCATTAACAGAAGCTCTATTAGTCCTCTGAGGGCTCTTCTCAATAGCCAAGCAGACCATTTCTAGTCTGATCAGTGGAATAATGGGCCACACGATGGCACGGGGTCAGAGTTCGGAGTCTGAATTGGCCAGTGCCAGGTTAGTCATCAACTTCTAGGGCACCCAGCATGGGGCTTGGAGGCTTTAAGTACTGACCCAAGAAGATGAGCAAGGAAGGCCAGGAAAGTGATGGGCTGCAGTGAACCCTGACAAAACAGTTTCCATCTGTTCTCCACTGGAGCCCCTGGAGCCTTCCAGTCGGAAGAACAAGGGACAAAGCACGGCGTTCCTGTGAGAACATCTCTGCTCTTTAGAGGTCATGTTGTTCCTGCCATCGTCCCCTCATGGCAGCCCCGTTACAACAGAACGATTCGTGGCCTGTCTAGAAGTGTCTTCGTTACCCACTGTTGCCATGACCGAAATATCACAAGTAGCGACGGTGGGGGAATGTTCTTTCCACAGGCAATAGCAAGCCTGTAAAATCATCAATAGCTGCTAACATCACACCCCTTACCAAAGGGAAGCCATTGGGGTACTCACCGTTGGGGATGAGTTCATTAAATATTTGACCAGTATCGCCCATGAATCACGTTATAACTACCCAGATGCCATTGGTAGTCAACGGGTCCCTCATCCCTCCTTAAAGAACAGCAATTTGGTTTCTCATAGTTCTGAAAGCCAAAAGTCTTAATCAGGGTCTTGGCTACGTTGTTTTCTTCCTTGGATATAGTCCCGGGTTTCCCTTTGTCCTGTATCTGTACAGGATCCTTATACAGTGCCCGTTTTTGACGGTTTGTGTGCAAACTTTCATGTCTAATCTGTTCTCTTTACAACTCAGAAGTCCTGTGTTTATGATGCACCCTACACGGATCTGACCTCATTACCATAATAAAGAAAACCCTTTTGTCAAGCAAAATTGTTTTCACAAGTAAAAAGGGACTAGCATCCTGAAACATTTTATGGGAATGATGTTCAAAATGTAAATACATACTATCTCCATGATTGTTGGCTTCAAGTCCATTGTTGTAGCTCTATGGTAGGACCATCCAATCCAGGCCATTCATCATCTACCACAGGATTGGACACTATTCTATGGTGATCCATCAGGTTTCCATTGGTTTCCTAATTTGTAGATGTAGACCCCCTAGTCTGTCTTAAAGTGGATGCTCTTCTGAAACCTATCCTCCACGGGTACCCTGCTGGTATTTGGAATAGTGGTAGCAGGACTTCCACTACCGTCACAACTTCCACAACCAGTCGGTGCCACACACTGACTGACACCTGGTAGCAGAAGGTCACCACTCAGTGGAATTCACATTTCATTGGGAGTGTATGAGAACAGATACAGGAAAACAACCCTTTGGGCCAACACAAAAGAAAAACTGCTTTCTGCACATCCAAATGGCCCAGTCATTGCGAATTTCTCATAGAGGACATGCTATAGTTATTCATGAATCCGATTTTCACATTTGGTTTCCAGGCCAATTGAAGGGAGGAGGGGAGATTCACCTCTGGAGAGAGGTGGCCTTGGCTTGCCTACAGGACACTTAAACTGACTCACAGGCAGTTGCCACAAGGAGAGTTGACTTGGTGGATTCTTGGAAGAGACTTATGACTCTTACCAAGAGAGGCCATCTTGAGTTGGGCAAATTCAGTTCTTTACAATGAATGTTGTGCTTCTCTGTCTCTGGAGTCAACTTGTTTCCTGTGCCAGCTTCCATAGGTAGAGGAAGTCCCATCTCTCCTTTTTATATTTCAAAAGAGGTAAATATTTAGGACTGCCAATCTTTTAGGCAGTAGCTGAGCCTTTGAACATTTTCAGGACCCCAGGACTCCTGGACTCAGTAAGGCCGAGACAGATACTAATGCAGCTCCATGGGATGTGAGTCAGAGCAGCAGCTCTTCAGGGCTTGGGGTAGAAACTCAGTGGGAGAACAGACACTGCCTCCTTCCCTGATGCTGGCACCCTGAGTGTTAATGCTGCAGCCGTGGAGAGGAGAGGCAGACTACAGTGAGAGGACAGCTGTTGTCAGATGCCGGGAAGGCTTGGACATCCTGTTTGGAAATATGCCATCGCCTACAGAAAGGAGACTGTCAGAGGAGAGGCATCGGGAGACTGCTGATGGTCCATCCACAGAAGCTCAGCGTATAGATATCAATGCATCTTTAGAGCTGTCTTTTGCTCCCAACCTTATTTCCATAGTCCTCCTGCATCCTGGTGCATCTTGAGTGGTTTAATTTCCTACTTGTTGAAGTATACTATGTCATACTTTGACACTTGTCAGATGGTATCCAGAGGCTACATACAGGGGGCCTGGGGTGGCAGCCATGACCCTCAGAAAATAAGCAGTCCTCTCCACCATCTCAGCCCATCTCACCACCTGTCTCTCCCACCTACTTCCTGAGGAGGGCTCAGTTAGACCCAGAAGGATGGGAGCCATGGTCCTGTCATTCAGGTGCTGCTGGTGAGTGGAGGAGGGAGGGAAGGTTATGTTGAAAAGGCTCTTCACCATGTCCCTTACCTCTCCTCCCTCCTCCATCATTGTGTCCCCTGCCACATTCTTCCCTGGAAAGCAAATAAAACAGATAGACACAGGACCAGCCTCCCAGACCTCACACTCAGAGAGCAGAGAGAGAAAGGCTCCCTTCATCCTGTGCTCCCATCAGGCTGGTGCTCCCAAGAGGACAGAGGCGGGGAGAAAAACTGGAGGACTCTATTCCTCATCCCACTTTCTCTTCCACATGCTTCCGTCAGAGCGGTCTCCCTTGGGGATGAGGGAGTACAGAGCTGGAGGGGCCATGAATATTATTCCAATGGGGCCCTCTGTCACAGGAGAGGAGGCAACAACAGCCAGGAGAGCCCATCTCCCTCGATGGAAGGAAACATCAGAAGAGGAGAGACTCCTCCATCCTCCTCCAACCCTGGAAAACGAACATTGCTTTGCACCACCCACCAGAACTAAGAAATGGAGACTCGGAACCTTTGGAAGGTTCCATTTTCTTTCTCTGCCTTGTTGGTGGAAGTAGGGGAGCCTTTCTTCCACAGTGTCCCTGAGCTACACCCTCGGGATCATGTGAAACATGTGGAGCATGTGATCCCTGAGCATCACCCTGGACCTACTCAAATTGAGGCCCAGTGATGGAGCCTGAAGTCACCCCTGTGCCCCACCAAGCTCAGAACCACGGGGTCAGAGAGGTGGCTGCCCATGCGATGCCCTACAGAGGGACAAAAACAGAGCCTTGCACCCATAGGCTTTCTGCACATGCTTGACACCTGAACAGATGTACGTCTGTCAACCCCTCTCTCTGTGGGTGTTTATAAACCCGGTTCAAAGTCCTCTCTCTGTGTCGTCTTGGTTGGGCGTCACGGATCTGAGTGAATCGGGTAGGCACAGTCCTTTGAAATAGTCAGAAGCAGGGAACTGAAGGCACAAACTATCATTATTGATGTCACCAACACTAATCCTTTCACAGGGGATGCCAGGGGTCCTGGAATGGAGAACAGAACTCAGAGGGATGATTAGCTAAATTTAGCCCAGGACACAAAAGTCGGAAGCTTTGAGCTCCATCTCATCTTGACAGATGATGGGCTTGGTGCTGCTGCCTGCCTTTTGATTTCATCCCCTTGGTGGTCTTAGGAGTCGGGAGAGAATCACTTCCAGACAAGGATCTTCGCTGTTTGCAGAGCACACTCGGCCACAAAGCTGAAAAGGCATGCTTTATTACATTTCCTTTGAAATATAGCACTTGGATTTAAGGGCAAGAATATTTTTCCTTGCTTTAAACATGTCCTGCCATGAATTCTGGGGCAGAGAGACCTTACAGGAAAAGACTCAGCCAGGAGCACGTACTTCTCCACGCACACTCTGGTTGACAACTCCCAGGGAGTGCAGAAAAGCAACCACCTCTGGCCAAGTGGAAGCGTTCCATCGTCAGGAGCATGCACCCCACCGAGCTCCCTGTGTCTGGGGTGAGGGCTGGTAGATCCAGTGGGAGTGATGCGTACTCAAGTGCAAGGGCATGCTCTGCCACGTGTTTCTTTTCTGGCTTCTGCTTCCCACGTCATTGTACACAGCATCCTAATCTCCTCCTGCTGATGTAACAGAAATATCATGCGTGGGTGCCTTTAAAGAACACACATTTATTTTCTCACAGTTTGGGAAGCTAGAAGTCCAAATTCACGGCCCTGCCTCCAACGGGAGAGCCTCCTGGGGGATGAGTCTCGTCTCTGTTTCTCTAGGCCAGGTGTCCCTCTGGTCCTTGTAGCATCTATCTCTCAACTATGCTGTGTTTACCTAATCCACTTCTAACCTTGTTTCGGTGCCTTACCTGCATCCACAGGCATGGGAATTAAGATCCTAACCCATCGAACACATTGCTTTTTAAGGGAGGCACGATTCAGTCTGTAACTAGGTTTATCTAGGCTTCTGTGGTTCTTCGGCTCCTTGGAGATGCTCACTTGGCAACTGTCTCCCTTCTCTGATGCCCAGTCAGAGCTTGCATCTCTCTGTGCGGTGCAGTGGGCTCAGCGGGGGACCGCTCACTGAAAAGTTCTCTGTGTAAGAAAGAGGAGGCGTCCTGGCTCCATAAAGATGGATTGCCTTGGCTTTTCCAAAGCAGTTCCGCCTGTCTAAGAGAGTCTCCAGGAGTTGGGACTGACGTCACCGCACAGGGTGTGGCTTTCAGGTCTTCTCTGTGTCCCTGCTGCCCCTTAGATCAAGCAGCAGCCAGTTCAGGACACTGGTTCTGATGTTGGGCCTCGTGAACTTAACAAAGGAAACCCTATAGCACAAGTGGGATGGCATGCAGAGACATCACCCAAGGAAACCCCTGGCCTAGGAGTGAGGTTTGCTTTGGGGCTTGTCTCAGTGTCCCGAGGAGTTAAGCACTCAAGTTCTCACTGGAAGATGGATGGTTTCAACTCCCCCAGAGGTGCCTCAGGAAAAAGACCTGGTGATCTCCTTGCAGGCGGGCCCAGCCTTGAAAACCCTCGGTGTCAAATGCCTTTCTCCTCTGCACACCTCAGGCCACCATGATTCACAGGTTTAGGGGTGAGGATTCAGTCCAACCTGGATTTGCAGGGGAGACACAATTTAGTCTCTAACTCACATGGCAGAGGTGCTGTCAGCCACAGAGAGGCTGTTCTATTTCCAGGAGGTGCATTGGAAACCTAAGAAGACGGATCTATGAATGCCTTATACACACACTCACACACACACACACACATACACACACACATCCCAATAGACATCAACTCCTTTAAGCTTCTGTGCAGAACTAGTCAGGAAACAGAACAGAGGCGGGAGGAGGAAAGGAAGCCCACCGACTGAAGGAGCTCCTTAAAGAACACAGCTGCGCACTTTCAGGCGATTAGCAGAGGAGAAGGAATGGCAGTGGATCCAGGCTTTCTCTCTAAAAGCAAGAAGCCAACAAAGGAGATTTCTGTGGTCTGCTCCCGGGGACAACTGCAGAGAGGTGGCCTCTCCCATGTGGGCCAAGAACAGCTGCTGCCCTGGCCCTGGTGGAGGGCGTGTGCTGGATGTGGGTGGGGACGTGTGTTCTTGCCTGACTGTGCTGGCTTCCCAGGGAGACTTCCATAAGATCCCACCTCCTCAGAACATTCCATCCTGACAGCCTGCGTGGCAGACAAAGTGCCAAAGTGCTGAGGTGGGAGAGATTGGAAGGAGAGACACTTTAAAACATACTCACAATAACACCCTTCGGTGAATGCTCTCCCTATCTCCCAACAAGCTTCCTGACATGAGAAAGCACTGCTACTTATCCCTTTTAACCTATAGGCTCTATTTGTCAACTCATCTTATTTATGAAAGGACAAGCAAACAATTTAAGTTTATGCGGTTTCAGTTCTGATCATTTTTTCTGCTGCTAACAGACAGGGCCATTCTTCCTGGTAATTAAGACTCTTATAGTCAATAAGACCCCACTATTAAATTTAACAAATATTGATGGCCCAAGTGTAGGTTTCCATTGCTGCCTCCCGCTGCCCGACGCTGGCTATCATTGTACAATCCACGTGCACCTCCTCAGTACCTCCAGCCTCATTAACCCCCATGCCCTTATAATCCAGAGGGTGCAGCATTTTCAAGCCACCAGGGGAGCAAGGGAGGGGCCCAAGTGTATCTACTCACTGCTGGGAGGTGAGTCTTAGCCTCCAATTGTTTTTGCTGGACTTCGAACTATTTACCAAACCTAAAACCAAACTCACTGCCTTGGGGTCAATGCACTACAGAAGACAGCACTGGGGATATAGACCAAGGAGAGGGGCAGGTCTGCTAAGACCACACAGGACCAAACTAAGAGGGAAGGAGAGAGAGAGTGGACCGCAACCTGGCCCAACAAGCCCCAAAGACAACATATCTGCTTAGAGCAGCCAATTTACAGAGAGGACCGTAGGGCTGGCGCCACCGTGAGACACGGCATTCTCTCACTGACCCATAGCGCTATGGGGGACAACACTGGAGACACAGTGCAGGAATTGTGCCTGGTCTGACTCCCCCACACCGGAGGGAAACCCGAAGGGAGAGAAACAGAGAAACAAGAGGAGCAAGGCAATGAAGTCCTCGAGGAACCCCAAAAATAGACTTCAGGGGCAAGGCTTCGCACCTCATCAGACTCAGTCAGAAAACATTCATAAAGGTCAACAAACAGACCTCGTACTGTTTATAGGCTTTTTTTCATTTGTTTTGTGTGTGTGTGTGTCTATCTATATAAGACAGATAAACAATCTGAAGGAGAAAAAGGTAAACAATCTTGAGGAGAAAACAATGGGACAAACAATTCTGGTTATGGGAGAGGGGGAAGTGGAAAGCCAACAAACCCAAACATGAGGGAACAACAAGTGATCTAATATCGATGGCAAGGAGGGCACAGAATGCCTGGTGAGGATTGATCAAGTTCAATGTAGCCGAGAGGAATTACTGAGAATTGAATGAGATTGGACATGACAGTGGGACAGGAGGAAAATAAAAGGAAATAGAGTGAAAAACTAGGCCCCGAAGGATATTTATAGAGGTATAAAGACAGGCATGTGCATATGTAAATATGTTTATATATAATGATAGGGATGTAAATCTATATACATATATTTATATGTTAAGTATTAAGATATATACATATATTTATATGTTAAGTATTAAGATATATATGTTAAGTATTAAGATAGCAGATGGACATTGGGCCTCTACTCAAGTACTCCCTCAATGCAAGAACACATTCATCTAATAACCTGGCATTCTATGATGCTCACGTTCCTAATACAATTGCTGAAGACAAAAATGGGTGAGTAAGCAAATGTGATGAAGAAAGCTGATGGTGCCTGGCTATTTCAAGACAAAGTGTCTGGGATCTTAAAGGCTTGATAAACCAGTGGCCATTTAGGTGAGAAGCAACAAAGCCCACATGGAAGAAGCACACCAGGCTGTGTGATCACAAGGTGTCAACAGGATCAGGTATCAGGCATCAGAAGACCTAAAACAAAGCCCACCTGTAGACATTTGGGCATCCCCTCACAGAAGGGTCACAAGGAAAAGGTGAGCCAGCCAGGGTGCAGTATAGCACCAACAAAACATATTACGTTCCTCTAGTTCTTTAATGCTTCCTTCCCCCCACCTGCCCACTATCATGATCCCAGTTCTACCTTAAAAATCTGGTTAGACCAAAGCACAAACACTAGTACAGATAAGAGCTCTGGATACACATAATCCAGGACAGATAAAGCCCTCCCTCAGGAACAATAATGGGAGTAGCTATACCTTGAGGCTTGGGGGAGATAGGGGAGTCCATTGCAGTGATCCATGTAGAACTCCCCTCCCCTACAGGATGATGGACAGCAGAAACAGGGAGACAGCAGATGGTGTAAGATATGAAAATAATAATATTTTATAATGTATAAAGGGTTCATGAGGGTGGGAAGGTGGGAGAGAGGAAAAGTAGGAAAGGGCTCAAGTAGGAAGAAAACAATTTGAAAGGCAGATGGCAACATATCTACAAATGTGCTTGACACAATGGATATAGGGATTATTACAAGAGCTATAAGAGCCCCGATAAAATGATTCATTAAAATTAAAATAAAAGAGACTATGAAAAGTCATGGGCACTGGAGCTGAATAGATTTGAGTCCATTTTGGGTTGTGAGACTTTGAGGACAACGATCTTCTTGCAGTGCAATTTCCTGCCTCCCCCCCCACTCCCACCAACCTCCCCCCAAACCAGTGGATGGAATCTGTAAAATGGTTGGTAGTGAAACCTGTGAGAATCAGAACTTCCTGGCAGTTTGGTCTTGTTTTCAAAGGCATGAAGGGACTTGGGTAATAGTTGGGAGAACGTGAGATTGAGAAGCTATGAGGAAATGACTTTGGGGTGAAGATCAATGGCAGCAGGAGTGGGAGGGAGACAGTGTTGATGGATGAGCTGTTACGGATGAACAAGTAAGCAGGGACAGTGTCTCACAGGGTTCAAAGAGTTCTGACTTTCCCTGGATTCACAGGTCTCCTGAGGTCAATCTAGACTGAGCTCTGCTGCCTTTACCCTTGACTTTGGCTCCTGCTGTCCTTAAGTTTGGTCCACTGCATGGGTGTCCATTCTTCGGGCCAGACTGAAGGGAAGGAGCAGCAGCTCTCTGGGGAAACTATTCTTATGGCGATGGCAGATTCAAAGGCAAGGGTAGATGCTAAAGGCTTCTAAAGCTGACACTCAGAAGGAGTGCACACCACCGTGCATTTGAATGACGGTGCTGGTGAAGAATATTGGCAGTACCATGGACTGCCATACAAACAAGCAAATCTGTTTTGGAAGAAGCACAGCTGGAATGCTGTAGCCGGATGGTGTCATCCATTTGTCTCATATACTTTGGACATGGTACCTGGATAGATGAATCCCTGGTAAAGGACGTTTTGCTTCATAAAGCAGAGGGTCGGTGAAAAACAGGAAGACCCTAAATGGCCTAGACTGACACAGTGGTGCCAACCGTGGGCTCAAACACAGGAATGACCCTGAGGGTCAAGGCAGTGTGGGCTCTGTTGCACGTAGGCTGACTGTGATTGGAATCGGTTCGACGGCACCTAACAATGACAAGACAAAGTGGCTTCTCTGTCCTATAAGCAGAATAATAGATGGCATACATTTTGGTACTTTGCAATGGCTCGGGTTAACATCTGTTAGACTCACCCAGGGTACAGTGGTCATCTGTCTCTATTCTACTTGTTGTTGAGTCACATTCTGCATGGATTTGCAGTGTGCCCATTCTCTCAGAAAGAACATGTGGATCCAAGATGTTGGAGTTCGAGAGAGCAAAATTGCTGTTTGATGTGGTATGAATTGAAGCATAGACTTCTTCACAGAAGAGAGAGATGCGAAAATAACCTTCAGAAAGGAGTAGACCTAGACAGTGAATATGTGGGACAACAATAGCTTCACATTTTAATGCTCCTGTTTAATACATATTTCGATGATTTTGTAAAAAAAACACAAAAGATAATACTTTTTTACTTAATCTATCATCTGCTTGTTTTGCAGGAAACTAGAATTTTTCAAAATTCTTGTGAGCGTACCATTTCACCTTCACAATGCCTTGGTGGTCACGGGTTGGGTCAGTAATTCAAAATCACCAGCTACTCTTCAGGAGAAAGCTGAGGCTTGCTACTCCCACAAGGAGTCACAGTGTTGGAGATCCCCTGAGGAAGTTCTCCCCTGCCCTGTAGGTTGTGTGGTAGTCGCCTAATCTGGTGTCAATTTAAGGATTAAGAGTGTAGGAGTGGGGTCTAGGCTGTCAATCTGGAGATAGCCAATGAGACTTCTGTGGGCATGGCCTTCTGAAAATTCTGGAAAATCTGGTACTTCCTCCTTGGAGGCAGAAGACACCTCTCTCTCTGCTACTCCCCGGGAAACATTGCAGAAGACAAGCCACATGGATGCAAACAGACCTCAGAAGCCAGAGAAACCACAGAGAGACCCCTGTCAGCACTGAGATGCTTACAATGGCACTGGACCCAAAGGCTTTCTACCCACTGGCTTGTGATTGTACTGCATATGGCTTTAGCTTCATTGCATGTGTTTTGTGAGTCTGAAGAGGACTTTATAGATTGGTATCAGACATATGGGCTAATATGAGACCTTGGACTGGACTGGGTTGGGATGTTTTCTCAATGTTCAATCACTCTTGTATATAAACCTCTCCCTCATACACATATGTGTGTCCATGGATTTGTTTCTCTAGTCTACCCAGACTAGCACAGGTGGCTAGGGGGTCTGGATAGACTTGATGGCAGCGAGTTTTGAGTAAAACAAAGAGTGCTCTTTGATTGCACTTATCTTTGCTAGTATTGGATATTTCCATGGTTTCTTTAAAAGCATCTCCCTGTTGCTGGCCAATTGCATACCTTCTTTGGCGTCTGTTCAAGACTTTTACTCGTTTCTTTTGGCTTGCCTTTTTTTTTTTCTTTCTTCCATTTTCTTCAGTTGCACTATAGGGCAGTTCCCATTATTGACAATTAACCCATCCACCCTGAGAGTCATCATCTTGGAAAATAATCAATTAAAGACCCAACAACTTGGCTGAAACAGCCAGTCTCCTGGGGGGTCCAGACTCAGGCACCCAAACACAGATTCTCTCTCTCTCTCTCAACTGGCACTATTGATCAGTTGGGAAATCTTTTTTTTTTAACTCAGATGGAGCCTTATCAGGACTTGTTAGAAATAAAAGATCAGGATGACTTAATTCAGGGGTTCATTTTCAAGGCCCCCCAACTTTCTGGGAAGAAACTCTGCATAGACTTGACATAAACACAGAGTGTTTAATCACAGGAATCCATTGTTCTGAGATGCCTCTGGGTGGACTCGAACCTACAACTTTTCAGTAAGTAGCTAAGCATATTAACCATTTGTACCACCCAGGGACTCCAGGAGAAAAGTAAGCGTCCAATATGTATTTGGTAAAAAGAAGGAATAAATGATAACTTATCTAGACCACAACTATTGGGGGTGATTGTAAACAGGAAGTAGATGAGAATTCCTATCATTCTCTGCTAATGTTCCAGAGGTCCCCACACCCCCTCCAATGAGCCATGCCCCACCTCATAACAGCCCCATAAAGGTTTTCTGAGACACCAGATCATTATGGAACCGACAATTTCATCATTCTCCCGAGGAGCAGTTGGTGTATTTGAACCATTAACCTGGCAGTGAGCAGTCCAATGCTTACCGCTCAGCATCATCAGAGCTCTTTAGAGGTCCCCATAGAGCCCTTTAGCTTCCAAGGTAGAGACCTAGTGTTATCCAGAAGGCCTGGTTATGTATATTGATTTTTTTTTCACCCACCGTGCTTATGCTTTGGATTCATAGAGAAAACATTTGCATTCTGAGATGAAACCTTGCACAACGCATAAATCTCTATTATGCCACATTGGCAGATCCACCCAGGACTCATTTACCACGTTTGTGTCTTTTAAACCAGGTAATGGATGGCAGAGATGGATTCCTGGGATCTGTAGCTTCCTTCTGGGCACACGCACAAAACCGATATTCTAAAATATTACCACGCTTAAACACATTCTCTAGAAATTTCAAAGTCTGCCAGGGGTGTGTGTGCTTGTCCAGACAGTGTACTACATGTGACTGTATGGGAGCTCCACACCCCTCCCGAGGCTCACTCCCAGATGCGCCTGCGATCCTTGAAAGCCTCACAAATGAACAAAGAGCCCCCAACTTTCAAATTTTCGCAGATATGAAAGTGTTGGTTCCTGTTGTTATTTGGTATGGAGTTAGCTCCTGCTCACAGTGACCTTGTGAACAATGAGAAGACACATGTCCTGGTCCTGAAGCATATTCATGACAGTCTGTTCAGTCCACTGTTGTCACCAATTTATCAGTCCGCCTCATTAGGCAACTCCTTCCTTTTTGCTGGCCCTCCATTTTACCAAACACGATGTCCTTTCCTCATGGCTAATTTTTCCTGCTGACATGTCCAAAGCAAGGGATTCAAACAATGTTCTGTAGTGATCCATTAGTTCTTTCTTCTGAGTCTGTCCTAGGCTGAAAACTCGGCTGACAACTTATTTGTCAAGAGAGACCCTGCTAATACGTGAAATACCAGGGGCATTTTCTTCCTGCATCAGAACAACACACGACACAGACAGTCCAAAAAGAAAGAAAGACAGAGGTATAGTAGATGAAGGTTTTTTGACACTGTCCAGTTAGAAAAGAATATGCAAGTGTGAATCCAATCAGCATCACCTGAATGTTAATTACTTTAGAGAAAGTGCAGTTGATGTTGTTAGGTACCACCCCTTGGGTTCCAGCTCATAGCGACAGAATGAAACATTGCCGTGTCTTTCACCATCCTCATCATTGCTGGTAGGTTAGAGACCATTATTGTAGTGATTGCCTCAATCCATCTCATCTAACGTCTTCCTCTACTTTACCTTTATGGGAACAGAAATCCTCATCTTTCCCCTTGAAGCCAGCTGCTGTGTTCAAACTGCTGACCTGGTGGCTAGCTGCACAGTGTGTAAACCACTATGCCACCAGAGCCCTTCAAATAATCCCATCATGGCTAATTCCAAGCTACTTGCATGATACCATTGAACATGACATTGGGAAGAGATGTTTGCCATTGGTCTTTATGAGATGACACGCGCTTGTCCCAGATGCCACGGAACGCGTCCTTTTTCTCAATATGTAATGTTTGGGAAAGTATCCATCACCCCTTTGTCTCCCAAATAATGTTCTTTTCTTTATGGAGTGTCTTCAGATGTGAGCATCATTTAGGTGCCTCTAAGAAGCTCACCATGGAATGGGGGAGACAGGTAACCAGTTGAGTACAGTGGTGGGACTGAAGAAATGAGAGTAGAGCTCTCTGAGCCCTCCAGAATGGAGTGTCTTTCTTAGCTATGACTCGCTTCAGACTCATTGAGGCATACAGAGTAAAGCACAAAGGAGGAGAAGAGACCTCACTCTGAGTTGCCTGTCCTTGCCACCACCCCCAACCCCAAATGGATGGAGAAGTTCTTAACTCTGTGCTTCTGAGGGTCAAAGAAGATGTGGTGGGATTGGGAAGGCTTGTTACCAGCTAAAATGCCATTGTTGTTATTATATGCCATCCAGTCAATTCCAACCCTGGGTGACCTTATGCACAACAGAACCAACCATGCCCGGTCCTGCGCCGTCCTCACAATCGTTCCTTTGCTCAAGCCCATTGTCGCTATGGTGTCGGTCCATCTCGCTGAGGGCCTTCCCCTTTCTCTCTGCCCTTCTACGTTACCAAGCATGTGCCTTCTCCAGGGACTGTCTCTCCTGATAGCCTGGCTGAAGGGTGTAAGATGAACTCTCACCACTCTTGACTCTAAGAACTCTGCCCATACTTCTATCAAGACAGGTGGGTTTCTCCTTTTAGCAGTCCGTAGTATTTTCAATATTCTTATGCAGCATCACAAGTCAAATGCATTGATTCTTCTTTGGTCTCTTTGCATTCCATGTCCAACTTCCACATGCATATGAGGGAATTGGAAATGCCAAGGTTCGGATCAGTCACCCCTAGTCCTCCAAGTCATATCCTAGCTTTTTAACATTCTAAAAAGGTCTTGTGCAGCAGATTTACACAGCACAACACATCTTTTGATCTCCGGACTTCTGCTTCCATGAGCATTGATTATGCAATCTATTATCAAGATGTTAACTATGAGTACAGTTGTGAGAACTTTAGATTTCTTTACATTGAGTTGTCAACCCTACTGAAGGTTGAAATCCTTGATCCTCATCAGCAAGTACTTCGAATCCTCCTCACTTTCAGCAACAGAAAGTGTTCATAAGCCTCCCCCGAATCCTGATGTTGCATTCTTCTTTAAATAATCCAGCTTCTCTGATTATTTGCTCAGCATAAAGATTAAAAAATATGGTGAAAGAATACAAGTCTGACACATGCGTACCTTTCCCAATTTTAAACCATGCAGTGTGCCCTTGTTCTATTCACACGACTGCCTCTTACTCCACAGACGCGGTGTTCCCTGTGAGCACAACAAAGTGTTCTGGAGTTTCCATTCTCCTCAAGGCTCCCCAGAGTTTGCTATGGTCCACACAGGTGAATGTTTTGACAAAATCAATAAAGCACACATAAACATATTTATGGTTTCCTCTGCTTTCAGCCAAAATCTCTCTGATATCAGTAATGATATCCCATGTCCTCTTCTGAATCTTGCCCAAACTTCTAACAGCTCCCTGTCCATGTGTTACTGCAACCATTGCTGTATTATCTTCAGAAAAGTTTACTTGTATGAGATATCAATGATATTTGTTCTATTGTGTGAGAATTCTGCTGGGTCACCTTTCTTTGGGATGGTTACAAATATGAATCTCTTCCAGTCAGTTGGCCAAGTAGCTGTCTTCCAAATGTCCTGGCATAGATGAGCCAAGTGCTTTCAGTGCTTCATCAACCAATTGAAACATTTAAATTGGTAGTCCATCAATTCCTGGGGCCTTCTTTTTGGCTGATGCTTTCAGTGCACCTTGAACCTCTTCCTTCAGCACCATTGTTTCCTGCTTTTATGCTATTTCCTGAAATGCTGCAATTACCATTCATTTTTATTACATTAGAGACAGCATGCCTTCCTTTACCAGCTTGTTTCAGTTATTTCCACAACTGCTGTCCCTGAGGTTTATGGTCTGGATTCTTCCCACATGTGATTCCGTTAACACAATAGAAGATAAGACAAGATAGATAAGAGAGGGCAAGTCAAGCTAAGCCAAGTCAAGTCAAGACACAAAAGTAAAGGGACCTTATTTACTACATACTCACCAGGCTGGTAGGAAGCCATCACCATTTAAGTGGTGTTACAGAGAATTAAGCATTAGGCTGCTAGGTAGAAAGGTAGCGGTTGGAACCACCAGTTGCTTTGTGGGAGAATGATAGGCAGTCTGCTTCTGTGACTTCACCCCCACGGAAACTCTATGGGGCAGCGCCACTGGGTCCTGTGGGGTCCTTACAAGTCCCAAGGGACGCAATGGCTAGGGGTTTTCTATCACACAAGTAGTACAAACACATTTTGGAAAGTTTGATAAACAATGAAATAATATTTTAATAAGTTGTATCATTTCATCTGACTCGCCATCATTAGTCTATCGTTCAAGTGTTTCTTCTACATCCTCTCAACCGTGAAGGTTCCTCCTCTGGCTGCATTTGGAATTGTGCTTTCTGCTTCTCACTTGGAACTCTGTGGTTTCTCTTTTTCACAACCGTCATGTTCATCATTGTCTTTCTTTTTGCATTGGTATCACCATTCTCTATACACATACTTTAGGGAGCCAATGAACTCTATACGTTTTATGATGAAAATCAATAGTGCCCCATTCGCTTCCTGCCCATTTCCCTCACCTATGAGATAATCCCTTTCAAGTCTGGCGGGTCTACTGTGGTTGCTGGTATTATGTTGATAAATGCCATATTCGTAGCTTGTGATTTGTCAAACTTTAGTCATTCGTTATCTGTTGATTTATTCCTGAGGAAAAGAAATGTTTTAGCACTATTTCACCCTTCTAACTCCCCCACCTCCCCCATCCCTGCTCTATCATCACCCCATCAGATGGATGTAATTATCATACCATTGGAGTTAGAGTGTTGACCTTTCGATTACCAGCACCTCCGACTCACTGTGTAACTGGTTACTGTTCAGTCTACTCACTTCATGGCAGTCATGGGTGCACTTGTTCCAAAGAGCTTCTTACCTGTAATCTTTATGGAAGTAGTTGACCAAACCTTTCTAACAAGGCATTTCTGGGTGGGTTCGAACCATCAAGCCTTTGGATTAATAGTTGAGAGCTAATAGTTTGCACCACCTGGGGATTTTGATCAAATTTTCTTTCTTACACAACTGTTTCTTCTGAATTGAGTCAATTCGCTTTAGATTTGCTTTGTAGTTTTGATAAACTTTTCTATGTACTTTTAGAAACGCTCTCTCCAAAGAGTCTCCTCTCAGTTTACTCAGACACATCTGGTGAACTTCATCATATTGGATGTCTCTCCCAGAGTCCTCCCACCTGGTCAAAACTGGGTGGCTACAAAAAAGTATCTTGGAATATCTTTTGGCTCTAGGGATCTACCTCTCTCCTGTTCATTCCAGTTATTGACACTATTCTCTTCTTCTCCTGAACTTCTCCCTAACTTTATTCTTCCTTTAATATAGGAGATTATAGAGAAAAGATGCAAGAGACCTTGCATATCTGAAAACATTGTTATTTTACCTTCACACTCAATAATTTGTCTGGGTATTTTGATCTCCTGTTTCCTCCGAATTTTTAAGAAATCTTTGCAATTTCTCCTTGTTTCCAGGTTGCTCCTATGAAATCCAGTATCATTCTTTTGACCTGCTTCTTGGAAGGGAGAGGTCCCATCACCAGTATTCTGAGAGTGAAGTCAGGGAGACCACCACTTGATTATCCTGTTTTCGTCTGGTCATTCAGCGAGTTCTCCTGTATTCAATGACCCTCTGTCTTCAGCTTCCTTAATAACAAACCTTTAGTCTTTGGCCCATCTGGGAAGGTCACTCTCCTAGCACAGAATTAGGGAAGGATAATATGGGGGACAGGGCGGCATCATTACTTCCACAGACTGTCTGCACTTCTCCTCCTTTCAACAGCACCTTCTCAATCGCTTCCAAAGATTTGGGACCTTCAACCCCTCAGGCTTTGTCAGAGGTTCTTCAATGATGACCAGCCTTCTTTATTTTCTGTACTGCTGATGGGATTTTGCTTCCTTGGCCTGGCAGAATATGTTAACACTTATCCTTTTATTCTAGCTTCCAGAAAAATGTCATTGTCTCCTTTCCTGTTCTTGTTGCCCTTGTGCCTTAAATATACTTTAAAAACATCAGTTTACACCCCTTTTAATAGGACTTAGGGAGGAGCTGAAGGTAAATATCTTTGTGTTCATTTTGACATCTGTAGCCATTCTTTTGAAGTAGATGCTATTGTTTAAAATGAAAACACATGAATCCATTGATATATTTCTGAGTTTTTATTATCATAAGCAAACTGGTGAACATCAGAGTCAAAGATGATGTGTGTTTTGGTTCCTTTCTGGACATGGAGACAATGAGTAAGCACACAAGAGAAGCGGCAGAAAGAGAGAAAAATAATAGCCTTTGGAGCTAGCTCTCATACTAGCTGCATGCTTGTGAACTGGTTACTTGAACTTTTCTCCTTTGGATTTTCCACACACAAGATAATGGGAATGAAGATAACAATATACAAATCACACAGGGTCATTGTGAGGCTTATATATGCCAGTGTTTCCGAGGTACTTAAATGTGTAGTTGGAATCTGATAAGTGTAAACTCTTTTATTCCAAGGCTTTATAAAGTCTATATAATAAGTATTGCTGAGTTACTTTCCAAGAGGGCTGAATCAGCTCACATAGCCACTAGCATTCAGTGGAGACATGATTTCACTAACCAGTTACTAGAAAGGTATGGAAACAACTTTAATGTACACACACACACACACACACACTGTCTCATCGTTTTATTTGCGGTGTTAATTGCCAAGATGGCTGGGTGTTTTTCCATTCATTTGCTCCCTGGTTGTATTTTCACCTTTGTAAGTTCCACCTTGTGTCTCAAGGCCATTTAGGTCATGAAACCCTGGCATCGCACAGGAGATATTTCTCAAGAAAAACTACAATACAGGACAGAGCCCACCGGCTCTCAGCCCTGTCTGCCCTGGCCAGAAGTGCCATTCTCTGAGCGATTTCAACATCTAGGGAACAGTTACAGACACCGGTATAGAAAGGGGGGAAATCATAAGCATCAATGTGCTTCTGTAGACCAACAACAGAGATAGCATTGACCTTGAGCTGCCTTAAAGTGCAACTCACCATTTCCTGTCTTCGATTGCTGGGCAGAACACCTTATGATTTACATAGCCAGCCCATGCCAAAATGATAAGCCTCTTTCTGTCCGGCAAATCTTAAGCAGATTTTCTCAGCAAGGTCCCAAGGACTTGGCTGCCTAATGGCTTTAAGCAGTTCTTGGAGATGGAAACTCACAGGGCCGGAGACGCAGCCTCGGCATTCCGGTAGGCACTGTCTTTCTTTTGGACAACTGTTGCAGGGAAGTGAAGGCACAGCCCATGGCTCTCGCTTGGGGAAACAGGGAGGCAGCACAGCCGTGCACAATTAAAGCAGAATCATTTTTCAACAGGAAAGCAGAAGCCCAGTAGCAAGGTTGAAATGCCATGTATGACAGATGCCAGTGAACTGACACCACATAATGGCTTTTTAGAAAATGTTTGCCCAGGTGACAAGATGCATTCGGCGTCTTTTCAGAGGATGGTTGATTTTACCACCCATGTGCCATCGCTGGGCAAGGAAAGCGCATGTTTCTTTTCACTAAAAAAAAATGTGCTTTGAAAATATGCACAAGAAAACATACACCAGTTCAACAATTTCTACAGATACGATTCAGTGACATCGATTATACTCCTCAAGGGGGGCAACCATTCTTGGAATCTTTCGCCAAGTTATTCTAAAGCCATTAATATGCACTCGATGATCCCTGAACTGAAACTCTGTCTTTCCCTCTCCCTGGAGCGCCTCTACATCACTAGTAAGCTTCAGCTTATCGGCACCTACTTTTTGCCCATAAGTGAGATCGTATAGGATTTGTCCCTTTGAAACAGATTCATTTCATTCAGCGTAGTGTTGTCAAAGCCCATTCATATTGTGGCCTGCATCGGGACGTCATTTCACTTTACCATGAGGTAATATTCCATTGTGTGGATATGCCACAATGTTTCAATCCGGTCATGTATCAAAGGACGTGTAGGTTTTTTTCCAACATGTTGGTGATTGGGAAGCGTTGTGCAATTAACATTGTGCTTTATACGAATTCATTTTTAAGTTTTTGTTTCTGTTTTAAGGTCAAGGTTTCACTTCATCATGTGTCCCTGTGTGGTACCAACAGGTCTAATCTTCTATAACTGCAGAGGGCAATAGAGAACATTCAGAAGAAGATTTTCCAACCGCATTCCATAGGAAACAGACAAAAAGATGATCTCAGACAAGAATACTCTGGCAAAACCCACCTTGGAGCCTTGCATACCATACCCTACATGAGGAGATGCTTCGTGGACATTAGCTTAATAAAAACAGGATATAACTTTGTTTAACCCAGAGTTCACCAAATGCATTGGGGCCCTGAACTCCCTGCTGGTTCATGAATTATCAGCAAGCCCTAGAGTGCTAGCCGTTAGAGCTTCCAGAGCACCCATGGGAGCCTCTGAAGATCTGTGGACTCATCCAACCTGGTCTAACACAGCGGTTCTCAACCTTCCTAATGCCGCAACCCTTTCATACAGTTCCTCATGTTGTATTGACCCCCAACCATACAATTATTTTCATTGTTATTTCATAACTGTAATTTTGCTACTGTTATGAACTGGGATACCCCTGTGAAAGGGTTGTTTAACCCCCAAAGGGGTCATGACTCACAGGTCTCAAGGGTGAGGAACCTGTCCATCTACCTGACTTTGAAGCCAACAGAATAATTTAGTTCTTGAAATTTAGGGTCTAGGGTTCTTTCCTGTGCAATCAACCTTTCTAGAACTCGGTATTTGTGACCATAAACTAAAGCCATCACAATACTGACTTCTCAGGGCTTTCAGTAGCTCAACTCTGAGAAAGAAGTCTGGGTCTGTCTTCAGGCTCAATCACAGGGAATGGCAAGGCTGTGCTTGGCAGGTCTCACTGGGGAAGCTGTTCCCCTGCAGTTCTCTGGAGGAAGTTGTAGCCAAGGATTTAGCCCCTGCTCCACCCCCCAGGGCCAGCAATGCTCATACACACATCTGTATTCCTCACCCAGTTCCTCCAGTTAGGTTCCTTCTTCTCAGGGTCCTGGCCTGAGACTTCTCTGTTGAAGAGCCTTGACTAAGATTCTGGGCTTTTCTCTACTTGGACAGTGCTTTTCCATTCCTAGCCTTTTAGCTTGCTTGAATCCCCAGTCAATGCTCAGAGAAGTAACACATCCTCCCCTGCCACGCCCCTAGGTAATGGTGAACGCAGTCACTGTATCTCTCGATTTGCCTATCCTGGATTTCATATACAGAAAATTATACAAAACACAAAACAGGAAGCAAACCAAACAACAACAAAAATGACTAGAAGAAATATAGAAACACTTCAATCAAAAAGAAAATGGAAAATCTGAAAAACTGAAACCACTTTAAAACGGTTCAAAAGGGAGTTCAGATGATAAAGTTTTCTAGTTCAACCTAACCACATCTGCCGTAGTGAACATTACAATGACCTCTGTTTGCTAACAAGGCTCTTCATATCCCTGGACTGTGGTCAGAGAGGATTTTCCAAGGCGCAGTCCTTGTGGGGATCCTGCAAATGTATTGGGGGCTTCTACTGTCATTCATAGCCTTCTGTAAACCAGGTGTGATAATTATATAATCTTGTGTCAACTTGAAGATATTAAGAGTGAAGGGGTGGAGTCTAGCCTATCATGCCTGATGATGCTTCCTTGTGGGCATGGCCTTCTCATGAGGATTCTGGGAACTTTCTCTCTCTCTCTTTCTCTCTCTCTTTCTCTCTCTCTCTCTTTTCCATCTTCCTGTTGAGGAGCCAACTTCAGAGAGCTGGAGGAGCCACATGGAGACCCATACCAGCACTGAGATGCTTCCACCACCATTGGATCCACCACATTTTTCACCCACCAGCCTGTGATTTCCCTGAATTTGGCACCATTACATGTGCTGCATGACTCTTAAGAGGAATTTATAGACTAATATCGGGCATATGGGCTAATATCAGATTTATGGACTTGATCTGGGCTGAGATGTTTACTAAATAAACAATTTCTCTTTGATATAAGCTCTCTCTTACACACATACGAGTATCTCTGAATTTGATTCTTTAGTCAGCTAGGCCTAACACACCAGGTATTCACAATTTAAGCTCTCTTACCATTCCCTCCTTCAGATTTGAATTTTATTATTTATGATCCTTGGATCACTCGGGTTGGTGTGCTTCTTTTGTGTAGACAGAGCTTATGCCTCACTTAGATGGCTACTTGTTTTAAGCCAACTCTTTAAGACTCCAGATGCTAGCAGGCCACCATCAGGCTTCTTCCCCACACTTTTCTATAGCATTTATATCTTCAGCGATCTCTTCATGAGGGTGGTATCAAGTAAGGCTATGTCATGAAAACTAATTATTCTTAGATAGGAGCTACAATTAAGTGCAACCCCAACTCCATTCATATATGGATGGTTTATATAGGTTTCTGGTTCACTTTTGAGCCACAATGATCATTTTGTGATTGAGAACATTATAAATCATCCCCCTCATCAGGTAATTTTAGTGTCTATCCAGAAAGAGGAGCATCACTCTGGTCCAGCTTCCAAGCAGAAAGAGGTTCAAATGGTCCATATGATTGTGTCCTCACCCTACTTAACATTCTACTTCAAACTGTGGGTCGTGATGCAATGGTGAGGCTTGAAATTAGAGTGGGTTGCCTACATCAACTGTTTAAAAGTATAAATCCCTTTAAATATAAAAAGAAAAAGAATTGAGTGCACAGGGTATAAAAGTAACTATTGTTTTGTGAAAAAGATAGCAAGTTGTCTTAAACATAATGATGCAGATTAATTTCCTACTGCCTCACTGACTTCCAAAATAAGTAATTGAACTTGAATATACTTGGAAAATCATCAAGACCCCATATATTGTCTTCACCGGACACTGAACTCTGCACTTTATCTACATTAGCTCACTGATTCCTCACAGCCTTGTAAAATATAAATTGCTGTAATTATCCCCATATTAAAGATGAGATCACTGTGGTACACAAACATTAAATTAAAATTAAAACTCACCTATTTCCACTTAACACCCTAAGGAGCATTGCTCCACTCATACTTGGAGTCAATTCAATGGCAACTGGTTATTGATTACTCTCAACTCATACTGTAGCAAGTCAGGATCTTAGGGTGAAAGGTTAGAGGAATTCTATCTTCTTATAGATCAGGGTTTCATTCATCAATCTTTCATGGCTTGTCATTCTTCTTGAAACTCCAAAGATCTCCTTAGCTTAGAGATCTCCAGAACACTTAGGGCTGTAGCTCTCTACCGAAGTTCTGTTGGGATGAAGTACAGTTTAATGTCGTCCGATGTGTTAAAATCTCCCCTAATTTATGGTGATCTTATGTATAATGGAATGAAACATGGTCTAGTCTTATACCAGCTTCATAATCGGAATCCATTGTTTCAGCGTTTGCATTGGTGTAGATTCATCGCAGATCCTTTGCTTCATCAAGCGTGTAGAGTCTGGCTTAATGCAGGGTATTTGCAGCAATCAAAAGTGACAGGATAGAAACAACGTATGCTCCTTCCACAGCTGCACTATAGCTCATGAAAATATCAAGTAGGGTTCTGCTTGCCAGGAATGAAAACACTCCTTTCAAAAGACCTACAATAAATAAATAAATAAACAAACCCAAAACGGGTGATACTCTTTAGAGCAAATGACCCCTTAGAGTGTGAGCCCCACATCTTACCTCAAGAGACTGCACTGTGTATCTGCTTAGATAAAAATCCTTGGATATGCTTTGTCTGGGGTATCGGTCAAGACATATCATTCTCTCTGGATGATTGCCAAAATGTAAATAGTTTCCTGTTGCTCTTGTTGAGTGAGCTGACCCTGTTACCAAGGTAACTGACCAATAACTAGAGCCATGGAAGAAGTTAAGTTCTCATTTCTGGGGTGAGTGAGGGTTGCCATGCATCCTGAACTCTCATCTCCATTTCTTAGCCAAACCCTCACTTCTTTCATGTCACTCTCATGCCATTTGCAATTTATCCAAGACTGCAGCTTCAATTAATGTTAAATCCTTCTCTTTACTGCCCAAATACTCCTACTAACTCCCTAATAATGAGAAAGAGAACCACAAACCACCCAAAGACAGGAAGTTTGGGAATAAAATAATGAAAAAGTATTTTCTGTCTTGCAGAAATTATCAAATTGACCTAGCAGGGACACTTTGGAAACTGTTGGGTCAAGGACACGGGTTTCCAGACCGCTTAATCAATTGTCATCCCATGGGTCAGGTTCCCAAAGGCAAATAACCTTGGACTCAAGCAATTACACAACATCTGCTAGGAAGCAGTGTACAAGCATCTGCTCCTGAGCCAATCATGGGAGTGGAAGGAAAAGGGAGTGTGCCTTTGACTTTGCCACACTCAGCAACTCATGTCATGTTGTCTGGATTGAAAAGCTTACCCTTTTCTCTCACAAACGGAGGTCGGGTTTTCTTTCACCTTGAAAGCCAAGGTTGAGATGCCTATAGAATGGAACAGGAGGTGGATGAGTCTAAAGAATACAAAACTGAGGTTTAGTCCTTTGCTTGCTTCATGGGCAAGTTGGCTTTTATCTGCTCTGCTGTAACAGAACTACAAATGTGAGTGACTTTATTGAACTTGCATGAAGTTCGTTTTCCCATCGTTTAGGAGGTTACCTGTCCAAATTCAACGATTTGGCTCTAGGCGATAGACAGCTCTCTCACTCTCTGTTGGATATGAGGGAAAATCCCAACTTTGACTTCTTGGGATATTTTAGATATAGCCCCAGTTATGTAGCCATCTAGGGGCATCCATCTTTGATCCATTAGTGCTGGCTTCCCTCTGTGCCTCAAACTCAACCTCACTGCCTGGAGTCAATTGTGACTCTGAGCAGCCCTCTACATCAGGGCAGAACTGCCCCTGTGCATTTCTTAGAGCATAAATATTCTCTATTATTGCCATTAAGTTCTGTGCAGTCAGTTCAGATGCATAGAAACCTTATGTACCTCAACACAAAAACCTACCCAGTCCTGCGCCATCCCCACAAGTGTTCTTATATTTAGGCCCCTGTTACAACCACCATTTCAATCCATCTTGTTGAGGCCAGTCCATGGTACTTTCAACTCTCTTTGCCAGAACCAGAATGCAAATACATCAATTCTTTTTCGTTCTTCCTTATTCAAAGTCCAACTTTCATATCCATATGAGATGATGGAACATATCTTGGTTTGGGTTACGCACAACTTAGACCTCAAGGTAACGCCCTTGCTCTTCAACACTTCCAAGAGGTCTTGAGCAGCAGATCTACCCAATACAATGTGTCATTTCATCTTTTGACTGCCGCTTCCAGGAGCATCGACCGTGCACCCTTACAAGCACAACAAACTCCCTGACAACTTCAATCTTTTCCCCATTTACCATGCTGTTATCTATCGGTCTAGTTGTGAGAATTTGGGTCTTCTTTACATTGAGCTGTAGTCCATGCTGAAGGCTACACTCCTTGGTCTTATTAGCAAATGCGGCAAGTCTTCCTCACTTTCAGGAAGCAAGGTTGTGTCATTGGCATATCACGGGTCTTCCTCCAATAAGTCTTCTTCCAATCCCTATGCCGTATTCTTCTTTATATAATCCAATTTTTCTGATCATTTGCTAAGTATACTGATTAAGTATGGTGAGTCAATATAATCCTGAGGACCAGGGCAATATCCTGATTTAATGCAGTTTGTCCATGATCTATTCCCACAACTACCTCTTAATCCATTTACAGGTTGTGCATGAGCACAAAGAAGTGTTCTGGAATTCTTATTCTTCTCAAGGTTATCCACAGTTTGTCATGATCCACACAGTCAGATTCCTTGGTATAGTCAATGAAACATAAGAAAACATCTTTCTGGTATCCTCTGCTTTCAGTCAAGAGCTATCTGACATCAGCCATGAAATCCCTTGCTCCATGTCCACTTCTGAATCTGGCCTGAACCTCTGGCAGCTCCCTGTCAATGTACTGCTGCAACTATTGGCTGAACTTAAACAAATTTTAGTTGCATATGCTATCAATTATATTGTGCTATAATTTTTCCATTCTGTTAGGTCACTGGTGTTTTGGGGAATGAGTACCCCCAAATGGATCTATTCCAGTCAATTTGCCAAGTAGCTGCCTTCCAAATTTCCTGGCATAGAAGAGTACGTGTCAATCTTTATGCCTCCTCTTTCTCCCCAGGAGGTGCTGGTGTTTTCAAACTGCTGGGCTTGTGATTAGTCAGTCACACAAAACATAAATCACCATGCTACCAGAACTCTCATATTTCTTTATCGCAAAATTGAGTAAGTTTAAGACATACGCTACACCAAGGTGGCCTCATATATAACAAAAAAAAAAAACCCTTTCTCCCTCATGGGATTAAATCCACAAATATGAGTTAGGATACCAACACATCTTTTGGAGGACACAAATTTTTTAAATAAATCATTTTATTGGGG
>NW_022111357.1:40566763-40568196 GCF_000313985.2 Echinops telfairi
ACAAAAAAATAAAAGGGCCTGTAAATAGTTCAAGATCTGTTTGTTGATCTTAAGGAGTGTTTTCCAATCAAGTCTAATGATGTGCCACACCCTGGCCTCAAAGTCTCTTGTTGATATTCCCTGGGGACTTGTTACTCTGTTCCCCTTGCTGTTCTCTTGCACACACTCAGTGTTCTGCCTCGGTGTGGTGGGGTCAGATTGAGTGCAATTCCTTCACTGTGTCTCCAGGGCTGTCCCCCATAGTCAGTGAGGGACATTGAGTTTCATGGTGGGGCCGGCCCTACGGTCCTCTCTGTGCACTGGCTGCTCTAAACAGGAATTTCATCCTTAGGGGTTGGTGGGCCAGGGTGTGTTCCACTTTGTCTTCCTCCCCCTTCATTGGCTCCCGTGTGCTCTGATCAGACATGGCCCTCTCCCTGAGCTGCAGCTTCAGTGCTGTCCTCTGAGGTGAATTCTTCTGCAGGGAATGCGGGGAGGACACAATTTAATTCATAACAACACAGAACAATTCTGCAGCTACTTTCTAATAGTTCTAATGATGGAAAAATTGACACATTTGCACTGTGCTGTTGGTTAAGCATATAGAGTATACCATGGGCTGCCAAAAGAATAAACAGATGACTTTTAGAAGAAATACACCAAGAATACTGTTTAGGAGATTAGCAAGACTTTGACTCTCCTACTTTGGACCACCACCCAACAAAACCAATATAAAAGGACAACATTTTCGGTCAAGTGGAGGGAAACCAAGGGAAGACCTCCAATGACATAGATTGACACAATAGCCACAACAATGGGCTCAAGCATATTAACGACCATGATGATGTTTCAGTACCGGTCAAAATTTCATTGCTACACATGTCACCATGAGTGGAAGTATACTTAATGGCAATTAACTGCCACTTTGTTAGTCTAGGCCTTGATGAATATGTACTGAATGAAGGATGGATGGATGGGTGGATGGATGGATGGATTGGTGGATGGATGACACTTCCTATTCCCCTCAAAGACTGGCTCACCCACCTATTCACACGTTCACCCTTTTTCTGACCCTTCCCATTAGCAAATATGTACTGAGGCTTCTGTGGAACCGTAGCTGTGCTGAGCTCTTAGAATAGTGAGCTAAGTTCAACTCAGCCCTAAACCCTGCCTTCCAAGGGTTCTCAGAGTCATATCCAATGTAGAGCCTAGCCAGCATCATCAATTCCCTACAATCCATGTGTCCATAGAATTCCGTGTAAGCATGGCAGCCCGGCAACCCAGCAGAGCGGTTGGAACCAGGGCAAGCATTTAAATGGCCAGAATAATTACAGTCAAAAAGAGAAGGTCATATTCAAGTGAATTTCAGGAACAAAGCACAGTGGAAGTTTCCAGAACTCATAAGCCAGAAATTCAAAGTGTGCCTCCTGGCTCCAAGTCCCGTTTTCACCACT
>NW_022111357.1:40570213-40571606 GCF_000313985.2 Echinops telfairi
GAGCATTACTAGTGTGGAGCTGTTGACCAAGGAGGTGGTATATGTGCAGTATGTCTATAGTGTATTTTTGTATGTGCTATGTATGTAGCATGCAGTGTGCACGTGTACTTTTTATGTGGGTTGTGTGTCCATTGTATGTGTGCTCTGTGTGAGGCCTGTGTTATGCAGTATGTGTGCTGTGTGTATGGAAGTTGTGTATTAAAAAGAACCTGGGTCCCCAATGGAAGCCTTGGGGATGAAGGAGACTATTTGGGAATGAGAGGTCCAGGGTTAGAGCCTCTCAGCAGGTGGACACTCAGAGACAACACTGCCATTTGAAGTGAGAGCCCTGGCCCTGGAGCCTCCAGCTGGCAGAGGCATTACTATGCACCCAGTCAACTCCCGCATCTGGGTGGTAGAAATGCAGCGCTGGACCACGGGTGCTGCAGGGGACCTCAAGGGTTTGTGATTACCAGCATGGATCGCCCAGGGCTGAGGCATTTGGCTGCTCCAGTGACAGGAGCTAGACAAGAAAGGCACAGAGTCAACAGGCAGAATGTTCATCCAGCACTTCGGCACAGGTTCTCAGAACTTAAAAGTTGTACACTTAAGAGGTTAGTTCTAAAAAATCATATCATTGTAAATGAGGGTGAGTGCATAGTGGAGACTCAAAGGCCATCAGTAGGACACCCCCTTACTGAAGGGTTGTGGGGCGGAGATGAGCCAGTCAGGGTGCAGGGTAGCAACGATGAAGCATATAATTTTCCTCTAGCTCTTAAATGCTTCCTTCCCCCCACTATCATGATTCCAATTCTACCTTACAAATCTGGGTAGATGTGCAAATCAGGTGGGTCCTTGCTCTGGCCCCCACTTAAATTGCCTGTGGGAAGGTGAGCTGAGAACAGGGGATGCTGGAAGATAGAGGCCAAGCCAAACTGTGTGAGATGTTATCTGCACATGAGGCCTTCCAGAAGTGTCCTGAAACGGGGGATGGTGGGTTCTGCTGATGAGTCCTGCGGAGCTGTCAGTTCCTGTTACCTACTTTCAGACAGCTTGCTGGTGGGGCATTTGCAAAGTCTACTGATCCTCCTGCCTTGGTGGGCTTTTGCCAGTATTTTTGGTGTGAGCCTAGCAGCGATTAAAGAGCTAAACCAAATGTATGATGGGCTTGATGTATTATCTAATCGGGGATCCTACACACCAGGTAGATTTGTAGTGACCTTTCAAGCATCCATCAGGAAGCAAGTGGTCAGGCAATCACAGGGAAGAGGGCTGCTCCATGGAGTGAGGCACTGGAACCTCCTGGCATGGGAGGTGGGCACACTCAGAAGACAGGAGTTCACTAGCATCTTCAGTCTTTTTGCAAAATGAAGTCAGCGAAACCCTGACCCAGGGACAATCCCAAGAGATTGTG
>NW_022111357.1:40572505-40574021 GCF_000313985.2 Echinops telfairi
CAAGCCCCAATAAAATGATTTTTTTAAAGGAGGCTAGTTCTTTGGGTTTCAGCATTGTTCTCAGCTTCAAAAGTGTACATACTGTGAAAACAATGGCATTGCCGTGGCCCTTTGGGGTTGACAAGACTCACACCTACACACACAAACATACACACACGACTGTCAAATCACCTCCAACTCCTGGTAACCTTACACACGACAGGACAAACACCCCTGAGCCTGCATCATCCTCACACTTCCCAGCATATAAGGGTCCATTCCTGTGGCTCTTGTGCCCATTCATGTCACCGCTCCTTCACAAAACCTGGTGTGTTAGTCTGGGTGGACTAGAGAAACAAATCCATGGACACACATATGTGTATAAGAAAGATCTTTATATAAGAGCAATTGAACAATGAGAAAACATCCCAGCCCAGTCCAGATCAAGTCCATAAGTCTGATATGAGCCCATATGTCTGATACCAATCTATAAAGTCCTCTTCAGGCTCACGGAATACATGCAATGAAGCCAAATGCAGGATGATCACAGACCAGTGGGTAGAAAGTGTTTGGATCCAGTGTCATTGGAAACATCTCAGAGCTGGCAGGGGTCTCTCTGTGGCTTCTCTGGCTTCTGAGATCTGGTTGCATCCATGTGGCTTGTCTTCTGCAATGTCTCCCAGGGAGTGGCAGAGAGAGAGAGAGTTGTTCCGCCTCCAAGGAGGAAGTACCATATTTCCCAGAATTCTCAGGAGAAGGCCATGCCCACAGAAGTTCCACTGGCTATCTCCAGATTGACAGCCTAGACTCCACCCTACACTCTAAATCCTTTAATCAACACCAGATTAAGTGACTACCACACCTGGCATCTTCCTCCGACAGCCGATCCCTCCTGATGACCTGTCCAAGACAAGCGCACGAACTAGTGGTCTACTGCGATCCATAGAGCTTTCATTGAGTGATAGTCAGAAGGCCTCCAGGCCTCTTTACCGAGTACACGGTAGTCTGGAAGCACTGTTGAGACCTGCGCACCATAAGTGAACAGAATGATTCTTGAAATACCGGTGACATCGCCTCCAGCCTCACAGTGTCACACAAGCCACTGCAGCCCAGCAAACTGACGGAGTCATGGTGCATGCGTGTATGGGTACACAAGTCCTTCACATCATGGCTCTGTAGCTGAAGCGAGTCATGGCTATGGGCAACTTAATTCATGGCTCTCAAACTCAGGTGTCTTGGGCTCACTGGGAAAGGACAAGTGCGCTGATGTGTGCAAGTCTGTTGACACATGAAGATGCCTCAAATAGAGAACATGTGTTACATCATCTTGGCTTTGTGATTACTGCAAACTGCTGCAAACTCCACCCCAGAAGGATTAGGTGGGCACAGCAAATACAACAACACTGAGTGAGGGCAGATGTTACAAAAGAGGTGTGTGTGTTGTGTGCATTGCAAATGTGCTGTGTGGTATATGTGCAGTATGTCTATAGTGTATTTTTGTATGTGCTATGTATGTAGCATGCAGTGTGCACGTGTA
>NW_022111357.1:40574121-40605524 GCF_000313985.2 Echinops telfairi
CACAGTGTCACACAAGCCACTGCAGCCCAGCAAACTGACGGAGTCATGACACATGCGTGTATGGGTACACAAGTCCTTCACATCATGGCTCTGTAGCTGAAGCGAGTCATGGCTATGGGCAACTTAATTCATGGCTCTCAAACTCAGGTGTCTTGGGCTCACTGGGAAAGGACAAGTGCACTGATGTGTGCAAGTCTGTTGACACATGAAGATGCCTCAAATAGAGAACATGTGTTACATCATCTTGGCTTTGTGATTACTGCAAACTGCTGCAAACTCCACCCCAGAAGGATTAGGTGGGCACAGCAAATACAACAACACTGAGTGAGGGCAGATGTTACAAAAGAGGTGTGTGTGTTGTGTGCATTGCAAATGTGCTGTGTGGTATATGTGCAGTATGTCTATAGTGTATTTTTGTATGTGCTATGTATGTAGCATGCAGTGTGCACGTGTAATTTTTATGTGGGTTGTGTGTCCATTGTATGTGTGCTCTGTGTGAGGCCTGTGTTATGCAGTATGTGTGCTGTGTGTATGGAAGTTTTGTGTGCACTGTGTCTTTATTATGTATGAGGAGTGTGTGTAGGATACAGGTGGATGTGTACTGCTGTGGTCTATGTCATTTTAGAGTTTTTTGTGTTAAGTGCCTGCAGTATGTGTGATTAGTGTGTTTGTGTTGGATATATGGATATTTTGTGATACATATATAGAATCACCAGAGGCCTCACATTGGGGCCATGATAAATGGAGAACATATAGAAGTTGTCTAGGATTTCATTTAGTTTGGATCCAAACTTAATGCTCACAGAAGCAGCAGTGAAGAAATCAAGGCACATTGTACTGAATCTGCTGCACAAAACCTCTCTAAAGTTTTGAAAAACAAGGAGGTTACTTTGAGAACAAAGGTGCATCTGACCCAAGCCATGGTAGTCTCAAAAGTATTGAGGTTTCAAGACTATTGAAAGTACCACGGACTGCCAAAAGAACAAATAAATCTGTCTTGGAAGAAGTACATCCTGAAGGCTTATTAGTAGCAAGAATGGCAAGACTTATCATTTTAGACATGTCAGGAAAGACTAGTCCCTGGAGAAGCTTGGGTTAAAAAAACCACAACTCTTCCATGATTGGTCAGCTTTATGAGTTTGGTTATCATACTGGACTGGGAAAGTGCCCCTCAAGAACTGACCCCCCTACCTGGGAAACCCTTGGCACAGACTTTCTTCTCACTACTACTAAGTTGAGGATGCCCACCCAATGCCAGTGAGGCTGCCCACTGCCCCTCCTACATTCCAGCAGAATGGCCCAAGCCTTATATTTGCCAAATTGTTACAAATCAGTCTCTAATCACTTCTGTTTGCATTTCCAAGTATGGTGGCAGTGAATTTTACCTACTAATCAATTCATCAGTTGGCACTCTCCTGGTGAAATATTACTCATTTGCCGGCCAATGCTTTCACAGACAGTCCTTGGACCTCAGGACTTAAGGTGTAATGCTTTACTGGGGGCTGGAGCTTTATTGGGGTGTAATGCTTTATTGGGGGCTGGGGTCCCAAAGTTCCAGTGTTTTCCTGGTTTTCCCCCATCAGACTTCCATGAAGGTCACATGAGATGACCTATGTGAAAGACAAGTGTAGCGACTGTCTAATAGTATATTCTATTGAGTCCCCGAGATACCAGCAAGCAATAGGTCAGACAGGAACAGCCCTGAGGTGGTTATTAATTCCCTTCCTACCTGCACCAGGTCACAACTTCTCCTGCTCATTTAATCAGGCCCCGAGTCTTTGGGTGGGACAACCAATTAGGGCGCTCATTTATTTGCTATCCCAACCGGAAGGCTGCAGCTGTGGGTCCGCTCCCAATGCACCTCAGATGAAAAGCCTGGCCATGCACTTCCAAAGTGTCAGCAATTGACAGCCCCATGAGACACAGTTCTGCTTTGATACACATGGGGTCTCCCTGAGGTGGCATCAACTTGATGGATATATATGCATATACATACATATGCACCAGTGCCCATCTATGTACACAAACTCCAGTGCCCATCTGCCAATTTGTCGTACTTGGCTTTAGGCTTTCTGTGATGTGTATCACTGCCTACAGGGTGCCCCATGGTGAAGGACATTCAGCACAGCTTCCAGACTAAGGTGGGCAACAAAGAAAGGCCTGTGTCTAGGCATCTGGAAGCAGCCATTGAAAGGCCTAAGGAGCACAGCTCTCCTGTGACACAGAGGCCCAGCTGACTCAAGGGCAACTGGTTTGTTTGTTGGTCGGTGGTGTTTTAGTTGATGACCAGCATGGGTGTAAACAACTGGGCCTGAGAGGCTATGGGGGCCTCGGCATGACCTCCCCCAGCTCTCCCTTTGAACAGTCGTGATGGAGGAACCTGGGGACACCAAGGCAGACTGCCCAGCGAGGATTCCTCCCAGGTGCCTTGCTCACTGCGCTGCTCTCCTTCCTGGACAGCAGTTGGGTTTGGGTGAAATCACAAGGTAGGCTGTCTTCCTGACTTTACCACTTAGGAAAGGACTCAACCTCCAATACCGGACAGGTTTGTCTACTCACACCTGTCCAAGGGCACGCTAGGAATTGCCATGTGTCGGGGCTTCTTCCCAGGGCTGCTGTCACCGTAACACTGCAAGTGGGTTGCATTCAGTGAACAGAAGTTCATTGTATCATTGTTTCGGAAGCTAGACGTCCAAATCAGAGGTCTGCTTCCAGGGGATGACTCTCCCTCTTGCTGTCAGTTCTAAGGGAAGATTCCTGTCTCCTTTCAACTCCTGTTCCTCCCTTTCTTGGACAGCTCCAGCTGATCCTTGCTTCCATGTGCCTAATCTGCTCGTTTTATAGTTCAAACGGGGTTAAGTTGGAGAGACAGCCTATACTGATGTGACCTCAGTAACCTAAGAAAGAAAGCTCTATTCCTGGTTGGGAACCCTGGTGGCTTAGTGATGACTCTTTGGGCTGCTAATCACAAGGTCTGCAGTTGGAAACTACCAGCTGCTCAGAGGGTGAAAGATGAGGCTTTCTACTCCCATAAAGAGTTACCATCTCAGAAACTTACAGGGGCAGTTCTACCCTGTCCCATGGCATCGCTATGATTAGGCATGGATGCGATGGCACTGAGTTGAGAGAGAGTTGGCATTATACATGTATTCACACTCAAAAATGAAATAAAAAACTCAAGCCTATTGAGTCAGCCCCGATTCATACATGGTCTTGTAAAACAGGATAGAACTGTCCCCGTGGGTTTCCAAGGCTGCAACTCTTTATGGGAGCAGAGAGCCTACGCATTTGTCAAAGGAACCACCGGTGACCTTGAACCATAGACCTTGAAGTTAGCAACCCAGTGTGCCACCTACCAGGTCACCAGAGCTCCTTCTACATGTATAAGGTGTTAGGATCCACAGAACATAACATAGGGGGACACAATTCAGTTTAGGCCACCACACCTGATTCTGGAAGATGACGGGCTGGCCTATCCACCTATGCAGACATTGAGTCCATAGAAACATAAGGGCCAGGAGTTTAGAAAGCAGAAAGGAGCATTACTAGTGTGGAGCTGTTGACCAAGGAGAGTGCAGTACGCTGTTGACTGTGCTCCAGGACAAGACCCCCCACCTCCCAGACCTCAGTTACCTCCCATTTGAAGGCTATGTACCAATATAACTGTCGCCATGGCAGCTCCAACACCTGGAGACCCCAGGAGTGTCAAAATAGAACTGTGCTCCGGAGGGTTTTCAATAGACGGTTTTTAGAAAGTAGATTGCCAAGCCTTCCTCAAGCGGTGCCTCTAGGTGGAATCAGATCATCAGCCTTTTGGAGAGCAGCAGAGTACTGTCTGCACCACCTAGGTACCCTGAAAGGGGCATCGACCCAGGGAAATGGGGCTTGCATTAAGCAGGGATACTCAGCTTTGCAGGGGGACCTGCCCCTAGCCCCTGTTCAATTCTCTTCTCAGCTGGACCTTTAGTTCCTCTGCCACTACCTCCACCACCCCTGCCTCATCACCCCAGGATCCCCATGGGAGGCAATCTCCTGTCCCCAACTTCACTCTTTGGCTGAGCTGTATTATCTCCTGCCATGCTCCACCCCACTGAGGACACAGACCCTAGAACTGTGGTTCTCAACCTTCCTAATGCTGGGATCCTTTAATACAGGTTCTCATGTTGTAGTGACCACCCCCCAACCATAAAATCATCTTCCTTTGTACTTCATAACTGTGATTTTGCTACTATTATGACTTGGGCGACCCCTCTGAAAGAGTCGTTTGACCCCCCAAAGGGGTCGTGACCCACAGGTTGAGAACCTGCCCTAGAGGGTGGGCTTGAAAAGTCAGAACCCTTATATCTGCCTTTGGCTGCTTCCTGAGCACGTAGCATCCAGAGGACCAAGGCCACCCCTGTCCACTGGGGAAGCTTAGCAGCCACTGAAATGCACCAGCTTTATAGTTTCTACTTTTGCCAGGAGCCCTGCCTAATTGTCCACCCCATGCCTGAACATTCCAATCCCCACCTTCCTTGCTGCCAAAATTTGTTGGCCTGGTTCTAAGTGCCCACCAGGCCTGGATACTTCTCCTCTGCCTCCTTGGAAGTCTGGGAGGAAGTCTCATCCCTTCCACCTTCCTGAACTTATCTCCCTGTGGAATCAAGACACTCCCAGTCGTGCCCGATTGAGCTCAGATGGCTGACCCTGAGAGCTTGCCTGGTGGGTAGTGCTGGGAGCCCCTCGCAAGCTTTCTGTTTATCTGAGATGGCTCCTGAGGAAGTGTGGCTCGGCAGACTCAGCAAGACAGATGTCCTGGGACGCCCAGCCTCTCAGCGGTCATGTTGCTGTCTCACTAATGAGGAAGAGGGTGACTTGTGCATCGAGAGCCTTCTAATGGGTGTCCAGCACAGCTTGCTCTAAATGAACTGACTCGCCTCTTCTTATTCTATTTACTGGGAAGGAAAAATTTTCTTCCATTTTTCAAAAAAAATAAGAGTTGAGAGAATTTGTCAAAAGGCCATTACCTGCAGACATGTCTACCAAGTTGTCTCTCTGAGTGCTTGTGCATAATTAATTAGCAGGCACAGTTCCACAGCCCCTGCATAAAAGTTAAAACCCCATTTTACTGTGCAGCATATTTTCTGCTCAGCATCACTGTCAGGCAGATTTCAAGGGATATGGTATTTGCATATGGTGCCAAACTGGAGTTTCCATAGCAACAGACTTCCTAGTAGAACTCTGCACCAAGTCAATATCCTTACCGCTTTCAGGATGCCACCCAAAATGGTGGCGAGAGAGACAGGTGAGGGAGAAGTCACGTCTCTAGCACCTGAGTTCACTGCAACCCCCCACATCCATTTGCATATGCAAATCCCATTGGAGATCATTGAATAAAATCATAGATGTTCTCCCCACGTTCGCTGCAGCTTTGTTCACAATAGCCAAAAGGTAGAAACAACTGAAGCATACATCAGTGGATGCTGGATAACAACAACAACAAAACGTGGTATATCCATACAGTGGAAGAGTATCCTCCCATTAAAGAAAGAAGTCCTAATATATGCTACAACAAGAAAGAGCCTTGAAAAGGTTTTTTTAAAAAAACTCATTGCCATCAAGTCAATTCTGACTCACAGAAGCCATGTGGAAAGAATGGCACTGCCCCTGTGGGTTCCCAAGATGGCAAACTTAATGGGAGCAGAAAGCCGCATCTTCTGCCCATCGCGCATTAGTGGGTTTGATCTGCTGATCTTGTGGTTAGCAGCCCAACAGGTGACCACGCCGCCCCAGGTACTTTGGACCTGGAGAGACCAGTCCCTGGAGAAGGACATCAGGCTTGGTAAAGTGAAGGGGCAGCGGAAGAAAGGAAGGCCCTGGACAAGATGGATGGACACAGTGGCTGCAGCGATGGACTCAGGCGTGGGAACCATGGTGAGGGTGGCACAGGACCAGGCTGTGTGTTGTCCTGTCGTGCACAGGGGTGCTATGAGTCCGAACCACCTCGATGGCACCCCACAGCAAATATAGAGGGACAAACTCATATCCTCTATACTTAAATGTACCCTGGCTTCTGGTGAGCACCGTGCTGGTGGTGGTGGTGGTGGAGGAGGTGGAGGTGCTACAGGTGGTGGTGGTGGTGGTGGAGGTGGTAGAAGTGGTGACCCACTCTGTCATCAGGGTGCTTTTGAAAGCCTTGTTCTCAAGTAGGTTCCAACTCCTTCGGGCCCTGTGTACAACAGAATGAAACACTGCCCACCCAGCCCTTCACCATCCTCACAACTTTTGCTTTGCTGGAGTTTGTTGTTGTTTTGTTGGGGTAGCAACCAGTGCATCAATCCATCTCATCCAGGGTCTTCCTCTTTTTTGCTGCTCTTCTATTTTACTAAGCATGCTGATGTCCTTTTCCAGGGACTTGTCCCTCCTGATAACATGCCCAAAGTACTGAGACAAACTCTTGCCATCGTCGTGTCTAAGAAACAGTTTAATGGCACTTCTCCTTAGAGTTGTTTGTTCTTCTCAGTCTATGCTACTTCCAATATGCTTCACCAGCACCATCGTTGATATGCTCTGATTCTTCTGAGATAAAGCAAACATGCGGGCAGGATGCATTGATAATCCCATGAGTGAATTGCAAAAATTGAGAAGGACCAACCAGTCATTGGACAATATGGTTTCAGATACAAATTAATTAGGATATAGTATTGTAAAACCAATGACTTCTTGATTGTAAAGACCTTTTGCAACAGCATACCTGGTGACTAGGCACTTGGACCTTACTAGAAAAAATACACAGGATTCAACTGACTGTATCAAGAAGAGGCAATGCAGAAGCTCAATATATCGGCCAAAACAGGTCATCACTTGCTCAAATGCAAGCTCAGGTCAAAGCTGAAGAAAATTAAAACAAGTTCAGAAGAGGCTATACATGACCTTTAAGTATCTCCCAACTGAATTTACAGACGAATTCAAAATAGTTTGAGATATTTAACACTAATAATGAAAGAGCAGATAAGTAATGGGATGTGTGTTAGACAGGGTTCTCTAGAGAGATAAAACCAAATTGTTGATAATTCAATATATTTATTTATAAAGATAATTAGATATATAACAAGAAATGAACTGTTAAATCATATACAGATAAATATATAATATAAGAAAGAAACAGTTAAATTATAAAGCACTACAAATGGCTCAATTCAACTCACTCCCGTGAGAGAGATGTGAGAGACTAGCAGTCCTTCAAGTCCAGTCTGCTGCCAGATCTTCCTCTATTTATAGAGAGAGCTAGGCTATGTCAGCACAGCAGCCAATCAGAAGGCAGGTCACCAACTGCCAGCCAGGTCACCAACTGCCAGTCCCCAGCTCCAGCGATCTCTTAAAGGGACCTCAACTTACAGTGACACAGTCCACAGGCTAGGCGTCCCACAGGTAGTGTAGCCTTTAAATTGAGGCACAGGACAAGCAAGGCAGCTGCACACTGGTCCAGTGATCAAAGAGCGAGAGACAAGAAAGGCGAGGCTCACCAAACCATTTATCTCTGCCCGTCAGTTAATCCCACTTGTGTTTATCAGCCAGGCTGGCACAATAAACTATCTCAGGATGATATCAAGATTATCATACATGAAGAAAGTAAAAGGTAATTAAAATGACAGGAGAGAAAGAGAAGATCAAAATCGATGACAAAAGAGACGCTAAGGCTTGATCTTGAATGTAAAGTAGCTCAAGTGAGTAGATGCAATGATGAAGTTAAAAAAGCCAAAGAGAAAACCGTCAAAGGCAGCTTGCGAAGAGCAAGAACAGCATTGTGACGAACTGTGCACAGACCTGCAGCTAGAAACTCAACAGGGAAAAGCACGCTCAGCACATTCAAGATGAAAGAACGGAAGGAAAAGAAGTCAAGACTTGAGCTATAATATTGAAGGATTCTATGGGCAACATATTGAATGAGCCAGAAAGGACAAAAAGAAGATGGAAAGGATACAGGAGTCCCTGTACCGACAAGGAGTCACAACCATAAAGAATTGATGGTACAGAAGAGAGACTGAAGGTAGATGTCAAAGCTGCACTTAAGGCATTAGCCAAAAACAACTCAACAAAATCCTCACACCATTGAGTCAGTTCTGAATCCAAGGGAAAGTATAGGGCAGAACAGAACTGCCCCATAGGTCTCTAAGACTTGACATCTTCACAGGAGTAGAACTCTTCATATTTCTCCTGAAGAGCAACTGGTGGGTGATGGGATCCTCATTGAAATGTTTTAAAAGCTGACATGGTGCTTGAAACACACAGTAGTCTATAACAAGAAATTTGGAAGACAGCTACCTGGCCAATAAACTGTCATAGATCCATAGTTCAGCCCATTCCAAAGAAAAATAGCACAACAGAATGCAGAAATTTTCAAACAACATCATTAACACCACATGGAAAGACGTTTGCTGAAAATAATTTACAAATAGTTGCAGCATGACATGAACAGGAAGCTGCCAGAAATTCACAACAGATTCAGAAGAGGATGTGGAACGAGGGATACCATTGCTGATGCCAGATGGATCTTTGATGAAAGCAGACTATGAGAAAAAAATGTGTACTTGTGTTTTATTGACTAGGCACAATTATCTGCCTGTGCGGATCACAAACTATGGATAACAACGCAAAGAATAGGAATTCCAAAATATTTAATAGTGCTCATGCAAAACCTGCGCATGGAACAGGAGGTCGTCTCCTAATGGGATACTGCTGGTTTAAAATCAGGAAAGTGTGTGACAGGGTTTTATCGTTTCACCGTACTTATGCAATGTGTATGCTGAGAGACTAACCAGAGAAGCTAGACTAGAGGAAGAAGATCAGAGGAAGGCTCCTTCGCAACCGGATATTTGCTACAACCGTGCTGTTGGACAGGAATAGGATTTGAAGCTCGGTGATGAAGATCAAGGGCCAAAGCTCTGTATTGATTAGAACTCAATGAAAGGAAAATAACAGTCCTCACAAGTGGACCAATAGACAACACGAGGTTACACGGAGGGGGAAAAACGAAGCTGTTAAGGATTTGATTTGATTTGGATCCATAATCCACACTCGTGGAAGCAGCCTTAAAGAAAACAAATGATGAATTGACTTCCGTACATTTGCTGCACAAGACAGCAAGAAAGAGGAAGGCCTTCAATGAGCTGGATGGTCACTGTGGCTGCAACAATGGGCTCAGGCGCAGGAACAAGTGTGAGGGTGGCGCAGGACACGGCAGTGTTTCCTTCGGTTGTGCGTGCGGTCACTATGGGTCAGAAATAACTTGATGGCACCTAGTAGCATCTCTTTACATTTCTAAAAAGCGAAACTGTTACTCTGAGAACTAAGGTTCTGCTGACCCACATCACAGTATTTTAAATCACTTTCTATGCATGTGAAGGACAAACAATAAGGGAGCACAACAGAATATTTGAAACATTTGATCATACTGCTGGCAAGGAATATGGAGCGCACCAGGGGCTGCCAGAAGAACACACGAATCTGTTTTTCAATAAGTATGACTACAATGCTCCTCAGAAGTGAGGTCGTCTTATGTACTTTGGGCATGCTCTCAGGAGAGACTAGTCCCTGGAAAGAGACATCATGCTTGGTATAGTTGAGAGTCACTGGTTAAGAAGAAGATTGCCCATGAGATCAACTGACATAATACCTACATGGCCGGCTCAAAAATAACAATTATGAGGCTCATGTAGGAGTAGACGTGCAGGTTTGGGTCTAATGTACAGAGTGTCTCTAAGAGTAGGAACCAAATTGATAACACCTGACATCATATATCCCTATATCAAGATCGATACTGCTAAATATAGAGATATTGATGTTTTATATATGACAACAAAATATTTTAAAATAATAATAAGTAGTTATTCTATAATTATCACTTTGGACCATGGAAGGTAGAGGAGGTGGAAGAAAAAGGTGTCGGAGCTGGGAAAGAGCAGAAACCAGAAAAAATACATGAAGAAGAACAAGAACCATTTCTACTGACTGCTATAGAATGTGAGGCTTAAATGAGGGTGGCACATATTGAATTGCATGCATTGTAGTTTTATCCTGTTAGGTACAGGTGATTTTATTATTTTTGTTCAAAAACTGTATATGGCTAAAGAGTTGTGTGGAAGTGTCAAATTGACAAGGGGTCATCTGTGGTAGTCACATGCGGTAATCTAGTGTCAATTTGAGACTTAGGAGTGAAGGTATGGCGTTTAGCCTGTCAATCAGGTCGTAGCTTGATGATCTCATTTGAGATAAATAGCTAGCTGGACACACACTCACTCCCTGTGAGACATGCTTGTTGATAAGACACATGGAGTTACACTAGAACCCTGGAGATAAAGGAGTCACATGGAGTCTCCTGCTAGCACTGAGATGCTTCTACCATCTCTGGATCCACAAGGCTTTCCACCCACTGGCCTGTGATCATCCTGCATTTGGCGTCATTGCATGTGTTTCGTGAGTCTGAAGTAGAATTTATAGATTGGTATCAGACATATGGGCTAATATCGGACTTATGGGCTTGATCTGGACTGGGCTGGGATGTGTTTCTCAATATTCAATTGATCTTGTATATAATACTCTTTGGTATACACATGCGTGTCTCTGAATTTGTTTCTCTCATTTACCCAGACTCACACATTATGGTACCAATGTAGCTACTGCAATGTCTCTCCAAGGAGTGCGCAGTAGATTGAATGTGTTGTTGTTGACATTAGTTGCCATCAAGTCAGCTCGCACTCCATCCATAGACTGAATTACCTGCCCCCCAAATACATGCTGAAACCATACACATACATACACAGTGTAGAGACCACACAGAGATGCAGCTATAAATGAAAGAAGGAGAAACGTCTGGGTCACCAAAGAAGAAAGAGACCATGAAGGGCCTTCTAGATCAGCAAGGGAGAAAGAGAGAGAGCAGGCCCCACCGATGCCCTGAATTAGCACTTTCAGCCTCCAGAACTAAGACAATTTCTATCCTGTAAAGTCCTCTTCTTGAGATATTTTTATTACTGCAGCCCAGCAATCTAAGATATAGAGAAAGGCTTTATTTTGTCCTCCAGGTTCTGCCCATGAGACTGTCCTATCAGGGTGGACAAGGTGAGAGGTGGTATGACCAGTTTTGGAGGAAAGGTGCTGCGTTATTCTAGAATGTAAAGTGTGGGAGAGCATTCTGAGAGGGATCAAGATAGTGGATCAACTGGACGTGGGGTTCACAAAGACTGGGAGAATGACATGTGGTGTACTGCCCTAGTGTCTACAGCCTGAACCTCCCAGGTGTAGAGATCATGGGTAGAGGGGCAGATCTCCTAAGACAGGTGCCTTTGGAGAGTTGGGCATTGACATGCATTTTGGGAGCCTCTGCAAGTCACCTGGTTGTGGAGCCTGGGAAGAAATGTTAACTAACAACAGAGCTCTCAGCCTAGACAAGGTAGAGCAGAGGTTACTGCCTTCCAAGGTGAGAGAACACAACTCTGCCTGAGAGACTCCAGGAGCCCCCAGTGCTAGGAGTCACTGGGGAGCAGAAAAGAACAAAGTAGAAAAGAGAATGTCTCTCCACTCTGAGTGGGAAAGGGGATGAAAAAGTTTTATTAAGGAAAAAGAAAGAGATGCCATGTATTTTCTTTTAAATTGGACCTCACCTGCCACGGAGCAATTCCTGCCCGCTGCACGGAGCAATTCATTAAGCAAAGCAGAACACAGATGTCGTAGGTGGTGAAATTATGCATATGAGAAATTAAGGAAGAAGAATTCCTCCCATTTGTGCAATACTAACACTTTACCAAAACATAACCACACACTTACTGTCTTTTAAGCCTTCCAGCAAGCTAGCAACCCAGGGAATGCCTAAAATAGAGATAGCACCCATTATCGATATAGAGAAGCTGAGCGCAGCAAAGCAGCCAGAAGCTTTAGCGGCAGTCTTTAGTCCCCGTGGGGTGACTTTGAACCCTCTCACGAGAAAAGTACAGGACCGGATCAACATACAAAGCTGTTGGGAAGTTTTATTAAACCAACTCCCCCAAAGGGTTTCCAATGCTAGAAATCTTTCTTCCATGGAGTGGCAGGTGGATTCAATCCACTGGCCTTTTGTATGACAGCTGAATGGCATCCCAGTGTTTGCTGGGAAGTCTTACAGAGGGCAGGGAAAAACAAGGTTCTTGGCCTTAGATCCTGGCTATGGTGAGCTACCTGCATAAAGCTCCAGGTGCACTTCCCTTGGGCTTCCTCATGAGGGAAATGGGGGCATAGTGTTGTCTTCCCCCGCAGCAGTGAGCGAGCTGTATACAGGCTGGGCATGGTGGAGAATGAACAAAACCTGTGTACATTGTGCGTTGCGCGCATCCTCCTGGCTGTAGGCTTGGTGACACATCCACATGCATTCACCCAACAAACTAATTCAAGGGATTGTGGAAATTTGTTCCCCCAAATTACCATTCCTCATGGAACTTCCCAACAAATAGCAAGAGATTTTATATATATTTCTTGTGATGGTAGCTACTCTTGGGTGCCAACTTTGCTAGGCTATACCAGTGTGACTCACCATGCAATAGGACTGGTGATCTCAGGTGTGCGCTCATAGAGTTCCTAATATCTGATTTTTCAGAAGTGGATTCCCAGGCCTTCCTCCCAGGAGCCCCGGGCGGACTGAAACCTCCAACTCTCTTGGTGGTGTTCGGTTGCACTGAGTTGAACTTGACTCATGGACACCCATAGAACAGAACAGCCCCACTGGGTTTTCTAGATTGTGATCTTTAAGAAAGCAATTGTCAGGTGTGTTAGCCTGGGTAGACTAGAGAAACAAATCCAGGGAGACTCATATGTGAATATGGAAGAGCATTATATACAAGAACAATTAAATATTTAGAAAACATCCCAACCCAGTCCATTCCAAGCCCATAAGTCTGATATTAGACCATATGTCCGATACCAACCTATAAAGTCCTCTTCCGGTTCAGGAAACACATGTAATGATGCTGAATTCAAGATAATCACAGGCCAGTGGGTGGGAATTCTTATAGATCCAATGGCATTATAAGCATCTCAGTGCTGACAAGGGTCTCCATGTGGCTTCTCCAGGCCAGGGTTCCGGCTGCATCAGGGTAGGTCCATGTGGCTTCTCCTCAGGGATGTATCACAAGGAGTCAGCCTTGTCAGTAGAGAGTCTCCAAGGATGTGAGCCATAAAGAGAGAATGTCTTCCACCTCCAAGGAGGAAATACAAGAGTTTCCAGAATTCTCAGGAGTAGGCCATGTCCACACAGAAGCCTCATTGGCTAGGACCTGATTGACCAACTCCACCCCTTCACTCTTAATCCTCTCAAGTCCCAAATTGAGACCAGATTATGTAACGACCACATCGGGTCTTTCTCATGTGGAAACACTGGCTGGGTTCACCCCTCCAGCCTTTCTGTTAGCAGCCAAGTGTGAAACCATTCATGACACCAGGGCTCCTTCCAACTCACTTAGTCCCCAGTCATGCAACTAAACAAGACTCCCTGGGTGGTGCAAAGAGTTAACACACTTGCTTCTAACAGAAAGGTTGAAGGTTTGGGTCCACCTCAGATGCAAATCCTACTTCCAAAAAATCAGCCAGTGAAAACCCTCTGGAGCCTGGTTCTACTCTGGCACACATGGGGTCACCAGAAGTCAGCCAAGTCGGAGGCAACTGGTTTGGGGTTTCATTCGGTTAATCACTAATGTGGGTGCTGCTGGGAAGGCACTTTGCAGATGTATTACCATCTACAACCAGTTGACTTTAAGTAAAGGAGAAGACTATTTATCATGTAGATGGGGCTCTTCTAACCAGTGGAAAGGTCGTGAGAGGTTAAAACAAGCACAAACACACTCCTGAGGTTTCTAGAGGTGATTCTGCCTTAAGACTCTAACATGGAAATCCAGCTTCAGCGTCCAGCCTGCTGCTCGCTTTGCAAATTCCGGGTTGTTGCCCCCACACTCTCGTAAGCCACTTCCTACTGCTGTAGCTCTTAGAAACCTTCAAGTGGGTTCCGACTCATAATGACCTTCAGTACGGAAAAAGGAAATACCACGCAGTCCTGCGCCACCTCAGAATCATGCCCATGATGATTGGGAAATGTAATTCAGAGCTTCTCCGTAGGGTCTCCAGGGCCATCAATCTGTACAGAAGATTGTGGCAGCCACCATGTCAGTACATTTCCTCCAGGGTCTTTCAGATTACCTCCTGGTTCTGTTTCTCTGGCAGAACCCTGATCCAAACTCAAAGGTGATGGTCTTCAAGTCCATTCTGACACATGGCAACCCTATAGGACAGAGGAGATGGACATCCCCTCACTGAGGGGCCCACAAGCCAGTCAGGGTGTAGTACAGTACCGATGAAACACACACCTTTCGCTAGTTCTTTGGTGCTTCCTTCCCCCAACTATCAAGACCTCAATGCTACCCTACAAATCTGATTAGACCAGAGCATGCACACTGCGACAGATAAGAGCCCAAAACACAGAGAATCCAGGATAGATAAACCCCTCAGGGCCAACAATGAGAGTAGAGATACCAGGAGGATGAGGGGAGGGTGGGGGGAGAAAGGGGAAATCAATCACAAGGATCAATCAAGAACCCCCTCCCAGGGGAACAACCAATAGAAAAATGGGTGAGGGGCAATGGAGGATGATATAAGATATGAAAATAGTAATCTATAACTTATCAAGGGTTCCTGAGTTTGGAAGGGCAGGGAAGGGAGGGGGAAGAAATGGGGACCCGATACCAAGGACTCAAGTGGGAAGACAATGCTTTGAAAATGATGATGGAAGCATATGTACACATGTGCTTAACACACTGGATAAATATATGGATTGTGATGGGAGATGTAAGAGCCCTCAATGAAAGTATTTAATAAAAAAATTTTTTTAAGAACTAGAGAAAGTTGTGTGTCTCATCGTGCTAGAATGCACCCTGATTGGCTCATCTCTTCCTTGTGGCCCCTCTGTGAGGGGATGTACAATTGTCTACAGGTGGGCTTTGGGTCTCCACTCCACACACACTACCACCACGATCCATTCACCTTCGGTATGATTTTGTTCTGGGTCTTAGATTCCTGATACCTGATCCCATGGACACCTCATGATCACAAAGGCTGGTATGCTTCTTCCTTGTGGGCTTTATTCCTTCTCAGTTAGATGGCCACTTGTTTATCTTCAAGCCTTTAAGATTCCCAGATGCTTTATCTTTTGATAGCCAGGCACCACCAGCTTTATTCACCACATTTGCTTATGCACCCATTTTGTCTTCAGCAATCGTGTAGGGAAGGTGAGCATCATGGAATGCCGGATTATTAGAACAAAGTGTTCTTGTGTTGAGGGAGTACTTGAGTCGAGGCCCAATGGACATCTGCTACCTTAATTCTTAACATACAGATATAAGTACATAGGTCTATTCCCCTCTTGATATATATAATATAGATAAGATGGGTGGGATAAACAATTCAGAGATGAAAAGAACAGGACCAATGTTTCTGGTTGGGATATTGGAGAGGGGGAGGTGGGAGAAAGGAAGCGGGGAGGGGGGACCAACCCAGGGACAAGGGAACTACAAGTGAACTAAAATCAATGGAGAAAAGGGCATAGGATGCTTAATCAAGGGCAATGTAGCAGTGAGGAATTATTAAACCCAAATGAAGGCTGAACATGATGGTGGGACAAGAGGAAAGTGCAAGGAAATAGAAGGAGGAACCAGGAGGCAAAGGACATTTATAGGGTCTAAATACAGGCATATACACACATCCTTTTGAGCCCTGAGAGGAAAGATACGACAGTTGGCCTTTGATGCCCTGCACGTGCCTCCATGTCACTGTGATTTCTTCCAAAGAGCTTCCCTGTCTCCTGTGCCGTGCCATAGGGAGCAGGCACTTTGTTTGTGTTTATAAAGGCCACACTCTTCAGGGCCTTAGGGCTTCCTAATTGCCACCTATCTCTGAAACAACATGAACTCACTTTCCTCTACCCTACTTTCCATCTGAAGAGATACTTTTAGGCCCTGTGGTGTGTTTCTCCAGAATGTACACAGCTAGGAAGAAAAAAAATTGTAAGTGCTGGGTTCATATTAAGAGGTGTAATCTCATAGAGCATTGTGCTGCAAATAGGTAATCAATCAGGAGAACCCAGGTGAGTATCTCTGGATACTTAGGCGGTGAATGGGAAGTCATCAGGAATGATAATGCCGGCTTGATGAACAATTACAGAATTTACTCTTAAGCAGTACCACATTGTGCCTCTTAATCAGCACCTTCTGTGGGCCAGGCTGCTGCCTCCTGCTTCTGCATCCAGCCCAAAGTGGGCTATCGCCTCCTTATTCTTCTGCTCTAGACACCTCTGGCGATGTTTGAGCCCATCATGTTTTATGCTGCTGGTTTTAACGAGCTGTGGATTTATGCCTGTGTTGGGTAGCTCCACTGAGTAGCCCACCTCAGCCATTTCTTTGGGACTCAAGCCAACAGTCCTCGCTTTGAAGACACAGGAATTCTGAGTACATTTGCAAACTGCTGCTATGAACCTCTGGGGGGGTGAGACATATATATATATATATTGTGATAGGAACATAAAGATGGAAAGCTACAACATAAATCATGTGAAGAGAGCGGGGACAAGGGGCTACCGCCTTCTCTCTAATTGTTGCTGAGGGAGATCATTTGTTGCCTATCTGGTAGTCAAGTAACACTTGACTGTACTATTGATGACAGTGTAGAAAACATCATGGAACTCTTTAGGTTATAAACATTGCTTGCTTCTATCATCTAATTTGATCTTCAAATTGGTCCCTCAGGCTGGGTAGGAGGAGAGAAAGAAGACAGACAGGCTGGGTGGAGCCAGTAGTTATGTGAAGTGACAAATACTGGCGGCAGCGAGTGGTAAATAGTTTCACCATGTCTGATGTGGGAATAAATCAGCTTGCCTCAGCAAGGGAGCCTGGCACTCAAGAGGAGACTCCACGGGCTCCAATTTGAGAGAGAGCATGGTCTCCTCTTGTAATAGGCCTGAAGGAAACTAAAAGCCCTAGTTGCTTGACTGCTAACCTGAAGTCTGAGGATTTGAACTCACTCGGCAGAACTGCTAAGGAACCTTGGTGAGTGAAGCTCCTGGCTGAAGGGTCGATGGTTCAAATCTACCAGCTGCTCTGTGGAAGAAAGATGAGACTGTCTGCCTGCCCCTACAGTCTCAGACACGGGAAGAAGCAGTTCTACTCTGTCCTATAGGGCTGCTATGAGTTGGAATCAACTCAGTGGCTGTGGGTAGTTAGTGGTACCACAGGAAAGAGGCCTGGTGATCAACTTCCCTTAAACTGGCAGCCAAGAAAATGTGATGACGCAGTTCTACTTGCGAACACATGGGCTTGCCAGGCATTGAACTCAACTAGGCAGCAACCATGCGGGTATTAAGAGTAGGTTCTGGAACTTTGTCATATAGGCAAAAGTTCGAGACCCTTTGAAGGGAGGCACAAATGTGATTGGGCCACATGCTATTTTTCACATTTATGGCTACAAGGGTCCTTGTGGCTTTATTTGAGAACATTTAAAGAGAAGCTGGGGTTTGTTAAGTAAGATTTGTAATATTAGGGAGATGCACCTGGGGCTCCAAGTGACCCTAAGGCCAATGGAGAACTGTCCATTGGGTTTCCGAGTCTGTAAGTCTTTACAGGAACAGAAAGTCTCATCTTTCTCCCATGGAGTGACTGGTGGCTTTGAACTGCTGCTCTTGCTAGCATCCCAGCTGTATGATCCTGAATTGTTTCCAAGGCAATGAGTTTTGAGGACTTGGGCCTGAGCTCAACTAGTTAGGATTAGTTCTGGTTAAGGTTGATATAGTGAAGCACTTTGCATTTCTATAGAGAAAGGTCCCTGGCCTCAATTTCACTAGCAACCTTAGGGGGAATTTCTATTTGCTCCATGTTTTATTGTTGAAAAAATAGGGTCTAGAGAATTGAACTGGTTCACCCAAGACCTTACAGATACTTTGAAATTCTACTTAACAGCAGGCAAGGGTGAGACCCTCCTGAGAACAGGCTAGCAAGGGGATTGTCTTGGGTTAAGGATGCTGAGAAGGACCGAGGTGCTCTCATTCAAAGGCAATGAGTAATTTTCTTCCCTGCGTCAGCACAACGGGTATTTCTTAAAACCAGGCTGAACACTCTTGGGACTACCGGGTCAAGATAGCCAAGAGTACGAATGGCATAAACATTTTGTGATGGGCTGTTAGCCCAAAGATTGACAGTTGAAACCCATCCAGAAGCATTGCGGGCAAAAGGCCTGGTGACCTGCTTTCCTAACTGTACCACAATTCTATGGACCAGTCCTACTCTGGAGCACAGAAGTTGGGGCTAGACTCAGAGGTAGCCAAGCACATGGCAAAGTCCCTTTTGGAGATCTGGAAAGGGATGGTGTATATCATTTATTTTGTTCTCAGACCAAGCTGAGGAGGGTTGTGTAAACTCTCCTGTCCTCTTTAGGAACACAAGTGGCATAGTGGGTAATGCCATTGGACAGCTAAATGCAAGGTCAGTGGTTCAAAACCACCAGCCGCTCTAGGAATGACGGATGAGAAGTTCTGCTCCCATGAAGAGTTACACCCTCAGAAATCAACAGGGGCAGTTCTACTCTGCCCTACAGGGTTGCTGTGCATCTGAATCAACTAGATGGCAGTGAGTTTGGTGTGAGAGGTTTTTGGTCTTACAGATGGCCTTCAATGGAGAGAGGTCTTAAAATGAACTTAACAGTCAAATTTAGAACACAGTAATTCTTTAAGTTACAATTGTTTGAGAACTCAAAGGGGGGAAGAAGTTGCATTGTCAGAGAATAGTTAAACTTCTAAGAAGTTTTCCATATGTGCTTTTTTTTAATTGAGCAAAGAACTGAATAGACAAATTCAGATGATTGCTAACTCACATGTGGAGATGCCCTGAAATGCTAAATGTTACAAATGTAGCCAGACCTGCTATATGCCAGGCCCTTGGTAAGAAATGCCACACCATTCAGATCTTTAATTAACCCAGTGATGCAGAAGAGGAAGCTGAGGTTCAAAGGGTGTCATTTATAAGCATCAGAGTCTGTAACCCCACCCAGTCCCATTTCCAAAGAGCCCCAACAGTGCTGCCGTGTGATAAGCATTAGACTGCTAACTGCAATGTGAGTGCTTCAAACCCACCATCCATTCAACTGGATAAAGATGAGGATCTCTACTCTCATAGAGATAGAAAGCCTTACAAACCCTACACAAGTTTGCAATAAGTCTGAATCTGGATGGCAGTGAGTTTGGCTTTGATTTCCCTGGACTTCCCATGCCATTCAAGATCAAATCCATGTGTCACCCCACATCGAGGTTGGAGTAGACCAAGGGAGCAAATTCTTTCAAACATGGTTTGATGACCAGCTTCCTGCTTGGGAGAATCATTCACACCCTAAGCCCCACAATTCAAAGTCGGTACTTATGAAGCAAAAACAGACCTGTTTCTGCCTACTCAATCCTGGTGGCCTCAGAGGACAGAGAAGAACTTGCCCCAGTTGGGTTTCCAAGACTGTCATCTCTATAGAAGCACATTGCCGCATCTTTCTCCCTCAGAGAGGTTGCTTTACTTGAGCCCCCGACTTTGGGGTTCTAAGTCATGTGCTTAACTTTTGCACCATCGGAACTCCTTTGGAGTCGGTAGGTGGATGCTGAGATGCTGAAGAGATTTCCTAACAGTGGGACCAGGTGACAGACTCTGGAGGAAGCCCATGAGCTTAGAGAGTTGTGATCATGACGTTGTAACCAAGTGAGGTTGGCAGTCTCTCTCTGGGTCCTTCCAAATAGTGCTTACCCAGGTGAGCAAAGCCGCACACTTAATCTACTAGGAGAGAGGGAAGAGGAGGTGGACGGCTACTGAAATCAGCACTGTTTCCAAGTCTTGTGTGGACTGAGCTTGTGCCTCTGAAAAGGAGATCTGACTCCATTGGCCACACTGGCCCCCACACAAGTTATCACAGGGCTGTGCTTCCCCGGGGATAATGGAAATTTTCAGGTGGACTCTGCCCTTGCTCCTCCTCTCTGCCCAGCTGGTCAACTAAGGCACAGGAACCCAACCTATGGCCATCAGCACAGATCATTCCTCTCACCTGGGAATGCTTTAGGACAGCATTATGGACTGAATGTGCCCTGAAAATGGTAGGTTAAAATCTGAACCCCAGTTCTTGTGACAGTGGCCTTGTTTACAAATAGTCTTTGGAGATGCTATCAGTTAACATGAAGCCACCTTGAAAATAAGGAGATGTGTTCGTCTGGGTGGACTAGAGAAACAAGTTAATAGACACTCATGTGTATCAGAAAGAGCTTTATAGACAAGAGCAATTGAATATTAAGAAAACATCCGCACCCAGTCCAGATCAAGTCCATAAGTCCGATATTAGTCCATGTGTCTGATACCAATCCATAAATTCCTCTTCAGACTCACGAAACACATGCGATGATGCTGAATGCAGGAAGATCACAGACTAGTGGCTGGAAAGTCTTGTGGATCCAGTGGCAGTAGAGGCATCTCAGCATTGGCAGGGGATTATATGTGGCAACTTCAGCTCCAGGGTTCTAACATAGCTCCATGTGTCTTGTCAGCAAGCATGTCTCACAGGGAGTGAGAGTGTGTCCCACCTCCAGTGAGCTATTTCTCTCCTTATTGCCTCCCAATGAGGTCATCAAGCTGTGACCTGATTGATAGGCTAAACTCCACCCCTTCACTCTTAAGTCTCAAATTGCAACAGATTATGTAACTACCACAGGAGGGTCCTGATCCTCTTATAAAAGAGAGAGAGAAAGAGGGAAGATGCCCATGTGAGCACAGAGAAATGTTATAACTTTAAACCAAGGAACTCCCAGTCCACCAAAACCCAGGGAAGACAAAGAGAGGTCTTTCCAGAGAGTCTGATAATGATAATGCAGACTGTGAGCCTCCAGATGTGTGAGATAACATCTCTGTCTCATTCCCTTTGTAGGACATAGTTATGGCATCTCTGGGAAATGGGCTCAGGGAGGATATGCCCACAGTAGAAGCTGAGTCCTGTGATTCATTAACAAGCTTGGCTGTTAATTTTCTGATGATACCTTTGAGCCCACGCAGAGGTGCCTGGGAAGAAAGACTTGGTGATCTCATTCTTAAAACTCAGGGACTGAAAATGCAATGGGCACAGATCCACTCTGTCAGCAAGGACTTCAATGCAACTGGAACTGCAACGGTAGCTCGTGTGTGTTGGGTCCTTCCTATGCACTGCACCCTGCCCTGAGCACTTGGTCGGAAAGCATTGCTTTGATAAAGGAAGCCCAGAGGGATTCGGTAACTTGCTTAAAGTAATAGATCCAATGGGTGGTATACCAAAGATTGGAACCCATAAAGCCACTTGGGGCTTAAGCTCTTAATCATTACACTTTAGTGGTATTCCCCAGACCAGCCAAATCAGTGTGAAGACACAGCTTCCAGCACTGCAGAAAAGACTCTCTCATTTTCCTCACTCAACTTAAATGTGGGCAGCGGTGAGACTAAAGCTGGGGCCACCAAAATAGAAGAGCAGATGCTTCAGAAGCAGGACTTGGCAAAGGGAGGACAGAGCTAAAAGATGCAAGTTATAAGAGCTGTGTTTACACCCCGGTTGTAATTCTGCCTGAAGTTGAATTCATCCCAAGCGTTTCCATTGCATGAGCCAATAAACTCCTATATTTGCTTAAGACAGTTTGTGTCAAGTTTTGTCACCTTCAGTAGAAAGAGTTTTAACTGATTCAACATTCTCAGCTTTCACAATTTCAATAGAAAGTGAAACTTAAAGAGAAAGTTGGGATTTTTTTTCTCTTATCAAGACAGAAGCTGAGATAAACTAAGTTCAGCATCTTGAGCTTCCTCTATAACTAAAGAGTCAGATTGTGCTCCTCCTGTCTGGAACCCATTAATTTATACTATGCCTTTGCCTCTGAGGTCAGCATAGGGCCACCCCAGCTGTCTACGTGTGTATGTAGAAAGTGGGATGCAGGTATATTTTCTCTGTTTGGTGACATTTCCTACTTTCCTTATTGCAAATCAGATTTGGAGAATTTTTTCTATGATACACTTTTTTAACTGAGCAGAAGCCTGGAAAAAGAAAAGAGGTAGGATGAATGAGAAATGGGCAGTAAAATAAATGTCATTCTGAGCTTTTTAGAGGCAGTGGGCACAGCACTAGAAGGACAGCTTCTTCCAATTGGAAACGAGGGGATAGGCAGTGAATGAGCCCTATTTTTAGGTAAACAAAATGTCCAGTGCTTCCTGCTTTTAAATCAGTACAGGTGTGTATGCTCCTGACAGTATAACACTGTTTCACCCACAGCTGATTACTGTGTTCTAGAAATTTCCCTAAATATCACCATGGATGAGTTGATGAGCACATTAAAAAATCTCCCTTCTCCCTTCAGCAAACACTAAATCACATTTGTCTTAATTCATTGATTCAAATTAGAGACGGTTGCCCTCCAACAAGTCTCAATTTCACAGGGAAAAATCATTGGAAAAGATTTTATTGTTGTTGTTTTTAAATCTTGATGTCAATTAAGGCTAGCTAATTAGACATAACTCGGTGGTTTGTACTTACTGAATGAGAAGACACTTGAGTCCCAGGATGATGCTTATAATTTTGGAAGGCTGTTGAGGAACAAGGTATTGGAAAAGAGAAGAGATTTGAGGTCCAGGCTAACCCCACTTCTCATCACACCTCACTGGGTGATCAGTTTCTGACGGGGTCACTCTCTCCTTCTCCTGTTCTGCCAATGAAGTTGCTAGTCACATCGTTGTTATCAGATGGATTTAACAGTGGTACATTATTGGGAATGCTCACTAATACTAAATCATAAGATAGCTGTTCTGTGTGCTTACTCTATGTCAGATAGTGTTACGGGCATGCGATCCATAATGTCACATGTAATCCTCACATCCACTCTTTTCTTTTCACTGTGAAGCAAAGGTGAAGTCACTTAACACAAAGCCTACAACCAGTAAGTGGCCGAGCCAGGATTCAAACTACGCTTGCTTTCTGACATCCATGCTGTGAATATGGTTTAGAGCTAAAGGTCACAAATGCAGAGCCTGGCTCTACTATCTTATAAAACAATGGTTCTCAACCTTCCTAATGCCATGACCCTTTAATACAGTTACTCATGTTGTGCTGACCCTCACAACCATAAAATTATTTTCGTTGCTACTTCATAACTGTAATTTCGCTACTGTTATGATTTGGGTGATCCTTGTGAAAGGATCATTTGACCCCCAAAGGGGTCTCAACCCACAGGTGGAGAACTGCTGTATACCTGGCCAATAAAAAGAAAATGACAATGTCTAGCTCATGGGCTACTGTGAATAACCAAGGGAAGATCTAACATGGTCTAAAGACTCACAATTTTATTTGTGCAAATATATCTATATACCTACATAAGTTATGAGATCTCACTCTGTTATCTTAAATGGAAAAGGTGAAGGAATAGTAAAAATGTAAATAAGATCTCTAACTACCCTGTTTCCCCAAAAATAAAACAGTGTCTTACATTAATTTTTGCTCCCAAAGATGCATTAGGTCTTATTTTCAGGGGATGTCTTATTTTTCCAAGAAGAATACGGTACACATTTTTTGTTTATTGTTTTATTAAAAGAGACCTCGCACTTCCTGTCTGCTCCGGCTGCACTGCGGCCAACAGTAAGCTGTGCGGTGGCATCCACTGCTACGGTCCAGAGTCCAGAGTTATGGTAGCTTCAGCGGGCCTTATTTTCGGGGAGATCTTATTTTCGGGAGGATGCCTTATATTTCAGCAAGATGCAAAACTGTAAGTAGGTCTTATTTTCAGGGGATGTCTTACTTACGGGAAAACAGGGTAGCTGGCTCAGTTACTCGAAGGGGAGATTATTCTAGGTGAACCTAGGTGATATGTACTTCGGTAGATATGTTATAGGGATAGTATATTGTACAGAAGTCGTTGTTGTTAGGCACCATGGAGTCGGTTCTGACTCAACAGCGACCCCTATACAAAACAGGCCGAAAGACTGCCCCGCCCTGCTCCATCCTCACAATGGTCCTGTGCTTGAGCCCATGGTTGCAGCCACTGGCTCGGTCTCCTTCCTCAGGGGCCTTTCTCTTTGTTGCTACCCCTTTAGTTTACCAAACATGATGTCCTTTACCAGGGACTGGTCTCCTCTGACAGCATGGACCAGGTATGTAAGACTCTGTCCATCCTTACCTCTAAGGAGCATCCTGTCTGGACTTCTTCCAAGACAGACTTCTGGCAGTCCGTGGGCTTTTGGTGTTCTTCTCCATCATTCCAGTGCCTCGATTCTTCTGCGGGCTTCCTTTTTCAGTGTCCAGGTGCAGCTATTTTAATATCAACTGGTAATTAGTCCACTGAGTGATAAGATGTATCGGGTACTAATTTTCAATGTTGTGTAACAAATTACCACCAATTTAGTAGCTATCAAGAATATTTATATTTTCATCCCACAGTTTCTGTGGGTTGGGAGTAGCACTAGGTATGAAGTGGTTGCATCTTCTGTTCAGTTTTTCCAGGCAGAACTTAAGGTATTAGTGGGGCTTCACTCTAATCTGAGGCTTGGAATCCTCTTGCAATAATCCAGTCGCTTGTGATTATAGCAATCAGAGCCTCGGGTCTTACAGAATACCTGTCATTCCCCTTCCATGTGGCCTTCTCCATAACACGGAAGTGTTTTTCTTTTCCAGACATCAAGAGCTATTGCTTCCTGTCTTTTGAAAGGACCCACCTGATCAGCTCAAGGCCAATTGGCTTGGTAAAATAGCTCCATCTACAAACTCTCTTCACTTTGACAAACAACTACAAGAGTGATATGCTATTATAGTCATGCATTTTGCCATTATTCAAGGGAAGTGCATACAGAGGTACATCAGGAAGCAGCAATTATGAAGACCTTCTTAGAATTTTGTCTATAACCTATATGGGGGGAAAAAATCTAATTTGTTTTTATGCCTCTGATATTTTCTAACTCTGTAACATTTGGTTAGAAATGTAAGGCTTCCAATCTCATCTATATAAAAAAGGAATAAGTATATTTGCCCTTTCCACTTGGTTCATTTTCAATGTTTCTCATTGCAAATAACAAAAAAAAAAATCTCAATTCAGACTGTATAACAGAAAGGAAAATGCAGGAGTGAATGGTTTTAAGACGTGGTTTGATCAAGCACACGACTCCACTTCTCTATGATCGCCTTGATTTGCTCCATCTCTATGCAAAGCCTTTATTCTAAGGCTGGCTTCCCTTGTATTGCAAGCTTCCCTGTGTGCACATCTGACTGTCCACATTATGGGCAAGTGCTTCTCATCCTCCAGGCATCAGACAACAGAACTACCCATCACCCTTGTTAACCAATCCCTGGGGAAGGACACCCCCATGCACTAATTAGCCATCTTCAAGGCTTTTGAAGATGCTTGGGATTTTCTATGCATCAGATTGGTGACTTAGATGAATCAAGGACAGCTCTTGAATAAGGAGCAGAATCAACTCCTTCCAAATCAGAATTGCCACAAATAGGGGAGAGTAGAGTGGTGACTGGAGAAGTAACCACATGTCCCCATAGTGACATGAAGCTGTGCCTGAACTAGGGAACTCATTGAAATCTCACAGTGATTACCAAGCTATGCAACGCAGAGTTGAATAGAAACGAAAAACACAACCGATGCCCTCAAGACCACTTCGTTGGAGATGTGATAGTTAGGTTCATATGTCAAGTTGGCTAGTCTATTGGACCCAGTGGTTAGACCACACATGGTGGAGTTGTTGTCATAGAGTAGTTACATTTGATTAAATCAGCTGGCCTTGGAGATCTTCCTCAATGAAATCCAATGCAATGTAATGAAAGGTAAGGTACCTCTAATCTGTTCTCATGCAATTGCTTTCCATAATATCATATACACACTCCTCATTTATCAAAACTGTTTGGTTTCAAAGATCAGGTCCTTATGTGAAAAATGGCAAAATGTGAAAATGAAGGATAATTACATCAGATCACCAAGTAAAGGATGACTACATCATTCCGTAACTGCCAAATTTCATTACATACTTGTCAAATGATGGAGAATCATAGCCCAAGTTGACACATAAACTTAACCATCACAGTCATTATTATCACCTCATATCTCAGCATTGATTACTGTTAGACAGACATTATTAATGTACAAAGTAGTCAATCAGTGGATTTTTTACTATTATCAGTGTGAAATGTCCTATAAAGAGAAAGCTGATAAGCGAGGACACTGAATAAGGAATAAGTTGGAGGTTGAATAAGGAAGATTGTAGAGGAACACACGCATTTGAATTGTGGTGCTCAAGAAGACTATTGAGAGTACCATGGGCTGCTAAAGGCAAACCCGTTCTGTCTCGGAGGAAGTACAACCCAAGCCCTCCTTAGAGGCAAGAATGGCCAGACTTCGTCGTAGATACCTTGGACATGTCATCAGCAGAGAGCAGTCCCTGGAGGAGAGCATGGAGACCAAGGAAGGCCCTCAAGGAGATGGATGGACCCCAGGGCTGCATCCAAGGGCTCGGGCAGAGGAACAATTGTGAGGATGGCCCAGGACCATGCGGTGTTTCATTCTGTTGTGCACAGGGTCGCTATGGGTCAGAGAAGAATCAATGGTACTTAGAAACAACAAGTACATAACATTATGTGATTTTCTTTCATAGATCAATCTCAGTTAATGTAATCGATCGGTCAGTTGAGGTCACTTCTGAATTCTATGAAGTGCAGCATAGACACACACAGGGGAAGACCGACGTCACCTTCAAACTGAAGAACAAGGAAGGAATCAGGCTGACTTAGATCCTGTGTTGGACTTCAGCCCCAGAACTGTAAGAAGATTGTTCTTCAAAGGCACCCCCCTGTGGTATCTGTGTTACAGCAGCACTAGGAGACGGAGGCAGATGATAAACCACAGTTCAAAATTCCAACCAAAAACCATGTGCTATCATGAAGCCTACATGACCATAAATGTTGAGCTGTAATACATTTGGAGACTATGCAGGAGAGGCTATGTGGCACCACACAGGTAGCATGGAGACATAGTCTGAACTTTCTCTGCTCGGAGTACTTGTTCAGAGTCAATGGCATTCGGACCCAACTTCCTGCTGAAAGTTTATGTCCCTTAGCTCTTTGGCATTACAAATCACACTTACTCGGGGCTGTAAAACACCACCTGTTTATTATCTCATGGCTTCCCTAGGTCAAGAAGGTAGGTTCTGCTCGGCTAGATTCTCCATCTGAGTCTCACAGATTCTAAAACCAGGCTGTGTCCCTGCCTGTGACTCAGGATTCTCTTTTAAGCTCACATGGTTCTTGGGTAAATTCTTTTCTTGCAGCTGAGGGGCTGGGTTCCTGCTTTCATGTAGGTTGTCAAACAGGGACCTCCGTCCCCAGTCCCTGTAGGCTGCCCACAGTTCCCTGCCCATGCCCCCTCACACAGATCACCTTACAGCATTGTCAGTTTGCTTTGCCAAGGTCCATAGGGTAGCATCTCTGCAGCATCAAATCTGATTCCTTCTGTCTCCGCCGTAGACCTTCCGGAAGAGCTCGACTGATTCCATCAGGCCCACCCAGGTCTGAGAAGAAGACCTCCTATTGCGGATACCCATGAGGAGCCAAAATGCTGAACCCCATCTTAGAGTCTTAACCCTACATGTAAAGCAAAGCATCTCATGTGAATGGAGGTTTCGACCAAACTGTTTGACCTAACGGTTCCCTGAGGAGTTGGGGGTGGGGGGCACTTTTTTGGGTAGTGATGGAGCAGTGCACTTTGGAAGTTAAACTGGTTTGTTCTTTAAAATGAGGGCAGGTGAGCCGATGGAAAGGCAGAATGGCCTGTCGCTTCCCACCACGATGTGTTGCTTCCCACCACGATGTGTTGCTTCCCACCACGATGGTCCCGGCCTGCAGACTCCAGCAAAGGACAGCTCCCGCAGCGCAGAGAGATGTAGGAGGTCTGTTCTGTGTGGAGAAACCACCACCATGGTTTGCATCTTCTGCGGGAGGTACAGAAAGCCTTGTCGTTGTTTCTTACTGCTGCAGGACCAGAAAGACCACAAGTAAGTCATCTTAAAGGACCGCATCTTATTCTCTCACAGTTCAGGAGGGCAGACATCCAAATTCAAGGCCCTGGCTCGAGGAGAAGGCTTTCTCTGCCGGCCCTGAGGGAAGAGCCTTCCCTCAGCTTCTGTTCCTGGGTTACTTGATGACCTCAGTGTGGAGTCTAGCCTTCTCTGATTTGTGCTTACTCCTCTCGGTGCCTAATCTACCTCTTTCACATCTCAAAATCAATTAGGCTTAAGTCGTCTGCCTAACGTGGAATGGACTCATTAGCATAAAAAGCAAAGCGCTACACCTACATGGTATTACATCCATAGATTTAGGGGTCAGGACTCCAATGTATATTTTTAAGGGATACAGTCCAGTCTGTAACAGCCTCAGAAGTGGAGCTCACCCCCTACCCTAGGGCAACCTACCACCTCACACCCCCTTTCTTGAGGCTGCATAACTTGTCCTGGGGTTTTCCTATATTGTGGTCACTTGTTGGGCTGCTAACCATGAGCTCAGCAGTTCAAAACCACTAGCCCACTAGCAGCTCCTCAGGAGAAAGGCAGGACTTTCTACTCCCATAAAGAGTTCCAGTCTCAGAAACTCACAGGGGCAGTTCTACCCTGCCCTTGAGGGTCGCTAAGAGTCTGCATCGACTCCCTGTCAGTGAGTTTGAGTATTTTGGTTAAAGAGGCAGTGCTGGGTGTGGGCTAAGTCCAAGATCTAGTTGCTTCCAGAAATCTGGGTGAGGTCAAGGGAGACCAGTGTCTGGGGAACCAATGCCCGCTTCACTCCACGTAGGGCCAAGTTCAAGGGAGAAAGCGTGGTTGAGCTTTAAAAGACTAATGAGTCCTCCTTAGCTCATTTCCACTTTCTATTCCCCATGACTGTGCAGGGAGAGGGTTCTCGGTTCTGGGAGGGGGGTGGAGGAGAGTAGCAACAACATTAAAGGTGTCTTTTTTCCTCCCTTCATTAAAAATGACACATCTCGTTTATTTTGAAGGGAATGGGAGCTGTCTTGAGGTTTCCTATTCTGACACCTCAAGATTTTTCTCTGTTAAGAACTTGAGAAAATATGCAAATGTCCTACGAAGAAGCAGACACACTACTTTCTTATTTAATGGGTTTGTTCTGATGAAGACTGATTTTTTACTCCAATGTAGCTGACTTTCTTGAGCCCTGGGTCTGTTATCATTCTCCTGCATTAAATGAGTTTCTGCTGTATTTTAAAGCTCTGCTGAGGGAGATTGCAGATGGAAAGGCTTATTACAACAAATTACCTTGACACCCGCACTTTCACAACATTAGCTTTCCTTAGGAACTCACCTCTGCCCAGGTGAGCAGCTCACTGCACTTCTTAGAGTCCAGAGCCAAAAGAAGATACGGCATTTGCGCTACCCCGAGGTGCTGGAGAAGAATACTGAAAATGTCATGGACTGCTAAAGGGACAAGCCAATCTGTCTTGGAGAAAACACAGCCGGAGTGCTCCTGAAAGATAAGGATGGCAAGACTCCATCTCACATACCCCAGACATGTTTCCAGGACCCTGGATAAGGACATCATGCTTTAGAAAATGGAAGGGTGGAGAAAACACAGAAGGCCCTCAATGAGATGGATGGACACAAGGGACTCAAGCACAGGGGCGGTTGTGAGGGTGACACAAGACTGGGCCTTGTCTTGTTCTGTGGCGCAGAGGGTCAGAGTCGACTTGACGGCACCTGGTAACAGCAACAACAACACGGGACCTCAGACCCCAAGATTTCATACTTGTATCTGAGCCCACACTCTCCCCTGATCACACGTGAACTCAAGGAGAATGACGGAGCTACAACCTGCTAACAACGTGAACCTGCAGAATGGTGGGCAGAGATGAGCAGCCAATGCAAGGCTTCTACATGGAAGCCCCAGAGTGGAGAGGGAAGCCAGCGCTGATGGCCCACTGCACCTTGATAGAGGAGCCCTGCATGGTGGGTTATGAGTTGGGCTGCTAACCCCAAGACCAGCAGCCAGAAACCCCCAGCCTCTCTGAGGGAGAAGGATGAGGCTGTCTACTCCCGTCAAGATTTACAGACTCAGAAAGCCAAAGAGGCAGTTCCACTCTGCCCTATAGGGAGGCTATGAACCAGAATGCACTTGGTGGCAATGAGCTGTTGTTTCTGCTTGATAAGGATGTTGCATGAGAGAAACTGAGGCTGACCTTCTGAGTTGCCTATTACTGCTGAGACTTGAAACTGCTGGGAATCGTTAAATAGCAACAAGTAACACCCTCCTTCCCTTCCTCCTCTTTCCCCTCCTTTCTTTTCTCTTTCCCTCCAACTCTTGCTCACTCCTTCTTTCCCCCGACCTGTTGTCCTTACATCCATCCATCTGTCCTCTCATCCTTCTTCTCTTTCCTCTTTTCCTCCTTCCCTCCCTCCCTCCATCACTTCTTTCCATTCAACCCATATCAGGCAGGAGAGCCTAGGTTATGGCCGAAAGCAGGCCCCACATCTCACTGGTTTACTATAACAAACATTATTTCTTATTCACTTTAAAGGCTCCTTGCATGCTGGGACTGAAAATTGCTGTTGATGAATATTGTCACTATGCAAGGATGGAATTGCCATGGCTTCCTCTCAGTACATGGTTCCACTAACTTGAAAACAAGCAAAAGGGAGCATGAAGAATCACATCCCAGTTGTGGAAGCTTCTACCCAGTCTGACCCACACCATTTCTGCCCATGCAAAGCAAGTTTCAGGACCACCCTAATTGACTAGATCAGAGAAGGTTGATCCTACAGCTGCTCAGGAAAATAAGCACAAACCACTACTGCAGCCCCCAGCTCAGAAGACCTTGTTTGGTCTTGGCAACATAGAAATGGAAAAAGGTAATTAATTCTGCCCCTACAGAACTATGTCTTAGAAAACATGTAAGTGTGCTGAAATGTGATGAGAATACAGCTGTATCTCACTGTGTGACCAGTATTCTGATCCCTTTCCTTTTCTGCAATCCTCTGGTTTGAACAGTAGATTCTGTTCTAAGACGTGCCCTTTGGTTCATCGATATTATCTAATGGAAAGTCACTTGTGTTAGTCCAGATAGACCAGAGAAACAAATCCATAGAAACTCATATGTGTATAAGAGAGAGTTTTCTATAAAGGGTAAGTACATTAAGAAAACACTCCCCACACACATACTGTCATGATCCGAATTTTACCTTGCAAGTCTGGCTAGACCATAGGATGTACACTAGTACAGATAGGAACTGGAAACACAGGGAATCCAGGGCAGATGATCCCTTCAGGACCAGTGGTGTGAGTGGCGA
>NW_022111357.1:40608046-40609144 GCF_000313985.2 Echinops telfairi
AGGCCAGTGAGTAGAAAGTCTTTGGATCCAGTGGCGTTGTAAGAATCTCAGTGCTAGCAGGGGGTCTCTGCATGACTTCTCCAGTTCCCAAGACTGCATCAAGCTATGTCCATGTCGATGTGGCTTCTCCTCAGGGATATCTCGCAGGAAGTCTGCCTTGTCAGCAGCGAGTCTCCAAGGAAGTGAGTCGAATGAGAAGATGTCTCTCTCCTCCAAGGAGGAAAAGTAGGAGTTCTCAGAATTCTCAGGAGAAAGCCATGCCCACCCAGAGGCCTCATTAGCTTTGACCCAATTGACAGACTAGACCTCATTCTTTCACTCTTAATCCTCTCAAGTCCCAAATTGACACTAGATTATGTAACTACCACAGCACTCTTCTTCAGAAGCCTGGGGCTGTACAATGTTGGAACTGTGGATACGTCATGTCTAGATTCCTTGTTCTTTAGGAGACACAGGATTGTGTATAGTGATTCTAACAGGATACCTACTCATGTAGAAACCTGGGATAGAATCCTGTAGTTCTATGATCACTCAGCCCTAGGGCCTCATGGGAGGGAACATAGAGATGTAAAAACCTGGGAAAGAGACCTGTAGCTTTTGATCACTCAGCCTTAGGGCCTCATGGGAGGGAACATAGAGCAGGCCTCCAGGAGAGCCAGAAACAGTTCAGCAGAACTCCAGGCAGTATTAGATGTACCTGCCTCTTTTGATCTTTTATTGACGTATGCATTCCTTATTGACTGAGAATCTAAGGATGGCACAACATTGTTCTGTGAAATAACAGTGAGATAAACAGAGAGAGGTTTCTGTCCTTGTGAGCTGCTGTTAGCCACTATCAAGCCAGACCTCTGCCTCACAGCAGCAACTCCATGCACAGTAGGATGAGGTGCTGTCCAGTCCTGGGCAGTCTCCATGACCAGTTGTAATCAGGACATTATGACCCAGAGGATTTTCACTGGCTGATTTTAAGAAGTAGATCTCTGGGACTTTCTTTCTAGTCGGTTTGAGTCGGGAAGCTTACTGGAAACCTACTCAGCAGCATCAGCAACATACAGCTTAAATCACCAATGAATGGTGGCTGTATGTAACGTGTATTCA
>NW_022111357.1:40610523-40611968 GCF_000313985.2 Echinops telfairi
AAAAAAAACACAGTAGCTTTATCTATACCCCCAAGAGAGAATATGTTGGTATTATGTTCCAAAGTGGACATTTTTATTGCCTAGTTTCTATCTAGTCTTTGGTAATGCAGACCACATGCTATAGACAATTGGTCATTTAGATTCTGTCCTTTTGAAGTGGACAACATCATTCATAAGTCCCAACAGACAGATCTAATTTGGACACCCTACTAAGCAAACTGGGCTTTACCTTAAACTCACCTGCAACATATTTAAGGAACTGAAATACTCCCTTGAATTTAAAACTGAAACATCATAGTACGAGAAGAGCCAGATGACTATTATCTCAAGATTATGGACTTGGAGACCATTGGACTTTGGTTCAGAAATCTTGTCTTGAGGGTGTCCAATGAATGAGTCCACCACTTGTCTGTCAATTTGTGATACTGTGGTGGCTTGTGTGTTTCTATGATGCTAGACATCTGTCACTGGTATTTCAAAAACCAGCAGGGTTACCCAGTGTGAACAGATGTCAGAAGAGTTTCAAGACTAAGAACAAACTACAAAGAAGGAATAGGCTGTCTACTTCTGAGGAATTGGACACAGAAAACCCCACTGATAGCATCAAAATATTGTTAATTACTGAAAGTCTAATGAAAAGAAGCAAAACCTTGTCAAAGATAGTCCAAAAGATGAGCCCCTCAGGTCAGGAGGCATGCACTTATCTGACTGAGGAAGAGCTGCCTTCTCAAAGCAGAGTTCCCCATAATGATAGAGATAGAGTAAAGCCTGTGGGAGAAAAGCCTTCAGGACCTTCTTTTTCTGATAGGGTATGACTCGAAAAGAGAAGGAAAAACTGCAAACATCAATTCATAATTGGAACTTAAAATGTGTGAAGTTTGAATGTAGGAAAATTGGAAAGTCATTAAAATAAAGTGGAATATATTAAGATCGATATCCTAGGCATTAGTCTGTTAGTCTGCGCACTTTAGAGAAACAAATCCACAGAAACTCATGTATAAGAGAGTTTTATATAAAGGTTAAGTACTCATCAAGAAAACATCCCAACCCAGTGCCGCCCAAACCCACAAGTACATTAGCCCATATGCCCAACACCAATCCACTAAGTCCTCCTCCATCTCACAAAACACGCACAATGATACCGACTGCAGGAGGAAAGCCGAATCAGTGAATGTGTAAGCATCCCAGCACTGGCTGTCTTCTCCACATGGCTGCTCCAGCACCCAGGGCTGCATTGGGGTAGGTCCATGTGGCTTCTCCTCAGCCATGTCTTGCAGGAAATGAGCCTTGCCAGCTAAAGCAGGGAACTGGCTAATGCAGCTGCACCGTGGTCCAACCATCAGAGAGCAAGAGACCCGAGAACTAGAAAGTCGAGGCTCGCTGAGCCATTTATCCCTCCACCCTTCAATTAACCCCACATGTGTTTATCAGCCAGGTTGGCACAA
>NW_022111357.1:40613829-40614825 GCF_000313985.2 Echinops telfairi
ATTTGGAGGTGCTACAGAGATAAATAGCTCACTGGAGACCAGACCCACACTCTCTGATTCATCTTCCTGTGGACAAGACACATGGAGATACGCTGATGAACAAGAGCCCTGGAGCTGGAGGAGCCATGTGGCGACCCATGCCAGTGCTGAGGTGCTTCCACTGCCACAAGTTTTGTGGATCCACAAAACTTTCTACCCACTGGCCTGTGATCTTTCACTGCATGTGTAGCATCAGTCTGAATAGGAATTTAAAGACTGTTATCAGGTATATGAGTTAATATCAGACTTACAGACTTGACCTGGAATGGGCTGGGATGTTTTCTTAATATACAATTACTCTTTAATATAAAGCTCTCTCTTATACACATATGAGTGTCTATGAATTTGTTTCTCTAGACAACCCAGACTAACACAATCTTCCAAAAATAGTTGCAGCAGTGCATTGACAGGAAGCTGCCAGAGGTTCGGGCTGGATTCAGAAGAGGACAGGGAAAAAGGGATATCATTGCTGATATAAGAATGATCTTGGCTGGGAGTAGAGAATGCCAGAAAAATGTTAAACTTGTGTTTTTTTGACTATGCCAAGGAAATTGACTGTGTGGATCATAACAAACTATGGATCACCTTGAGAAGAATATAAACTCCATACCAATTCATTGTGCTCATGAGAAACTTGCATGTGTATCAAGAGATAGTTATGGAAACAGAAAAAAGGAACACTGAATGATTTAAAATCAGGAACGGTGTGCATCGGGGTTTCATCCTCTCACCATACTTATTTAAACTGTAGGCGGAAAATCTTGATATTAAATCATCAGTTTCACCTAAGAAGAATTCAATATCAAGATTGGGGAAGGCTTATTAACAACCTGAGACACAACCTTGCTCACTGAAAGGGAGGAGGACTCGAAGCACTGGCTAATTAAGACCAAGGATTTCAGCCTTCTGTATGGATTACAACTCAATATAAAGAGAACCAAATTCTCACAATTGGAC
>NW_022111357.1:40616648-40619653 GCF_000313985.2 Echinops telfairi
TGAGGGAGTACTTGAGTGAAGCCCCAATGTCCTTCTGCTACCTTAATACTAAACCTGTAAATATAAGCTCATAGATCTATTTCCCCAAACTCATATAAATATGTTTGGGCCTGTCTTATTCTAGCCTGCATGGTTCTGCTTTTGTAAATTATCATTATTGAAAAATTTGCCCTATTTCAAATGCTCATTATTAGTATAAATAGTGTTTAGTCACTTAAGTTTTTGACTTGTACAAGCCAACAATCTATGTATTTTTTTTTCTAAAAAGGTATTCTATACATGTATATATTTCTGATCCTCAACAGTGTTTTAAATTACATACCCTTGGCTCATTTAAGAATGCTGTCAACAGAATTACTACCTGCCCCATGAGGATGATGTACAATGTGCTCTATGACAAAATGATAACAATAACACTAAAGTGAACTTGGGACATATGTCAACCATAGATATATGCCAAATCCACCTGGTGTGGAAGAAGCACACCAGTCTGTGTGATTTACGGATTCTGAAACGTAAAATCCAAGACCAGAGGTGAGAATGGTATTGGGGTTTAAATTCTGTGTACCACTTTGCAGGTGGTTATGGATGACTGTGAATGGCCAACATCCACCACAAGGGGCCCCACACAAATTAAGCTTCTGGTGAATCCTTTCTGAGAATAGACCAAGGATATGAATAGTCTCCCTATTAGAGAGAGTGCATTGTCAAGTGGATTATGGCCAGTGTGGTGAGATTAAAATTTAACACCTTATCATTTGCTCTCCCTTTTGACCCATTTTAATTTTTTTTCTATTTTTTACTATTTGCTGTTTCCTTTTTGCACTTTTTCGCTGTTTCATTTTGTTGTTGTTGCTAGGTTTTGTTTGTTTAGTTTGGCTTTATTTTGTACATTTTTTCTGTATATGAAATTCAGGATAGGTAAATCTATACAGACCATGTAAATTAATAGTTTCTTAGGGATGTGGCAAGGAAGGTTGGGGGAAAATAAGGAGCTAATAACAATGAGTACAAGAAAGAAGCAAATGTTCTAAAATTGTAGTGCTGATTGAATTATTTAATTGCATTATGTCAATAAAAGTGCTTTAAAATTGCAGTTATAATACTTACTGGGATTTTTACAAACAGAAAGACATGCAATCTTCATGAAATCAATGAATTACTTAAATAAGGAAAATAAAGATAAACTATTGGGGGTGCAATCACTGATCTCTGCTGTGAATTCAGAGGTGGTGTGGAAAGGGAGTTGGTTTTGCGTGAGGAGCCTGGATGAGTCAGTTCCCTCATTGTGTCTCCATTTCCTAGGGAGTAGAGAATATTAGTCCTATGTACCTCTCTGTTTGTCCTGAGGATCAGATGACAGAATGCTACAAAAATCTTTTTGTTAACTATGCTGCATTATACAGAACTGAGTTATCACTGATAATGCCATGTTGGCGGGGGGGAAAAGTAAACATCAGCCTTCATTATGATCACTGCAGACCAGCCAGAAGTATGATCTTGATACTCAACGGTGATTGGGCCCTTCCTTTCACAAGTTTCCTCTTCATTCTGTCATGATCCACTCCCTTAGAAAAACATCTGGAGCACCCACTCAGTGTTTATAACAGAGCTTAAGATGAAGCCCCTGTTTTCATGGTGCTGGGGTTCAGTCATTGACACACATACAGATGGATGGACGTAGATTGTATCAGCTCTTCTTCACTGTTTAACCATCCCAACTGTAGTCCGTGTTAGAACCTACGGCCACATGATCTTGAGATGCTCCCTGCTCACACTGGTTAACCTCCGATTTCCTAAAAACAGTGAGACTGGGCCTGTGCTGCATGCTCTTTAGGAGAATGATTACTACAGGAGCTCCAGGCATTCTGAGTTCCGAACTAGGCTCATGGTAGTGGTGGTGATTGCTTGGTTATGTTGTTGTTGATGCTGTTGTGCTCATAGGTGCTGTGATGGTTATGGTTGTAGTGGTATTGCTGTTGCTGTTATTTGTTGTGGTGGCTGCAGTGCCAGTGACTGATCCTGTGGTCACTGTGTTGGTAGTCTTGGATGTATTTCTTGTGGCAGTGGTTATTGTTGGCATGGCTATTGTAGTTGGATCACTCTGGGTGTTGTAGTGTTGATGTTGGCAGTGATGGTGATAAGGGGAATGGTTGCTGTGAGAGTAGTGCGGTTATTCGTTGTTGCTGCAATGGTGTGATTGTATGGCTACGGTAATGGCAATGTTGAAGTTGATTTTTGTTATGTTATGTTAGGGCTTTTTCTTTTTTAGTTTTTAAGATAATTAAAGGTATATTCTACCAATATGCAGTAAAATTGCTATTGTTTATCTATTTTTCACATTTTAATCATTTTATTGGGAGCTCTTACAGATATCAAAGTATTCCATAGTTCAATAGCATCAAGCAATATTTTACAATTGTTGCCACAATCAGTTTCAAAACATTTTCTTTCTTCTTGAACCCTTTGATATCAGCTCCCGATTATCCCCTCCCTCCCTTACCTTATCCCCAGGAATCCTTTTTTCCCCCTATAATAATTATTTGTTTGTTTTTCCCATATGTTACACAATCAAGTCTATCCATTCACATACAATTCTGTTGTTTGATCCCATTGAGTGGGTTTATACAGTCATCAATGCTATCAGCTCCCTAGTCCCCCCTTTCCCTCCCCTTCTCTTCCCATACCTTCAGGGAACCATTACTCCTGTTACTATTTCTGAAGGGTTATCTATCTTGGCTTTCATTTACTGAACAATCTTAAATATATATACAAATGAACATACACAAGTCTAGCATGATTAATACTAATCTAATGAGGTAAAACAAATAAAATCCATAACAGGAAGGGGAAGAAATATTCAAGAAGTAGAAGATAGTTATGTGGGTCATCAGTGCTTTATCACACCCTGGATTTATCATCCCTTCTGTGCGGCCCTTCTGATAGGGAGAGTCCAATTATCTTACAGGTAGGTTTGGGGGCTCCACTACATCCACACTCCTTCA
>NW_022111357.1:40620765-40632698 GCF_000313985.2 Echinops telfairi
ATTTGGCATGACCCTCTATTTAAAGTCAGTGGTCCAGCCTTCTATCTTGCTGACATTTTAATTCCAGCCAATTTAAATTATTCCACCAGTAAAATTCTATGATATGTTATCAAACATTTTATGAGTCTAAATATATAGCACCGACTGTGTCTAATCATCTCTTTTTTGAAATCCTATTGGGAATAAAAAGCAATAAAGAATGTCTGGCATGATTTGTTATTTTGAGTTCCTTGTTATTATTGTTCAGAATTCCCGAATCATTGTCCAGAGGACGGGGCACTTTCATTCTTCTCCTATTTTCCCATTATTTTATTTCCTTGAAAAAAAAACCTTCGAAACAATAAACGAGGACAGTTCTATAGAACACACTCTGAATGCAATGTTTACCAACTATAGTCTCCGGAGACTTGACCTCTTGTCCTGGAGAAAACAGAAGGGGCATGTAACTTACTGCGTTCCCATACACCCACTGGCTGCATGACCTTGTGATGAGGGATTAACTCTCATGTCTCCAGTTCTTCCTCTGTAACTGAGGGATCATAATATTGACCCACAGCAGTTTTCTGAAGATTCAATGAGATCACAACACAAGTTCCTAATGCAAAGCTTTTCACATATGAGTGCAACATTCAAAAGTGACGCACCAGCTCTCCTGTGATAAAAGAATGCAGTGGACACTTTCTCCATGTGCATTTACCAGTAACCTTGCTTATCCCATTCAGCATCATGTCTTTATCTAAGCCCTGCCAACAATGATACAGGCATCCTTTGAGGGCATGGGCATGCCTTTCTTTCCTCCATAATCACTGAGTTCTTAGCCTGTATCCCCAGGGTTGCAACACCCATTTACTTCACCAACCAGTACACATTGTCATACTGGGGTGACTTGTGCATTGCTTTGATGCTAGAAATTTTAGCACTGGTATTTCAAATGACAGCAGTATCACCCATGATAGACAGGTCTCAGCAGAGCTCCCAGACTAAATCAGACTAGAAATGAAGGTTTAACAAGATACTTCCAAAAATCACCCAATGAAAGCCTTCAGAATCTCAACAGAGTATCATCTAATTCAGAGTAACCACTTACAGAGGACAGCATGTTAAGTAGAGGGGTGGCAAAGGCAACAGGGAGCCTCGGTGAGATGGACTGATTTGGTAGTTGCAGTGGTGAACTTGAACATGCTGCCATTTGTGAGGATGATGCAGGGCCATGCAGCATTTTATTCTGTTGTACCTAAGGTCATCATGGCTAGAGTCTGTTCTAAGGTAGCCATCCATCCATCTCTCTATCCACTTACCTGCTTTCTTACCTATCATCATCCACCTCTCTACCTACTTACCTACCTACCTACCTACCACCTATTAGTTATCTATCTATCTATCTATCTATCTATCTATCTATCATCTATCTATCTACTCACCTATCTATCTATCCATATATCCTCAAGGTCTACCTTGCATACGCGTTGATGCAAAATGAAAATTAGTAATAACAACCGAGAGGGCATATTTACCTGAAAGAAGTCTATTTTCTTGGAGAGGAAAAAGTCTATTTTCTTGTGGAGGAAACTGAGAGAAGCTGGACTGACTTCCTAGTTTGCAGGGCCCAAAGCAAAAAAAGTAAATAAAGAAAGTGCAGAACCCCTTGTTCATAAATCATTAAGGATCTCAAAAAAGTGACAAGCTGGAACAAATCCAAACACGAACCCTTCTCAGCATGGGTCCCCGTGGTTGTGCAAGCTGCATACCCATAAAGCCGTCCCTGGGGAGATGGGGACACCTGCCACCTATCCTGCTCATGGCCGGCCCCATGGCAGGCACATTATGAGCTTTATTTTACTCCACTTTCTTAAGAACCCTGGGAGGCAGATATTTTTATCTCTTGTTCACATATATGAAAGACAGAGGGTTTGGGTAGTTGAAAGGTTTCCAAGGATACACAGCCAGATTTGGAAAGCACACCTAGATGTTTTTAAAGCCCACGGTCTGCTGATCCCACTGGTTATTTGATTCTCTCTCATGCAGCACGTGGCTCTCCTGAACTGTGTAGCCTCAGGGATCCAGCTCTAATGACACAAGTCGGCAAGCAAATTCCATTGTGTCTTGCTCCAGGACCTAAATATACCTGGACTGTTGGGAGAATAGTCTCTATCTAGCACCAGGGTTCAAATCCCATCATCTCTCTTTATTACTGTTAAATAGCTACCCAGTTATTTACTACTCTGGTCTTCAATTTCTCTCTCTCTATAAAACAGAGACAAATCATAGTTCATAATGTTATTGAGAGGATTGAATGAGTTAATGTAAGGAAAAGAATTAGTCATGTCTACATTACTGTTGTTGATTGTTAGCTTCCATGGAGACAGAGCCTACTCATGGCTAGCCTGCACACAAGCTTGTACTGGAGTGACAACCAAAGTGCATGAGGGGACATGGATTAAAAGGTTATTAAAAGGCTTGTCTTCAAACAAGCAGCCATCTAAGCACCAACTAAGTCCAGATGGAAGAAGCACACCAGTCTGTGTGAATATCTCTAAGATTTCCCAATAAAATGATTTTAAAAAACTGGATTCTTGTGGGATCCAAGGATTGGAAATGATAAAATCCAAATCCAAAGGAGGGAATACTATCAAAGCTTAAACTGTGAACACCTGGCTTGCAGAAAGCTATGGATTACAGTGAAAACCCCAAACTCGTGTACAGGGTCCACACATGCATTACGTCTGTGCTGAATTCTCTCTGCCCACAGACGAGGGATGTAACTAACCTGGCTATCATGCAGAGTGCAGTGCAAATAGGATTGTTACAGGGATAATTCATTTCAAAATTAACACTTTACCGTGATCTCCCTTTTTGACAAATTTGCTCTAGTTTTTAATATCTTCTGTTTTCTTTTAGATTGCGGTTTTTCTGCTTTACTTTAATATTGTTGTTGGGTTCTTTTGTTTGTTTGTTGTTTTTTCGGTATGCTTTTCTGTATATGAAATCCAGGATAAGTAAAACTCTAAAGGCATTGACTGCATTAAAGCCACCTGCAAGTTAATTGGACAGTGCCTCTCAGAAGAGCCACATGGAAGGGATGATAATCCAGGGAGCAGTACAGAACTGATGAATCACATAACTATCCTCTACTTCTCCAGTAATTCCCCCTTTTTATTTTATTTGATTTGTTTTACCTCACTAATCATGTTAGACTTGCGTATGTTCATTTTTATAATTGAAACCATTCAGTACATGAACGCCAAGATAGATAACCCTTCGGAAACAGTAACAGCAGTAATGGTTCCCCAGGGGAACAGGAAGTGAAGGTGGGGTGGGGGTGGGGTGGGAGAGATGGAAGGGGGAGCTGATAGCACTGAAGACCAGATAACCCCTCTCGAGGGGAATGAATCACAGAATTGTGGGTGAATGGATAGATTGGATGGTGGAAAATATGGAAAAAGTAAACGAATGGGAGCGGATAAAGGGGAGCTCACATCAAAGAGTTCAGGAAGAAAGAAAATGTGTTGAAAATGATGGTGGCAGCAATTGTACAAATACGCTTGATAGAACTGACTTATGGATTGTTATAATATCTATAAGAGCTCCCAATAAAACAATAAAAAGTGAATAATAAACACATACTGGGGGGAGACAGTTATGAGATAATTGGGCATTTGAAGTGGATATCTAAAAACATGAAGGGACCCTAAGGACGTGAAGCATGGTGGTCGCGTGGTTTACGAGTTTGTCTTCCTAGAGACACGTACTATGGACATGTTTTCAAATAAAGTTACAATGCCTGAAAAAAAAGTTTCTTGGGGGTATGGCAGGGGAGGTTGTGGGGGAATGAGAAGCTAATAACAATGAAAATGTTCATCATGTGAATGTGATTTTTTTACATGTAAAATTAATTAGGTGATGATTATCCAACTCTTTTTAGTATGATTGAAGTATTGAATTGTATGTGAATTATTTGCCAATAAAACAGTTTTGTTTAAAAGATTTATGGTTTCAAGATGATTCATTTTGATTTCTAGGGTGTTGAGAGTTAAATTAGATAACTAGTTTACAGCTATGGCCTCAGGGCTAAGAGTGTTGATAAAAGCTTATTCGTTTGAGTCCTGGGACAGAACAAGACAGGCTGTCCTTATACTATCCCCATCTGGAGCTCAGAGCTCCACCAAACACCAGGCAGGGCAAGGCACAGAGAAGAAGACTTGGTGTCTGCTAGTCAATGTCCTGTGGTAACGATACAAAACTGCTGACCCTCCTTTCCCAAACCCCTCTCGTGTTCCTCTGCTGTATAAACACTTCCTTTGTTTCCTTTGCTAGTAGAGATGATGAGAAAAAGCGAATCCATCTCTTTTTGCTTACTCAATTAGGCAAAATAAAACTGTCTTTCTCCCTTTCAAAAGCATGTTTCAGAATATTTTGAGTTCCACTCCATCACAAGGCCGAGGATCCACATTTTCGTGGTAACAGGAGCTGTGCAGGAGGGGCATTGGCCAGGAATTGAAGCCAGGTCTATTGCATGGAAGGTGCAGACAATTCAACCACCAAACCACCACTTCCTCAGAAGTTTTCCATTGATATTTACTGTTTGATAATAGTGATGCGTGCAGGTCTAGGATGAAAAGTAGCTTCATTCCAGAAACTGGTAAGAAGTGGCTATTTGCCTTAGTCTAATGCAGCAATTCATGAGATCAGGGGAGTGCTGGGAACACTTATTCATGTCTGTTGGGGTGCACATCGAGGGAGCGGGGGCACTCGGCATTGCTGAATTACCTCCAGACAAAGAGAATAAAGAATTCAACAGCAGAAGCCACCGATTGATCCTATCCTCACATTAACAGCCACACAGGTCAGGTGTGAAGTTAAGTACTGTCTGGTCATATTTATTATTCAAAACAACTTATCTGAGGGAAGATATGAAAACAATAGCTTATAGTTACCTTGGTCAGGAGAGACCAGTCCCTGGAGAAGGCCACCATGCTTGGTCAAGTGGAAGAACACGAACAAGAGGAAGGCCCTCAATGTGCTGGATTGACTCCGTGGCTGCCCCGATGGGCTCTGGCTTAGGAACAAGTGTGAGACCGGTGCAGGGCCAGACAGTGCTTGGTTCTGTTGTGCAGAGAATCACTGTTTGCCGGAACTGACTCAGTGGCACCGAACAGCAACAGATTTACCGTAGGACCCTTGTCATTCAACTCAGCTCTCTGGATCCTCCTGGAAGGGTCTGTCCGGCACCATTGATGGCTTGAGACAGAAGCTGCTAGGCCCATCTGGCCAGCGAGTGCCTAAAATACTCAATATCTGGCTCTCAGAGGTTTCGTATGAAAAAAAACAGCCAGTAAAATATCTCAAAACATGCAGATGGTTGTGTGCTCAGGTGATTTCGTGTGTTATTTTCCCCCGTGTGTTATGTGAGATGAACTAAACAACATGCTTACACGTTTAGTAGTGGACTATGTTGGACTGCTAACCGTAAAGTCAACAGATCTTATCTAGCAGTCTTTACTTGGGAGAAAGATGAGGCATTCTGTTCCCTGAAATATGTCCTGGCCCAGAAATCGCAAGGGGCAGGTCTAAATCTGTCATACAGGGTTGCTACGTGTCAGATTTAATTTGATGGCATCGGTTTCTTTTAGGAGATTTGACTTATAGTCGCATAACTACTTCCACATGCCCCTCTGTACTCTTTACAACCTGGCTGCTAGCAAACGGAAAGTGGTGGGTCTGGCCCACATTATATTGCTACTGGACCATGCTCCTCCCTACATGCCAGGTCCATGCCAGAAGATAGCCAGTGGGCATGAAAATGTGCTGTGTAAAACGAAGCCAAGCCTATTGCTCTAGCCATCGAGGCCTAGCGCAGGGGAGAACTTGCTGAAGTAAAGGCTGATCATACAGGTGTGCTCACAAGAAAAGGTAGCAGGAACCCCCCTCAGAGGGGGAGGCTCATAGCTCTGCCCAACAGAGGCTTCCCGGGGGGCAAGGTCAGCAGAGGGACCTACTTCGGGCCCCTACTTCGGGCTCCAGCCTGGATCGGGCTAAGGTGCCCTCTGTTGCCACCATATAGCAAGGCTTTTCCCGAGCACCTTGAACAAGATGACAAGCTAGCCACCCCTCTTGCCTCTTCTCGACAGCTCTCTGCTTTAATTTCCCTAAATGACCTATCGCTGTGGATCATACTTTATAATTGACTCTTGTTTAAACTCTAAGATCACAGCCTTCAGAATGGATCAAAATTTAACATGAAGAGAACAAAAATACTCACAACTGGACCAATAGACGGCTCCTATTAAACAGAGAGAAGATTGAAGCTGACAAGGATTTTATTTTACTTGGATTTACAACCAATAGGGAAGCAGCAGCCAAGAAATCGTATGATGTATTGCGTCAAGTAAATCTGATGCTCACGACCTCTTTAAAGCGTTAAAAAACGAGGATAGTACTTGGAGGATAGCACGGGCATACCTGATGTGAGCCGTGACGCGCATGTGAAAGCTGGACCATGAAAAAGAAAGCCCACTGAGGAATTGGTGCATTGGAATTCAGGTGCATTGGAATCGCGGACTGCTAGGAGGACAAGCACATTTATCCTGGAGGAAACACAGCCAGAGTGCTCCTGGGAGGCAGGGAGGGCAAGGCTTTTCCTCACCTACTTTGGACATCAGGAGAGACCAGTCCCTGGAAAAAGGCACCGTGCTTGATAAAGCAGAGGGTCTGTAATTCGGAGGCCCTCTATGAGATGGGCTAACATAGTGGCTAAACTTAACAATTGTAAGGAGCGTGCAGGACCTGGCAGTGATTTATTCTGTTGTACATAAGATTACCTTGAATTGGGAATAACTCAATGGCACCTAACAACAACAACAGCAACAACAACAGCAGCAATGAATTGTTGGCTGTCTAGCACATGAATGGCTCTAGGAATATTCATGTTATGCAGTATGCTGTAACCTGAAGACACGGGGGACAGGTGCCATAACTTGATATACTGAGCTTCTTGATGGCCAGCACTGGGATGATAGGTGCAGTGGAGAGATCGCGTTTGAAATGTGCAGATCTAAAGCTTTTGTTAGTAGCAATCTAGTTGACTCATGAGGATGTTACCTAGAACCAAATAAAACATTATCTGGTGCTGACCATTGTTCATGATCATTGACGTGCTTGAGCCGATTGTGTGCTCTTGTGTCACTTTATCTCATTGTCGTTGGTCCTCTCTGTTAACCAACATAATGTACTTTTCTAGCAACGTATTCCCAGTGCCCTCTCCTAGCGACACATTCCAAAGTAAGCAAGTTGAAGTCATGGCTATCTTCACTTCTAAGAAACGTTCTGTCAACTCCTCGTACTGGGATGGCTTGCATGTTTCTATCATGTTGGCACCTCTACCATGAATATTTCCAATACCAATAGGGTTACCCATGGGGAGAGGTGTCAGAGGAGTTTCCAGACTAAGACAGACTAGGAAGAATTGCTTGGCAATTTACGTCAAGCCTCAACTAATGAACAACGTAAGGATCACAGAACATTGGCTAGGTTAGATGTAGACGATGATCTCCAGGTCGGAAAGCATTCTGAATAGGAGTGGGGAAGCGCTGCTTTCTCAAGAGAGAGTTGATGTCGAAGATGCTGACAGAGCCAAGTTTGGGGGACCTTCATCATTTGCTTATATGGCACAACTCAAAATGAGAAGCAACCGCAGCAAACATCAATTAGTAATCAGAAGCTAGACCTAAAGCTAGTCTTTGGTTAATTTTTCCAAATATAGGTAGGTAAAATTGTCTAAGGACTCCATTCTCACCACCCAGCTAAAATGTGAGTTCTCTACTCTCAGGAATATACTCAATAATGCTGTATACACTATTACACATTTACAATATATTATTTTTACCTTTTGGGAATCATGCAAAATAGACTTTATAGATGTTCTGTGTCTGTCGTCTATAGCCATATGGCTCTATACTGCACAATAGCTGTGCAGCAGCTCTAGTTTTATGCATGCCAATGTATTATGCCACATCTTCGTACATCTGATGTGTCTTGTTTACCTCTAGCAAGTTGAGTTGAAATCGCCTGCATTGCCACCAACTCTGTTAAATGGCTTGAAGAAAGACATGCTTCAATGGCAAAACCGATGAATATTCAGTGAGCTAACCTATATAGTGTGGGAATAATTTGATTACACACAGATATAGCTCATTACAACCCAGAACAGTAGTAAAATACATGCATTTCAGAGGAACTTTGCAAAACAAAATTCAAATGCGGGAGAAAGAGGTATTCTGATGGAAACCAAAAGAATGGAGTAAGAGAAAGGGCTTGTACTTGTCAACGTCTTAGGATTTGAAATGATTTTTCATTCTTATCCCTCTAAATAAATATTTGCTCTATAACGGAGCTTTGTATTTTTATTATATTTCATATTGAAGTGGACCACAACGCTGTATAAGTTTCAGGCTCCCTATCACACGGATGTGTACCTGCTGGGAAAGGGTTCTAAAGGCTCCTTGTCTTCTCAGTAGGTGTGTATCTTCGTCAGATTGGCGGTCTGCCCACAGGGAGCTCTTTGTTCACGGTCTTTGCAGCCTCTGGCTTTGCTCTCGAGATGTCCTCCTTGGCCATTTGTGGGATGTCATTTAAGGGTTATTGTTTGGCAATCCTGGAGCTTACTTTTCCTGTCAAAGGGTCATGATGTGTGTTGGTGAAAGTTGTCTTTGGTAAAGCAGTTCTCTCAAAATCATACCGAAGTCTAGTCCATTCCACGCCCAAATCATCACAGACAACATTTTCCTTTGCGCGTGTGTCTCGTGGCTGAGTTTGCTCTTTCGTGCCCAGCCCTCTGAGCCTGTATTCTCCTCTCCTTTGCCTAAATAATGGCTTCTTTGAGGTCACTGGTAAACATAGACTTGGGTGGAGAGGCAACACCCTCCATCTGACCTTTGCCCATATTTACAGAAGCAATTAATGGGAAACTTTTTGAATGCTGAGCATCCTTCTTGGATCCCATTGCTGGTGATTCAAAAGAAGCTGACTAAATCAAATCAACAAGACCTCAGATTACCAAGCACCCACTCAATTTAGACTACGGACACAGTAGAGGGACCTACCTGAGAATGGTTACCCTCCTTCTCATTACTGCCTGCAAAGCAATTGGCTTGGATCTGAGGTTCTCTTTGATTAACTAAAACCAACCAGAAGCAGCCAACCTGTTTTAAGTTTCTGACTCTCTCCAACCAGATTTTCTCAAGCGTGTGTTAACTCTCAAGGGGTTGCCAGGTGCTTCCCCACTGCACTGAGGGCCGCTCTCTCGCCACAGTCTGCAAGAAGAGGGTCTTCACTGACCACTGTCTGCCTGCTAAGTCAACCCTTCATCCTCTTGTTTGGATTGTGACAGTGTCCACCTGTGGTACACATGTCTGTATTGATTAGGACACTATTTATGATACTCGAACCCAGGTTTGTTTGTGGTTGGATGCTGACTCACAGTAGCCACATAGCAAGCTACCACGGAATAGCTATGTCCCATCAACATGTCACCACTTCTATGTCTGTTTGTCCTGCTGTAGTGGTTTGCATGTTGCTGTGATGCTGGCAGCTAGGCCATCAGCCTTTTAAATGCCAGCAGGGTGACCCACGGAGGACAGCTTTCTTGCAGAACTTCCAGACTAAGGCAAACTAGGAAGAAGCTCTTGGAAATAAATTGCCAAAATAAATTGGTCAGTGAAAACCTTATCAATAGAGGCTGAACATTGTCTGATATAGTGCTAAAGATGAGCTCATCCGGTTGGAAAGTACTCACAATATGGAGGAAGAGCTAACTGCCTCCTTGAAGTAGAGTCCACCTGATGTCGTGGATGGAATCAGCCTTCAGGACCTTCATTGATGATGCAGCATGACTTAAAGCGAGAAGAAAGAGCTGCGGGTATACATTAATAATATGAATGTGAAATGTGCAAAATATGAATCTAGTGTCAAAAATGAGATGGAGCACATAATGATCAATAGCCTAGGCATTCGTGAGGGGGAGTGGAGTGATACTGGCCATATTGAATCAGACAATCGCATGGAAGACTATGTCAGGAATGACAAATTGAAGAGGAGTGGTGTCACATTCATCATCATAAAGAAATTTCAAGATCTGTCCTGAGATAGGACACTGACCACGATAGGCTAATATCTATATACCTCAAGGTTAGACCAGTTTACACAACTATATAGAAGTTGTCGAGGATTGCATTGTACTTCCCTGCATAATCAATACCCATGCAAGCAGCAGGGGGTAAATCAAACAACATAGTATACTGGACAAATCTACCGCCAAAGAGCTCATCAATGGGCTAAGACATCACTTTGAAGACTACGGCACTCCTGACAAGCTGTGATCTTTTCAATAGCCTCAGATACATCTTATTATCTTTTCAATATGCACTTGGAAACTGCACAGTGAGGAAGAAAGACTACAGAATAGTCGATGCATTGAATTATGGTGTTGGTAAAGAATACTAAATATATATACTAAAAATATCCCGAGAGATCTCAGCAGGATGAATGAATCTATTTTGGAAGAAGTACAACTAGAATGTTCCTTAGAAGCAAGGATGGAGAGATTGTACCTCACACACTTTGAACATGAATCTGGAGGTAGCAGTTCCTGGAGGAGAGCATCACATTTGGTAAAGTACAGATTGCCATTGAGTTAATACTGACTCACAGTGAACCCTCCGAGGGTTTTGGAGACGGTAACTGTTCACAGGAGTAGAAAGCTCTGACTTTCTCCAATGTAACAGCTGGTGGCTTTGAAATGCAAACCATGCAGGTCGCAGGCCAAGGAACAACCACTGCACCCCCAAGGCTCCTTGGTCAGCATAGAAGAGGAAGACGCTTACTGAGGTGGATTGACGCAGTCACTACAACAATAGGCTCAAGCATAGCAAGGGCGGTGAGGTAACACAGGACCACAGTGTTCCGTTACATAATGCACGGGTCACTGTGAGTCAGAACAAGCTCACTCGAGTCCAACGATTGTCTTCAGAGGGAGCAATTTCCAGGTCTTCCTCTCACAAAGCCACTAGGAGATTTGAATCGACTACCTTCCAGTTAGCAGCCAAATGCTTAACCATGGCATCACGAGGGCTCTTTCTCCGACTATGGTGCCCTGACGAATTCTAGCTGTCGATGTCTTCTCTATCTTTTAACTTGTTTACACAGCCGCCCAATTTTCTGTTCAACAATGCATACACACTGTGTTTCATTTCATTGATGGACACATCATGATTCCCCCTCTTCCCTGTGTTTCCTGTTTCCACTCCCCATCTTTTCTAACCCTTCTGAACTTGTCCTTGGATACATATTAATCCCAAGTGGTTGATTATTCTGTGGTGTGCATATAGACTCACCTACTCTTTGCCTGAAAATTGAGCCATGGGGGTAAAGAGGATGATGTGGATCAAAGACACATAGAAACCATTAATCCGACAGACTATTGGACTACACAAACATCAGACTCTAAGCCCCTGAGACCAGAAGAATTAGACGTTTCCCAGATACTACTCCCAATTGGTTCAACAGGTATCACATAAGAATATCTTGAGTAAAGTGGGGTAATATGTTGGGCAAAAATAAAACCCCCAAGTTCCATAAAGACTAGGCTTAATTGTCAGATAGAGACTTGTGGAACCCAAGACTTTGACCCTTAGTCACCCTTCAGGTCTGGAACTGAACTCATCCCCATAGCTACAGACTTTTTTATCTCCCAGGTTCTAGTTTACATACCATCCATCCGTGGGCAGCAGGGGAGATCAGCAACCTTCGCTCACAGCATCCTCCTGTGGGTCATGGGCACTGTTAACTCATGTCATCATCCAGCCAGCCAGAGGGTTGAAAGAAAAGGACCAGAGAGGGTATAGCCGATCCATCCAAGGACACATCACTGTCCCTCACAG
>NW_022111357.1:40633335-40644346 GCF_000313985.2 Echinops telfairi
ATGAGGCACAAGGTTCTCACTTTGGACTAGAATATAAAAATATGAAAAAGAACATATAAAAAGAAACCATAGGAATTGTGTAGAACATGCAGGTCATCGTTCATCTCCTAAATAAAACGGGTTTCCCCTCTTCTGGCTGGAGTTCAAGCTTGAGAAGGAGCCTTGCAGTGGAACTGGGGACCCGAAAGCAAACCCACTGCCATCAAGGTGATGCCGGCTCATCGCAGCCACCAGGACAGGGCAGAACTGGCCCCTGTGAGTTTCTGAGACTGTCATTCTTGACAGGAGCAGAAAGCCTCATCTTTCTCCCTTGGAGCAGCTGGTGGTATTTGAACTACTAACCGTGCAGTTAGCAGCCCAATGCGCATAACTCACCATGTCACCAGGGCTCCTTATGGGAAGTCCCCTCCAATCTCCCAAGCTTAACCCAACCACTTTCCACACCCCACACGTGAGCTCTGGAACCCTCAGAAACACACTCACTGCCACAGGCCACCCCGGATGCTCACAAATGAATTCCTGTGGTGAACAGGCACCTACTCTCTCAGGGGCCTAGTTACAAGCACATAAATGTATTGTCACCAAGAGAAGTCATTGCCACTGTTGTGATACCTCCACCCACCTACCCACGTGCACACACTCACATACTAAGGAGACCAGCGTTCTCATAGGACTGATACGTGGGAAATACATGTATTCCCTTCATCTGTGCACACACACCCCTACCCACACACGACCAATGCATGTGCTGCACACCCTCAGGAGCACCTGCTTGTGTGAGGACCCTTCTTCGCCTTCCCCCAATCATCACAGGGGCCAGGCCGTTGAGGAACTGGCAGCAACCAAGCCCATAAATCCGCTGCTGCACTGACATTCACTGACCAGTAGGTGTCAGACTGATATTATCTGCTCTTGACACTGCCAAGAAGGCCATAGCCCCTTCCAAGTGAAGCCCCCTATGAGAGCCACTGAGACAGAAACATTAGCAAGACAAAAAAAAAAAGGAAAGGAGGGAGAGAGGGTTCTAGAACCAGAGGCTTTCAGTTCATCTTCCTGAAGTGGTGAAGGAGCCTTCATCACCTGGTCTTCTGGAGCTCAGAGATTCACCAAGGAGCACACCTGTGGGCAGGTTGCAGGGGCTGGCATTATGCAGGATTGGGGAACGGTGCATCTAGATTCAGTCTTGTTGCCTACCCTTGAGACACGCCATCGGGAGCGTCCATAATGAGAGTACCTTAAGTGGATGTGGAAAGGATTTGGGGGAGACCTTGTGATTTGGCATAAGCCCTGGTGTGTCTCTGTACACATATGTGGTTAAATAGAGTAATTGTAAGTACCTGGTGTCTGTGCAGAATCTGCCCAGGAATCCCTGGTGCCCACATGTCGCCTTCGGTCAAGGTCATGCCAAGGTGTTGGGCTAGCCTGCAGTGGGGCTGTGGGGAGACCAAGTGATAAATCCACTTCAGCCTCAGGCCCCTTGACCTTCAACTGGGGACTCTCGGTCCCGCATGCTGGTGTCAGTGTGACTTTGTACTTGCAATGCAGAGAGAGCTCTCAGCAGGTCTTAGGTCTGAAGAAAAAGAAGCCGAGACTGAGAAAGATGGCTGTTTCAGAGAGGGATTGTTATAGCACATGGGGTAGGGGGGAGCAGGGGGCGGCTACCTGTGATTCCAAAAGTCTGTTTTCCATTTTTCAAAATGATATGTTGACTGGCGCCTAAAATATCCCAGACATTCCTCTCTGCCTAATTATAATCATTAGGCTTAGATAATGGCTAATGATGGGGCGGGGGCTTGGCTGTTGCAAGCTTTTTTGTTATTGTTGTTGTCCTTTCCCGGATTTTATAATAAACCAGGTGGGCCCCAGGCCACAATGCCAAGCAGCACATGGGCTGAGGCTCCTTCCTGGTAAAGAACTCTGGCATCTTCAGGCCACTGGCCCTGCCTGGACTCAGACTGCCCTGACCATGCGTGGGAGCCCTTGAATGTGTCCGGGTGGAACGTCTGCTTGTAACAGCTGCGTTGTCTGTCGGTTGCTCAGAACAGACCAGGTTCACAGGAGACAGGGAATGGTGGCAGGTAAGCATTCTTATGCATAAATTACAGGAGGGAAACTGATCTCTCCCCTCCTCCACCACCACCTCCTTCTCCCTGTCTCAGGGAATCCGGGTAGGGATTCCTTTGGGGACTTGTGTCCAGAGTTCAAGTGCAACATTCTAGGCAGCAGGACCCGAGCGGACTGAGGCTGAGTGATTGGTCTTAATGAATGGTCTCTGTTGCCTCTCTAGGGTCTAATATTCATTACAATGGGTACACAGAACTCGCGAACAAAATTCAGGACTCTAAAGCGCTTCTCCAGGAAGTTAACAAGTTATAATGCCAATGAGAAGTGCTCAGGGCTGAGTTATCTATCAGGACATGCTACAAAAGTCAGGTTTGCTAATAAATGCCCAAAGGCGCATACCACTCCCCTGTAAACCTTACCAGAATGTGCTCAGTTCCACTCCCCTGGGTCAGCAAGTTCAATTTCCTGAATTAAGTGCCCTGAGGCACCCCACTTCTATGAGCCTCGACCTGAAGGCTCTCTGTTCCATTTCCATAGGCCAGTAAGCCCCACTCCCCCAGTGAGGTGTCCAGAGGCACTCCAATCTGGACTAGCAGGCTGCACAAAATCCCTGCACTCTGCTTGCTCTGTGAGTCCATCACTCAGTCCCATGCTCTGCCTCCTGGTTCGGCTGCTGCTCCTCTGATGTGAGGTTCTCGGAGGGTTTACCTCGGTTCTGCTTCTCAGTGCTGAAAGAATTCACGTGGTCGAAGTGCTTTTGTAATCCAAGTCACTTTTATGAGGGAGAGGGAAGTTTCCGGTAGTGCAGTCTCAGGTAGTGCATGCTATCTCTGGAAAGCATGGCTGCGTGGCAGAAGCCGTGGGAAATTTGGAGACCAAAAATGGCCATTTCAGAGGAGCATGAGAAACCACATGGAAAATGGCCGTTAAGAGGATCCCACAGAGTCAAAAGAGGAGTCCTAGAACCGAAGCACAAGCCCTGAGAGGGCTTGTGTGCACGTACATGGCAGCACCAAGGAGAAATCCCACCCTCCAACCTGCAAGAGAGGTGGGGCTTGCCCTCAGTCTATTTATCCCCTCCTATCCCCACTGGCTTGGGGGGTGTGGTTGAGGGTATTGGCCGATCTTATTGGCTGAGTTTAGGCACGTGTGTGATATAATCTTTGGTGTTGTTTTGTGGAGGTGCCCAGGTTAAGCTGGACCTGGGCCTAGGTAACCTGGGTCTGAGCATGCTCAGTTTGGAATTCTGTCATGTGTCCAATGTGTACCTGATTCTCTTCCAACCTCTTTGTTGTGGCATGGCCAGCTACTGTCCCTTCGGGATAGGCATTTGGTGTAGACAAGCCCTTTATCTCTGATCTATCTACCTGTCAATGTGATAGCTGTCAACTGGGTCTAGGAGGCTCGCTGTGCAGGAAGACATGATCCACTCCTGGTTCCTGCTAGTACTGAGATCCCTCTGCCTGCTTCTCAGAGGGCTCCTTTTATACACCGCAGGATGCTATTCTAAAGAAGCCTATCAGTATCTTCCCTTACCTTCCTACCAGATCCTTGCAGGAAAAGGACTTTTGGTGGATGTTAGAGACTTGGGCTAGAAGAAATACCTTAAATAATTCAGGGCCCCTGCAGCGAGTGCCTTTCCATTTCTCCCTCCAACGTTATCAGGGCTAAAGCTGAGGGGGGTTCTTGACTTCCCTAAGGGGATATAAACCTGGACCCACAATGGGTCAGTTGGGATATGTCCTAGAGTTTAAATGCTGAGCACCCCATTTGCAGAAGACTATGGACAGCAGTGGAAAACCACAATCCATTTTCAGAGTCCCCCACATATATTAGGCCTCCATTGAATTCCTTCTGATCATTAACCAAAAATGAAAACCCAGCCAAGTCCACTGCCATCAAGTCAATGCTGACTCATAGTGACCCCTTGTGGATTTCAGAGAGTGTCACTGCTAATGAGAGTACGATGCTCATTCTTTCTCCCAAGGAGCACCCGGTGGTTTCAAACCGCAGGCAATGTGGATCCACTATGCGACCCAGACTTCTGTAGCTAATGTGACCCCTAGGCAGAGTGCATAGGAAAGTGGATTAGCTCCACTTCTCTCTAAGCAGCTGGGAGGGCAGACCTCTTAGAGGGATGCCTGGGCCATGCTTAATTGAGAACACCATGCTGGGTACAGTACAGGGGTTTAAGTGGTCACGAGTCATACCCTCCCTGACTGCTGACTGCTTTGGTGGGAAGACCCTGGACCAATCCTGTAAACTCTTCTGTCTAACCTGCGAGATATATATATATCTATATATATCCCAATTGTGGTCCTGTTTCACATCCAGGAGTATATATATATATCCTGCGATATAGATATAGATATAGATATATCCCAATCGTGGTCCCCACATCCAGGAGCCCCAGCTTTAACTGGAATGTATTGATCTACCACCATGAACTTGCAATCATTTCCATGCCCCGCGCCCCGTCTAACGAGCGTCTTGACTGTGAACGCTCAGACACCATTATGGTCCCGTGTTAATAATGACTTCCCTCATCCAGAGGTGCCCTTGTCCTTGCCTTTGTTCCTTTTAAGGCGTAACAAATGTTCTCCTTCAATTATATATGAGATCGAGGTCTCATCTTAACCCTAAAACAGGCAGAGGGAGTCTTTGAACTTGAAAGCTTCTCTGGGAACAGAGTGGGTGGGTTTTCTCATATTCACTTATGTTGGGGTGCAGGAGGGAGTGGAAGGCCCAGAAGAGTGATAAATTCCTGTTTTGATCATCTCCCCCCAATTGCCCTTAATTGCAGCTTGAAGTTCCTTTGTTTAAGTATTGAAGTTCCCATTATCATGCAAATATAACAACAGACCAGCATTCATATCCATCAGGAATCATTAATAGGCCTTAATTCACAAAACGCCTGTAAGAGATGAGTGAAAGCAGCCTGGCTCCTCTTGGGAAGCATTTTGCCCTGGCTCCTCCTGACTGCAGGACAAATGAGATTTCTCTGGTGGCCTGGAGTTTGTAATGCTGCCAAAAACGATCCGTTGGGCCACAGCCTGCTCTGAGATGGGTTCTTTTATGGCCTTGGTAGGAACTGATCTCTTTGCTATGCGAATCGTGGTGCCTAACACTATCCAATAGAATGGAGGGACATCCTTATGCAGTCAGCAAACTCCACAGAGACTGAGAGGCAAGGAGAGAGAGGAAGCAAGGTTCTCCCGATTGCACAGCTGTTACAGTGAAGAAGGCACAGAAGGGCTGGGGGCAGCAGCACAAATGGTAGGAAGCTCCGAATTGAAAGAAGGCTGAGCAGCTACTTGCCAGCCCACAGAGAGTCTTTGGGAAAGATGCTTGGTGGCAGAGCAAGGTGCTTCTTGGCTCTTGTCAGCGAAGCTAAACGAGTGGCAAGACTTGTCCAAGCAGGGCAGGGAGTGAAAAAGGTCTTGGGTTGACATGGTTGAGAGAAGAGCCTGCCTCGGGCCACAGCTGGGGAACCTGAGAACTGCCCTGAACTGGAAATTGATCCTGATCTGGTTTTATAGCCTGTATTGTTACTTCTCCAATAAACCACCTAACTGTTGTGGTCTGTGATCTACTGGGCCATTGCAACAAAGGACCAAATCCAGGGCAGAAGAAGAGAATGTCTTGGGGAAGAGGGCGGGTGGTGGCTAGTGTCAGAAATGGTGAAAAAGTTGGAGAATGGAGGTATGTCTGACCTCTACTCCATAGGCACCAGCTTTGAACTGACCCTGATTCTTCTCCCTCCTCATGAAACTATCCTTAACTCTTTCTGTGACCCTGAAAAGATCACTGTAGGAAACAAAGGTTTCTCCCAAGTTGTCTCCCCCAAATATATGCCAAACCTAGCTGCTTGCTACATATGGCAAATGACTATATACTTGGAGGTCAACAAAAGTAGGTCAGGAGTTATTCTCCCTAAGGACTATCAGCCATCTAAAGCAATCAGACGGTATAGTCTGTCCAACCCTAAATAAGTAGGGCCAACTCCCTTCTGATAAGGCTACTAGTAAATTGTTTCCCTGAAGGAGAGCCCAAGGAGGTCTAGCCCTCTCAAAGGTGGCTAAGGTTAGGCCACCATCAGGAATCTAGGGCCCGCCCTTCTTGTCATATGTATACCCCTAGTCCCTCCCCTTTCTATCATGTGTGCACCCCTAGCTCATCCCCTTCCTGTCATGCCTATGTCCATTGTATATCCCTCTCCTATCGCTCATGTTGCCTATTGTACAACCCCTTCCTGTGATGTATGTCTTTACCTGTAATTAGGAGGCATGCACAACCCAAAGATATATAAGCCTTGGTTAGCACTAAATCGCTCACTCTCCTGCTCTCTCTCCTGCAATTCCCACCTTCCACATCCACGTGGACCACCAAGCGGGGCTGAAGTGAGCATGCTAGCATGAAATGTGTCTGACTTCTTTATTTTACTCTCTCTCCTATCTCTCTCATTTTCTATGACTTTATTATAATCTTTATATATCTCAATTGCACACTTGTGCTTACTGAACCTGTGATTAGTTGTGGGGGGCTGGATTCCCCCACAAATCACAAACCCCCAGTTTTGGCCCCACTGTCCTTACCCGTAATGTGGCAAGGTGACCTAAAGTCCTTGTAGTTCTGTTCTGACCCCCACAGGGTAAGTTCAAGTCTGATTCAGCTGGATTTTATCAGGATTGCTTCTGGTTGCTCATTCACTCAGAGCCTCTCATTTCCACTGGAAATCCTGGGCACTCTGGCTCAGGCGAGCTAGTGTCTTGCTTCAGACTCTGGATTCCAGTGGGGAAACAGGACGCAGGGGTTCTGGCAGGAGGAAGGAAGGTGCCTGGAGAGCCTCTCTTCCCTGGATTCCTCTCCCTCACTATGCTTCCCTGGTTTGTCAACTGCCTCTCGCTTCTCCGTCTGGGTTCCTCCTCTGACTTCTCGTGCCTCTTGCATGAGGCTCCAGGAGGGCCATCAGCTCTACTACTCCGGACTCATTTTAGGGGATCACTGGTGTCTATGTAAGGACGCCCTAACTTCGTACGGAATGCAGTCCCTGTTCACGGTGGCCCAGGGCTTCAGAAGCTTTCCAAGGCCAACCCTACCCTCTTGACCTTTTAACAATTATTTTGAATTGTTTAATGGTCAATTTGATACACATAAAGAAAATGGCATGAAGGCTAAAGGTTCAGTTTGACAAATAGTTCTAAAATAAACACCCTTGTAAACAGCCCTTAATTCAAGGGATGCACTTGGCTAGCATCTCAGATACCCCATTATTTGGCCTAAGTGTACCTCACTGCACACCTTCTATTAACTTTGCCTGTTGATGAACTTTATAAAAATGGAATCTACTAGGTGTGTTATTTTACATGTGACTTCTTTCATTCAACATTACAGGGGTGAGATCCATCCATGTGTGTGGATGTAGCTGGCTTGTTTTTATTGCTGATTCGGCAGATTGTTGAATAGACCACAATTCATGTATCCGGGCAGCCCTTTATGGAAGCCTGGCTTGTTTCCTGGTTGGGCAATTATAATCAGTTCGGCCACGGGCAATCTTGTCCATGACACGAACAAATGTTTCTGTGGACATAGGTTTTAGAGACCTGGAACTGAATCACGCTATTGTGTGATGAATCTATGTCTTACAGCACAAGAACTTTCCAGACTGTTTCCCGATGTGCTTGAGTTATTGTTCCGTGTGCCCAGTGATGGATGAGCATCCAGTTGCTCCACACACTCCCAACCCTATATGCTTCATGTTGCTTTTCATCAATCTTCCTGGGTTAGGTGTTCAAATACCAGCAGGAAGGCCGGTAGTTCAGAAGGTAGGTCTGATGCTTGCTCTCGAAAGCTTCTCAGCCTCCAACCCCTCTGCAGAAGCTCACCTCTGCACACACACAATCCCCGGGAGCTGGAATCTATTCGATGCAACCAAGACCAACGCCAACTGATCTGGCTTGGTATCTCTTTGCCATGTTCAGTGGTGTTTGTTTGATGCTAATAATGTTGCCTGCCTTATCAAAGTGCTTTTTGGCCACATACATTTCTTCTTATGGGAAAAAGAAGGGGCTTTCTACTCACATTGAGTTATAGTTTTAAAAAAAAGAGTTATACTCTGGGAAACTCACAGGGGCAGTTCTACCCTGTCCTGTAGTGTTATGATGAGTTGGCACTGACTCAATGGCAGTGAATTGAGTATGGTTTTGGGGGGATATATTCTTTTATTGGGTTGTAATGCTTCCCATATTCTAGATACGAGCTCTTTGTCAGGTAATGGTAGAGAGCAAAAATTACCTCCCCCAGCTGTGTCATGGTTTTCTTAATAGTGTTTTCTGAAAAGGAGAAGCTTTGTTTTTAATAGTTTTATTGGCATGTAATTCACATATCATACACTTTAAAAGACCAATCATATGAAGAAGAATGCAATCATCATCACAATCAATTTCAGAACATTTTCTTCTTTCTTATACTCATTGTTGTTAGCTCCCCATTTCCCCTGCCTTCTCTGCGACGCACCTAGGTGAATTATTAATCCAATTATTGTCTGTATAGAGTCACCTATATGGATTTCATACAAAGAAAGTCAACAGTAACAATGACAAAACCAAACAGGACAAAAACTTAGAGAATAAAACAGAAAATATCAAAGATTGCAATAACTTTAAAATGAGTCAAAAGCAGATTAAATGATACAGTGTTATATTTTCACAACTGCCATAATGGGATTTACAGTGTTCTCTGTCTGATAGCAAACTATTCACATCGCTGGACTGTGATCAGAGGAGATTCATGTTGAATGAAGTCCAATATATTTGTGATTTTTTTCTTGTGTGATTTCTCCTTTTTGTGTCCTGTAAAATCTTTGTATATTTTGAGGACATGGCGCATTCTCACATGTTACATCTAGGTTTTACATTTGGGGTCATAATCCATTTCAAGCTAATTGTAGTGTATGATGTGAAGGAGAAATCAATTTGTTATTCTGCACACGGCTGTTCAGTTGCCCCACCACAATTTGTTAAAGACTATTTTGACTTTGTTAACTTACCTGGACAACTTTATTGAAAATTAATTGACTGCCTGTGTGTGAATCTATTTCTCAAATCTCTATTATGTTCTCTTGACTTGTGTGTCTATCTTTATGCCTGTATCAGACTGTCTGACTACAACAGCTTGAGAGTAAGTCACAAAATCAAGCTGGAGAAAATCTCCCACTTTGCTATATTCTTTAGAATTAATCATTTTACAAATCCTTTAACAATCCATCATTCAATAATATTAAGCACACTTGTACATATGTTCCCATCAATATTTCCAAAACATTTTCTTTCTACACGAACCCTTGGTATCGGCTCTCTTTTTTCCCCTCCCTCCCCCATCCTCTCATATCCTTGATCGATTATATATTGTTGTTTCCTATTTTACACTATCCATTGTCTCCCTTCATCCACATCTCTGTTATTCTTCCCATTTGGGGCAGGGTGGGTGGGGCTATATATCCACTCTTGTGATGGGTTCCCAATTTTTCACCCTTTCCCCTCCGTGGCCTTCCCCTACCCTTATGATATCACTACTCCCATTACTATTTCTGAGGGGTTTATCTTTCCTGAATTCCATGTGACAAGAGCTCTTATTTGTGCCAATGTGTGTTCTCCGGTCTAGCCATATTTGTAAGTTAGAACTGCGTCATGGTAGGGGAGGGGGAAAGTATTCAGGAACTAGAGGAATGGTGTGAGTGCTATACTACACCTTGGTTGTATCATTCCTTCCTTTTACTACTTCAGTGGGAGGATATCCAATTATCTACAGGTGGGCTTTGGGTCTCTACTCCAATCCCCTTCTTTTGTATCAATTTAGTTGTTTGTTTTAGATCTTTTGATACCTGATGCCTGATCCCTTCAACACCTCATGATCACACAGGCTGGTGTGCTTCCTCCTTATTGGCTTCTTTGCTTCCCTGCTAGATGGCTGCTCATTTGACTTCAAGCCTTTAAGACCTCAGAAGCTTTATCTTTTGATAGCCGAACACCATCTGCTCTCTTTACCACATTTGCTTATGCACTCATTTTATCTTCAGCAATTGAGTAGGGTGGGTGAGTATCAAAGAGTGCCAGGTTATCAGAATAAAGTATTCTTGTGTTAAGGGAGTCCTTGCATAGATGCCCAAATTCTGTCTGCTATAATAATACTTACATAAATATATGTGCATTGGCCTCTATCTGTTTCATTATAAATTAATATATTTACATATATACACGCCTATAGCTATCCCTCTATAAATAGCTTTTGCCTCCTATTTCTCTTCTCTATTTCCTTTCACCTTCCTCCTATCCCATTATCATGCCCACCCTCCATTCAGCTCTCAGCATTTCCTCTCAGATACATTGCTCTTGATCAAGCCCCACTCGGCATTATATGCCCTCCTCACCATTGTTATCTCTGTATTTGTTGGCTCCCCATGGCATCTCCCTGCCCCTTCCTCTCCCATGTCACCCCGGTCCCATAGTGTTCTCCTCGGGATTGTTTGTCCTGCCTACCTTACACAGATAGACATATGGTGAAAGAAAAAGAAAACAATAAAACAAAGCAGAACGAGAAAAAAAGCCAAAAAACAAAAAACAATAGATAGTTCCAGGTCTGTCTGACGACCCATATGTATGTTTTCTGATCAAGTCTGATGAGGTGCCAAGCCCTGCCCCCAGTCAGAGTCTATTTTAAGAATTCCTTGAGGACTTAGTTACTTTGTTCCCCTTGCTGCCCAGTTGTACACCCTTTGCATTTCACCCCACTGTGCATGGGGCAGACTGGGTACGCTTCCCGCACAATGTCTCCAGTGCTGTCTCCATAGTGCTATGGGTGAGTGAGGGAACGTTGCATCTAGTGGTGGGGCCAGCCCTACGGTCCTCTCTATGCACTGGCTACTCCAAACAGGGATATCATCTCCGGG
>NW_022111357.1:40646622-40735244 GCF_000313985.2 Echinops telfairi
ATTAGCCTTTTTTATTTAACATACCTGGGCTTGATTTTCTGAAATTGTGTTGAAGATTTTGCATCAATGTACATGAGATATATTGCACTATGGTGTTGGAATAATTTTTTGTGCGGTTTATGTTTGATAAATGTTTGTTTTCGTTTTGTTACTAAAGTAATGATCGCCCCAAAATTAGTTAGGAGGTATTTATTCTCCTGTTTTGTACAAGAAGGTGGGTAGGATTGGTATTATTTCTTCAGGGTTGGAATTCTTATTCACATGGATGAAGCTACCTGGACCTGGATTCTTCATTGTGGAAGGTTTTAGATGTGAATTCAATTCCTGTCGTAGGCCATAGGACTGTTCAGAATTTCTATTTCTTCATGTATCCGATTTGGCAATCTGTACCTTTCAAGGAATTGGTTTATTTCCTCTACTTTGTTTCATCTGTTGTCATAACACTGTTCATAATATTTTTCATTGTCCTTCAATATCTAGAGGAACTGCAGTGATGACCTCCTATCTTTCGGCTACGATCTTCCTAACATGATCTGATAGAATGCTTCTTTTTTCCTTGCTTAGTCTAAGTAGTTTTTAATTTTTATGGACATTTCCAATAATCAACTTTTCACTTCTCTGATTTTCTATTTATTCAGATTTCATTTCTTTCGTTTTCATTTTAACTTTTCCTTCCCTTTCACTTCAACTTAGTTTGCCCTTCTTTTTCTAGAGTTTTAAGTCAGAAAATTAGCGAATGTATCTTAGAATTTGATTATTTCCTCATAGAATCATTCAAAGGTACAAATTTCTCTCTCAGTGCTATTTTAGTTGCATCACATACGCTTTCCTATGTTCTTTTATCATCAACCAAACTAAACTGCCCTCCGCGGCTTCTTTTTTTGTATTCACTCATATTTGCTTCGTTGTGTCTTCTAATACTACTTTTTATATCTTTTAAAAAGAAGAGTATTGATTATTTTCAAACATTTGAATATAATACGGATACCTATTGTGGTTATAATTTTTAAAATATCATTGTGATTCTATGGTGGATTAGGCTACATACTCTGCATAATTTAATTTTTTTTAGTAAAATCTGTTTTATGTCCAGTGACATAAAAGCAAATATTTCTGCATCAACCTGAAAACAGCATGTAACCTGCTGTTGTTTATAATAATATTCGGTAAGCATCAATGATGTCAAATTGGCTTAAACTAGTGTCCAGTCTCCTCTATTCTCCCTGATTAACTGTTGAACGGCTGTTTGTTATGAAGACAGGAGTGCTGCAATGATCATTGTGAATGCCTCTGTCCTTTGGGTTGCTTCAGTATTTGCTTCATGCGTTTTGAAGCTTGGTTATTAATTATCTATGTATTTTAAAATGAGATACCTTTCAGATTAAAAATAAAAGTCTTCATTGTTATAAAATACCCCCTTCTAGTGCTTGAATCTCCTGTGTCAAGAACAAATATAGCCATTTGAGCTTTGTTATTATTATGAGCATGCACAAGTGTTTCTCATTTTAAAAAAGTTAGCTTATCACTCACTGTCTTTACATTTATAACGAGTTTATTAAAGATAGTATATTCATTCAGTAATATCCTGGGAGCCAGCTTGCTTTGGCTTGTGAGAGCAGGTTGTTAAATTTTCAGGAATTTTGCTGTGGTAGTTACATAATTTCACATCAACTTGAAGATATATAAAAGTGTAGGGGAGGAGTGTAGCCTGTTAATCAGGTCACAGCCTGATGGCGACTCCGTGTGGGTGTGACCTTCTCATAAAGAGGGTCCTTGAAACCTTCCCCACTTTCTCTCCCTTTACCTTCTTGTTGATGGATCCTGGTGGCTTCAAGAGCCCTGGAGATGCATCCACCACCATGGATCCACAAGACTTTGCACCCACCGGCCTGTGATCTTCCTGCATTCTGTATCATTGCATGTGGCTGCATGGCATTGAAGATGGATTTATGGATTAGTATCAGACTTAGGAAATTGACTTAGACTAGGTGGGGATGTGTTCTTGATATACAATTAGTTCTCGATATAAAGTACTCTCTTACGCATATATGAGTGTCACTAGATTTGTTTCTCTAGTCAACTTTGCCTAGCACATTTGAAAAGTGGTGAATGTCACAGTATGACTTGAAGTGAAAATAGTTACACTACAGAAATCAGCAGATGAGCAGATAATAAAAGGCAAAGTTTTAATTCCTCCAGGGAGGACAATCTAGCTGCTAGTAATTACCAGAACCCCACTAGTTTTACTTTTTCTTTCAATCTGCCTTTTAATTGGTCTGTTTTGACTGTTTATATTTAATGTAATTATCAATGTGGTAAGGGTAAAGGTTATCATCTTTTCTATTTGTGTCACATTTTTCTTTATACATGTTTCCCTGATTTACTTTGGATTAAATAATTAGCATTTTTATTCGATTCCTGTATTTTATTAGATTCCTGTATTTCCCTTTGTTATTTTAACTTTTTACATGAATACTATAGGACTTACCATATACATTTTAACTAATCACAGTCTATGTTTAAGTAACATTTTACCATCTCATGCAAATTTTAATGGCTCTACAATAATAGCCTTTCATTTATCCCTCCGATTCTTTGTCCCAACATTGCCATGCATTATACTTCTGCATTTATTTAAATCATATGTAGAAATTTTACTGGAGCCGTAAATTCTGTTTGATGAAAAGCTAAAGATAAGAACAATTGACATTATATTGACTCACACACTGACCATTTCTTCTTGTAGTTCTCAGCCTTCATTTGGCATTGTTTTCTCTCAGCCTGGAGAATCGGAGCATTTCTGTTAGTGTGTGTCTAATGATGAAGAGTTCTCTTAGCATTCACTTGTATTTCAAAAACTTTAAAAAAAATCTTTGCAAGTCTTTTTTTTAATATATATTTTTGAAGGATAATTCTGAATACAAATTATATTTTTTTCTGTAAGTCTTAAAGATGCCATTCCATTTTCTTCTGCTTACATTGTTTCTGCTGAAAAGGGGATAATTCTTATCTTTGTTCCTCTGTGTGGAAGGTGTCCACTTGTGCTCTGGATAATTTTCAAGATTTTTTCTTTATCAATGATTTCAGCAATTGGGTAATGATGTAATTTTGTGCACTTATCATTGTGTTTATACTCTTAGCGTTCATTGAGCTCCTTGAATCTATGGGTTGTAATATTTTATCAACTTGGTTAAAAATCCATCTATTAAATCTTTAACTCTATCTTCTGACACCTTGCCATCCTTTTCTTTCAGTGTCACTTAATAATTTGCTTTTTAAGTATTTATTCTGATATTAAGTTAGACCAGCGAGCTTTCCATTCCACATATTTTATTTTTCCGATTTCATCATGAAGTTGGTGCTTTCTGATGTCTTTCTTTGTTTCTTATGTTTTCTCATTTTCTTTGGAATCTTTGAGCATTGGTTAAGTTGTGTGTCAGCTTGACTAAGCCATGATTCTCAGTGTTTACCAGTTATAATGTAGTCAGTCCTCATAATCATCTCTGCTGTGAGCAGCCCATCAATTGAAAGTAGGGTTTATTCATTTGGGGGTTTGTTTGTTTGTGTTTTTTCCCCCAGACATATAACCTACTCCTAATATATTTGAATTATCTGGAAATGCTGTAATATTGAAAGCTTTGTCACCAGCATTTCAAATATTCGAAGAATTTGAAGGTGAACAGAATTTAGCAGCGCTTCCAGACCAAGAATAGACTATGAAAAAATAATAGGCTGCCCACTTCTGAAAACCTTATGAATCCCACTGGAATATTGGCAGATACAGTGCTGGAACCGGATTCTCTGTTGGGAGACACTCAAACTGAGACTGAGGAAGAGGTGCCATCTAAAGGGGAGTTGGCCATAATGACATGGATGGGGTTGACTTTCATTTTCTGATGGGACCCATCTCAAACTGAGAAGAAACAGCTAAAGGTATCTCATCTAATTGTAATCTGGAATATATGAAATATGAATCATAGGAAATTGGAAGTATTGGAAGCCATAAAAAATGAAATTGAATGTATAAAGTTTACTACCTGAAGCCTTATGAGTTGAAATGGACTAGCATTGGCAATTTTGAACCAGACTAACCTATGCTGTACTGTGTTAGAAATGACCAATTTAAGAGGAATGTCATCACATTCGCTGTCAAAAAGAAAATTTCAAGCTCTATCTTGAAGTACAATGTGATAGGATAATATCTATACATATACCAGGAAATCCAGTTAATACATCTACTATTGAAATGTATGCACCAACTATTAAAGTTAATGAGGAAGAAATAGATTCTTCAAGATATTGATGAATTCTATGGATTTAAGACACATTGATCATTACTGATGATTAGAATGCAAAAGCTCAAAACAAAGAGGAAGGAACAGTGGTTGAAAAACACGGCCTTGATAATAGAAAAGAAACTGGAAATCACGTGGTAGAGTTTTGTCACACCAACAACTTCTTCATTCTGAAAGTCGTTTACAACACTTTAAATGGCAGCTCCACACATGGACTTCACCAGATGGAATACATAGGAATCAAATTGACTACCTCTGTGGAATCAAGTGGACGTCATCTGTAGCATGCATCAAAGGTGAAACACACTATCCATAGCTAAATTGAGCTCCAGAGCTAACTATGACACAGACCATCAATGTAAGTGCCAACTGAAGTCAAAGAACATTTAAAAAGCCCGCAATAATAATAATACAACCTTGAGTACATCCCACCTGAACTCCGAGAACATTTCAAGGATAGATGTGACTCAAAGGGACTACTTGATTTTGTTTGTATGTCCCCTTCCTTACACCATTGTGTGGACGGCACCTGCGGGCAGAAAGCAGATGCAATCTTAGGGTTCTCGTTTGCCTCATTTGCCTTCCTGCTCTCAGAGGACACAGTCTTACACTGTCCACTGTTCAGTCTTGTATCTTGTCCAGTTTTCTAGTTGTTTATACTGCAAGAACAAGTCTGATAGGAGTTAGTTACTGTGGCAGGTTGGAAGCAGAGATCTGTCTTGAGGATGCCTTCTGAGTGAGTAAATCCATCCAGGCTTTCACTCAGTGTCTGGCCCCTCATCTTTAATTGCCTAGATGGCATTTCCAGCCCTGCTATTACCTCTGAGTCACCATGTTCCAAAGGGACTTCCTTATCTTTCCCTCCCCATCAGCAATTTCCCTCCCTACTCCTCAGTGTCTGTCAAACTCAGAATCTTGGTCATCTTGAAACATTAACTTAATTGTCCATCTCTTATTTATAATCAATTCCAGTTCCAAGGCATGTCAACTATTCCTTGCGGGTCTTTTAAATCTACTGCCTTCTTTCTATTTCTAATGCAATCTTTCTGGACCAGGCCCTCATCAACCCAATAATAGCTTCCTGATGGAAGATTGGAGGAGACTGAGTGATATCAGATATACGAAGACTCCGGAATCCCCCATAATGATCTGCAGGGCTCTTCTGAGTAGGTTTCTGAGCACTCCCTAGTCTGTGTGCTGGCACGGGAAGGGGAGATATGCTCACTAATGCTCTCGGTTTCACTTCCGAAACTTCCTAATTCCTTGATGAATTTCTTGTTACTCTTCTTCCTATCCTTCCCCCACATACATTTTTCTCCCCATTCCCACTAATTCTTCATATATTAAATTAAATATACCTTCGTTCAGGAAAGCTTGCCTTTCCTTCTCTTCCCCAGATGGGGTTGGATGGCCTTCCTCTGGATTTCTCTCCCATCATTGCATAACTTCTATGGCAGTTTTATAATTTTCTGCACGCTCTGTTGTACTCTAAGATGAGGCTCCGATACCCTAAATATCCATGATGCTGCTCCAATCACCACCACGCTATTCTCAATACCTAACTCAGACTTGGCTACCTGCAGGAAGACTGAAACATCTTTGCTAAGTGAATGAATGACTGGATGAATAAATAGACATGCTCTATGTATTGCGTGTTCATGATTGCATCAGAGACTTGAAGGACTTGAAGTTAGAAAGAACCTAGATGGAATCTAGTCTAATCTTTGGCTGAGGGCAGACACCTCCTTGCTACTCTCTACTCTGTGATCAGCAGGAACTCATTTCTTGACCCAGAAGGCTGCCTCAGTTCTGAACTATTTTACTGTCAGAAACAGCACCAGAATCTTTTTCAGCATAGCTTCCTCTCATTGGAACTAGTCTTTCCTTTGAGGCTGTGTAGCAAAGTCAGCCCTCATCCCCTATAATAGCTCCCAATATCAAAACACGTTCTGCTACTATCAAAGTCTTCTTAATAATGAGCACAATTGTTGCAATCCCAACTAATATTTGCCAAGGACTTATCTGCTCATTTGGATTTTTCAGCAATCCTGTGAGATTGCTAATATCATTATTATCCTTTTAGAGAAGAGGAAACAGGAGCAAGTCGAGGTAAAGAAGATGCCTAAGGAACCTTCATGAGGAGTGTCTACTTGTCCCACTTTTAAACACACAGATGAGTAAGCCTTCAGGGGATTCCAACCCTACCTCCCTGCAATCCCATGAAGATTTCAAAGGACAGTGGTCCAGCTGAGCCCAGACAACCCCCCCAAAGAGTTAGAAAAGGAAAGAAAATTATTGCTTTTGTCTGAAACCACTTGGTTTGGGGCAGAGTTTTATGAGACAACTGATAGCCAGACCACTAACCTCTCCTCACACTGCCCATTCAGGAAAGAAAGAGTCAGGAACAAGTCTGTGGCAGAAGTGCACAGCTAAATGATTAATGGATGCTGCCTACTGCCACTGCTCCCACTGGTCCCATCATTGCTAGCAGAGTGTCGGGCCCTGTCCTACAGACACAACTGCACACTGTGAGTAACACAGGAAGAACTGACTAGCCCCAATGTTCAGAGCATGTGTTAGACTCATAGAAGTAAGTGACACGGATACTATGAATTGAGGAGAAATGGGAAGAGAATTGAACCGTAAGGTATATGACCAACTTGTTATAGGCAGAGGACACCTGAGGCTGAAAAATATACCTTGAGCGTGGGCCCTCAAGTATAAATCAGAGAGCATTTTTGGAAACCAGTACCATGAGATATAGTGTTGAAGCACAGAATGAGCGAGGAGGAGGGAAGGAAAGACTTGGAGGACAGTGACCCTGTGCATAAGAGAACAAAATACTACCTGGCCCAGCGCCATCCTCACAATTGTTCTTAGGCCTGACCTCATTGATACAGCCACTGTGTCAATCCATCACATTGAAGGCCTTCCTCTTTTTCACCCAGATGGTCCTCGGTGCTCTGGGGTGCAAGCTACATACCTGCAGCTGTGCAGTGACAGAGGGGCTCATTTCCACCTTTTAGGGGAAGATAGGTAGAGGAGTCCAACCAATTTCATGTCTTTTGAGCAATGTGTAAGCAGCCTCTCATTGGCAGCAATGTAGTTAAAGTTTATTGTGCCAACCTGGCTGATAAACACATGTGGGGTTAATTGAAGGGTGGAGAAAGAGATGCCTCAGTGAGCCTCGCCTTTCGAGTTCTCGGGTCTCTTGCTTTGTGATGGTCAGACCAGGGTGCAGTGGCCTTAGCCAGTTCCCTGATTCAGCTGGCAAGATTCACTTCCTGCAAGACATCCCTGAGGAGAAGCCACATGGACGTACCCCGATGCAGCCCTGGGTGCTGGAGCAGCATGTGGAGCCCCCTGCCAGTGCTGAGATGCTTACATGCTCACTGAGTCAGCTTTCCTCTGCAGTCAGCGTCATTGTGTGTGTTTTGTGAGATGGAGGAGGACTTTGTGGATTGGTGTTAGATATATGGGTTAATGGGTTAATGTTGGACTTGTGGGCTTGGGCAGCACTGGGTTTGGATGTTTTCTTGATGTGCACTTAACCTTTATATAAAACTCTCTCTTATACATGAGCTTCTGTGGATTTGTTTCTCTAAAGTACCCAGACTAACACAGTCAGGGAATTTCCAGGCTCTGGAAACTCCTGTGTTGAGTCACCTCTGCCATCCAGTCTGTGTGGGTTATCTTACCCAGGTGTCTAAAACAAGAGTAATGCCCCCGCCTTAGCTGGAGAGAAATTGGAGGATTCTTAGATGCTAACTGAAGGACTAAAGCACTAAAGATATGCTCCTTCAAATATAAGATGTGGCCATTGCCCCATTGCCCCGCCATATTCACCCAGATGCTCTGTCAGGCCCTATCCATACGCAACCCAGAATGCATGTCCCTGCTTCAGGAATGCGGCAGGAAAGGGGAGAGCAGAAGGCATCCAACTTCTCCCAGGGACACACAGCCTCTGCAGCCCAGCAAAATTTCCCAAGTGCTCTGGTGGGGGTTGATCTTTACTTTCTAAGGTGATCCACATGTTCAAAACCATCACAGGTCAGGAGAGGGGAAGTATGGCCTTTCCATAGTGGGCTTTATTTCCGTTAGCTCTCAGAAAGGAGGAAAGGATAAAAGACACCCAAAGTGCCGCCATGACAGCAAACTATGGGTTTCCCCATAGAGCTATGATTAGCCTGGAAGCCAGAAGACAAGGGAAACATGCGATAACGTCATCAACAGAGAGGTGGGAAACACCCTCCACTATACTTTGCATCGAATGAAATAAACCTTCCTTTGGCCGTCGGTTTCTAGGGACTTGCTCTTTTCCAGGGGAAAAGTCGAGCGAATTCAAGGATGTCCATTCCCTGGCCGAGCAGATGAAAGGAAATCCTCCAGTCTCTCTCAAAAACTTAAACAGGAAACAAACAAAGTGCCAAAGGCACATCTCTGGGTAGCACAAATGGTTAAAAGCTCGATGGCTAACCGAAAGGTTGGAGCTTTGAATCCACACGATGGTGCCCCAGAAGAAAGGCCTGATAATGTCGCTTTGAAAAGTCATCCATTGAGAAGCTTGCGATGACAGTTCTACCCTGACACAAGTGGGGTTACTGGGAATTGGAACCAGCTCACTGGCAAATGCTTTGGGGGCTTCACCTTTGTTTTCTTCAGGCATCTGGGTCACTGGGGTCAATCGTGCAGGCTTTTTGTGCAGAATCTATTCAAAGTCAGAGTGATGATGGGCAGTGTTCAATGTCAGAGAGAAGGAGGAGCCGCATAAAGTGATATAATGGCCCAGAGGAGGGGCAGAGAAAGGTGCTCAGGACAATAGAGTTGGATAAAGAGAGGGGAAGGGACAAGAGCTATTTCAGTGGAAGCAATGGATCTCTCCAGTGTTGGTGGCTTGACTCCGTATGAATTCTCTTGGTCTCCCTCAGGGCTGGGCAGCCTCTGCCCTTCTCCTCTGATCCCCCATCTCCATTAACTAGGGTCATCCTATATGACCTAGCTTCTCTCTGGCTACTTTCAACCCAGACTGGGGGAAGAGGATTGGCTGGGTGACATCCCAGGGGACTGTGGGTGAATGTTTGGGGCCACCTGGGGGCAAGCCCAAGTACAGAGCTTTCTCGTAGCTGCATGCGTCTTCGCACAGCAGATGCCCTGGGTCTGCTTCTCCCCAGAGCACATTGGAAGATCACCATCCATTCAACCCACCATCTTTGAATCTTGTGCCTGTCACTAGCAGACCCTGGCTCAGGCCCTGCATAGCCACATTTGTGGACATTTTCCAGTGCAGACACCTGGCATCCTGGCTTCACTCCATCCAGCAGTGGAAGAAGCTCCATATTCTATCATTCCTGCCATCCTGGCCTCAACTGCAAGACTGTCTGGGGTGAACGTCTTCCTTGGCTGGCTATTCTCAAGGATGCCTTCCCAACTATTGGCCCTGCTTAGGCTGTTCAACCCACACTACTGGCAAACTCATCCCCAAACGCTTCTCTCGTCACCTCTCTGCTCCTAACTTTTGACGAACCCTCATTGCCTGCCCTAAGGGAGTTCACACCAACAGGTTTATTGGATTCACTTGGGATGCACGCTAAACGCTGATTCACTTCATCTGAATCCAAACCCCAGGTGGCCCAGTGAGGGAATATTCAATGTGTTCCTTGCTGGTCTGCAGACTTCCGTCTAAATATCTGAGCCCATCCTTTCATGACCTCAACTCATCTCTAGGGCATTTTAAAAATAATGAACCAGGAGCCAGGTTCTGTTTGGTCGACTCTGACTCATGGCAAGCCCCTGTGTCAGAACAGAACTGTGCTCCATGGGAGATTCCATGAGTTTTCAAAAGCAGGTAGATCTCTCGGCATGCCCCAGTCCTCAGGGTCACCTTGCATCACTCACACGTAGAACCTTTCATTTAGCAGCTCAGCATATCAGTCATTTGCACCACCCCGGGGTTCCATAGAAACCGTCTCCTGGAGGAAAACTCTAAATCTAGACTCATGTCCCCCAAGGTCTCCAACATTACTGCCATCCTGTATTTTCCTGGGATGGTTTCCCTCCAATTCCACACCTAAAAGTATGCTTTTCCCTGTAAGAGCCAACACTGGCTTCATTTGGGCGCTCACAGCCCAAACCCAAGGCCGAACATTTGTGTTAATGCTCTATTGGATGGGTGGAATCTGGGGAAAGTAAACATTTAGGGAAAAATGAAATGAATACGAAGGAGGTGAGACAGGGGGCCACTCACAGTCTCCTGCGAGCACACAGAGGGTGCACCATCCGCAGGACTGTCCCCTGGAAGCTGCACGGAAGTGTTCCGTTGAGATTGGTCCCTACGGGGGAAGCAGGAGATGAATTTACCCACAGATTCCTTCTTGGCATCATCTGTCCATCTTGCATGCCTCAAAGGTTGTTAACTCCTGAATGTGCCTAGGTTCAGTGACATGGCAGGTGGAAGCCACCTCACGGGAAGCAAATTCTACAGGCTCAGTAAAAACACCTGAGAATTAGGAAGCAGGACGAGCCGGAATACGGTCCAAGGACGTGGTTGTGAAAGCAGGACACCTACGTCAGACCTTTCACATATCCACAGGGACAAGATGAGAGGTGTGTTGCCCACTGAGTGACATCAGGTGTGGGTAGAGTTGCCATGGTGGGTGGACGAATGGTCCTTGTTCAGTGGTCCAGAACCTAGCCTGGGGACACTGAGGAAATTCATGGAAAAGCTATTTGACTAAGATCACCATCTCTCTTCTGGTCTGCAAAGACATGTCTGGTGCCAAGTCATTATCCTGGAGGGTCATTGGTTGCTGGGCATAAACCCATCCTTAGTCAACTTGGCTAACCAACCTAGAGTGGCCCAGAGGCTGAAGCATCCCAGGGGATCCCAACCTGTTAACCCCCAACCCCCACTCTCCCACAGGCCTGCTGGATCCTTTCCACCTCGAACTCTTCCATCCAAGAAGCCTAGCTTCTTTGGAACTTGCATCTTTCAGTATCTGACTCAGTCTCACTGCCACCATGATTCTTCTTTCTGCAACTTTCAAGTCCCCAGGAAATGATGTTTGCAGCTACTGCATCCTCTCTGGGGTTATGCTGGAATGGACTCCATCACCCCAGCATTTGGGATGAGGAATAAGACTATCTGGGTTCAAGCTCGTCTGTGTGACCTTGGGAAAATTTTCCCAAGTGACTCTTCCTCACTCTCCATTTCCATGTCTGCAAAGTGGGGGTGACGTATGTAATGTCTGCCTGACTGTATGGGTACGAGGGATGATGAAGCAGAGCTGAATACGTGCTTGACATCTGGAGTTATGGTCAAGAAGGGGACTAAGGCTCCCTGGTTAAAGTACAAGCAGGTAGAGGAGGAAGCTCACACCGCGCTGGAAGGTTGTAGGTCTTTGACTTCAAGACTTTTCTTCTTTTCCTTCTCACTTCCAGGACGTTTCCCTGCTGGGTACATTTTGCAGTGTTGGAAAATCCCAGCAGGAAGGGAAGTAGCCTAAACCCGATGAAAAAATTAGGGTTCCTCCTTCTTAAACATAAAAAGGCAGACACCAAGCAAACCAGGGAGACAGTGCTGGGGCCAGTAGTAGAATTCTAGCCTTCCATGTGAGAGAGCCAGGTTTAATCCTTGGCCTCTGTACCTAAAGGACAGTCACTACTCCCTGGACGCTTGTGTATTGCTATGATGTTGAACAGGTCTCAGTAGACCTACCAGACTAAGATGGAAGAGGAAGAAAGGATTGGTGATCTACTTCCCCAAATAAGCCAGTGATAGATCACACCAGGATAACTCTGTTGTGCGTGGGGTCACCAGCTTGAAGCTGTGAACAACAACCATAAAACTAACTGCAGACACACCCGAGAAGGTGAGATTCTGGTGGGTGAGGTCGTTGGAGGTGAGGGAGACAGAAGAGAGACACTAGGAAAAGGGTGTGCAGGAAAGGGTGTGTAGAGGGATTCCAGGGTCAGGATGTGAAATGCAAATGGTGCACGGATTGGTACACCCCTCTGTCCTTCCTTGTGGCGGAGCTGAACAGCATTGAATGGAGCCTGCACCCGCACCCCCAGCCCGTCTCATCTGCCATTTCTGCACAACACGAGCTCCACTGTCCGCTTCCATCGTGTGCCAATTCAACCCAGTAATGAGATTGATCAATATGTACGTCCAGAGAAGTTAAAAAGAGTCATGGGAACTGGGTTAGAGCCACCTCTGGGAGCCACCTCTCCAAAGCCTCTGGAGCAGATGGTGAACCAAGGGCAAGGGATGGGTATGGTCTGAGCATTCCTGGCTCAAGTTCTTGTGGACCATGATGTCATGCATGAAACTAATGAGAACCACTAGAATAAGTTGTTCTCCTTGGGATCCAAGCTCATGGGAGTGTTTATGAAGACGTATCTGTGAAGTGTCCCTAATAGAGAGGTCTGACTAAAACACTATGACCTTTGACCTCCTTTTTCTTTTAAGAGAACAAAAGGAAAATTCTGTTTTGGGAGCATGAAGGACCAAACAGACAGTAAGAGAAGACCTGAGATGTCAACACGCTTGGAGACTCTAGGGGTCTAGCAGGGTGGAGCATCTGATGGGCTGGCCTCCCTCACATCTCCCTGCATGGTTTACCTCTGTCCATCTGTCCCTGGTCATGCACCCCCTCCCACAAGACCACTGGAGACAAATCTCAAAGCTGTCTCAGGCTCACGGCACTGCTGAAACAGAAATGCCACGTGCACAAACAGAAATTCACTTCTTCCTGGTTCCAGAGGCTAAAGGTCTGAATTCAGGGTGCTGCTGGTGCTGGGAGACTGATTGCTTCCTGCCAACATTGGGAAAGGTCCTCATTGTTGGCAGCATCTCTAGTCCCACCTTCATGTGGCGTCTATCTCCCCTTTTATATTTACCTCTCTCTGGGTCTAATCTCCTCCTAGTATATATCAAAAAAGCCAATCCTTTTAAGATATTCAATAGTTGACTTCCTTAGCACAACTAAGAAAACCCTACTCCCAAATAGTATCACATCCACTGGTAGGATAAGGATTAGGAGCCCAGCGTATATTTGAGGAAAATACAATTTCCTCCTGAGCAATGTCTGTTAACTTCCAGAAAAAAATGTCAAGGTCCTCCCATGCCACTCTGATTTGTGGGTCTCTTTGCCTCTTTCCACCTTTTCAGTCTGCTTTGAGCTGGGGGTTAAACATAGAAGGCAACAGAGTGCCCAGTCTCTGCCTGCACTCTCCCCACTACCAGCTCCTCCCAAGGCAACTTCCTGCGCTGTTGATTCCAGAAGTTGTTCATTTGCTCTTTGGAAAGAACATGCAGAACCATTCCGACAAGCTTCTTACTGTTCAGACCAATCACAGGGCGTGGGGTGGGGAGTCCTGGGGTCCATTTCACTTAGAGGAGTCCCATTCCTGGAGAGCACCCACATGGCTCGGTTGAAATGCAACATCTTAATTGTATTCTCTAAGGCCCTGCCCACTGACAGCTTGATTCAAGTGGTCATTCAATCCCAAAGCGAGCAGCATCTTTCAATGGTTCTCATTATTTTTTCTGCATAATGTTGCAATATGTGAGGACTCAAATCGAGGGACAGCCACAGCCCAACCGGTCTTCACTCACCTGCTGTAGAACCTCAGCCCCCTGCAGGCCTTATTTAAGCAATCAGACATCAACCACATTCTTGGAACCATTGTGGTGTGATGCTCTTTTCCTCAAGGGAAGAATAGAATCCACACAGATGCTTCATTATTATTTGCTCTCCATGATGCAAGGCACTAGAGCTTCCTGGAGGGTTTCTTGTCTGGCTCGAGTCACTCAAGTGATGATGTTGCCATGAGTCAGAGGTGACCCACCAGCACCAAACAGCTTTGGAGGGATGCACGATGACCCAGGTCATAGATTGCCGTGATGTACGACAACATCAAGATGAAGCCTTCTCCAATCCCTTGCTGCCATGTGTCTCAGCTTCCAAGCCCTTAGAAGCTTTCTAGTATTCCTGGGAACAGCCATCCAGAGGTGGTTTGCGTCTCAGGAAGGCCTCTCCGGTGTCCATAGTGCCAGCACCCAAACTCATGATCCTGTAGTCTGCTAGAAACGATCACTTGACTAGAACATCCACGAATTGCCCTCAGAATGGGCTTCGTCGCAAAGAGAATGGTGAGCTGTCTCTACCTTCTTCAGCACCAAAGTGAGTTCTAAGGACCTGTAATATGCAGCTCTGGTGGGATAGTGAGCCGTGAGTTGGGCTGCTCACAGCAAGCTCAGTAGCTCAAAGCCGCCAGCTGCTCCAGGGGAGCAAGACGAGGCTCTCTACTCCCAGAAAGATTTACAGCATCAGAAACCCACAAAGACAGGTCTATTCTGTGCTATCGGGTCTCTACGAGCCAGAAGCGACTCTATGATAGTGCAGTACAATTATTTTGAAGCCCTGATATCATGGGGGGGTTCTGTGTTGCACTGTTTACCAAAGCATCAGCAGTTCAAAACCACCGGGGAGAAGGATGGAGGCTTTCTGCTCTTGTAAGGATCCACAGCCTCAGAGACCCACAGGGACAGCTCTACTCTGTCCTACAGGGTTACTATGAGCCAGAGTCAACTCTATGACAGTGAGTTTGGGTTTTTGGTTTCATTTTGTTTTGTTTGTTTTGCTTGACAGAACTTCAAGTAGCCAAGGAGTCTTTGTTGGTACAAACATGTAGGACAATAGACTGATAACCAAAAGGCTGGCTCTTTGAGTTCACCCATAGGTGTTGCAAACGAATAGTCAGAGTGACTTCCGATACACCAGCCATTGGAAACTGCCTGGAGCCCTGGGCTGCTCTGGAACCCTTGGGATCCCATGAATGGAGCTGACTGCATGGCAACTGATGATGGTGGTGCAACCACGGGAGCCGACCAAGGGCAGACCCGCCCCCATCCTCCTGCAGTGGAGTGAGGGGCGCAGGGGGCTGTGGGGCATCCTAACTGGGAGAGTCTGCACGAGGCTGCAACACAAGTGTGCTTAGGCCCCATAGGGCTCTTGGAAAACTGGGGAACCAACTGAGACAGGAAGGTAGAGCCACAGATGCAAAATGAGAAAAGAGAAAACAACCCAGGCACATCTTCGCCTTCACAGCTGTTCTCTGTACGAGGAATTATACATTCCACTTCCCTCCCCTTCTTTCCCCGCATTTTATTACAGAACATAGCCATGCCAGCTGCTTCACCTTTATCTGGCAACCTGAAACCAAAGCCAAAACACCACTTGGGGTAGAGGTGATAGGAAAAAGAAAACGGCCCCCCTTTTGACAGCCCACCCAGGCCTCCAGAGAGAAACCCCCTTGCCTTTGGATTCCAGTGCAGAACCCCGACTACCTCTGCCTGCTCCTGGGCCAACCTTCTGCACTCAGGCTGTGGAGGAGAAACATGAGCTCCCTTTCGGGCCATTCTGGTTTTGCTGCCCCTCACTCTTCCTTAGGAGTGATACAGAGCAACGCGGGGCAGCTTTCCCCTACCCTGTTTCCCCGAAAATAAGACAGTGTCTTACAGTAATTTTTGCTCCCAAAGATGCACTAGGTCTTATTTTCAAGGGCTATCTTATTTTTCCATGAAGAAGAATACAGTACACATTTATTGTTTATTGTTTTATTAAAAGAGACCTCGCACTTCCTGTCTGCTCCAGCTGCACTGTGCCCAGCAGTGAGCTGCGTGGCTGGGCCCACCCCTACAACCCAGAGTCTAGAGTTACGGTAGCTTGGGGGTGGGGGCTTATTTTCAGGGAGATCTTATTTTAGGGGGGATGCCTTATATTTCAGCGAGAGGCAAAACTTTAAATAGGTCTTATTTTCGGGGGATGTCTTACTTTCGGGGAAACGCGGTACTAGTGATGGCATGCCACCTAGGTTCTCCAAAGCTCTTCCTTTGCTTCCCGGAAGGACACCAGTATCTCCCAGTGTGCTGGGGAGGGTTCCGTGGTCCCACCTGGGGATCCAATAGTGGGGCTGTAGATGTCTTTGAGGATAAATATCTATTCAGCTCATGCATTATTACTTCCTTCAGAAGGTAACTGACTCCTCAGAACAGCTGCATTTCTCAGTGTCCCCACACGTGGGGCAGGATCACTCTGGCCTGGGGCCGTTCTGTGCATTGTAGGACATTCCACCACATCCCTGGCTTGACCTGCCAGATCTCCATAGCACCCCTCCCCCACCCAACTATGGCCGAACACCAATGTCTCCTGCCATTGCAAATTATCTCCTGGGACCCGGGGTGCAGAAGCAACCTTGCTTGAGAACCACTGTCCCCCCGAAAACGTATCATCCTTTCGTTGAACTCCACCCCTCGCTCTGAAGCCCCTGCCCAGCAGATAGCTCAGAGAGGGGTCTGCTTGAAAGAGCGCTTCTTAGAAGACAGACCACCCGGCGGCAGTGAGACAGAGAGCATCTCTAGTCCAGTAGGCTCCAGAAGGCCAGCGTCTCCTCCAACTTGGCACCAGTCTGGGTTCGTTTCTTTCCGCTGGTTTTTGTACCAGATCCAGAGTCTCTCCTGGACTGCCAGTCTATTGAACTGGCTCTGTCTTGAGGGATGGGATGCTGGGATTGCTTAGGTCCCGGTCTCCATTGCCTTCCCTGTAGTGGATAGGGGCACTTGGCCCGTGCCATTGTACAAGTGCCCATTCCTTGGCAGGCTCACCCTGTCTAAACTGTGACTGCAGACGCGCCTCCACAGCCCCTGGCCAGTGCCAAAAGCCTTCTGCTGTGCCTGCATCTCTGGAAACCCATCCTGGCCCCCGTTGCCAAATGTCTCCAGCCATATTGGGACCCCGTACTTATTTTCTTGGCTTCTGCCCAAAAGCAATAGCTCCGTACACTGGCAAATGGATACTAGAATTCCAATTTCCCCCCGTTCACCGGTGAGCAAATTGAGTTTATTTTAATGGTATCCAGGCTGTTGATTTGTTTAAATCAGTTAAATGACCAAAGAGGGATTGTTTTTTCTGCTTGTTAAAGAGAGTTATGTATCTCATTCATCAATGTGCCTGAGGGCATTAAGCCCCTCACTGATTCAGGAGAGGTTTTCCCAGGGGAGTCAGTGGTCACTTCAGCCATCTGCCAGTCGGCAACTCCTGAAACAAATGGATGCTCCCGGAGAGTGTGTGAGGAGCACAGACAACAGCTCCACTAGAGACCGTTGGGATAGAGGCCTGCATATCACAGTGAGCTGGATGGGGACCAGGCAGCATGGGAAGTGCCAACTGATTCCCCCTGGAGGTGTGGGTGGGCACCAAGTTCCACCAGCTCCCTGAGCTAATTAGGGGGAGGGAGGATAATGTTTGTTGCTCAGTGGTGGCTCTGTGGTAGAATTTCTCACCTTCCATGAGGGAGACTGGGTTCCTTCCCAGCCAGAGCAGCTCCTTCACACCCATCCCTTGTCTACCAGGGAACAGAGCCTCCCTGTGTTGCTATGATGCTGAACAGGTGTCCCTGGAGCTTTCACACTAAGGTGCACTCAGAAGAAAGGTCTGGCGATTGACTTACAAACAATCAACCGATGAATGAAAACCCTGTGCATCAGGATGGTCCAATCTGCAACTGATCTTGGAAATGGCCCTGGATGGGTCAGAGTTTGGCAACACTGTGCATGGGATCACCAGGAGGTGGGGGCCAACTGGAGGGTAGCTAGCAACAATCACGCTCACTCAAAGTTTCTAAGGCATATGCTGCACCATGCTTTCCAAGGTTGGGGCTTCACTTCTTTGAATGACGGCTGAGGCTCCACTCCTCCAACTATACAGCCCTTTGGTTTGGGCTTGTGTGAAGATCAGCTAGTTCCTGCTGGTTGATACCCTTGATCATTGTCCCCACCTTCTCTCCACTCTGGTTTATGGCAGCGACTTCCCTTAAGGAAATGGGTCCAGGACACTTGGAAGTAGTTTAATTGTGTGATGGAGGCATTTCTTGAGATGGATAGGCCTGTCTCCCACAAGCTCTGTGGCTGGGTCCAGGTGGATCAGAGGAGGTCCGGGGTGGCACAAATGATTAAGTGCTCAACAGCTAACCAAAAATTTGAATGACTCAACCCTACATATCTTGTCCAATGCCTAGGGGTGCCCCATAAGCCAGGCCTGGTGATCTGCTTCTGAACAGTGACAACATTGGAAATTCTAAGGAGCAATTCTATGCTTCACACACAGAGTTGTCGTTATGAGTCAAAACGGACTGGGTAGCATTAGCAGCAACAACTTGGCCCAGCTTGGCCTCACCATCCCTTGAGTAGGCATTGGACAAGATATGTTCTCTCTTGTATCTTGGTTTCCACAATGGCCAATAATAAACTCATAGCAACCCTAGAGGACAGGGTACAATTGCCTCTGTGGGTTCCTGAGATTATAACTCTTTATGGGTGTAGAAAGCCCCATCTTTCTCCTGAGGAGTTGCTGGTGGTTTCGAACTGCTACACTTACAGTTAGCAGCCCAACGTGTAACCACTACACCATTGGAGCTCCAGTCATGGACAATAGCTGATGACACATATGACTGAGATCGCATGCCCACATCTGGTACCCTTAGGCCTTGTGAGGAGGAAGCTTTGCACACTAATCTCAGACAAGGAGGGTGCTGAACAGGTGTCAATCATATTAGAGAAGAGACAAGGTCCTTGGCAAATATCAAATTGCTCAGAGGAGCCTCGTTCCATGGTTTATTGAGAATAAGACTCTCTATCATCTTTGTCTTCTTGGCCTAAGCCTTAGGTTACCTGGCCTACAGAAGAGGTAACTTCCTTAGTTCATGCCAGAGCTTTACCTTTGAACATTGCCTCAAGGAACTTTGGTGGCATCATGGTTAAGTGCTTGGTTGCCAACTGAAACCCAGGCAGCTTGAACCCAGTCAGTATTTCTGAGGTTAAACAACCCTGGAGATCTGCTCCAGGAAGATAACAGCTTGGATAATCCTCTGAGGGAAGTTCCCCCTCTGTCACATGGGGGCCACTATGACTTGGAATTGGTGCAATGGTGCCACATTCAGCTGAGAAAAACCCCTGCCTCTCTCTCTCCTCCTGAAGTGGAAGTGTGCCCATCATCCTTTATAACAGGGTCCCTCAGTGTTTGCAAGGCAGTTCTCTGTGGCGGGGTCTCTTTCGTGCATGCCCACATCCCTGGCCTCTGCCCTCTGGGCCTCACTCACATTGCCCTCCTTCCGTCATGACAGCCAAGTCAGGCTCCAGATTTTGCTAGTCGTTCCCTACAGGACAAAACCGCCCTGATTGAGAACAACCCATCTCAGTGAGTGAGGGCCTGGTTAGAACATCACTTGCCTGACCTGAGTCTGCATGGAAGAATCCCCTGGAGGTACAATTGATTAACATGCAGGACTTCTAACGGAAAAGGTCAGAGTTTCAAATCTACCAAGGAGCGCCTTGGGAAGAGGGCCTGACAATCTACTTCTGGAAAAACCAGCCACTGAAAGTACAGTTCTGCTCTGGCACACCCGGGGTCGACAGAGGCAGCGTCAACTCAACCGCTCTGGCTAGGTTTGGGTTTGGGAGCATGTCAAGATCCTGTCTCTTTTCTCTGTCAATATTGTGCATGGTCGCAGGGATGGAAGTCCTTTGGAAGTTCCTTCCTTGGGCACAGGCACATCATCATGAGCTTTGGGATGATCTGTTTTGCCAGGGAGACATTTCCTCTGTAGGAATCTCTGTAGATGTCAACTGCATTCTGAGGGTCCTTCAAAGATCGGGGGGAGGGGGTGCCAATCTTGTCCTCTGGGACCTTGTGATTTCAGCTATTGCAGCCATAGTGTCCTGGCAACTTTCTGGTTAACTCAAAGTCAGCTCTAACCAACTCCAGGGCCAAAGCACAGAGACTTGGAGATATCTTCTTATTTGTCTAAATAAGTGAAGTTCTGGCTTGGGAAGTAGAAAGGCTAAAGGTAGAACTTACTGAGAATGGGGAACCATGGCAGAGAAATATGCATGTCCGTAAGTAGAGAGGACGTCTCAGATGACATTGTGCCAAAACAAATACATGACAGTTTTAAAAGAGATCCCTTGGGGTCATGGCTTGAACTCAGTAATACTTGTCTTTCTTTTTTTTTTCTTTCTTTTTTCATGTTTCTTTTTAATAGCAACATCAGAGTAGTAAATATACACAGGAAAATTGATATAGGTGTTGCATTTACAATGTTTTACAAATACATAGCTTTGAAATACAGAAACAACTTAAGGAAGCAGAAGAAACTGGAATGAAAAGTCACCTCTATGGAAAGCACATCAAGTCACCTGCCCTCCCAAGATTGTGCCTTTTCCAGTGCATTAACATGGTTATGATATGCATCTATAGAAAAAACAGCATTAAACTACAATCATTGAACTCTTTCAAATTGATGATATCAATACGTGATATAAACACGTGGTAGAGGATATAAACATGAGACAGCTGTGATCTAGAGAGTGACGTGTCGCATGTAAACGGAGAGGATTTCATTTTCCTTTGAAGAAATGACAAGTGCGCCATGGAAGAGTATAAATAAACAGTGAGCAGTTTATTGTATCAGAAAATAATTTAGGAAAACCAAAATAAACACGGTCTTGCTGTACATGAGAAAGGGGGAGGGGTCGAGGGATAAAGTTCCAAAACATTCAACTTAACCTCTATGAAAAATAGACCATTGTGGCCAAGCGACTTAATTTCTTCTCCTGCCTTTGGAGACATCCCCTTACGTGAGTCTCTAGGTCCACTGGTGAGCTGGGAGGGGCCCAGGAAGAAACGGACTCCATCTTTAACTCTATGTAGAGAGACCTGGTAAAACTCAGCATTACCTTCTTACCCTGGAAATTTCCATATTGCAACAGACCCTCCCTGGCACCCAGTTTACCTTTTTGCTTCTTGGCTCTGTGACGTTCATATAAATGGCCCTCTTAAAAAAAAAAAGCCAATCCACAATTTGCATGCTTCTCTGAGAGCTAGGCCCCAGTGCCCAGATGTGCCCACTGGTCAGTGTAACGATGTGAAGGCAAAGTAACCGAATGTTCCCCCTCCTTTTCCCCTAATCGCACAGCCACTCTTTAAGGGCCAATGATGAGCTGAGTCAGTGACAAGTTTAAACTGACAGATGGATTCAAAAGCTAATTGAACTTCCTTTTTCTAAACCATACATTGGAGCCTCATTTGTCAAGTGCAAGGACCGTGGAAAGATGTCCAAGACTTGTCCCCACTTATTCAGCATTTAATGATCTATTTCCACCAAATTAAACAATAATTGAAGGATTTCAGATGTTTCCCTGCTGTTGGCCTGTTGGTATTTTCTCAATGTGTTGCATTTACTCCTTTTGGGGAAAAAAAGAAAAGAAATGCCTTATACTGTATAGGATCTCAATGAAATTCCTGCAAGCGAGAGTTAGTTCATGGTCCTTCAAAGGCAGTTGAACACCTGCCTTCAGCATGGTTGGCTCATGCTGAAGACAAACCCTGCTCAGTTGCTCAGGTGTAGCGTGAGACTGACTGAACACTGAAACCGAGCTCCGTCACCCTTTGTTGTTACACAGATCAATAGTACATCAAGGAGACACAATCAGCAAGGTCATTGGGAGGCTTTGCTGTTGCTAGTTTGCTTCTCATTTAAGTCACTTCCACCAGCATGTAATCCAGCCATGGGCACCAGCATTTGACAATCCGTCTTTTTCTCGAGCCCCCCCTCCCCCCACCACCATGGTCCTTTCAATCACCTCATGTCCGTGTGGAAGCTGGACACTGACCGAGGAAGATCAGCAGAACTGATGTGTTTGAACGGCGGTGAAGACCGCTGAGAGGAGGATGGGCTGCTCAGAGGACAGACCGATGGAGGCCAGAATAGCTAGCCGTCGTCTCACGTACTTTGGACATGCGGTCAGCAGAATGCAGTCCCTGAAGAAGGCGGTCATGCTGGGTGAAGTCAAGGGGCAGTGAAAAGGAGGACAGCCCCGGAAGAGATGAATGGACACAGTGACAGCAACAATGGGCTCAAGTATGGGAACAATGTTGAGGATGGCGCGGGACAGGGCAGTGTCTGGTTCTATTGTGCTTCGGGTTCCTGTGGACCGGAACCGACTTCACGGCACTGAGCAACAACAGCAGGGAGTTTAAAGGAAGGAGGGACCCAAACACAATGGGACTGCCAGGGAAAAGGAAACAAAGGACAAGCTTGTTTTTTTTCTAGTTCAGAAGGAAACAATTATCTGGATTCTCATGGTGGACATATGTTCTCTGGCAATCTCGCTGTTTCCTTCGTAAATTTGAAAATTCCCAGGTCTTCCTTGCAGCACACCTGCAGATGTCCGGGGGCAAGGGAATTCCTGGGTGGATTTCTCCTCTCCTCGTACTGAGCAGCAAGACACGGGATGGTGCCTGCAACGGTGGTGGACCTTCCAGTCGCTTCAGGCTACCTCAGCTTGGGAATCAATATTTAAGGATCAATTGGATGATCCACTGGCTGACAATCAACTTCCCCAGGGTCCTTTCACTTTCTGACACCTTCCCCCGCTTTAACAACCCAAATGCAAGTGAAAACCACAAGCAGCCACATCTCTAAGCGTATGCCACTCAAGGAGTCTGGGTGCCCCAAGACCCATACAGGGTCATCTGACTTTTGCTTCCCCTTCCCTATCCTCAGAGCCCTGTCACTGGGAAAAACGTGGTGCTGGTATGCGAAAGTGATGCAGCATCTTCCAAAGTCACCCTCGCTAGCATCCAGGCATGCATTGACCTGTTGTAAACTCATCAAGGGGAAAAAATAAGCTATGTTGCTTGGTAGATCTTAAGTTGTAGGCAGTACAACCCCTTGACATTGAAATCCACATCTATAAGAGAGAAATCACACATAGAGTTCCCAACCCAGAAGACTTTGGAGGTAGAGGGCAAATGTTCCTTTGGGTGGCAGCAACTGCGATTTTCCAGAAAGCTTTGTCAAAAACAATGCAGCTGGCTTGCTAATTTACCTTTATGTGGTTTCCAACGGCCTAAGAAAATCAGAGTTGGGGATGTGGCAGCAAGTTTGAAATGATCCCTTTGGCGTGGGGTGTGCTCACAATGAAGAAGGATAAGAAGTCACTGGCTATTCAGCAATGGGATTGTGGCCAGGAAATGGTACCTTTGTTCACATTGCCTTGACCTTCCCTGCATGATGGTGTCCATCAATCAGGGTGGGGACCCTTTCTAGGGCCCTTTATTCTAGAGTTGCTATGGTTGCAGGCCTTCAGAGTGCTCGACAAAGAGCTAAGGACTACATCATATCCTTTCTTCTCTTTGGTCAAAGCTTCTGGCTCCCTAGAAGCTGTAACTTGGCTTGCTCAGGAGGGTGAGTGTTATCTGACAATCTACCAAGCCCCAAAGTTCCAGCATCAACACGAAATAATGGTATCAGAGAGTTTCAGGACATAATCATGCGGAAAGCTCACCGCCAAGACCAACATTTCTAGAGTTGCCATTTACTGTGGCAAGTACTTTGGTGTGATTTATCACGGAAGGGCTCTGTCACAGCCAGTCCTGATTCACTCAGACAAATCCAGGTTTCCCAAAGGGGTCTATTTTCAAAGAGAGAGCACCAAGGTCAAATCTAATGAAATTTTATGCAGGAGAATTTCGTGCAATGGGATTGGCTCTGCCTCAATTCTTGCCTCACATGACTCAGCAGATAGCCTTCTATGGGATTCAAGATCCTAACAAGAGTTAATTACCTCCATGAAGTTGTCTTCACAACTCTCTCAGTTCATTAGCATAACCAGTTTAAGTTAATTATATAGAGGGTGCTTGTGAAGGCCCTTGAGTGGTGTACTGTGTTGCGCTCAACTACTAACCTAAAGGTTAGCAGTTTGAACCCATTAGTGGCACCATGGAGGAAAGACACGAGGGATCGATTTTTATAAAAGTTACAGCCAAGAAAATCTGATGGAGTTTTGTAACTAATGGGGTGCCATGAGTCAGAGTGGACATGATGGCAACAAGTTTGTTTGTTTTTGTTTATGGTACGTGGTCTGTTCCACCATATACCAGAAGAGAGGACGTTGTCTCCCTTATAAACATGAGCACTTACATTTTCCCGGTCACCTTCCCCAGTGACTAACTGGCAGTTTAAATGGTCCTCATCCCAAGAGCTTTTGAACCCACGTGTCCCAGATAGGCAAGGTTGGTTCAGTTAATATTACGCCATTCATTCTGATTGTTTCCATATATGATTTGATTTGTGAGTTCATTGAAAACGATTCTCTTGATTCTATGTACAGCAACTCTTGGAATATTTAGCAGGGACTCAATCAAGTCAGAAATGCAACAGATCGATTGGAAGGACTTATTTTAGAACCTCAGCTCCGAAGCAGTCATAGTAGTAGGGTACAAGCAAGCTGGACAGCCTCTCCTGTTCTCTTGACTCTCGGATTATGTCACTTTTTAATAAAAGGTTACAGACCGAGGACTAGAGATGGCTTGCACTCTTGCCCCTTTGCCATCCATTGTCTCCTGCCTTAAAGAGCCCATGGCGAGCACCTGACTCCGAAGCCATTCTGTATTCTGAGTGCCATGGTGCTCATGGCTTTCTCAAGTCATTAGCTGCCTGTTGAATCTCCCAAGCCCGAGTCAGCTAGAATGGAGAGGAGTATAGGAGAATCTGTCCCGGACAAGAGGAGCTCTGAGGGCATAGTGCTTACATGTTGGGCTGCTAACCACACGCTCTGCCTTTCGACACCACCAGCTGCTCCAGGGGAGAAAAATGGGGCTTTCTGCTCCCACAAAGAGTTACAGGCTCTGAAACTCACAGGGGCAGCTCTCCCCTGTTCTACAGGGTCACTGCGAATCAGCATCAACTCGATGACAGTGAGTTGGTTCTTTCGAGTAGTGGGCAGGCCCATGGAAGCCACTTCCCTGATCAAGTGCAAGTGCTACTATTGACCCTTTGGCACAATGGTATCCCGTTAGTGCATGGAGTGAAATTCACTAGCTAGGGTTGGCATGGTCACTTGGTGACTCATTTGAACACCAGACATGCGCTATGGAGTTCTTGTTAGATAAGATCACTCTAGAATCATCTGAAGTCAAAAGAAGTTCACCATTTCTGCTTGTTTGATGACTGGAGTGATTGATAAGGAGCCCTGGTGTCACCATGTATTAAGCAGTGGGCTATTAACCAAAGGTTTGACTGTTTGTACCTGCCAATCACTCCATGGGAGAAAGGTTAGTCATCCTAGTTTCATAAAGATCTACAATCTAAGAAACCCTATGGAGCAACTCTGCTTGTCTTAGGAGGTCAGTAGAATTCAGAAATGACAGCAGTGGATTTGGTTTTCTGGTTCGGTGATTGATAAGATGCCAGTTCCCTGCCCGTACCTCTATTTTCCCATTTCTTACATCCAAATATAGGCTTTAAATCCAGAAATGTGAATCTAGACATAACTACTCTTGGCACTTTTGGGGAGGAAGGACTGGTATATACTTCAAAATGCCAAGCAGTCATTCAAGACCTGGCTGTAAGGCTCACCAATAAAGGTCAGAGTAACTAACCCTCAAAGGGTGGCTGAGTGGATGATGAGGAACCAGCTTCCTTTCATAGCACACCTGCACAGGATACGTGTCCGTGTACATAAGCAAACAATGATCAAAGACTCACAGATGGTGAGAGTTTGGCTCCTTTATGTGAGCTGCGCTATTTCCACTGGTTAGAAACAAACAAACAAAAACAAAATCCAACCTGGCATAGCAAACGGACAAGCTGCACCCAAAGGAAGCATGCCAACATCATGGTGGCTTGCCACAAGCAGATGTCGTTTAGGAAGTGCGCTGCCATGTGTGATGAGTGTTGACAGCGGACTTCTGAAGAGACAGTTGCCTTTCTCACCAGGAAGGGGGGCTCCTGGAAGCACCAGCACCTTGTGGTGCACATCCCTGTGGCTGACCCCCCACCCCCACCCCACCTTGTCATCCTTAAGAGCTTGGTGACCCAATTGTGGCTTGACAACAAGGGAAAGGCCCCAGGAGCACAGATAGGACTTACGGGCAAAGAAAAGGTGGCGCCAGCTCATCATTGGCTTCCCCTGAGAGATTCCCCCCATTGGAGTGATGAAAGGGTCAGGTGGGGATCCAGGTAGAGCACTTAGTAGTGATTATACTTGGAAGCGCCAGCCATTGCTATCCAGGAGGTCGGAGTCAGTCTGTCTCATACACTGCAACACCAGAGTCACCCTTTGGTCAGCATGTGAGGATTTCATTTCCTGGTTGCTACACATGGCAGTAAAAGAAAGTCAGACAACACCCACCTTTTCGCTGTCACTCAGCTCCCTTGTCTTCCCAACACCCTTCTCTCTCTCTTGATATCATTTTGTTCACTGCTGTGTTCATTATTCCCGCCTCCCACAATAGAATGCCAAATCCAGAAAGACAGGACTCTGCCCATCCAGCTCCTTGTAGCAGTAGCCTTGTGGTAGGAGCTTATCACAGATTTTTTTAAGTAAGTGGCTGAATGAACGATCCTCAGCTAATATGATGAGCCGGGAGAGGGGTGTCCCTTCCTTGTATGTGGATAGTGTCTTCTTCAGGAACTCTTAAGAGGAAAGCAGAATGACTGCAGGATCTGCCTGAAACCAAGGGCTGGAGCATCCTTTCCCATTGCTGACTTGAGGGATAACTCTGCAGAGGGCAGGCGAGGGGAAAGCCCCGAGGGATACAGTGTCTGCCTCTGGGACTCACTTGTGATCAGATCTGTCTGATAAAAGAGGGTGGGAGTACAAACTAGGATTGAAACTAAAGAAAGGTGTCTACTGGTGCCGGCTCAGGAAAAGCCTTGACAAAATGAAAAGAAGTCAGTTCAATAATGTATTCATTTTACAAGATGACCATCATGATTGGGCACCTGCGTGTAAAGTTTCAGAAATCAAAACCCCTAAGAAAGGTTCTGCCTGGCACTGAAATGTGATGGTTCAAGAGCAGTGCAGTTTTGAAGAGATGGAGCAGAAGACTATGAGATCACCGATTGGGTGGTCAAATGTAGAGAGCTGATGAGGTTTTATGGTAGGTCCAAGTTTCTAGGTTTGAATTGCTCCTTGGAAGACTCACCGGGCAGCTAGGAGTCAGAATCGACTTGATCCCAGTGGTGTTTGGGGTGGAAGACTGGAATGAACGTAGCACAAGTGTTCTACCACAGAGCAGGACTGAGAAGGATCTGAAACATGGGTGGAAACCTGATTCCATAAGTACCCCGTCTGTTTCATACAAGAAGGACATGAGATGTGAACCCTAGCAGCATCCTAGCCCATCCCAGAATTGCTACGCTTTCACACTGTGCATGAGAAGGCAAGAGCTTAGAAGGAAGACTCCCCGGGCATGACAGCCGGCCTTGCCTTGAACAACTATTGGCAGCCAAGCTCAGTGGAGAAATAATACGGAAACTTCCTTGACCATGAGTGGAGAGAGCTCTCCCAAAGCAATTATACATTATATCAACCAGATAAAATTGACATAAAATACTCAAGGATTAGAAGGAACTAGACCTAGAGAGTAAGCATTTTAGAATGTTCCTTGGAAGTGAAAATGAACAAAAACATTTACTCTTCCTTCCTTCCTTCCTTCCTTCCTTCCTTCCTTCCTTCCTTCCTTCCTTCTTTCATCCCTTCCTACCTTCCTTTCTTCCTTCTTCTTCTTCTTCTCTCTCTCTGGATATATCATCTAGGACTTCATGTTTTGTAATTGGAGGCCAACACAAATGGAGAAACCTTCCACAAAGTGGACAGGCATGGTAGTCTGAACAATGGGCTCAAATATACCAGTATTGAAGCTGATTAAGGACTAGACATTTCATTCTATTATTCCTAAGATTGCCACCCGTTGGACCCGACTTGGTGGCAACTAACAATGACGCCTCAGCATGGATCTGAGCCACACCATCACTCCCCAAACCACACCTGCGCGGTGCAGTAACTTCAGCGTCTACAAGTGAGCAAGAGAGCATGGCCCGCGGGATCGTGGGATTCCAGAAAGCTGCTGATGGGAAATAAGGAGGTGGACAAAAGCTACAGGCCTTGTCAAACCATGTCACCTCCCTTTCGAGTACCTTCTATGAGGGGGTTAAAAAAAAAAAGCTGAAACAACTCTAAGGTCCAGTGCTTGGGATGGGGGCTGAAGATGTCACCACTGCAGCCGAGTACTGGGGATGTCACTGATGGATTGAGGAATCCCAGAATTCCAGTTGGGAAGGATTACTACTAGCCAACCTCTAGGGCAGCCCAGCAAAACACACCTGATGCTGATATGAGCAACGTCTGTGAATGTGGACATACGCTCTGACTCAGAACCTCCAGATGCCTCCGTGCTATGCAGACTCCACTCCGTGCTCTAGCTTACTCACGTTCATTCCCGATGTCCTTCCATACAGCGGGTGGTTCCAGTGGAGGCGTCTGCATGATGAGAAAGTCACCATAGAAGACATGCGAGATCTCCACACACAATCCCTCAGCCCTGTGTGTGCTGGTGGTGCAGACATTCAGCACAGGACTGGACTTACTGATGCAGACTTGCATCCACGTTGCTTGTCTGGTGGTTGGTGCACATGGGGTTGTCCCAGGCCTTCTCTGGACATGTGCCCAAAGGGCTGTGGAGGGCCTCGGTCATTGTCCACTTCTTTAGAAGGTTCGAAGTCTGGAGGCATTCTAAAGAAAGGTCCAGGCATCCAGAGTGCCGTCTGTAGTCTGGGGGAGACTACCATCAGAGGTACCACCAACCTACTCCCTGTGAGGAAAACTGGTGCCCTGCCAGCAGATGAACAGGGTGTCTGCCCCATCACCTCCTTCCTGCTGCGGATGTTCTGGCCCAAATAATTTCCTGGATCAAAGCAGCATCCCCCTCACAGCCCTGGCCAGCAATGCGTGGGACACTGTGCGCCCATCATACTTAAATCAGGAAGGCACAACGCCCACAGGGATCTGAGGGTGATGGGATGTAGGTGGCTGGAGGAAGAACAGAGAAGGAAGCACAGCTGAGGGAGATGCTGATGCAGGTGGGTACCAGCACTCTGGAAATGATCAAATGGCAGCTGGGTCTCAATAGCGGGCAAAACTTTGGGGGGAAATGATGAACAACAAAAACCAAAACCAAGCCTTTCTGCTTTTAGAGCAATGCCATGGGTACCCACCTCAAAGCTCTTATGTTAGGCAGTTTCCCAGCTCCACTGGTGGCTCTTCCCCATCTTCCAAGAGGTGCAATTACTTGTTTTAGAGGGAGTTTGCGCTCAGTGGAACCAAGTTCAGACACCCAGCCCATCAGGAGGGAGGAAGGCGAGTGTGGGCCTGACCTTTGATCAGGGCTCCAATGGGACACTCCACTTGTCCACGTCCCCTGCTGCTGAGAAGAGCCACCTGTGGGCCATTCCTAGGAGCTATCTGGGGAGATGGCTTACTCATCCCTGATCTGTACTGCACTTGCCAAGCAAGCAGCACTCATCGTCTGTCGAACCAGGACCTTTGATCCCTCTCAGTGGCCTTACTGTCAGTGATTTTGGATACCTGGTACTTTAAGGAGCCCTGGTGGTGCAGTCATGGGTTCAAACCCATCAGCTGCTCCACAGGAGAGAAAGATGGTGGCTTGTGTCCACAAAAATCATGGTCTTTGAAGCCCTCTGGGGCCAGTTGTAGGCTGGACAGAGTAGTCTGTCCTGTAGAATTGCCATGAGCCAGAATGGACTTGGAAGCCATCAGGTTGGATTTGGGATACCTTTGCTTGGAGTCTCTGGGTGGCACAAGTGGTTAACATGCTTGCCTGAAAGGGACAGTGGTTCAGATACGCCTAGAGGCACCCGGGAAGAAAAGTCTGGCTGTCTACCTCCAAACACTCAGCCGTGGAAGACTCGTCGGTCTGCTCTGACACCGATGGGGTCAGCAAGAATTAGAGTCAACTTGTCGCCTGGCACTTGGAGGGGGAGGGTGCCTTGACTAAGAGGTGGGAGGGGAGGGAGTGACTCTGCCCCTTGGGCCTGGCAGTAGTTTTGATAACAGTGGGTGGGATCAGAGCTCAGTATAACAAGGCTCTGACCTGGGGATCACTCCCCCCTCCCCCCACCATGTCCACTGGGAAGTCCCATTGTAAGATTCTCGGGGGAAAAATAGAAATGGCGGCCAACGGGAGGGGACAAGAAAGCAGCCTTTATGCCACAAGATGAGCAAAATGGAGCAGGTGGCACCTGTCCAACGACCTATGGGACAGACCACCACTCATGGGAGAACGGCCAGGAGGGTTTGCACGCAAAATGCCTTCTCCTTTCCAGGCATCTGGTGCCCTCACACATTTCTGAGTCTGCCCTGACATATGCACACACGTGGATAAGGATATAGTCCTTTAATTTTTGGAACTGAAAAAAAAAATGTCTTTAATTCAGTCTATGCTCAGATAACACAAAGATGTCCGTGAATCCACCACCCACCCGACCTCACGCTCAGGACCATGTACAAGCAGCCAGGGACACCAGCGGCTGTCAGGTAGCATCTTCAAACAAGTACTAAAGGAACGAAAGAGAATATTTATATATATATGTATATATATATATATATATAAAACCATGACCTTCTTAATTCCGGCCCAAGAATGACAAATCCCATGTCTGGTGGCATTCACCCAATGTCGCTGAAGGGCCACCACATCTGGGTCGAGGCTGTCCTCTGGGGTGAATAGTGACGGGGTACCAGGTCACCAGAAAGAATATGCTCACTCGGGGAACTGTATTTTCAATATATGCGATTATATGCACGTGGTGTGTGTGTGCGTGCGTGTGTGTATGTGTCTGTGCATGATGTGTGTATGCACGTGTACGGCAAGTTGCCAGAGTAGAAAACACCGGTTTGTTCTGTTCATAGCAAGTGTGTTCAATACATCAGATTTTGTAACTGATAACACATTTAAAAATAACAAAAAGGAACATTTAAGGTCTCCAAAAATTGCTACAATACAAAAATGTGTGTGCGCACGCGCAAGTGTGTGGGTATGTGTGTATCTGTTCATATGTGTGTTTGAACCAGAAATAGTGACGATTAGACGCAATCCCACCCCCCAGTTTTTGATAACATGTCTACATGTGATTCGCTTGGCTTCCTGCTTTGTAACCAAGTCTTCCGGGGCAGAACATGGCACATAATGGTATTATTGGCACAGGTTCAGAATCAGAGGACAGATCCCAGACTCCAGGTGTGTCCTCCTGTCCTTGTCTCTCCTTCCTTGCTTCTCGTCTTGCTGTCCTCCAAAGACCATCTGAGAGGAGGCAGTTCCCCATAGGCGCGGACATCTTTATAAAAATATATTTGGCCTACAGCGTCCTGCTCTGCCAGGCCCTCACTGGCAAACAGAAGTGGTAGTAGGTGCAAGGACCCTCCACTTTGATAGATTTTAGTCTTTAGGGTTTGTATTTTTTTTGTGTGTGGGGGGGGTTGGTTTGTTTTTTTGGATTTTTTTTAACAGGTTCACCAGCGGAATCCTGTGTGGAGAAAAAACAAGAAGAGGTTAATAACAGCTGGTCAACAGCAGGAGAAGGGAACGCTGGAGCGATGGATGTACACCTTTTCACCCCCAATCTCTCTCCTTCTGGCTGACAGGCACCAACACCTCTGCAGAATAAGAGGTGTGTTTTCTAGAACTAGTCACCTGAACGCGGTACACATGCTAGGGATGCCAGGGACCCAACACGGGACCAGGTGCTCAGCACAGTCACCCCAGGCAAGGAGGTGGGGACCTTTCAGCTGGGGCACCCCCTCCATGGATAAAGCATGCATGGCTGTCCACCCACCAGGGCCTCCACTGTGCCCTTCCCCACCCATCCTGCCTCCAGATCATGCCACATGAAGGACAGAAGGGCAGTGCTGCTGCCCGCCCCAGCGCCTGCACTGCAGGAAGAAATGAAGACGATTTCCATCGGCTGATGAGCTGGCAGTCCCGAGAAACTCCCCAAGAGGTGAGCCTCGGAACAAGGCTAGCAAAACTGAAAGCACCACAGGGGGAGGCAGGCTGGTGGCTACAATGTCTGGGTTCCCAGGGTAGTGAGGAAGCAGGCTGTTCTTGTCTATTCTGGGTGTGTCTCGGAAAATGGGAGCCCCCAGGCGTCCCGGCTTGGGCAGAGCTATGACCGCAGGAAACTTCCTCTGGTTCGCTGCTGTGAAGAGGGCCCTGCTCAGAGGGTGACTCAACATGCGGGGAAAGAGCTGCCCACTCCAGAGCCTTCCCCAGGGTCGGTGGTGGATTGGACCATTGGGAGCCCTGCGAGTTTGATGAGCTGGCTTTTGAAAGTAGATTGCCAGGCCTTTCCTCCGCCACTGAAAAAACGATCCGGCATTGTGGCATTCAGATGGTGGATACACATGAGAGGCATTGGTTGGGAATCAGAACCGGGTCTCACCCTCCAAAAAATAAAATGGAGGGTGGCACAGACCTCTTTTCAGTGCACCTGATGCAAAGTGTGGGCAGAAAACCCCGATGATCCTAAGATGAAGGAGGGCGGGCATGTCCACAGTGGTACCCTGGTGAGGCAGAGGCCAAATCATCACAACAGTGTGAACTCCTGGGCTGAGGGGATCCAGCTCCCGAGGAGATCTTGATGGTCTGCCAGGCCCTGGGTCCCGCATGGTAATCCTCGAGAGGCCAGGGTGGGCCCTGTTCCCCAGCAACAGTGATGTTCAGAGGGACTGGAGAGAGAGGCCCTCCCAGGCTCATGTCTGGAGAACGGTGTCTTGGGAGGAGAGCAAAGCCGGGCCCAGAATGTCCCCTCCTCTCAGCCCTGTCTTCTTCATCTCTGCCAAGTATCTTAGCACGTGGAGGTCGATGCGATCTGGGCGAGGGCACGGATCCACCCCAGAACACTGCTCAGTCTAGGGAATGGAGATGCCTTGGTAGAAAGGCCTGGCGCCCCTGCCCACAGCTCACCTCATCCTCTATCGCCAAGCTTCAAGAGGCCTGATTGCCGTCACTATTCACCCCGATGCAAATATGCGCCCTGACTTGGGGAAGGAGTCAGCCAATTGCCTCTCTTCATGGAGTGCCCAAATCAGTCAACTCTGACTGCAGGCAAACCCCATGTGGCAGAAGAGAAAAAAGAGTCTCCTTGGGTTGTCGCTGGCTGAGTTCCTGGAGGTGGATCACCAGGCCTTTCTTTGGAGGCTCACTGGATGGACACAAACTGCCAGTCCTTTGGGATTCGCACCTGAATGCACTCTCCAGGTGCACAACCCAGAGGCCCCATTCCCCTGCCCCATCACCTCCTTGACATTGCTAGGATTTGGGGGGAATAACAGGGAGTTACCAAAAATGAAACCAGAGAGAAAAATGGCCCTTTCATCAGTCCATCTTCATTCTCATTTTCTGAAAGTTAAAAACGACATGGGAACCAAGGGTGGGGCTGGGGGGCAGGGTGGGCTCTGCATGAAGAGCTGCTGACTCTTTGGTCTCAGTGTCATTACTGACAGGGCTCCCTCACCTCTGGTGTATCCTGGGTTGGGGCCTAAGTCCTCCACTCAGCTCGGAAGGTTTTCTGCGCCTACAGCTGCCTGGGAACTGCTTTCTACCCCATGGTCTGACTTTAAACAGTGAAACTCTGGAAGGCAGTGAGGAACAGCGGTGGGGCCACATGGCGCCAGGCCGTCCCCCTGGGCAGTGGCTTTTAGGACTTGTTTCCACAGAGACATCGCCCAATCTTTCTGGACTTGGGTCGACTCCTTCCACGTCAGGCTTTACCCTTCCTCCTCCTCTCTGTTTTCTGTCTGATCCCAAGGAGCCTCATGCTGGTGCCCAGGACACTGCTGGAGGACCAGAAGCCCATGGGTGGGTGGCCTGGAGCTTTGGCGGCACAGTGGTCAGTTAGGTCGGGCTGCTGGTCACCAGTCAGTCTCTCCTCAGCACAAAGATGAGGCTTTCTACTCCTGTAAAGAGTTACAGTCTCAAAACCTGACCAGGACAGTCTCCCCTGTCCTACAGGACTGCTGGGAGTCCAAAAGGACCCAGGACCATGAGGCTGCTTTTGCAAAAACAAAACAGAAACCCAGTTTGCAGAAACCAGTGGGGACCGAGCAGCTAGGCGTTCACTTCTCTGCCACCTGGGCAGGTGCCTAGAGTGATTTTCCAGTTTTGAGAGGACATAGCTTTGAGGGTTAAAACAAAAGCTTGGTATTCCATTCAGGTATTATGATGTTCTAGAACAAAGTAGGAAGGCCTAACTGCATCTCTAACTTTTTGTTTTTCATTAGCGACATCCTCAGTGCATTCTGGAGAAGAATCACGATGCGCAATTTGCTTCTCGTTGGCTTCAGATGTAGGCACTTTCATCGTTCTCATGGGCTCTGCTCAAATCAGTAGACTGGGAGACTGGGGCACTCACGAGGGTTTTGGAAATTTACCTGATTTTTCATGGAAAACGGCAAGATATTTGCCTCACAGCCGATGGCAAGTGGAATCTAAGGTCTCCTTCCAGAACCTTCTGTATCACATTGGCTTCGTCCACAGAACAGTTGAGTTCCATGGCAGAGAGGGACCACCAGCATTCACGGCGAGGTTCTGGGGGCACCTGGCTTGCAGGCATATGGGCTTCCCTCAGAGTTTGGGCCCCTAAAGTATGTGCAGGTTTGAGGGAGAAGACCAGCAGATACAGCACAGCACCCTGCTTAGTCATCATTACAAGTGCATTCAGAGAGACCGGGCAGCCACACCACAGATAAATATCTCCACCAGGTCTTCAACCTTAATTACATGTTTTAGTATTAATCGCTATTTATTTAAAGGACAATAAATACCCCGGTAAATCCGGGAGATCTTTCTGGCGATTCTCTGCTCCACGTTCATGCCCAGGCATTAATTGTCAGAATCCAGGGACATTTAGAATCCAAAGGTGTTCCTCCCAGTGAGTGATAAATGACCTGTCGGATGTGTGGCCCAGAAGCCGGGAGCATTTATCCGGAGCTAACAAGAGGCCGCTTGCGAAGGCCTCCTGCCCTGCCCAGTGTTGACCGAGAAAGAAGGCTGGGAGGAGCTGGCTGCTCTGGGTCGATCACAGAGGAAGACTGAGAGTGGTCAGTGTGGCCCTCTGGGGGTGTCCCCCTCCAGTGGGAGGGAGCCCAGGTCTCCACATAAGAGAACAGGAGTCCATGCAGGGCATACACATCACCCACCCTCTCCCAGGGGGGCCACTGTGCCGGTGAGGGCTGCGTGGTGGACAGGGCTTCACAACCTCTTCGTGTTAGCTAGGATCGAGAGAGAGGAAAAGTGGAGCAGAAACTAAAAGCAAACCAGCTACCGCTGAGTCCACACTGAGCCCCGGGTAGACCTGTGCTCTGTCGGGCTCGATTGGCCAAGGTTTCCAAAGCAGGTCTCTGGGTCTTTCTTCTGAGCACCCTCCGGGTAGACACGCAACCCCAGGCTGTTGGTGAGCAGCCAAGTGCACGCACTTGGCCCCACGTGGGTGCCCCCCTAGCCTGGTCTGAGGAAAATAGGCACATCTTCTCCCCGAGACCCTGACGCTACCACAGTGGGAAAGAAGAGTCCTGCACCCTGCACCGTAGACAGGAAGGCATCTCTGGGCAGAGCAGTCAGTATAACGATTTTTCTTGAAATTTTACTGATGATTTAGGTCAGTGCTGTGCTGTCCATCCTGCTGGAATGAGCAGCCTGATCGGACATGCCGGCACTGACCGCTCCACCCTGCTCCAGGGAACCGAAGAGCAACCGCAGGTCTGCTGCCCGCATCTGCACCAGCCAACTGGGTTCCTGCTGGGGTCGGGACTTTCTCAGGCTGGAAAGAGAAAGGGAAGCGCTGTGGGGGAGGGGCAATCTAGGGCCTTGCAAAGGGATTATTGGGAAAGGCCTTAATTTGTGGGCTCTTCTGAGCAGCTCTGGGCCAGGCTACCACTGGCTGGTTCAGCCTCTCCCCTAGAGGCAGGGCCTGAGGAAAGTCATTTAGCCTCCATGAGACTCAATTTCCTCACCTGGAAAATGGGAATGTGGGGAGAACAGAGTGTGTTCCTAGATGCATAGAGGATGGCCGGCAGGGCCACACAAGGAAGTGGTGGTACCCCAGTGCACCCCTGTTGGATACCCCATTCCATTATTGCAATGTGCAAACATTGCCTTTGCTATACATCAAAGAGTTGGGGCAACCTTGGGTGGAGTAAGTCTATTGGCGCCACACTTCCAACGTCAGGGGCTGGCTTCGTGTCTCTGGGTCGAATGGTGGGCCTTCTCACAACATTCCACACTTTTTGTTCCTACTGCTGCTCGACATCAAGGGATGGCAGGACGGTGTCAACATACTTTCATATGCCCCGGGACACCGACAGATTCCAGCGGCTCACATTGTTGGGTACTCTCTTGGAATATCGCCCCCATGGAGGAGGCCTCTGTCTCAAAGTTGTATTTGAAGAGGCTCATGGAAGAGAGGGTGGGAGGGAGGTCATTGATAAAAGGAGGCCTCCAGAAGTCCATGGGAACATGGAAAAAAAAGATGAGAGAGATTTTTCCACGGGCTTTTGGAAGCTCCCTCATATATTGTCATGCATTTGTAATGTAAGGCATACCAAAGACCCTGGAGACCACTTGGCCCTGGTCTACATGAGCTCCCCAGGGAGGCTGAAGACCTCAGGCTTGGCTGGAAGGGCCTCCCCAGCCAGGTCAGCCTGCAGAGTGGCGTGAGTGCCCTTGGGCAGGCGAAGAAGGTGGTTGTGACGGGTCGTGCAGCCCTGGTACGTGGACCGTGAAGCATTGTGGGAAGACACGAGTGTCCTCTGTCTGACCCTTGGGGACTCACCGGGGACCTTTACACAAAGCTTCATTTCTATCGAGTTGGCTGAACATGATGCTCAGGGGAATCCTGGTGGCTTCCAGACCAGGTGTACGCACTGCAAACGTGATTCGGAGCAAACATTCGCTGGGGCTAGGAACTTCCAATCACTCCTTCCTTTCATGCAGCTGGGGACAATGGCCCCAGTTCAATGTCACAAGCTGGGACCTTGGGGAGGCGAGGGAGGGGTGACCCTTGTATCATCCAAAAAAGGGCCTTCACATCTCTGAGCCCTTTGCCTCTTCTAATAGAAATGTGTTCTGTTTCATTGTCCACATTTGAAGGTGAGCAACACGTCAAGTGTGGTTTCTGAGCGGCACAGAGGTGGTCCAGTGGTAGAATGCTTGTCTTCCAGGTGGGTGTGGTCCCTGGCTAATGTGCCTTGTGTACAGCTCGCTACCACCTGCCAGGTTACCCTGCATCTTCCTGAGTAAACTGGACCAGGTAGAAAAGGTCCGGGGAGCTACCTCCAAAATCCAGCCCGTGAAAACCCTGCAGATGAGAAAGGTCTGATCCACAATGGGCCATGGGGATGGCGCTTTCCACGGTGCACGGTGTTGCCGTGATTAGAGGGGCAGATGGGGCAGCAGCCAGTAGGGGTTAGGAGTTGGGCTCTGATCAGCAAAGGTCAGCAGTTCAAAACCACCAGTTGCTCCAAGGGAGAAGGATGGCGTTTTCTAAACCGCCAAGATTTACAATCTCAGAAACCCACAGGGCCAGTTCTCCGCAGTCCTACAGGATCGCGATCGGTCAGCATCAACTCAATGGTAGTGAGTTGAGAGCCTAGAAACTGGGTTCCCTTTTCAGGAAAGGTCCCTGCTGTCATTCCTGGGAAGGGATATTTACTTGGGGGGGGAGGGAATAAACCAAAACAAAAAGACAATCTGTGAAGGTGAGCGAAATGAGCAAAATATGCATCCTTAGAGAATCTTGTATGACAATTTTTTAAAAAGGAAAAAAAAAATAGATTAAAAAAATACGAAGAAGAAAAACAAGCCAACATGACCCAGCTCAGCCTTGGGTGGGGCTGCGTCCATGGACTGCCCAGACACTGTGCCGTTGTCGCTGAGGCAAAAGGCCCTTTGCAGCCGGCAGCCGCATGTTCAGAAGATTCAGCACAGAAGAAAGCAATTGAACGTTCGCATTAAAGTTAATATCATTGAAAGCAAACCAAATGTTCTTATCCAGCAGAGCGTGGAAAATGCATCCAGTTGGGGTAGCGGTCCCTGGCTTCACATGAGCCGACGTCTCAACTCTTCACTTCCTTTCTTTATCATTTGCCTTCTTATCTTGTGTTTTTTCATTCCAGAATTGTCTTTTAATGCCTCACGGTGCCCTCCTCCCAGTGTAAAGACCCGTGATAGGGGGCGGCGAGATGCCGGCCCACTTAGCTGCCGCCCTAATCTCTTTGTGTTGTGGGGAAATGAGATCTGCCAGGGTGGTTTGTCTCCTGAAAGGATTTTCCCTGGCCATCCAGGCCGTGGTCTGCGCAGCGGCCTCCCCTCTGGGCTCAGATGGCACCAGCTGTCATGCCAAAATCAGGCTCACGAACATCTGGAATTGCTCCCACTGGGGAGTGGGGGAGGGTTTGTCTAACATACGCAAGAGCAAGACTCAAAGCCCACCCACCCACCCGCCTATTTGGCATCAGAATTAGAATGTCATCGGAAATCCTCCCAACTGCGTCAAGGAGGAACCCTGTCATCCCGAAGGGGTGGGGAAGGTGGAGAAAGAGATGAAAAAAAGAAAGAAAGAAAGAAACAGAGAATCCCATTACCAAAGAGAGGTACGTACCGTGACACAGACTCGTGGCGTCTGCCCTGCCCCCAGGAGGTAAAAAAGACTTCGGCCAGTCAGCAGGAGATTTCAAACCATTTCTCAGACACAAAGGCCACAGGAATAAGATGCCGGTCAGAAGACGAGGGTCTGCAGCGAGCAGAAAAACGGGCTTGCGCAGGCTGGCACATAACACACAACAAGCAAGCCCATCAGGCCTGCGGCCCGGCATTGGCTTCTTAGCAGGCAAGGGTCCCAGGAAGGGCATGCTCTCCCACAGTCCACTGTCTCCAGCCCTGGGCACAGAGGCCCCCACTCCCCACCTCCCTGCCATCCTCAAAGGCTCTGTGTGCCCAGACACATGGTGCCATGCATCCATGGGCCATGGCATGGAGGTTGGATGGTTGAGTTTTCAGCCCATCGGCACAATCCCTGGAGTTTCTTTTTGGAATCTGCCAGACCAGACCAGGGCCAGAGTTTCTGCACCGAGAGCAGATGCTCAGAGCACTCTGTTGTACAATTAGGAAGGGGCAAGGACTTGCCTCATAGAATGGCTGCCCCATGGGAGGGTCGATGTGGACATCACCTTCCCAATGCCAGTGGGACCCAAGAGAGCATTGCCTTAGAAAGCTAGAACCCTTGCCAACCAATGCTTCCATGCCCAGGTGCCCCATCTCCCACTGGGCCCACAACACAGAGACAGACAGAGAGTGGGGCATCATGAAACAGAAACACCAGCTGACAACCCATCCCAGCCGCTCTCCGCCAAGGGCCCAGCTTGGTTAGGATGCTTATCCCAACCAACCCCACCCCACCCCACCTCTCTCTCTCTCAATGAAATGGTTTAAAAATCCTTTTGCCAATGCTTCGTGAACTTGGATTTCTGTGACAAGTAAGCTGCCCAGGTTTCAAGTGTGGAAACTCAAGTGGTTCAGAGGCACAGTTCTGAGTGTCTCCGCTCCACTCTCCTCCTTTGGGAGAACGTTCTAGAATCCAACATGAAGGCACGAGAGGAGGTGTGCCAAGAATGCAGGTAAAGACCAACCACTCGTTTGAACTGACAACACAGGAGCACATTAGCTAGGGGAACTAGGGCTGGCCCCAGCACCCCCAGCTCTGAACAAGTAAACCCTCCGGAGCAAGCAGCCTTTCTAGAAGCCTCCTCCGGACTCCTCCTCACCCCTGGTTCCAAGAGAAGCCCTCTTCCAGAAACCTCGGGCAAGTGTGGGCCAGCTCCCGTTCTGTTGCCCACAGGGGCCCCTTCAGTCTAACATCCAACTCATTGCTTCCTCAGATCTTTCTGTGGTTTAGATTTGTTTTGTTTTCTTAATTTTCAAAAGGATGCATGAGAGCATATTCACTTTAAAAAAACAGTTCATTAATCTTTTCATCCAATTCTGGACAAACCTTCAGAAGCTGACTCAAGGGTTTTCTTAAAGATTCCAAGGATTGGTTCGAAGGGCCTGTCTTCTTTGAGGGATTACACGTGAATAATGAAAAAGAGTATTCAATAATAATACAATAATAAGCATGTCTGGTCCCGGAGTCTGCCTGGTATTTGATATGGCTGCTGGATGGGCTGCTGACGTTTTATGGACGGGGCCCAGAGAGCCTGGCTCCGGGAGGAAGCGGCCAGCATTTATTGACCCTTAGATGACCAACAGCAGCTGCAGAGTTTGCTGCTGAGACTGGACCTTATAGGCGAGGCTCTGCCGCCACGGAGTTGCACCATGGGTGGATGGTGGCATTTGCTCCCACCATCCAGCTTGAGGGCTCTGCGTGGGGATACTTACTGGTGCATTCTCCCTGGAGGGCAAAGCACCTGCCGGGGCATCCCCACTCCACTCATGTTACCCTCTAGGCTGCTAGGATTTCTTAAAGATCACTGACCTCCACCCGACTACTTCCCTGGGAGGAGGTCTGCAGGCTCCAGAAGCGGCCTAAGGCTGTGCTTACCTGTTTCCATTAAATGTGGATTTGTACTCGCCCGCCGGGAGCAGCGTCTCGTCGCTGTAGACGGGCACGGATGCCCGGACACACTCGTGTGAACACTGCAGGGTCTCGTTATAGGCCGTGAAGATGTCCAGGTTGCTGGGCACCCGGGCAGGCGTGAAGTCGGTCAGGTTTTGGCAACTCTCCTCCTGCTGGTTTATCTTCCGCTGGTGGCTGTTCCGACGTGTGTTCCCGCTCTGGGCACAGCTGGGCAGAGAGAGCAGTTGGAGTTGGGCATGGGGCTCGGAGGGCACAGGGGCGTGGGCCGAGACCGAAATCCGCGCACGCACACACCACTTGAACACGGCACCTTCCTACTCAGGCATTAATTACACATCGTTTAATATGAAAGAGTAATTCCCAGCCTCTTTGGAAAAATCAACCACCATCTAGCAATCAGTTCTTTCTTTCTTCTGAGGAAATCTGAATTTGAAATGCGGGCCCTTCTTGCAGGGTGAATTCTAAGGAGGGGTGCAGCGTTCGGGGGGTGCTCCGCCTTGTTTGCTCAATGACTGGCAGCTGGGCAGTGGTACGGACTTGGTTCCCCCACAGGGGCATCGATGTGTGACAACCTGACTGGGAACAAGCCATGGCACCGGCATAGGGCAGTACAGGGGGCTTTGTGCGCAGGGTCATGGACTCTGTCTATAATTCTCTTTGGCAGGGCAGAACATCCTAAACGACCTAAAAAAACATGGTAAGATGCTAAAAAACACCCTAAATGCCCTAAAAAACACCGTAAAGCTGATCAGCTGGGGGCTCCCATCTCACAGTTTGGCAATGAGATGGGGTCTTTATCCCTTGTCTCCACGGATGTGTTTGCTGTTAGGGCCCGCCCCCCCCCCACACACTTGATGGCACGTGACCTTGTGACCCCACGTGACAGAACACAACAGTCCCATCGGGGTTTCTGGGCTGCTGTCATCGTTACCGGAGCAGATCATCAGTCTTTCTCCCGTGGGGCTGCTCGGCTGTCTGGAACCCCCGACCCTTCACTCAGCAGCCGAGCCAAGGGCGGAATCACTGCTCCGGAGCAGGGTGCCCACTCCATCCACAAAGGAGAGATGGAAGCCAAGGTCACACACAAAGCTCTCCACAGGGGTTCCCATTCCCATCCCCGGAACCCCTGACTCTCTCCAGGGACTCAGCAGGCCCTGTGCTCGCCGGGGCTGTGCTCCCTGACAAGCTTTTGGGGCATTTGCTGCAAACCCCAGTGTGCTAAAAAGTGTAGAAGAAGGCCTGTCTCCCCTTGTCCCAGTGGGTGACAGAGTCCGCTTTCTCCTCTGGGGATGGCACTTCCCTTCCTCAAGAGCAGTGCAGGCCTTCTGTCTACGCCGTTGGCTGCCTTACAGCCAGACCAGGGAGGGATCCAAAGGCCCTTCTCTGGCCACTCCCTCCTCAAAAAGTCTGCTGTGACCTGCTTCCTGTCCCTGTCCCCCATGTGAGTCCATCAGCCATCAGGAGATGGCTTCTAGGTTTCCCAGAGCAGCCTGGGAGAGGTTGTCCCAGAGAAGGGTTATCCCCTCCCTCTCCTCCCCTTCCTTGTCTTTGCGGTGGGTCCCTCTGCTATTCAGGGGATGTGGTGCTGGCTCTGCCCTTAGCCCTTCCTGTATCCCTACCACTCTCTGGAGTCAGCCCAGGGGGTTGCTGGTCGGAGGTTAAGTATTGAGACTCAGAGGGGCCATACATGCTGAAGGAGGCACTTCAGGCAGACAGGACTGTGCAGCATCCCCAACTTCCTCAGGGAGGCAGCAGGTGTGCACACCCGCCCAGCCAGCCTCAAAGTAGGCCAGCTTCCAGGAGGAAGTAGGCAAGGGTGGCTGCCTGCAGCAAGCCATAACCTATTTCTATGAACTCCGAGTGGCTGCCAGAGGGAGGCAGGGATGAGGGCATTGGCAGCCCCCAGGCCATGGCAGGAGGGCAGGCTCCTGCCTGCATGATGGGAGAGAGGCACTGGGCAGCCTTTCCAGGGAAGACCAAGAGGGGCAAGAACAAAGGCTGGTGCTTCAGCGGGCTCTTTGGGGCAGACTTGGTCCTGCAGAAGGGGTTGGGGGCAGCTGCTGCATGCTCTCTTAGAAATGAGATCGGGAAGGTGGGGCTGATCCCGTTCTGCCAAGAAAGCCAAAAAGATAAGGCCAACTCCCCCCAAAGAACAGAGGTCACGGAGTGTCCTCAGTCCCAGCCCCTACCACCCAGCCAACCTGGCCAAACTGGCCAGAGGCCAAAGGCCGCAGAGCTCAGGGCAGCTACAGGGGCTGCACAGGATCCTGAGACCCAAACGAGGGCACCGGTCTCCCCTGCCTGGAACTTGGGGCCAAAGGTGAAGAGTGTGTCCACTTCCCAGGGTCCCCACTGTTGTTGGGTCCTCCTCCTGGGGATTCTAAGACAGAGTAGAACCCACTGCTCCTCTTGGGTTCTAGTTTGTCATTTGCACGGGAGCAGATTCCCAGGATTTGGGGTTTTCTTCTCCAGTGAAGCAGCTGTTAAGCTGTTATGCAGCCAAGCATGTAGCCACTGGGTCAACAGTGATTCTTGGGGCCCCTGTAACCACCACCCCTGACTCCCAGGCCGTAGGAGCCAAGGATCCTTACCAATTTTTTAAGACAAGAGTTGTAATCAGGGCAGCTATGACCATGATGAGGGAGACGGTGATGGTGATGATCTGATGGACAGCCAAACCTGTAAGGGAGAAAGGGACACAGGGGAGACATGAGCCACGAGCCCCAAGGCCACACACGCAAGACCAGGGGGACCATGGCAGGGCCAGGTGTCCCACAGATGCTGGAAGGGACGATGGGGGGCACTGCATGAAGGATGGGGCTGTGAAAGGTACTCACCCTTCACCTGTTGGCTAAGGAGTTCTGATCCCTGCCTCCCGCCCAGTCCCAACCTGTCTCCTCCCACCGCCCGAGGCACACCTGTCCACTGGACTGAGTTTGTGCTTCTCCCGCCTCCTTCCCTTCTTTGCCATGAGCCCTAGCTTCTCCCCAGCCTCCCCTCCTGGGCAGGTCTGCTCCTTCATTGCAGGACCAAGAGCCCCAGAGTGAAGGGGAGAGGCTGAGGCAAACCGACCCAGGGTGGCCAGAACTCATCCAGGAGGTAGGAGAAAGGGAACATAGAGGCCCACACCTTTGGGGACATCAGGCTACGCTCCAAGAGGTGAGTCCCACCTCCCCACCAGAGTTCCCTCTGAGAACTTGCAGGAATAGACACTACCAGCACAGCCCACGTGGGTCAGCGTCCCAGAGGAAGATGAGAGATCTGGCCTTGTGGAGCAGCATTTCCTCTACAAGACGCCATGGCATTGGCATGATAGCAGCAATGGCACAGGTTCCAGGAAGATATGCTCCCCACCTCCTCTGCACCCCCCACCCCACAGCCTTCCTGCAGTGGTTCTGCCAACCTCAAGCATGGTAGGGCCAGAGGATGCGGTAGGTTGGGTTCCTGTACCACATGGCACATCCCTTCCTAGGGACACATCTATAGCATCCTTCCTGGGACACAGATGCTGGGACTATCCCCTGCTGACTCCTCTGGCGGTCCAAATTTCAGCCCCGTGTTCTGATTCCAGATAGAACCATGCTCTAGAGGCAGCAAAAGCAGGGCAGGGGGTTGAGGAGCTTTGTGAGGACAGCCCCTGGCCCACAAGAGGTGGGTCCCCACATGCTTTCATGCAAGATTTTTGAACACATCACCTTTCACCAAGCCTGGCATCCCAACACCAGCATCCCCTTTAATACCTCACCCTCTAGCCTCTCACAGCCAAGCACCCAGAAGGCTGCAAGAGGGAGATCAATGTACACCTGTCCCAGCATGGCTGGCCCCTGAGTGTAGACAGTTACTGGCGGCCTCCCAAGAACAGACTTGCACACAGATGTTACCTCTCCGCTGTTTATTACCACCCCACCCCTACCTCCCACTCCATCTGGCCCATGGGAGGGGTGGGAATGGAAGTAAATGAGTAAGAATTGGTGGGACCAGAAAACAAGCCTCCTCTCCATGTCCTCATCTTGAAGGGCAACTGTTGACTGCTGGGAAGGATTTATCGAGAGCCTGCAGGACAACCCCTGAGGGCACAGTGGAGTGAGTATACAGGCAGTGTGGCTGTCCCTTAATGCAGCCTTGCAGCCATTGGCTCAAGAAGCCTTGACTGAGCACCAGCTCTGAGCTGGGCAGTGCCTGTCCTTTTTAAAGTTGCAGCATTGACCCTTGCTTGCTTCCAGCCCAGGGCATCCCGTATTGTTGTTGTTAGTTGCTGTGGAGAAAACTCCAACTCGTGGCTGGATTATCCATGACAAGCAAACCAAAGCTCTGCCCCAGTGCGCCATCTCCTCGCCCCTTGGTACGTTTGCATCCACTACTGAAGCTATGATGCCAATCCATTTCACTGAGGGTTTTCTCGTGTCTTCGTTGACCCTCTACTTAACCAAACATGATGGCCTTTTCAAGCGATTGTTTTTCTTGATGCTATGTCTAGTGTAATGGAGCCAAAGTTGATGTGACTCATGGCCACTGAGTCGATTCTATCTCGTAGCAACCCTGCAGGAAAACTGTGACTTCTGGAGACTGTTTCTCTCCGGGGGAGTAGAAAGCCCAGTCTGTCTCCTGAAAGTTGACATCGCATCTCGCCCCGCAAATTCAGGTTCATTGCCATACAGCATATTCCAAATCCTAGCAAGCTTATTGGCCATGATAGAACTCAGCCACAGGGCTTTCAAGGCTGTAAATCTTTAGGAAAACAATTGGCCTGACTTTTCTCCAGCAGCATGCCAATTGCCTCACAGGTATTCTGCGATCAACCACATTTGAAACCCCGTGGCAACAGCAGCCTTTTTTTTTTTTTTCAATTGATGATTGGGTGGAAGTTAGAGCACAAATTAGTACTCCATTCCACAACTTCTACACATGTTGCTTTATGAAACCGATGACAATTCTCAGAGTGTACCATCCATCTTCCTACTTCCTCCCTGGACCACCTTCTTCTCATGGCTTTCTACCCCCTGCCTCTTCCAACCTTCGGAGATTTGGTTTGGGGAAAATGCTGCTCTTTGGGGCTCCTACGGTTGATTGTATTGAGAATTATATTCCCCCCTGTGCTATCATTCACTTTATAGGTCTATCTATTGTTTGGCGAAGGCCCCTTCTCATGCTGGGTTGTAATCTGATAGGTCGGCAGTTGGAAACCACCAGCCTCCTCGGGAGAAACACGGGGTTTTCTACTCTCGTAAAGAATTACAGTCTCTAAAACACACGGGGACGGTTCCTACAGGGTCACTGTGAGTTGGCATGGACTTGACCAGGGTGTCTGTTTTGTTGGGCTGAAAGTTAGTCTCCAGGGAGAGGTAGAGGTCAAGGCTTGAAGGGTGTCTGTGCACCAGAGTCTCAAAGGTACCACCAGTCTCTATCACAAAGGCAAGTCTAGTCTTTTTTTTATTATTTTGAGTGTGGTGTAACACGTTTAGTCTCCCTTTTGTCTAGGACCTTCAATCGTGATCCTGGTCAGAGAGGGCAGTAGTGGTAGCTGGGCATTGTCTCCTCCTTCTGGTCTCAGGATAGTGGATCATGGAGTCCTTTGGACTAATCATTTCCATGATGTTTTTATTTTCTTCAGTGGTTTTGTTGTTGTTGTTGCTCTGAACGAGAAGATAACCAATAGTTGCATCTTAGGGGGGGGTCTCACACATTTTAAAGTCCCCAGAGACCACCTACCAAAGTAGGATGTAGAACATCGTCTTTGTGGTCTACAGCATACCATTTGAATCAGAAGTCCTCCAAAAATTATGGTCCCAAGTCTCCACGTCCAAGTCTCTAGCTGTGTGTGTTTGTTTGTTTTGTTTTTTCAGTCAGTACTTAGGTCTCTGTAGGCTCAACAATACCTTTGGATATACTTGGAGCACAGGCATATAGGTCTGTAAAAATATCCTCAGCCAAACCTATCTATGTTTGTGAATGTATTCCTACTCAGCTTCCCACATCTGTTCAGCTGGCATGGCTACCTACTATAAACTCGTAGATGTTGTTTGTTATTACTATTACAGCAGAGTTGTACATGTATTAGCATCTGTCAGCTTTTGGAGACGACAGCAAAGGTGAATGCCATCTACCGTGGTTTCCCGTGTCATTGGTCATGCTCTGCTGCCATCGTCCTTACCCTACAGCCGATCCCTTCACCCGAGTTAAGACATGTCTACCCTCTAGTTAGTGATGTATGCTCTCTTCTCTCCCCCACACCCCTGCCGGCAATCATTTTAAAAAAGGTGCCCTGTAGTACGTACACTTTAACTTTTTATAATAGTCATCTCATACAATAGTTGCCCTTTTGTGATTGACTTATTTCACTCAGCATAATGTCCTCCAGGCGGATCCATATGATGAGGCATTTTGCAGATTCCCCATTATTTTTTGTTTTAACCAGGTGTGGTATGCTATAGGAGCCCCGGTGTTGTAGTGATTATGCATTGGGCTGTGCTGTGTATGGTAGGCACTTTGAAACCACCAGCAGCTCCATGGGAAAAAGATGGTGCTTTTTACTCCTGTAAACAGTTGCAGTTTTGGAAACCCACAGAGGGTCGCTGTGAGTCAGCATTTACTAGCCGGCAGTGAGGTTTTTCTGTTTTGTTTTGTTCTTTTGTTTGTTTGTTTGTTTGTTTTTTAGTTTTGTAGTATTGTACTGCATGCATGGGCTTCAGCTTGCTTATTCATTCACTGGATGATGAGTATTTAGGTTGTTTCCATCTTTTTGTTATTATGACTAATGTGACACACATGAGTGTGACTCTGTTTGTGTCCCAGCTCTTCTGTCACTCAGATACATACCTAGTAGTGGGGTGGCTGGATCACATGGCATTTCTATTTCCAGGTTTTAAAGGAAGGACCATTCCATTTTCCACACTGGTTGTACCATATTTCATAGTCACACCAATGACACATGAGAGTTTCAGTATTTCCATATCCTCACCAGTCCTTGTAGTTCCGTTTTTGAAGCCGTGCAATTATTACTGACGTGAGATGATGTCTTGCTGCTTTGCTGTGCATCCTTCACATGACTCATATCATGAGCATTTCTTCATGTGTCTGTTGGTTGCCTGATGTTCTAGGAGGCATTCTGGCTGCCCTTCTTCCAAAATAGCCTTGATTTTTCATCTAGCAGCTCACGGAACATCCAACATTCTTTACCAGCATCATAATCCATCATTCAAAGGCATCAATTCTTCCAAAATCTCCCTTAGGCCTGTCCAGCTTTCATATATAAATGAAGAAAATGAAACTACCTTAGTGAGGTAGTTAGTTTATTGTGTCAACCTGGCCGATAAACACATGGGGTTAATAGAAGGGCAGAGGGATATGTTGCTCAGTGAGCCTCGCCTTTTGAGTTCTTGGGTCTCTTGATTTCTGATGGTTGGACCAGGGTGCAGCTGCCTTAGCAGTTCCCTGCCTGCTTCAGCTGACAAGGCTCACTTCCTGCAAGACATCCCCAAGGAGAAGCTGCATGGATCTACCCCGATGCAGCCCTGGGTGCTGGAACAGCAGTGTGGAGACCCCTGCCAGCACTGAGATGCTTACACACTCACTGATTTGGCTTTCCTCTTGCAGTTGGGGCTCACTGCATGTGTTTTATGAGATGGGGGAGGACTTTGTGGATTGGTGTCGGTAATGCTGGACTTGTGGGCTTGGGCAGCACTGGGTTGGGGTGTTTTCTTGATGTGCATTAACCTTTATATAAAACTCTCTCTTATACATGAGTTTCTGTGGATTTGTTCCTCTAAAGTACCCAGACTCACACACTTAGGTCTAGCTCATTATAGTCCTTAAAGTGCCGTTTGTGCCCTTTAACACTTTAAAGATGCTTTCTTTGGAATGGATTTGATAACCTGACCTGTTGCTTATAGAGTGTTGATTATGGATCCAAGTAAAATGAAATCTTTGACAACTTCAGTCTTTTCTTCATTTATCATGAGACAGTGTCATAGTCCAGTTCGTAGGAATTCTGTTTTTTTTTTTTTACATTGAGTTGCAAACCTTACTGAAGGTGGTAGTCTTTGATCTTTATTATTAAGTGTCCCAAGCCCTCCTAGCTTTCAGCAAGTAAAGTTGAATTATCTGTATATCACCTCTTGTTAATGGGCTTTCCTCCAATTCTAACGCCGTGTTCTTGCTCATATAGTCTGGCTTCTCAGATTGTTCAGCACACAAACTGAAGAAGGATAGTGAAAGGATACAGCCCCGACACACAGATTCTCTGATTTGCATTATTGCTATGCATTATTGGCTTGTTCTTTTGGACATCTGCCCCTTGGTCTATGTACAGGTGCCAGCAAGGCAAAATTAAATGTTCTAGGGCTCCCATTCTTCTTCTTATGATTCATAGTTTGTTATGGTTCTCACAGTTGGATGACTTTGTATAACCAATAAAACACAAGGAACTGTCTTTCTGGTGTTCTCTGCTCTCAGCAAAGATCCATCAGACATCAGCAATAATAACCCTCATTCCATTTCCTCTTCTAAGTCCAGCTTGACTTCCTGGCAGCTCCCTGTTGATGTACAATAGTAATAATTGTTGGGTAATCTTCAGCAAACGTTAACTAGCTTGTGATATTAATGTTATTTATTTATTTATTATAATATCTACATTCTGTTAGATCGCTTTTCTTTGGAATGGTCACAAATATGAATCTCTTCCAGTCGTTGGCCAGGTAGCTATTTCCAAAATTCTTGGCAAGTGCTTTCAGAACAGCATGTCAGCTTTTTGACAAATTTCAATTTGTATTCCATCCTCAATTCTTGGATCCTTCTTTTGTGTTTTTTAATTTTTGTTTTGGCTAATGTTTTAGTATAGCTTAGATTTCTTCCTTCAATATCATTGCTCTTAATCATTTGATACTTCTTGAAATAGTTGAATGTCAACCAGTTGAATGTCAACCAATTGGGGGGGAGTAGTGATTAAATTTTATTTCAACCTTCTTTTGATACTCCCTGCATTGTTCAATATTTTTGCCTATGGAATCCTTCAATATTTAGCTTGAGGCTTGAGTTCTTCTTCAGTTCTTTCAGCTTGAGATATGCTGAGTGAGTTCTTTCTTTTTGGCTGTCTACCTCCAGATCTTTGCCCAATTCATTATGTTACTTTGTCTTCTTGAGCAACCCTTTGGAATGTCCTGGTCAGCCTTTTTCACCACTTCTTCCAATGGCTTTAGCTGCTCTATATTCAAGAGAGAGTGTCAGAATCTCTTATTACATCAATGTTAGGCTTTCCTTTCTTTGCTGTCTTTTAAATGGACCTTGTCCTTTCTTCTTGATTTCATCCCACAACTTGTCCCATCTCTGATTCTGATGGGGCAAAGCATCAAATGTGCTCTGGAGATGTTCTCTAGATTCAAGTTGTTCGGTGTCACTGAGTAGGCTTTGACACATAGCTATACCCTAAGCACATCGAACAAAACACTGCCCGCTCCTGCTCCATCCTTATGACTGCTCCATTGTTGCAGCCACAGTGTCCATCCATCTCCTTGAGGGACTTCCTCTTTTTTGCTGCCCCTCCACTTTACCAAGAATGATGTCTTTCTCCAGGGACTGCTCTCTCCTGACAACCTACCCATAGTATTTAAGATGAAATCTTGTTGTCCTTGCCTCTAAGGAGCACTCTGGCCATACTTCTTCCGAGGCAGACTTATTTGGCCCTTTGGTAGCCCATAGTACTTTCAATATTCTTTGTCAGCACCACAATTCAATCAGGTGGGGTATACTTAAAGTTGTACTTTGGCTCCACTGAGTTGTTTGAATTTTCTTCAGCTTCACCTTCACTTACATATGAGAAATTGATGGTCTATTTCATAGGTTTTTTTATGTAGGAATTTCTAAATTAAAATTTGGAGGAAGTAATACATAAGATTAATTAGCAGCCAAAGGCAGGTGCGGAGAAATGCTATGAGAATATACTGGCTACTCCTTCTCAAGAGATTTCTCTAGGCCAAGCATCTAGCTGAGTCTTCATACATGCGATAAAATTTAATCCATCATTGGTCCTGCGAGAGCGCATTTTGTTGTACATGTCAGCCCATCTAGGAGCTCGATACTCAAAGAAACAAAATTATTTTCCCCCGGACTCTCAGCCAAGCCAGGACAGAAAGCCAAATCTCTGTTCAGGAGTCCCAGAGAATATCAAACATGCTAGTTCCAAACCATAACCACATTCCGGTAATAAACTTGGTTAGAGGTGAACATCCTACTAATATCTTTTGCCTGCAAAGCAAAAAGGCCATGAGCTAACGCTGACCCAGGGGTTTCAGATGGGCCATTCGTTGTTCCCACTCACAAGGAAGAATCATTTGCCATTGAGCTGACTTCAACGCACGCTGCCTCATCTGTGTCGGAGTAAAACACTCTTCCGTAGGGTTTCCAATAGCTACTTTTTCAACAGTTTTACCATTCAGACGTGGTTTCCAAGTTTCAGGGATTTCTTTCCAGGTGCTTCTGGGAAACGTTAACTTCCAAACATTCAGTTAGCAATTGAGAATGCTGACCATTTGACCACCCCACCAAGGCTAAGAAACAAGTCTAGAGACATGGTGGCTCACCAAGGACCAGGGCTTCTAACATGATGTCAAAGTGAGATCTGTTGGAAGCAAGTTGGAAGACAGGAAAATTCCTGAGATAGTTCATTACTTTTCCTGTTTGGGAGGTCTACTAAGGAAAATGAAACACAAAGCAAAACAATCAATGAGTAGTTTGGTAACGTTCTAATTCTCCTGTCATGCCATTCAGTTCTCCCCAAACACCGGGAGCCGTTTCCTCATCTGTGGCAGTCCCTAAGTCTTAGAGTGGTTTCAGAGTCCACAAAGTTCTTGTCGAATCAACTCTGGCTATAATGCAAAATACCTTTACAGAAGGGTCGCGGGGAGGAGATGAGCCAGTCAGGGTGCAGTGTAGCAATGATGAAACATACAACTTTCCTCTAGTTCTTAAATGCTTCCTCCTCACCACTATCATGATGCCAATTCTACCTTACAAATCCGGCTAGACCAGAGGATGTACACTGGTATCAGATAGGAACTGAAAACACAGGGAATCCAGGATTGATGATCCCTCTAGGACCAGTGGTGAGAGTGGCGATACCAGGAAGGTGGAAGGAGGTGGGGTGGAAAGAGGGAACCGATTACAAGGATCTACATATAACCTCCTCCCTGAGGGACAGACAACAGGGAAGCGGGTGAAGGGAAACATCAGACAGTGTAAGATATGACACATTAATAATAATTTATAAATTATCAAGGGTACATGAGGGAGAGGGGAGCTGGGAGGGAGGGAGAAAATGAGGAGCTGATACCAAGGGCTCAAGTAGAAAGCAAATGTTTTGAGAATGATGAGGGCAACAAATGTACAAATGTGCTTGACATACAATGGATGGATGTATGGATTGTGATAAGAGTTGTAAGAGCCCCCAATAAAATGATTATAAATAAATGTACAAATGTGCTTTATACAATTGATGTATGTATGGATTGTGATAAGAGTTGTATGAGCCCCCAATAAAATGATTTATTAAAATACGTAAATAAATTAAAATTGCATTAAAAAAAAAAAAAGAAAGAAAAGAAATGGGTGCTGTTGTGTTCGGTAAAATTTTTTTACCAAAAAGTGGGCAGTTCATTTGGTTTGGCCAGTGGCCCATAGTTCACAGGGCCCTATCTGGGTGAGCAGCTTAAGGTGATTCAGTTTATAAATACAATATAAACATACATTTCTTAAAGCCAGAACCAACATGCAATCATTTTTGTCCCAACCTTCACACTCCATCAACGTAGGTTTAGTGTCTTCCAGGATTATCACTGGTGAGTGTTGAAGTCATTTCAAAGACGGCCACAGACTAGCCTCTTTCCAGGCTACCGTGTGAAGGTGTGCATGTCGTTGGGATGCCGGAGGCTGTGTCACCCGTGTTTCAAAGCCCCAGGGTGCCCAGGCTTCAGTGGAGCTTCCAAAGTAAAGACAGCCAAAGAAGAAGACCTGGTGCTCAGCTTCCGAACATTTCGTCAAGGAAATACCTCCAGATCATAACAAAATATTGCCTGAGACCGCGCAGAAGATGAGTCATGACGATTAAGAGGTACTCAAAATCCACAGTGACCACCGGAGTGAATTCAAGCACACCAACAATATGGAAGATGGCACAAGATTGGGCAATTTCCCACTCTACTGTCAACAGCAGTGGACGACCACCAACTGAACTCAGATAGTTCAACCCTATGTCTATCTCAAGTTGCTCCATTGATGCGGAAAGGAAACTTCATCCTACAAAAGACAAAGAGCAGTCGGGTCACAGGAGACCAGTGCTGAGATGAAACGTACTATATTGGTCTCCGGATTGGACTTTATCTCAACCTCCCTTTCTTAGGAAGACATGCGCCCACCTTCTCTCCTACCTGGCTAGCATCTCACAGCACTCACACTTTAAATAATGTTCTCCCAGTGAAGTCTTTGGTGGCCATTAAATAACGCACGCAGGACCATCTGCCTCATCAACCCTACCGACCTCGGGCAAGGCCATCCTTGGAGAGTCTCTACACTGGCTGCTGAGAGGGCGGGGATTGGGTGGTCTGTGATGTCACTGGGAGGGGATTTACACTTTATGTCCAAAGGAGGTTAAAAACAAACCAACTTTCTTCTCTCCACTTCCAAGGTCAATATTGAATTCCATCTTTAAACTCTTTGCAATGCAGAGATGGTTTATAAGCTTGCATGCATGCTGTGTGGGGATTCTTGCTTCTTTTTCCTGACAGGTGTTATTGTTCTAGCTAATTTAGGGGTTCTTTCTGCTCCTGGTAATTGCCACTGTATACTAATGTGCTAGGAATCAGCTGCCACCCAGATAATGAAAAATTATACTCGGAATAATGGATGGGGACAGATGGATTACCGAGCTCAGCATCAATCAATAGGGCTTTTATGGTTATATTTGTGGTGGTTTGTAATAAGATCAGGCCCTGAAGATGGATGTGGAAGTTGGTAATCCATCTCTGTGTCTGGACAGAGCCTCATTAAAGTAAGCCGAATCAAACAAGGGGCATTGTCCACTGAAAAAGCAAACACATGGAACCCTCTTGTCTAGCATGAGAGGGGTATTGGCACGTTTGGCTGGCACACTTGAATGAAGGTAGGAGCAATGGCCATGGAATTTGCTGAGACAAATGAATGACATCTTTGTGTTCACAGCTGCTCGTTGTCTAATGCATTATAAATGTAACACCTGCATTATGTGGACAACTATCCACTCATCCTGGGGTACAAGGATGTCTGTCACTCAGGGGTGTGTTGGTGAGAGGGGACAGTGGGTACTCAAATGACCAGCTCCATTGGAGCCAAGCCAAGTCTATTCCCAAAAGACCTGCACCATGTTGATTGCATAGTTGGTCCTCACTCTAAAGAACAGCTTCTGGGGGCAGGTAGGCATGAGCAGGGTAAAGCTGACAGCATCGATGGGAAGCCAGTAAGGGGCCAAGGCAGCCCTGACTTCTTGAGCTGTGTGGCTTCAAGGTCTTGAGCTCATTCAGGGCACTTGGCACTGCCAGGGAACAGGCTGGTGAGGGAAACCACAATTTCTAAAACAAGCTTTTGCACATGAAAACAAGGCCGCCAGCTATCTGGCAGAGATCCAAAGGAGTGAGTTGTTGGGGTTTTGTTTTGTTTCGTTGTTTTGTTTTGTTTTTAGTGACTCAGAGAATGTTCCAAGGGGTGAGGGATGATGAGTTTGAGAAGACACTCCCACAACTGACAGGTTATGCTTAGGTATTTGACACTTAGGTGGCTTAGGTGACAGCTGGCCATGCCACAAAGACCCACTTCAAACTATCAGATTGGGGAGCATACACATCAAGGCCCAAGCGAGGCGCCATGACATTCTTGGTTGAATGGGGACATCCGTGCATGTGGGAAGGTAGCACATTTGTTCTGGGGACAGGGAAGCTCTGCGCTGGGATCTTCCCAGGCAGGGTGTGGACCCTTGTCCTCAGAAGGGGAAATGGAAGTGTCTCCAGATTAGGGCAGGGGCCTGGACTCGTGAGAACGGAACCCCCTCCAAGGCAAAGGATGACCCTGCACATTTCACAGAACCCACTTTGTCGCAACTACATGGCAATGAGTCGTCAAGGAAGCATCCCTGCCAGGCTCATTCTGGGCAAGTTGAAAAGCAGTTCTCCCTTGGAGACATGCTCATTGTGTGGAGATCATTCTGGCTAGGACAGCTCAGAGGGGCACTGGCACCCAGGAGGAAGAGGCTGGAACTGGTGCTCAGTATCCCTCAGGACTCAAGACAATACCAGAACCCTATGCCTGGGGCTATCATGTCAACCGTGCTGAGGCTGAGAAATCCTGGGCTGGAGACTCAGGAATGTCTCACATTCACCTGAAAGGGTAGAACAGAAGCTCCACTCTGGTTCCTTTCACCTTCTCGTTCCCTCTTCTCCCTTCAGCCCCTTGCGTATTCATTACAGAGGCAGTGCTGGGGGAGGATGCAGAACCGACTTCCACAGCTTCTGCAGCATCAATCCACTTAATGAATCAGCCTAGTTTCGTAGGTGCGTGTGCCAAGCATTGTTGGAAGTGCATTACCTGTATTAGTTCATACAGAGCTCACTATATGCCACTGTGAGCTGGGTGCAAAGACTGCCCCCATTTCCACAGGGAGCCTAAGAGGCTTTCTCAATGTCACACGGCAATTAGGAAGGTCTCCAAAACTACCATCAGGGTCAAGAATCTACTAGAAGGGCTGAGAGAAATCCGTGAAGCTGTTATAATTCAAATGGTGATTTATTACAGGAGAAGAAAACATGTGAAGTCAGTCAGCAATGGCAAAAGCACAGGACATAGAGCCCAGGAGATGCCAGGCAGAGCTTCCAGTTGTCCGCCTCCCAGTGGAGTCACGTGGGCAGAGCTGACCTATCTCAGCAACAACATGTGGCAACATATACCATCCACGGACAACTAGGGATGCTCCCTGCAGCCTTGGTGTCTAGATCTCATAGACATGGCTGCCCACCCACTGAGCTGACCTTCTCAGCCCCTCTGGAGGTGAAGTAGTGACTGCATGGCCCAAGGCCTCGCCATTAATCACACTGCTAGTAAATTCTCTGTCCTGGCCCAAGGTTTCTGGATAAACACAGATAGTCTTTATCAGGGAGAATATTCCAAGGGCTTACATGTTAGATTCAGGAGCCCTAGGAAGCAAGCATCCAATCTGTCTTTGAGCAAGGTGACTTCAGTGCACATGTGCAGGCACTGATGCTGTTGGTTTCTTGTGCTCTTGAGCGTATTCTGACACATCACAACCTCCTATGTGGCTCATTGAGCTGACCACCGCAAGGGCAGCAGTTTGAAACCACCAGCCCTATGCAAGAGAAAGACTTCCGGAAAGACTTGCAGTCTTGGAAACCCACATAGGTTGTTTCATCCTGTCCTATTGGGCTGGGATGAGTAGCATCGACTCAATGGCATTGAGTTCACATTTGATTAAAATTTTCTTGGTGGCAGCAGATTGCTGGGCCTTGCTCCTGCAGCGGCTCCGGGTGGGTTCCAACCACTGAATTACAACTATCGGCTAAACGATGAATCGATACACACACAACTGAGCAAAAAGAAAACAAAACTACCCCCCGCCCCAACACACACACACAACAAAATCTCAAACCCACTGCCAGAGAGCTGATGGCATTGCCTCGTAACTCTGTAGAGGAGAGCAGACCTGCTCAACTGTCCGCTGGGGTGTCCATGCCTGTCATCGTTATGGAAGCGGACTGCCACCTCCTTCTCCTGGGGAGCAGCTGGTGGTCTGTACGGCTGACCTTTCGGTTAGCAGCCATCAGGGATTGCATTGTGACCCCACAAAATATGTGTTGAGTTAATTGAGCCACGATTCTCAGGATTAGGCAATAGTCCTCCATTTGGATGATCTGATGCATTGTCTATTTTAAATCTTCACCTTTATGTTGTTCAAAGAGAAAAGATCAGATGTCGACGTATGCTTTACTGAGTAGCCAAAAGCATTGGACTGTGTGTCTCTAAACAAATGATATATAACCTTGAGAAAAGTCGAAATTCCAGAATGTGCCATTGTGCTCATGTGGAACTTGTTGATGGATCAAGAGGCAGTCTTTCGAACAGAACACGTGAACACTGCATAGGTGGATATCAAGAAGGAGAATCAAGGCTGTAGCCTCTCACCATACTTAATCAATCTGTATGCTGAGCAAATCATCAGAGAAGCTGGATCATATGGAGAACTTGGCTTCAGGATTGGAGAAAGACCTATTATTAATTCCCTGTGATGTACAGATGATACAAACCTGTTTCCTGGAACTAAGGAGGACTTGAAGGACGTGCTGATGAAGATCCAGGGCTGCAGCCTCCAGTATAGATTACACTTCAATGTAAAGAAAACTAAGATCCTCACAATTGGACCAGTCAAATAACATCAAGATAAATGGAGAAAAGATTAAAATTGTCAAGGATTTAAATTTGCTTGGATTCATAATCTACATGCATGAAAGCAGACGTCAAGAAATCAAAACAATTTGGTGCATGAAATAAATGTGTGGCAAAAGGCTTTCGGAACATGCTCAAGAGTCAGGGGGTCCTGACCCTCGTCAGAGTGTTTTCAATCACCTCGCATGCATATGAAAGCTAGGTAAGCAATAAGAAGCCTGAAAGAATGGATGTCCTTGAATTATGGTGTAGGCAAAGAACAGACTGCCAGAAGCACAAGGAAATCCTGCCATGGAAGAACTACACCTGGAATAGTAAGTGGAATACCACTTAGAGGAGAGGATGGCAAGATGTTGTCTTACACAGTTGGGTCATGTTATCAGGAGGAACCAGGCCCTGCAGAAGCACACCGTGCTTGATAACATAGACAATCAGGGAGAAAAAGGACGGTCCTTAAAGAGATGGATTGACACCGTGGCTGCAACCATGGATTCAAACAGAGGACTGACTGGGAGGATGGGGCAGGACTGAGCAGCGTTCCTGCTGCTGCACACGGGTCACTATGGATGGAAACCAGCTGGAAAGCGCCTGACAACAGCAGCAATATTGATGAGCAGGATTAGAGGTAGGTACGTCAGTGAGGCCAGATGCAATCTGCAGGATTAGCAGCATCCAAATTATTCTCTTGAGACATGCCATCAAAAAGTAGAGTTACGGATTCTAGAAAACCTTTATTAAACAAAGCTATCTAAATGTGAAGCTTTTGTTTCTTCATATAGCCTTCATCTAGGTCTATACACTTCTGAAAGAAATCCTTAACCCTTCCATAAAGAATTCCCTGCTTTGCAGTTTACGCCATATCAAAACACCAGTGGGCTCGAATCATGTCCATTTTAAGTGTTTTTTTTTTTCTTTGAGTCTGAGAAATCAAAATAAGTCCGAAAGGGCTGTGGGTTGGATTGGCTAAGCTTTTGCAATGAAAATCTCATAGGACGGCCTTTGCTTCCCTTGAAGAATGAGCGAGTGCCTTGTTGTGATGGGAAAAAAATCATTGGCACAACCCGCCTGGCCTTGTCCTCACCGATGCAGTTTTCAATTTTCTTAACATTTCTTCACAATAGACCCCTGTGTCCTTAGAGAAACTGTATTAAGGTTTTACCCCTTTCGAATAGGAAAGAATGGTGACCGCAACCTTCTGAGCTGACCTCTGTCTGGACTTTCACTGGCCCAGCAGGTTCTCTCGCAGGCCTCCGTTTTGCAGCCTGCTTTGGAAGGCGCCCTAACAAGACAAGCGAGAGAAAGCTGAGACTGGGTACTCCGTCGGGATGTACAGACTTACAAGGAAGGGACGGTTCAACCAGGGTGCAGCATAGCACCGAGGAAACACACACCATTCCTCTAGTTCCTGAAGGCTTCCTCCCCACCCCTACCACGACTCAGTTCTACCTGACAAATCCAGCGAGACCAGAGGACACACACTGCTACAGATAAGAGCTCTCAACACATAGAATTCAGGACAGATGAACCCTCAGGAACAGTAATGGAGTAGGGCTATCATGAGGGGAGGGAGAAGGTGGAGGGGGGAGAGAAATGGGGAACCCATCACAACACTGGTATATTCCCCACCCCACCCCCAGGGATGAATAACAGAAATGTGGGTGAAATGAGACAAGGGACAGTGTAAGACACGAAATAACACCAATGATATATAACTGATCAAGTGGGGGAGGGTGGGAAACAAACCGAGGAGCTGATATCAAGGGCTCAAGTAGAAAGAAATTGTTTTGGAAATGTTGATGGCAACATATGTACAAGTGTGCTTAATACAACCGAATGATGGATTGTTAAAGGATTTGTAAGAGCCCCTCCCCCCAATAAAATGATTAATTAAAAAAAAACCAGACTTACGGTCTTGGAAACACACAAGGGCAGTGCTACTCTATAAGGCTGCTGTGAGTCAGAATCAGCTCTATGGCAGTGCCTTAGCTTGTTTGTTTTGGTTTTACAAGACGAAAACAAGTGTGTCACCTTGTCTTCAGCTACCCACTAACTGCAGAGACCTGTTTAAACTGATTACAGAGACGAGTTGAAACATGTCTTGTTTGGAATAAATTCATATGTGCATTAACCAGGACCCTAGAAGCCATATATTTTTACTTATCTTCATAAGAGTGATCAAACTAGAAACAAGAGATCAAAGGGGCCGAATACTACAATGAAAGAAGATCTGGGAGCCGAGCACATCCTTTTGACCCAATGTTCCTGTGCTAAGAAGGCTCCCCTAGACCTAGGGGAAGATTCATCACAAGGACCTTCCCCCAAAGCAGCCAGAGAGAGAAAGAATTTTCCTATAGCTGGCACTCTGACTTTGGACTTCTAGCCTGCGAAACGGTGAGGGGCTACATTCCTGGTTGTTAAAGCAACCACCTGTGGTACTTCTCTTATAGGATCATGAGATAACAAAGCCGCTGAATGCTTAACCACTGCACCACTGCACAGTGCAAACACAGGGTTCAGATCCAGGCAGGCTGGCTTTGGGGCCCATGCCCTAGACACTCTCTAGCACAGCTTCTTTAGAACAATAGTGCTTTCTCAATATGGGTCACCAATGACCAAGGTGCAGTGATCTACAAAGGACCGTGCCAGCCATGGCCTTTAGCATCCCAGCAGGAACCTCAGGCTGTTACCATGTCTCCAACACTAGGCACATGAAAAGCGGATGCTTCCCTTTCAGCAAGCAAGTTTAACTTGGATCAGGAAGACTCCCTTTCGATTGGGAGATTCCTCTGAACTTTAGGCAAGAAGCAATAAGTCTTGGCTAAACCTGAAATGGAAGCATGGGTCCGACGTCACTCCTCAGCACCATCTTCTCTGCCAACCAACCACACTGCTGTTGCTCAGCCTGAGGGACAAGTAAGCCTGGCACTTTCAGACTAGGTCTGCAAGGAGGGTGGGCCCCCTGACAGAGAGCTTGGGGGATATCATGCTCTTAGCCTGGTCTCACCACAGCAAGCTTGCCCTCTCAGCAGACAAGTTCCTCAAAGGGTCAGGTGCCTTGCAGGATTAGAGGGTGGGAGGAAGAGAATCCCTAACCCTAAGTTTACAAAACCATGACTCACCCACGGTTGGCTTCTGAGCCATCATCTAGCTCATGTCCCCAGAGACAGCAGGCACAGAATCTGGGCATTGAACCCCTGGACAAGTAACCCAACCTTGTCATAGTGGGATGAATAGTGTCCCCCAAAAGTCATGTCCCCAGAACCCCAGAACAACAGCTTGTTTGGAATAGGGTCTTTAAAGATGTAACTAGTTAACATGTGGTTGTAGTGGAATAAAGTGGAAGTTAATCTCTTTAGGATGGGTGTCCTCCTAAGAGAAGACACACAGATAGAGAAGGCCGTGTGATGACAGAGGTTGGAGTGATGTGACCACAAGCCAAGAAACACCTGGAGCCCACCAGAAGCTGGAAGAGGCAGGGCAGGATCCTCCCCTAGACCCTTCAGAGAGAGTGTGGCCCTGTGACACCTTGACTTTGGGCTTCCAGAAGTGAGACAGAATAAAGTCCTGTTGTTTTAGGTCACAAAGATGCGGCACTTTGTTACAGCCACTTCTGCTAAATGCTGTGGGAGAATGAATTGAGAAGATCAAGTTAAGTCTCAGCAATGCACCTGGCAAGTATATAGTCCTCCGTCATCACAGGCCATGGCTGTGCTCCCTGACACAATGCTGTGAGGCTGGTAACACTGCACCAGTGTTTCTAAACCTGAAATATGCACACACACCCCCTCTGGGGATCTCGAGCAAATACAGGCTCTGATATCTTCTGCAAACCGAGGGGTGGAGAAGGGGCAGGGCTTACAAGCTGCCTTTCCAGCACATTCAGGGGATGATGACACCACCGGTCCATCAACTGTATTTTGATTGAGTCAATGAAGCAGAGTTCAAGCAACCACGACCCGGGACCATATCCCTAGTCTGCCCAACTTTATAAATAAAGTTTTATTGGCACATGGCCACACCCACTCATTGCATATTGCCGAAGAAGGCTGCCTTTTTTGCTCCACTGTAGAGTTGACTGGTTGCCATAGAGACTTTGTTGCTCACAAGTATAGAATATTGGCTCTCTGGCTTTTTATAGAAACATGTGTGTATACATGTGTCCCTGTCCCAGAGGAGCAAGTGGACAGACCCTAGGGTCCTCTCTGTCCTACTGGGTGGCTGGACAGTGGGTTGGTGGAAGTTGAGCCCGCACGGCTGGCCTGCAGAAAGAGAAGCCCAGCAAGCATTTCTGAACAGAATCCAATGGCCACAAAAATGGTCGACAGGTGGGCCCCGGTTCCCCACCACCTGGTCCTTGTGATCATACTCAGAGGACAAAGCCAGTGGACAACAATGAGCAGATTCCAGTCCCTGAGCTGAGGAGGGTGGGGGGGGTCGTAGGTGGATCTACTTATTCCCAGGGAGCCTGTGTCCCAGAAGAAAGAACAGTTTGGCGGGAAACGCAGACTCACTCAGAGAGAGGGTCCATTTCACACTTCCGGGATGGCTCTGAGGCTTGAGGCGTGGCTTCTTCAGTTGTCACTATACCATCTCTGCCTGGCAAAGTTTGGCGTGTCCTCCAAGAATATCTACTCATACACTTGCACACAGGCATGGGCAGAGGCACACACAGGGGCCCATGCAAACTCACATGTGCACACATATGTGCACTGCCCACATGCAGACAAAGATATGTGCAGATGCAACCACTCATACAGTCAACCTGTGCATATACATGCACACACAAATGCATGTGCATGCACACACACAGTATGAATGCAGTGACCGTCTGGTTTAAAAATAGAACTTGCTGGCATCCGGCTTGGATGGTGGTAGTCGGTATGGGAATGACCCACTTCTTTCACTGAACCCCTGGCACTATCTGAGGATTCCAACCCAGGCGTGACCAGGGTGTGCTGGGGAAACGCCAGCAGCACTGGGTGCTAGCCGGAGGGCAGGGACTGGGAAAGAAGCTGCTTTGCCGGGCCTGCTTTTCAGGGAGTAGGGGGCCTTCTGTTTTCCACACAACTGGGGGGAAGTCAGTTATTGGTGACCATTCCCCAGGAGTGCCAGCAACCCACCTTGGGGTGGTGGGGGTCTCAAATTAACCTGAAAACTGCACACAGATCGGAGAGCGGGGAGCTTGTCCTTCCATAGAGGTGCCCACTCCTGCTCATGTCTGGATCTGCTCTGTGCCTCGTGCATCCCATCCTCGGCACGGATGGCACCAGAGACAATGCCTGGGAAGTGCCCACAGTGCTGACTTCCCTGAAGTGAAGTGCCCCCAGGCCCCGTATCTGCAAGGGTCAACTTGGGGATCCCTGCTCTGTCCCCAGCTCCCCCTGGAGAGCCACGCCATCAGAGAGAGCCCTGTGTGTATAAAACCAACACACTCTTTGCTGAGCACTGAGCTGCCTGAGAGCTCATCCCAGGGCTGGCCACAGGGCCTTGACCATGTCCGTGGAGGTCTGAAGGCCCACCGATGAGAGGAAACTTAATGTGGCACACCATTCCCCACATGGTTCCTGAGCGTTCTCTGTAGCCACTCAGCAGGGGTTTACTAGGGACAGCTTACTTTAGGCGCATTATCAGAAAGTCCCATCTCTAGACAGGGACATCATTGTTGGAGATAGACAGAGTCCTGGGAACCCTGCGTGGCCACACGGATGGGCTTCCCCACAGCAAGGATCATGAAGATGGCGCAGGGCTGGGTAACGATGCTTCATTCTGGTGCACAGTGGATTGCTGTGAGTCAGAGTCCACTGGATGGCAGCTGACAACAGGGACACTAATGACAGTCCTGCACCCAGGCAGAGGGCTTGGGAAAAAGCCTAGAGGAGACACACTTAGGTCCCTGGAGATGCCAGGGTGCACAGTGCAAGTGGCTGGCATGGACCAGTCTCAGAAAGGTATGCACAGCCTGGTCTGAGACAAGAGCTCCAAGGATGAGAGGGAGGAGTATGGTATGTGCACATACCGGGGCAATCTCTGGGGCCGAGGACCATCACCTGGAGGACTTGTCCTGGTCATTCAGCTGGAGAGTGAGAGGCACGTGGAGCTAAGGTGGTGACCTCAGTCCCCTCAGGGACACTAGCCTGGATCAGCTGGAGACAACCACCCCAGGCAGGGGGCAAAGTCTCCAAGATCAACAGGGGCCCTGGTCGTACCCCCAACAGCCCAAGGTGAGAGGGCTCCCTCCCCACTACGGCCCCAAGGGCTTGGGGCTTCTTTGTTACTCAGTGTTCTCACAGCCAGTCAGCTGATACACGGGACTCTCTGGGTGGTGCAAATGACTAACATGCTCGGCTGCTGACTAGAAGATGCTGGTTCGAGTCCATGCTGAGGTGCCTTAAAGAGAGGTATGTTGAGCCACTATGGGAAAATCAGTTGTATAAAGTGCAATGAAGGAGAGTTATCCCCCGGCGTGCATGACGCAATGAGCTGCAGGGGAATTGGTGACCACTACTCTGGCTTGGGGCAGAAGGGGCGGGAGTGTCTTTCTGGCATGAGGAAGGAAGCACGTGGATAAAAGACTGGCGACAGGGCTGCTTGCGTGGCTCTCGGCACCAGATCACAGCAACACAGCCCCCCAGGTGAGAGACTGCTCCCAGAGACTCCCACTCACCAAAGCCGACAGCTCAGAGGATCAGACACCTGAGGGTCCTCTCTGGATGCTCTCAGCCTTGTGCAGTCACACTTCCACAACGACTCCTCACGCCTACACCTTTGTCCCAGGCTTCCCCTCCAGGGACCCCACGTTAAAGCTCATGGCACGAGAGACAGACATGGCACAGATGGGTTTTTGCTTTCCCGGAGAGAGAAGGGGCAGCCTAAAGGTGACATGGCTTGTGGGGCTCTGGGGACTGCAGGTTCTGGCTCCAGTGAAAGTCCTGGAGACTCATGAATGAGAAAAGCAAGTCTACTATCGGATGAATTCTGACTCATCACTCACTGTCACAGTCAATTCTGAGTCACTGGGACCCCATCGGGCAGAATAAAACTGCCCCTGTGGGTGTCTGAGAGTGTGATTTGGATAGGATTAAAAAGCCTCTCTCGTCTCCCTTGGAGCAGCTGGTGGTTTCGAACTGTTGACCTTGAAGTTAGCAGCCCAACTCATAACCCACTATGCCACCAGAGCTAATGAACCTAGTTATATAGGGTTTCTGATATTGTCAATCTCCGGAGAGTAGACAGCCTCCTCTTTCTCTTGCAGAGTGACTGCTGAGTTCTAAACCACTGAACTTAGTGGTTAGCAGCTGTCCAACACTTTACCCACAGCAGCACCGGGCTCCTTCATGAAGTATAGGGGAGAATAGGCAGGTTTGAAAACCCTCTGGAAAAGAAACTCATTTCAGAACAGTGGTGTAACCCAGCCTTTCCCAAGCAACCTAACACCTGCCTCTTTCTCTCCGGCAGAGTGTATGTGTCTGGGGCCCTGAGTAAAAAGCCAACTCCCAGGGCTCCCTAGAACTTAGCTCTTGAGAGAGCCGGGGCCTTGTTATCATTCAGCCCCACTCCTCCACACCCAGAAGCACACCTGCCACACCCACATCCTCACTACACACCTGTGAGCTAGTTGGAAACAAAGACACCTTGGAGGGGTAGGGGGGTGGGGGGTGGCACAGAGGTTCTGTGTCTGGCTGCTAACAGAAAGGTCAGTAGCTCAAGCCCACCAGCATCTCTGTTGGAGAAAACACTTGGTGATGAGCTCCTGTAAAGATTACCAGCAAGGCAGCCTTATGGGGCAGAATCAACCCAACATCATCCAATGGAAACAGACTGGGAAGGAGCGCTCGCTATTGCCCAGCCTTCTTATACGAGTGCCCTGGGGCCATCATATGAAAGTTCCTAACACAAGAGAATTTTATTCTCTAAGAGTTTGGGGCCAGAAGTCCAAATCCAAGGTGTTGATGGGGGCTGTGCTCCCTCTAAAGGAATGCTAATGGCTCTTCTTTATCACTTTCAGCTTCGGATGGCGCCACGTGTTCCTTGGCTTGTGTCAGCCTCATGGCAAGCCCTGCTTCTGTCTTCACATGACCACCTGCCCTGGTGTCCTCTCTGGGTTGCAGAATCCAAGCCTCCTCTCTCGTCTCCAAGCACACCAGTCACCGCATTGCTGTGTTGTTGGCTGGCTCGTGGGGACAGCTGTACAGCAGGAGAAGCTGTCTGGTTCCCCATCATCCTCACAGCCGCCAGCAAGTCTGAGTTCATTGTTGGGGCTTCTGGGTCAGTAGCCCCTCTACTTCTCCAAACATGATGCCCTCCTCTAGCAATGGTGTGTACCCAAAGCCAGTGAGTCTAACGATGTTCTGTTGTGAGCCCTATGGTTGTGATTGGCTGTTTGTCAGAAAGAGATAGTGTCAGTCCGGAGACTCGGCTGAAACCTGATAGAGCGCACTGGTTTGTATAAGATGAGGACACCGGATCCAGGATCACAGTGGCATGCGAGCCAAGACAGCAGGGCACAATGACATACAAGTGGAGGCGTCATTGGGTCAGAGCCTCGCCTAACCTAGCATGACCTCGTCTTCCCGGACTACCTCTGCAAGGTTACATTCTGCTGTTCAGAGTCGACGTGGATTTTGGAGGACACTATTCACCTGGACGCAGGAGGAAGAGGAGACCATCTTAGAAACTCGGTGGAGCAGTTCTGGCCTGGCCTTGAGCGTCTCTAGCAGTTGGAATCATCTCAGTAGAAGTGAGTTATTTAGAGTCAACCTATTGCCCTTGGCTTGAATAAGCGCTGCCTTTGGGCTTTAGGTCAGAAAGGCACTACCCATGTCCACATCTCCAGAGGTTCCCAGCTTGGGTCCTGGCTCCCCACACAGTAATGCACAGGATCCAGACTATAGGTCCTCCAGGACTATGCGCTGCCCTCTGCTGCCGACGTCCTCTCCTTGGCTAGCTTCTGGTTTGAGGTTCTCAATGGTCACGGTCCTTCTTCAGGGCTGAGGGGGACTTCTCCCTGACGGCAGCTCCTGAACTCCAGCACGCATCTGCCACATACCTCTCAGGGCTTTGGGAGTTGACACTCTGAGATTAAACTTAGAGAGGCAGGGGGTTGAGGGTTAGAGGTGGGGGTGCGGGGGGCTTAGTCCAGCCCAGTCTCTTGGCACAAAGCCTTAAACTTGCCAAACAGAGATTAGTGTCTCTTTGGCACCTGGGTTCTACCTTCAAAATCCAGTGAGGGTGTCAACGAAACGGCAGGAGGGAGATGCTATCCCTGGGTTTCCTTAAAATCTCTGTGCAGCCAGGATGTTGGGGACCCTGGTGGCGGGGGGTGGGAGAGAGGAGGAGAGAAGGGGGCAGGCTGGAGCCTCTAGCACTGGCTTCCCACAGGGGCTCGCTGAGCTCTTTCCAAAGACTTCCTGGGAGAAATATACTTAAACAGCAGCCTCCTTCTTGCTGCCAAGAAGATTACAGCGTTGTATGAAAAACAACAGACAAATAGGTGGATTTAAGAAGCAGCAGGTAGTGCCACCCTACCACCACCACCCTCTCCCCACCCTCCTTCCCCGCCCACCTTTCACTTGGCCTTGGCAATCAGGTTCAGATGGGAGGGAGCATGCTGTCTGTGGTTCCTGTCCTGCAGAGAGAGGCTTCAAGATGGGGATCACCGGTGCCTCCCCAGTCCCACTAGCCCCATCTCCCCATAAAGCTGCCTGCCAGGCCAGTCCATGACCACGAAGGCATGGCCTCTTCTCTGGGCCCCCTTTCCTAAGATGCTGCAGGCTCAGGACACAAGAGCTCCAGGCCCAGGTGGCTTTGCAAACTACCCCGTGATGGCTGGCTTGAGTGGGGCCTGGGAAGTGGGAGGCAAGCAGGGTCTTCAGTTGCCCCTCTAGGCTCCCTACTCTCTCTGTCCACAGAGCGTGGTCCCTCTCTGAGCAGGGCATCCCAGCCAGGGCTGCTGGCACAGACCTACAGCAGCTCAGCGCTTAACCTTTGAGCCACGAGGCTCCTTCTAATAAGAGGCTGGTCTGCAGGTCTGTCCTGGTTCTCTTCCAGCAAGTGGGTACCCTTAAAAAACAGAGTTTTATTTCCTCACCGTTCAGGTGGCTAGGAGTCCGATTCCAGGCCTTTGGCTTTGGTTCTGAGGGAAGGTTCTCTTCTTCGTCTGAATTCAAGGTGCAGGCTAAGGGGGGTCTCTTTCAGTTCCAGTTCCTAAGTTCTCTGGTCTTCTCCACCTGGCATTTCATTCCCCACCAGTCAGGGCTGCTGTGCCTAACTTGCTCTTGTTGTATCTCAGACGTGATTAGTTTTAGGCAGAGCCTGCTCTGATGGGGTCTCCTCAACCTGACAAAGAAAACCCTCTTCCCAAATGGAATCACCTCCACAGGGATGGGGATTAGATTCTACAACACAAGTGTGTGTCTTTTGGAGGCAGGGGTGGGGGTGGGGGACTGTGTAAGCCACTCTTTTACACACGTCTGCATGGGGAGCATGCACCTTAGAGGCACCTGAAAAGAACTCAGCCAACTTCTGCACTGAGTAGTATACCAGGGGCCCTTGTAGGCATGACAATCTAGAAGGTGGCTCCGGAGGGCAGGAAGAAGCCTACGGAAGAAGAGTGGCCCTGTCCGGTGCTTCAGGGGCCCTGCCACATCCTGGGAAGGGCTTTCACGGCCTAAGACTGAACCTCCAGCAGCAAGAACAAATGGAAACCAACAAACCAGCCATGCACAATTCGGATGGCTGGAATTCCCAGGGCATTTGGAAGAAAGTGCATTGCTCTCCACCGCCAATGCCAATGCAAGTTATGCAGAGCCACTGCATCCAGGGGGTCCAGCTTCCAACCGCATAGTCCCCGCCCAGCTAGCACCCGAAGCACAAGGATGCTTCCTCCATGGAGGGCGGCATCAGGTGGAGCAGGAGTCGGCAAGCTGTCCCTTCAACGGGCCAGAGATTCGGGGGCTATTTGGTTTGTGTCCTGTCCACCCAGCTCTGCCTTTTGAGTGTGAAAGCAGCCGTCCAAAGCCATTCTGTCTCCGTGTGGCCCTGCGTGTGTCGGAGCAGAACTGTGGACTCTATATGCATTTCAGTGGCTGATATTGCAGAAGGAGCTCACCAGGCCTTTACAGCCAACGTACCACCTGGGTGAACGCAAGCTGCTCATCTCTTTCAGTTAACCCTTGAGAGCATTAACCGTTGGTAGCAACTGGCCACTCCAAAGACCCTCGCCGACAGAAATAGCCAGCAAAGGAGCATGTCCAGGTCTCAATACCCTTTGGCTGGTGGACACTGTCATTTGAAGATCCAGTCATCGCACGTGTCGCAGAGCAGTCAGGCGCCCCGGGGTGCATTTCCATGATCAGTGACAGTGGTGGCCTGCGCCCGTCCGCTGCTCTGCTGGCGAACGAGGAGGCAGTCTGCTCTTGTGAGGAGGCCACCATAAGGAAGCGACCCAGTGGGCAGCTGGGTGGGGTGCTTCTGAAATTGTATTTGCTTTGCTGGTCCAACCATTGAAGCCTATAAAACCCATCCTGAGCTCACAGGACACAGAGAAATGGGAAGAAGCTGGACTTGGCTTGTAGGGCCTGTTTGCCAGCCTCTGATCCAGAGTCTCCAATGATACGTGTGAGGTTTTCCACACAGTGACAGGAGTCAGCACAAGAGGACCGGGCAAACCAGGGCGCAGGCCCGAATGACCAAATACCAACAGAAGGACAAGCAAAAGAAATAACCCGAGAGGAAATCTCAGACACCAACTTTACAATAATGACAATGACTCTGTTCAAGAAAATGGATGATAGGACCCAGACTTTCAGAAGCAGACTCACACCAAAACGCAAACCCACCCCCCTTGAGTTGATACCGGCTCACCGGTATAAGACATGGCAGCACTGCTCTGCGAGTTTCCTGGACAGTAGCTGGTCACAGAAGTACAAAGTTCTGTCTCCTACAGGGTGGGTGATGGTTTCGAACTGCTGCCCTTGAGGATCGCGGCCCAACATGCAAACAGTATACTGCCAAGGCGCCTCACAAGAGGATGGGGGCATGTACAAAGACGAAGCACTTATTACAAGGAGACCTCGGTGTGCAATGATTAAGACTGGCCAGAAGAGACCCGGGTTGGCAGGAAGTTGGTGAAGAGGAGATCTGAGAAGCACAGGGCCCCCACAGCTTCTGCACCACGATGCCAACTCGTGGGCTCAGGAAGCCCTCCTCTCCCCTAGGGGCCCAGTCTTTGCCTCCTGCATATTCTCCTTGGAGAAACGCATCCTTCACCGTGCAAATTCTCTTTGGAGAAACGCATCCTTCATGTGACAGTGTCATTGGGGGTGTCAAAGCGTGGGAGGTCAGACTCATTTTCTTGGTGACAGAAGGACTTCCGAAAAGCCTGGGCCCTGAGGCCAGTGATGGCTCTGAGACCCCAGGGTGGAATGGGGTCTCCCTCTCTTTGAGAATGTCATGCCTGCACCGGTGCTGGCTCCTCCTACGTAGCTCATTTAAACCCTACAACACAGTGCTGCGGACTGCTCAGCCCCTACCGTGTGCCCGCTAGACTGTCTGGGGAAGGTGGGACTCAGAGAGATGGCATGCCCATGCTCCCTGGGCCACCTGATCACATCACGAAAGACGAGGCCCGTGACATTCTCTCGGGCCCACATCTTGCACTTTCTGTGCTCCCCTGTCCCAAGACGAAGCTGTTTCTGGCCCGGCCCCTCTTCCTCGGTAGATACCCAGAGTGTCTTCCCAGTTGCCCACTGCAGAATCTGGAACCCACACCCATGGTCCGACTCCAAGGTCAAGCTGAAATCGGAATGCTCCTCTCTCCCTCCAAAGCCATCATCCTAACTTCGAGCGCCTCTCCCTCCTAGATGAACATCCTCTCTGGAATCCAAGCCTTCTCATCCCTTCCCAGAGTGGCAGACTGAGGGGACCACTTAACACTATCTGACCAAGAAGGTCTCGCGTAAAGCTCCTTACTGGCCCCGTCCTGCTTTTGAGATCAACTCCAGCTCTGCCCAAAGTATGACATAAAGGCCCCTTGACCTGCTCCCCTCTTCCTCCTAGTCTATGTCTCCATTTGACAGGTTGTTTACTACCATTGAGTCTCGCCTTCCTGTCCACATCCCCACCCCTCTAACCACATCCCCCCACTTGGAAACTCCGGGACACCTGGTCCTGTGTGATCCCCATGACCAGCTGTAGGCTGGACTGCTTTGATTCATGGAGTGTTCGTTGGTTTATTTTCAGCAGGAGACAGCCAAGCCTTTCCTCCGATGCTTCTTAATCTAGACGCGCCGTGGAAACCACAGCAACATGCAAACAGTTACCAGCAGACAGATGAAGGCTGTGCATGAGGTACGTTGACTGTGATTGAACCCAGGTCTCCTGCACTGAGGCCAGAGGTCTACTCCTGAGCCATCCCGTCTCAACCACCCGTCTTACGGAGCACAGATTGACTCTGGCACACACAATGGCTTAGTTTCCCGGGAAGTGAAAAGAGCAATTCCGGTGGCTAACCCACCATGGGTCAGAGGGGGCTGAACAGCAATGAACAAGTAACACTTGGTCTGAGAGGAGAGTGGAGGAGTGTGGGTAACAGTTGAGGTATCTAAGATAGGACGGAGAACAAGGCTATGAGGAACTGAGAGGTCAAGGGTGGAAGGGTCACTTGTGTGACATTGAAGGTGATGGGGGATAGAATGGAAGCCTGGCTCCATCGAGAATGGAATGGGTTCAAGAAAGGCAGACGTGTGATGGGACCATCAAAAGCCAGCAGTGCCCATGAGGGGAAGTATTGGAGCACTGGCTAGAGGTTCTGCAAGAAGAATGATCTTTGCAGTCAAGGAAGACATGTCCTCCTTGACCACCCAGACCCTGAGGAATGCAGGGGAGAGAAAGAAAGTGAGGGCTTCAAGGCAGGGACACGCTGGTTCTGGGTGAGGTGAGGAATAGGGGGCACATATGTGGAGGGCCGATCAGAGCCTAGGATTTCCAGAGGACACAGCAGAAGGGTGGGAAGATAGGGAGAGGTGGCTCCGCTCCAACCAGGAAGTAACCAAACCACTGGTGGTGAGAGAGGGGCTGACGATGGGCCCAGGGGGAGCTTTAGAATCCTGTCAAGACTACTGCAATGACCACCCTGTTCCAAGGATGCTGTCCCCTGGTCTCTCCTTGCATCTCCATGGAAACCTGAGGGCTTCACAGCAGCCCCCCTTTGCCTCACTGATACATGCTTTGGGATCAATTTGGACCATCGCTGATGTGGGTTAAATTGTGTAACCGCCCCCGCCCCCCCCCATCCAAGAGACAAGTCCGACTGGCCACCTCCACCCTCATTCGCCCTGTGTGTGTGACTTTGTTTGGAAAGAGCCTTGCGAGTTGTGATCCGTACACCTGAGGTCACATTTCAGTTGGTTAGGCTCTAAGCCAATGAGACGAATGTCCTAAAATAAGAAGAGACAAAGAGACAGAGCGATAGGGAGAAGACAGCCACGTGAAGATGGAAAGCTATTGGAGGAATGCACCTACAGGTCCAAGACTGCCTAAGATTCCCACGACCTAGGAAGAAGCAAGGAAGGGTCTTCCAGCAGAACCTTCACAGGATGCATGGCCCGGCTGCCAGCACCCTGCGTTCAGATGTCTGGCCTCTAGAACTATGCGAGCAGACCTTTCTGTGCTTCTTAGCCACCCGGTGTGAGGCACTTGGTTGCATCCTAGAAGATGGATACAAACGCACTGCCTCTGGACTCTCCAAGTGGGCTGGACATGAACGTGACCCTCGCCTGCCAGCCCTACACAGAGAGGTGCTTTTCCCTTGGGTGCCGGACTCCAGACCCTTAGAGCTCAGGGTCTACAGGCAGGAAGCAACTTCTCAAGGCAGCCGTGGGTGAGCAGGCTGTGGGACTCATTTTCCATCTGGGACTCGAAGGGTCACCAGCTGCTTTGCCACAGAAAACCATGATGGCAGAGAAGCAATGTCTTCAGCTAGGGGGACGATCTGGGAACACCAAAAGGAACAAGCCAAAGATGAAGCCTAAAGATGGGATCCACTCCACCGCCACCCAAGCTGCTACCCGCTGAGCAGGCGGGCAGAACTCAAAGGGAACAATTTATACTAAGTAGGAGCGATTTCACTCTGAGACAGAGAATACATAGTGTGATGTTTGCATTCGAAGAGATGTGGAAGGGTCAAGGTGGGGGCAGTTTCGTCCTTCTACAGGTGACAATCGCTTACCTTTGCTGGATCCTTGCTACATGTCAGGTGCTGTGCTAGATCCGTTACATGTAAGCTTGCTGACCGTTACATCACGTAAGCTTCACTCCTTCCATTTTGGAAGGAAGAGAGTGAACGTCAGAGAGCCTAAGATGCTTGTCTGGGTCACCTGAGGTCTGGTAAGTGGCAGAGCCCAATGTCCAGTGGGCCGAACTCAGCACTCCTCCACGTGAATCAAACACGCATATTTTCTTGACCTTAGACAGGTTAGTCTCAACCCCAGCCAAAGACCAATTCAGAAGACTCACTCCAGCAATGGGGGATGGGGTGGAAGGGATGCTAGAGAAGGCACTTCTCAGGACCTGGTGGCCTCTGCTGCCCAGACTTCCCCAATAGTCAATCCCCAAACAATCCACCTTTTCTGGAATCCAAACCAGTTATGTCTCTCCCACACCTTCCAGAAGACTTCTTCCACCTTCCATCCTCTATACTCTTATCCGGGTGTCCTGGGGGCTTCAGAGGGTTCCTGCACCACTCACAGACCCAGTAACTGAGCAGCACCAGCTGAATGGAGGTGGACGACATGCAGGCCCTGACCAAACCCCTGTTGGCACTCTTAGCAGAACCCGGTTCTCAGTGTCAGTTGAGTTTGATGTTTTCGATCATAGCATCTCAGGTGTGCGAGTGCTCTCAAGGTTGGAAGAGGAGGGGGGATTGGTACTACGGAGTGTAAGGAGACGTGCAATGAGAACAAGAACACGGAGCCACCTGGACACCTGCCCCTCCCTCGGAGGAAGAGCGGAGTGTGTCTGCGGCTGAGATGCCTCTCGCACTGCAGCGGAGCCCACGTGGGCCTGATGATGACTACTTCTCAGAGCAAGCCGAGGTGGGAGGGCCCACAACAATTAATTTAGGAAATTGTCATCCTAGCTCTCCAACCAACTCCAGGCCTTGGAGGGTGTCTCCAACGACCGTTTGTTATCATTACACATTGTTATTTAGCATGATTGCATATGATTATTTTGATTATTCCAATTCTAGCTGTGGAAGGAAGAGCAGCTGGAAATTCCACGGTGATTGGCTCATTCATTGCTTCTAAGGAGTCTTTGTCTGACATGCTCTCTCGGAGGTACAGGGGCATGAACGCTGGCTCATGAGTGAGGGAAGAGATGGGGAGAGTCTGGATTCTAGGGTCTCCCAAGAGCTTCCCAGCCTAGTATTCAAGCCCGGCTAGATTGACTATCTCTGTCTGAAATCTTCAGCCCCTGGCAGGCTTGCTCCAACATCTTCTCTGGTATCCTTTGAACAATGCCCCCCTTCAAATGTATGTTGGCCTCCTAACCCACTGTATGGGACACAATCCGAGGCAATGGAATCCTCTCATACACTGTAGTCAGTGGATCAGTTGAGATCAAACCAGTGTAGGGTGGATCCCAAACCTAGTCACTTCTCAGATCTGGAGAGAGCAGAGGACACACAGATAGGAACATGCACAGACTGAGGGGAGGAAGAGAGAGGGAGGCGGACAGCCTGTGAGGGTCATCTACCAGAGAGAGGGAGAGATGTGGACCCGAGGAATGTCAGGGCTACAAACTATGAAAGAATTGACTTTGATTTGAACATTCAGCACCCAGCACATGAGAAAGTCCGTTTCCATTCTCTACAGGCCCCCACTTTGAGAGCTTTCTGCTTGGGCAGCATCAGGAGGCTGAGACACCACCGTCCTGGGTAGTGGCATTAAGTATCCTTGACCTGGACTGAGTCATCGTGCTTGACCTTGCCAACCAATTATCCTGTGTGTGTGTGTGTGTGTGTGTGTGTGTACACTGTGTGTGGAGCCGTGGTGACACAAACATTTAAGCATTTGACTAACCCAAAGGCGGGCAGTTCCAAGCTGCCAAGCATCTCCACGGGAGAAAGACCAAACTGCTCCCATAAAGAGCAAAACAACAGCTCAGGGCCGCAGAGTTGATTCGAGCTTGTAATGACCATATATGACAGAGTAGCACGGCCCCTGTGGGTTTCCAAGGCTGTACGTCTTGCTGGGAACAGAAAGCCTCGTCTGTCTTTGGCAAAGCAGCTGGTAGTTTCAAACTTCTGGCCTTGAGGTCAGTAGCCCAACTCGGAACCCACCAGAGCCCCTCCCATAAAGATTAGCACTGAAGAAACTCTATGGGGAAATCGGGCTCTATCACATGGAGGGGCACCAAGTGGAAAATGACTCAGAAGCACCCGACGACCAATCATTTGTGAGCATATTTCTCTCTCTGCCTCTCTCTCTCTGTGTGTGCATACAGCTGTATGCATGAGTTTTGTGTGTGTGTGTGCAAGGCTGCGTGTGCCTTTGTGGATGGGAGTGTGAGCACATGCCCGGGCTTGTGTGTGCATGTGTACGCATATCTATGCCTTCATCTGCATCCATATCAGAGCCTTCCAGCTCTGGCCCACGCTAATCAGGCCCTGGCCCCCTCCCTGGGCCTCTCCTCATGGCGGGCAGGCCAATGTTCTCGAATCAAGCTCAATAATTGCTCCGTTGATTGATTCATTGACCTTGGACAAATCACTTGAATCCTCAGCCTACTCATCTGCCAGAGTTAAAAATACGTGAGAGTACTTTAAAAATTAGGAAGCATTATACAAACGTGAGGATTATGTTCCAGCTTCATGAGCAGGAGGAAGGAAATGCCAAGTCCAATGATAAATACCCACCAGGAACAACCAGGGACAAAGGATGGTGCTGGGGCAAAACCCTACCCCAGTGGATGCTCTGCTCAGCTCCTCTGTCCTCCACACAATGGCACAGGCCCTCAATAGCCAGTGTGATGCCCTGGGAGCACTTAGAAGCCTGTGGCACAGACTGGAAGCCAGCAGACCCTCTGTCTCTTCTCTTCCTCTAAGTCCTTTCACTTCCTCCACTACCCCGTAGAGAACTTAGTTCTTCCCAAATGAAAACACCTAAACACTCCACCTCGCCATCCCGAATTGCAATGGAGATATTGGGAGTTCCTGCTCTAGCAGCCCAGGGCCGGCAGCTGCTGTGCCTCCTCCCATAATTATAACATGCAGGCTGAATCAGCATGCGAGCATTACCCTAGTCAGGAGGCCAATTATTTCCCAATCAATGGTGAGTAGGTAAGTCAGGCCTTGTGCTTGGTTAGACCTCCCATGGATGGGGTTGAGCTAGCCTGACCTTCACTTTCCAAAGTGCACCCTAATGCACAGAGCACTTAAGGGTTCAGGTCAAGATGGAAGAGACCAGCTCTTTGGGGTGAGAGCTAAGGGGAAGTCTATGTTCTGTGCCAAGTCTCAGCAGGGGTTTGCTGACTTTGTGTAATGAATGACTAGATCAGTCTATCCATCAATGATACCCAAATGGCTGGAGGCCCCGGTGAGCGTGTATAAGGAGCAGGTAGAGATAGGACCAGGGCCCCTGGTGTGGTACAAATGGTTGGGAAGTCCTCTATTAAACACAAGGCTGGCAGTTTGAAGTCAGCCAGAGGCACCTCAGAGAAAAGGCCTGGAGATCTCCATACAGAAGATCAGCTACCGTAAACCCTGTGGTATACAGTTCTAGGCTACATGGGAGCTCTGAGAGACTTGGTTAACTCTACGGCAACTGGACTTGGGGAAAATCATCAGCAACTAGTCGCCCTTTATTTCCTACCGACAACTGAAAACAAACACACCCTTATCCCTGCGGTATTGAAAGAAGCCTGTCCATGATACTCACCTTCCCAACATGATCACTAAAGACAAATGGGTGCATAAGCAAATGTAGTGAAGAAAGCTGATGGTGCCTGGCTATCAAAAGATATAGTGTCTGGGGTCTTAATGGCTTGAAGGTAAACAAGTGGCCATTTAGCTCAAAAGCAACAAAGCTCACATGAAAGAAGCACACCAACCTGTGTGATCATGAGGTGTCGAAGGGATCAGGTATCAGGCTTCAAAGAACAAAATATCAAATCATTGTGAATGAGGGGGAGTGCAGATTGGGGACCCAAGACCCATCTGTAGGCAACTGGACATCCCCTTAAGGAAGGGTCTTGGGGAGGAGAAGAGTCAGTCAGGGTGCAGGGTAGCACTGATGAAACATACACCTTTCCTCTAGTTCCTAAATGCTTCCTCCCACCCATCCCACTACCATGATCCCAATTCTACTTTACAAATCTGCCTAGACCAGAGGATGTACACTGGTACAGATAGGAACTGGACACAGGGAATCCAGGACAGAAGATTCCTTCAGGACCAGTGGTGTGATTGGCGATACCAGGAGGGTGGAGGGAGGGTGGGGTGGAAAGGGGGAACCGATTACAAGGATCTACATATAACCTCCTCCCTGGGGGACGGACAACAGAAAAGTGGGTGAAGGGAATGGGTAAGACATGACAAAATAATAATAATTTTGACAAACTAATAATAATTTATAAATTATCAGGGGTTCATGAGGGAGAGGGAGGGAGGGGAAAAAAAGATGAGGAGCTGATGCCAAGGGCTCAAGCAGAAAGCAAGTGCTTTGAGCATGATGATGGCAACACACGTACAAATGTGCTTGACACGATGGATGTGTGTATGGATTGTGATAAGAGTTGTATGAGGCCCCAACAAATGATCTAAAAAAAAAAAGAAAGAAAGAAAGAAATGAAAAGGAAGCCTGGTGGGCCAGGGAGCTAAGCATCTGGCTGTTAACCGAAAGGTCAGTAGTTCAAACCCATAGGCTTCTCCCAGGGAGAAAGATGAGGCAACGTCTTTCCATAAACATGCACCGTGTTGGCAACCTTATGGAGTTCCCCTCTGCTCTGTGGGGTCTCTGTGAGCCAGAAGCCCTTCCACGGCAATGGGCTCTCTTTGGTTTAGTGGCATTGACTTTTGAAACCCAGAGCTTTGGGGAGAAGGAACAAAGAACATGTTTATGCCTGTACCATTGTTTTCATTGGGTGAGAAGTAGGGTGGGAGGAGCCTGTGCTGGCAGCATGACTGATGCTGCTTCCCACAGGCAGTGCCCTCTCCTCCTGTGCGCCTGCGAGGGCAGGTGGGTGGAGGTGCTGCCGGGGCAGAGAAGCAAGGTGATGGTTGTCAGCGCTGCCTAGTGGCCACACCTACCACAGAGCCAACATTGTCCTGTGCTGTCCCACCTTCACTGCCATTGGCTTGCCCAGGTCCACTGCTGGGACCACTAAGGAGCCTGAGCCACTTCCACCCGATGGGGCTCACCTTCCAGCGCTATGTCAGACAATGGTAGTGTGAGCCGTAGGGTCATTGGCTGCTTTCCAAAAAGAGATGGTCAGGCCTTTCTTCCTAGTCTGTCTTAGCTGCAGCTTGGTGGAAACCCCGGTGTCTGAAATACCAATGCCAGGGCTTCCAGTGGTAGAGCGACACGCGAGCCAGCAGAGTGCAGCCAAGACAGGTGGTAGGGGAAATGCAGGCTAGAGACACTTACACTGATTCATTTTTCTTGGTCCTTGGGAGCAAGTTCAAATGTAGAGAAATGGTATGAGGAAGGATAAAGACCCCGATGGCCCTTCACTCCAGAGACACCAGTCCTGTTCTGCTGATGGTCCCCAGCCGGTCCCTTGTAGCCAAAGGCTGATCTCCTGCTGCACGTGTTGTCCTGGTCACTGTCTCTTGCCTTTGGGAACGGTTTCTCAGTTCCCTTGGACTCCCACAACCTGGATGCTTCTAGTGGGACACAGAGCAATGGTTTTGTAGGATGGCCCTCAGCCCGGGTTTGTTCATTGTCTCCTCAGGAGCAGCCCAGCTTCTGAGACTGATGTTGTAGCCCCCGGCCTCTGATCAGGGCACATGGGACTGACTGGTGACTCCACTGGGGGAGGGGGGGGTGAGACAGCATGACCTCCAGGTGAAGCCAAGCATCTTTGCTGTAGAGTTACTTCTCCCTCGTTGTGACTGACAAGCATCAAACGTTCTTGAGAAAGTACACTTCAGAGGTAATGGGGTTTTCCCACAACAGCTTTGATGGAAGAAAGCTTGATGCCCTATAAAGTCCTTCCCCTTCCCTTCACTCACTACTTTTATCATTATGTTTCTTGCCTAAATTAATGACCACTATGATCCCTGGTGGCACAGTGGTTATGTGTTAGGCTGCTAACTGCAAGGTCAGCAGTTCAAAACCACCAGCTGCTCGTAGGGAGAAAGATGAAGGTGTTCTGTTCCCATAAAGAGTGGCAGTCTCAGGAAAGCACAGGGGCAGTTCGACCCTGTCCTGTCGGGTTGCCGAGTCAGAGCTGGCTGGAGGACAGCGAGCGTGGATTGTTTCTGTCCCTCTTCGGTGATGTCAAAGAGTCCCTGGGTAGTGTGGTCGGGAACACGCTCAGCTGCTAGGTTAAAGGCTGGAGGTTCAAATGCACTCACAGGGGCCTCAGAAGAGAGGCCTGGTGATCTCCTTCCCCAAGCATGCCAACCCCTCAGCTCAGCTCTGTGCTTGGCAACACCGAGTGGCCGTGGGTTAGGGTTGACTCAATAGTACCTGCGAAGGCCCTGCACCCATGGCTGTCATGTTTTCTAATTCCACCTCCACTGACGTCTGACCTAAACAAGAGCGTTTTCCTTTCCTTCATATGTCCCCTCGCTTACCTTTTCCCACTGTGCCACCTCAATGGGTCGGGTATTCATTCAATGGCCTGCACCACGGTCATTTACTTCGCACCTGAAATTGTCTCTGCTTTGGCCACCAGGGCCCCTTCCAGCCACCTTCAGGGCCTTCTCGTTATGCGAGCATTTCCATCCTTTGGGGAAGAGGCTGTTCCAGGCAGCCCTTATATTTTCCTTGACTCTCTCGGGGGCTCAGTCATTTGTCCGAAGAGCTCTGGGTCTTCTCATAGAGGATGCCAGGAACTCAGCCTTGGAGGCTAAAGTAGGTTTGTGGCTGCCTGTTGTTGTTGCTCCTGCATGTTCTCAGTCAGAGAAGGAGACGCTGTCTTTATGAACACTCATGTTTAACACCATGAGCCGGCACCAACATTCCAACTCCATGCCAACATCATGGGGTTCCTTCCACCCAAACCCACCCTCCGAATCATGGTGCGCCCCTAGGCGCCGGGTAGACCTGCAGTCCATATGATTGTCAAGGCTGTGGCTCTGAAATCAGATTCCCAGGTCTTCCTTACAAGGCTCCGCTGGGTGGGTTTGAACTGCCTATGTTTTGGCTAACCCTTAAAAAAAAATCCAACTTGGAGCAACCTTGTACAGGTGTACAAGGCTGTAAACCTCCACAGGAGCAGCAAACTCCATCGCTCATCTTTCCCCCATGGAGCGGCCGTTGGTTTGATCAGACTACTCTGCTATTAGCAGTCCAAGCCGTAGACCAGAGTGCTGTCAGGAGCAGACAGCCTCGTCTGCTGCTGATGAGGTTTGAACTGCTTACCTGTCCTTAGCAGTACAACACCTAACCAGGACTCTTAGTGGTTAATAGTCAAATGTATAACTATTTGCACCCCTCCCCCGAGGCTCCTTCTAGCTCCCCTGCAGGGTGCAGTCCCTCCCCTAGCCTGTAGTGAGAACCCTGATTCCCCTCCTATGTATGCCAGCCGTTGTCTGGTTCTAATGCCCTCCTTGACTGGACATCAACCACCAAGCTTTTAGTTGAGAGGTGGTCCCTTTCTTTATCATAACACAGAGTCTAACAACTGGACAACGAATCTGTTATTGGTACTTCTAGAAAGTTCTCTGATGCAGCCGATGGAGCCAGAGAATGAAGTTCTTTGTTGAGAAGCACGACACCCGATGCTGGATCTGTGAAGACACGTGACCCTCCCAAGCTGGGGGATGGAGGGACAGTAGGGAAAGGCCTGGCAGGGGACCGTGAGCAGGTGGCCTCTCTACCTCCTTCAGGAGGCTCAAATACCAGGATCACTAGAACAAACTCTAGCCCTTGCAGGGAAGCTGAAAGAACCAGGAGTTTGGCCAAATGCATATTTCCATGTCAGAGTTGGGGGCTGCTGGAACCCCGGGCAAGGACAGAAATCACAAGTGCAAAAGAGAAAGAAGAGGGGGGAAAAATTAAAATCCCACACCTGCTGCCTCTTCCCCCTCTTCAGATGGCTTCCTTGTTTGAAAATACGCTCTGAGGGTCACTGCTATGCAGCAAGAGAACATGAAAAATACCAACAAGGCCCGGGAAATACCAGCCAAGATGACTAAGTGTGGCAAGAAGGAATGCAAATTGATCCCTGCCTCTTGAGACCTGATTTAAGAATCTGTTCAAAATCAAATTAACTTTTTGACTTATTTCCCCAGAAAGCTCCGAAGGCAGCAAGGAGACCTCAGGCAAACACTCTCAGCAGGGACCCAGGGGCCTGGGGGACGGAATGGAAAATGCAGTTCCAGAGCTCAGCTGCCCAGGGGCCCGGCTCTTGGTCATTGTTTTCGACAGTGAGGGGTGATTTGTGTCCACAGATGCCAGCATGCCAAGGTGGCAGCCGCAGAGGACTGTGGATGAAGAACTTTTGGTTGGTCAGGCACCTGAGCTCAGTCTCTAGGTCACTTAGCAGTGGTGGCCAGGAGGTTCACAAGGGCAGTGGTGGTGGTAGAATCCCCTCCCTACTTCCAGGAGACTCTGGTTCAATTCCCAGCTCACGCACTTCCTGTGCAGCCACCACACATCAGTCCTTGGGGACTCGCAAGTCCCTATGATGCACCTGTAATGCTGCTATCAGGTCAAACAGGCTTCAGCCGAGCTTCCTGACTAAGAGGGACTAGGAGGAAATGGCTGCTGATGTATTCAGGGAAACCCTGTGGATCACAGCTGGGCCATCCACAATCATGTGGCACAGGGATGGGTAGCCTTTTGTCCACTTGGGCATGAGGTCACTATAGGTTGAGGGCTGATTCCCAACAACAAGAAGTCAGGAGGATGGAGCTATCCCACCCAGGTGCTGACGGTGAAGCCAGTCTTCTGCTTTCTCCAGATCCTACTTACGGGTGTCACTGGCTTCTGTAAGGGATTGGATTTTGTTTGCTCCAAAGAATGTGCTGGAATCCTAACCCCTACACCTGTGCACTGGGCAAACCTGCTGCAAAGGCCTCGTTAAAGTTCAAGGTGGTACAGATTTCGCTGTGAAGACGAAGGTGCTCCTGACCCAATCCATGATCTTTTCCATCACTTCATGTGCCCGTAAGAGCTGGATTTGAGCGAGGTGGTCCATGACGAATTGATAACTGTGACTTAGGAAGCTGGTGGAGAATAGTGACTACCACGGGCGGCCAGAATAATGAATGGACAGGTCTTGGAGGAAGAAGTACAGCCCAGGTGTTCCTTAAAAGCAAGGATGGCGAGACTTTGCCTTAAGTACTTTGGACGTGCTATCAGGAGGGATGAGTCCCGGGAGAAGAACCCCGTGCATGGTAAAGTAGAAGAAAAGCCAAAAAAAAAAAAAGTCAAATAAGACCCTCAATGCTACGCATGGACACAGTGGCTGCTCTGCTGGACTCAGAAGTAACCACGAGTGGGAGGCTGGCCCAGGCCCAGACAGTGTTGCTCTGATGTACAGAGGGCTGCTTTGAGTGGAAACAGACCCCACAACATCTCACACCCGCAGCACACCTGGGGGTGAACGAGTGCAGTGTGATCCATCAACCCGTTGAAGTCATCCCCTAGACCAGTGGTTCTCAACCTTCCTCATGCTGCGACCCTTTCATACAGTTCCTCATGCTGTGGACACCCCCAACCATAACATTATTTTCTTTTTCTTTTTAAAATCATTTTATTGGGGGCTCATACAACTCTTATCACAATCCATCTATCCATCCATTGTGCCAAGCACATTTGCACATTTGTTGCTATCATCATTCTCAAAACATTTTCTTTCTACTTGAGCCCTTGGGATCAGCTCCTCATTTTTCCCCTCCCTCCCCACGCCCCTCCCTCACAAACCCTTAATAATTTATAAATTATTATTATTTTGTCATATCTTACACTGTCCGATGTCTCCCTTCACCCACTTTTCTGTTGTCTGTTTCCCAGGGAGGGGGTTACATGTAGATCCTTGTGATCGGTTCCTCCTTTCCAACCCCCCTTCCCTTCTCCTCCTGGTATCATTACTCTCATTATTGGTCCTGAGGGGTTCATCTGTCTTGGATTCCCTGTGTTCCAGTTCTGATCTGTACCAGTGTACATGCTCTGGTCTAGCCAGATTTGTAAGGTAGAATTGGGATCATGATAGTGGGGGCGGGGAGGAAGCATTAAAGAACTAGAGGAAAGTTGTATGTTTCATCGTTGCTATACTGCACCCTGACTGGCTCATCTCCTCCCCACAACCCTTCTGTAACGGCACAAAGTTATTTTTGTTGCTACTTCATCACTGTAATTTTGTTACTGTTATGAATTAGGTGGCCCTTGTGAAAGGATCCTTCTACCTCCAACTGGGTCGAGACCCACAGGTTGAGCATTGCTGTCCTAGACCTAGCCACTTCTGAGTTCCATGAAGAACACACCAGACAGAGACAAGCTGGCACACAAGGAGGAAGGCCAGCTCCGTGGCAGGATGATCCATAAGCCAAAAGGTATCAAGGAACACCTGACTGCGTGGCCAAGATCTGGAGTTGGACGTTGAGCCCCTACAGTTGAGACAGCAAATACCCCTGTGCTGCACAACCACCCACTTGCAGCATCTCTGCTTCAACAGTTCCAGAGTAACAGCAAACCCCGAGCTGGGCTCCACCCGCTCCAACTGCATCCACCAGCCCCTTTCTTTGCCTGTGTAAATGATCACTTTCTATGCCCAGGTCTTGGGGTCACTCTTTCTGCTTCTCCCTCTTCTTGTGGTCTCTCTTCATCATTGGTACCAGTTCAACCCTCTCGCATGGCTTCCACATGGACCTTGGCCAACCTCATCAGGTCTCTGCTGGAAGATTCAAAGGACCTGCTTCCTAATGGGCCTCCCTACTTCTCGAAGTCTCTTCTGAGTATGGCAACCTGGGGAAAAGTTTTGTGCATACACATGGGATCTGTCCCACCCCAATCCAGAGCATCGGATGTTGCCTGCCAGTCACTGAGTGTCCCGTATGGATGCCCCCATGTCCTTGGAACCTCTGTGCCTTGTTCACCCTCTCTGCCTTTCCTGAGACTACTTCTCAGGCTCGGGACACACCCCTGTCCCAGAGTGCCTCCTGTTCCTTCAATCTTCTTCCTTTCAACTCTTGCCTTCAACACCTGCTCACCCTTCTCTGTCTTTGGAAAGATGCCCTGGCCCCTCAGTCATACGGCATCCCCTGATATGAACTCATATGGGATCACTTCTGTTTCTTCTGGCCGGCTCGCCGCAGCCAGCACTCCTGCACTCATCCGAGTGGCTTTCTGGACAGCCTGCTTGGTGGGGCACAAGCTCCTTGAGAAGAGGGTGGAAGAACCATATGCTGGCCAACAGGGTTCTGAGCTAGATCTAGCTGCTTGTTCTTGATGGTTTTATCGCCACCCCTTTTCATTTCCTTATTCACCAAATACTATAGGAGCATTCAGTGAGCGTAATACACTGCAGAGGATTTAAACGCAGGAAATGGGATCCAGCACTGTTCCTTTAAGGACCGTGTAGGTTCATGAAGGAGCTAGGGCCTCCTTTATGTTGTACTTATTGATGTATATAAATACAATCAGATAGGCCATATGAGAAGTTAAGGAGGAATTAATGACTTCTTGACTCAGAGGATTAGAGAAGGATTTGTGTGAGGGCCAGTTCTGATTGTTGGTGGCATTGAAGTTGGCAGGTGGAAAGGCCGGGGCAGGCGGGAGGATGGGGTAAGTGGGAGGATGGGGAAGATGGAATGATGGCGAAGAGGGAATGTGACAGTTAGGTTCTGTGTCAACTTGACTGAGCCAGGATTCTCAGTAGTTTGGCAGTGAGGCTTCCCCCATAAAGGGCAGGTCACATCCTGATGATGTTCCAGCAGGTAAGAATGTGCTGGTGGGGGGTTTGAATTTAGGAACGTGGGGGTGGGCCGGCTTGGTGGTAGCTAACAATAGCAAGGAGCTGCTTGTGGATGGTTAGTGGGCAGAAGGACCAGAAGGGAACCCTGGAATCCCCACAGGAGGGTACCCTGAATATATCCTGTCAAGCAAGGGCTTCATAGTCCTTCCAGAGCTGCCATGTCATCATCATTGGCGGAACAATGCCAGCCACTGAGCTCGCTGTGTGCTTGGTACCCTGGGAAGCACGTCTGTGTAGCCTAGGGGAGTCCAGACCTTGGTCCTGACCTGGGCACTTGATGGAACAGAGTTCTCTGTCCACTGAAGTCCATGACATCATCTCACATACAGGATCACCTTTGTCCCACCTCACCTGCATGGGGAGGGTCAGCGGAGGGGAGGAGGCCAGATTTTGAAATGATTTGGGCCCTGAACGCTCTCCTTCTAGGACCCCATGATGGGCATGTCACAAGGCACCACCCCTGCCAGGTGCAAAATGATCTGGGGCTACTTTGGAGAGGGGTGGCCATGCCCTGCAAGATCCACAGAGCAGGACACAGGGGCTGGCCTCCAGAAAAGACACCTGAGCTGAACTTGATGGCATCCAGGGCAAGGCCTAGAGTCTTGAGGGATGGACCAAAAGCCAGTGCAGCCCAAAATCTCAGGGAGAGAAAGGGCTTACTCACATGCGGCTTGGAGGCAAGGGAAGCCCCATTGAGCCTTAGAGCCCCCACCCAGCCCTACGCGTGAACAAGGTGAACAGTCACCAGCACCACCGCCTCACAGGCTCCTTCCATGTGCCGTGTGTCTTCATCCGGGCAAGAACACCCCAGAGAGACTCGCTCACTGCTCACAACCCTAGAAGTTGCCATGAAGGTCAGAGGGCTAAAACCCCATGGTTTCTTCCCTGTGCGATGGTATGCGGGGACCAGACTACCAAGGGAGCTAGGGGCAGGGCTGACTGGCAGGCTGAGGGGCTTGTTAGTGGGGCAGCTCCCCTGCAGCTTACCCATCATCCCCTGCTTCTCACCCTGCCACTTCTTCCTGCGAACAGATGGTGGCAGTTCTCACCCACCCATCCCTGGGGCTGATGCCTCCTGGGGGAGAAGCTGGTGCACACCATGGGTGGAACCATTCTAAATGGGGGGCCCTCTGGGAAGTCACTCTAAACTTCAGCCTTGACACAACATGTGTGCCCTCGCCACTCTGAGGCCAGCGTGCTGGGAGCAGCAGGACTTTGGAGCAGTCAGGAACAAGCCCACCAGCTCCCTCTGGCTCTGGACCAATTATTATTAGTCTTTTGTGGTGTCCATCATCCAATCTATGAAATAGGGAAAAATTCACTATATATGTCCCCCACAAATACCCCTCAAAGAAGTAACCATGTCACTGCCATCGAGTGGATGCCAACTCATAGCAAACCTATAGGGAAAGAGCAGAACTTCCCTGTTGAGTTTCTGAGCCTGTAACTCTTTATGGGAGTAGAAAACCCTGTGTTTCTCCTGAGGAGTGGCTGGTGGTTTCAAACTGCTGACTGTAAGGTTAATAGTCCAATGCGTGACCACTATGCCAACAGGTGGTACCAACAGATTGCATTTAACTGGTCACTGAAAGGTTTAGAGTCTAACCTTTGGGGGTCGAACGAGCCTTTCACTGGGGTTACCCGATTCATAACAGTAGCATAATTACAGTGATGAAGCAGCAGTGAAAATAATTTTATGGTTGGGGGGGGGGGTCACCACAACATGAGGAACTGTACTAAAGGGTCGCGGCATTAGGAAGGTTGAGAAGCACTGGTCTAGACCCATGCAGTGGCGGGGCAGTCGAAAGGCCTGCTGGTCCTTCTAAGGTGACAGCCAAAACAGCCCTCGTTGTCTGGTGTCAGTGTCGAGTCAGTTCCGACTCCTAGTGACCATCTGCACAACAGAAAGAAACACCCTCCACTCCATCCGGCACCAGCGTCACCATGGCTCCTACGTCTGAGCCCATGGTGGCAGCCACTGTGTCAACCATCTCATTAGGGCCGTCCTCTCTTTCTGTGCTGCCCTCCACTTGACCGAGCGGGCTGTCCTTCTCCAGGGGCTGGTCACGCCTGACAACACGTCCAAGGTCTGTGAGATAAAGTCTAGCCATCCTGCCTCCAAGAAGCATCCCCGGCTACACCTCTTCTGAGATACACCCGTCCACCCGTCCTCTCCCCTGGCCCTCCAGGGCACACTCAACCCTCTTTGCAAGCGCCGCAATTCAAATGCATCGAATCCCCTGGATTCAACATCCAGCTTTCACGAGGCAACCCAAAAGGCAGGCACACCCCAGTCCTCAAAGTAACCTCCTTGCCTCTCAACACTGCAAAGAGGTCCCTTGGAGCAGATTCGCCCAATGCAATTTGCCCTGTGATCTCCTGACAGCTCTCTCTAGGAGCACTGCCTACCTATCCAAGCCAGATTAAATCCTTGATGACTTCAATCTTTTCTCCATGCATCATGATGCCACCCTTTGGTCCTGGGGTGAAGATTTGGGTCTTCTCTAGAAAACTGCGGAGTTCTATTCTGTAACCCATGACTTGCTAGAGGCACCCACAACCTCCGAGGCAGGATCAAATCGGATAAGGGCAATGCTCCATTAAGTAGCTCTCCATTCCAAAGTCCCCCAGGACGCCCCAAGTACCTGCATAAAGTACGCTGTGTCCTATACATACACACCGGTGACAAAGAAAGTTGAACCCATCAATTCAGCACAGTCTGAGAGCAGCAGCCCTGGTCATGTACAGGAAGAAGCCCGGTCGCCTCGTGGGTGCACATTATGCTGCTGCTCACCACAAGGTCACCAACAAGCTACAGGGAGAGAGAGGCTTTCTCCTCCCATCAAGAGTCTCAGAACCCTACAGGGGCAGTTCTACTCTGCTATGGGGACACGGTGGGTTGGCAAGACTCGATGACTTGCGTTTGGTTTGGTTTTTATTAGAACAACACACAGTAAAAAAACAATGCTCTGCACATGGTGGGGTGGGATGTGAGGGATTTAACATTTGGGGACTGCAGTTAACCACAGGACACAGAAGCCGCAAAAGGTGAAACTACCGTGAGCCAGGTATGTCACAAGGAGGCCTCCTAGAGCAGTGATGAGAAGTACTGATCTGCTGCATGGTTCAAACCTACCAGCCGCTCCTAGGCAGGAAGATGAGGCTGTTAGCTCTCACAAAGATTCACCGTTTCAGAAATCCTGGGGAGTAATTCTCGTCTGCTCTGCCTGGTTGGGACTGATTCCAAGACAGTCGGTTTGGGTTGTGCCTGGACCTCACAGTGAGGCTCCCAGGGAGTCCATGAATGAGGGGTGCAAACGGCTAAGTGCTCAGATGCTAGCCGGACATTGGAGGTTGGAATCGACCCACAGGTACTTTGGAAGAAAGGCCTGGCAAACTGCCTCCGAAACCACTCGGCCCTTAAAGCCCCTAGGGAGCCCAGTTCTACTCTGACAACACAGCAAGACCCAGAGCGAGAGTCCGTGGAACGTCCCTCCAGCCCTGGCCGAAATGCAGCTTTCCACCTCTCCCCACCTGTGTGGTGCTGGGCCAGCGGCTTCACCTTTCTGACAGAGTGAGGACCCGGGGGGTGGGCTCCTTCCAGCCCTGCCGCTCCCCTCACCGGATTTCATTCCTGTCTTGAGATTAGAACCTGGCTCCTGGTGAGTGGGCCATAAATCTAGACTAATTAATATTCGAAGGCAGGGGCTGCCATCACAACCACCCTTTGCTCCCCAGGCTGGGCGGAGGCACCATTTGCTTCTGAGAACACGCTGCTGCTTCTCACTCACGCCTTGCTCACCCTCCTGGAGCAAGGGCATCGGGCGCCGGGCACTTGCAGGTCTGCGGTGGGACTTTAATTGTCATGATTGAGGGGCATTTTGCAAACCTCTTTCAATTCTTTTCTCCGGGCTGAGACAAGTCAATATTCGGTACGTGCTGACAAATAAATGCTGCTAATTGGAGCTCTGGCAAGGGCCGGCTCGTGACGCACGGACCTCCAGTGGACTGCCCCCTCCCGCTCCCTCTCCACCTCCTTTGATCCATATTCGTAAGGGCATCTTGCCCTAGAATTATAAGCACAGAAATCAGAGCAGGGATCTTCGGCGTTCTATTTCTGGCACTGACACAGACGATGGAGGGGGGGGGGCAGGGGGG
>NW_022111357.1:40735344-40777909 GCF_000313985.2 Echinops telfairi
GGTGGGGGGGCAGGGGGGGCGGGGCGGGGCAGGGATCACAGTTCCAGAATTTTCTTTGGACGTAGGGAAACAGCACAAATCACAGTGACCTTCTCTTACCCTCACCACCCTGAAGGTTGCCAGGGGAGACTCACTCAGGACCACCCCTGAGGATAGGCTGGGACACACAGGAGCACCCCTGAGGAACCATGCCCACCAGGGGCTTCCTGACCTTGCTAGCAGGGGTCTGCTTGCCCATTCTTCCAAATCAACAAAAATGGCCTCTCAGAACAGCAAGGTGAGGGCCCCAGGCTGGTGCTGAGGCCCCAGCGTCCAGCACAATGCTGGGCGCATAGCAGCTATGGAATCGTGGTTGGCTGGTGGACTTGATGAATGGGGGCAGGGAGGGAGCGTGTGAGGAGGGGATGAATGAACAAGCAGACTCCACCAGTGATGCAAGTTACCCTCAAGTCAATTCTGACTCACATCAGAGCGGAACTTGCTCCGGAGGCTTTTAGTGGCTGATCTCTGCGAAGAACATCACCAGGCCTTTCTTCCGACCTGCTTTCGAGTAGACTCAAACTGCCAAGCCATCAGTCAGTGAATGCATCATCTATATCACCCAGGGCTCTGAAAGGAGACACCACATCCTTGTTCTCTGTCTACAGATAACCACGTCAGTGCCAGGGATGATCAACCAAAGACAGAAGAGCTGGCACGTAGGATTCTTAAACAGCAAGCAGGCAGCCTCTCCCAACCACGGAACGCAGTGGCTGCTCAGGCCCAGGTGTAGAATTAGGGACTGAGGGTTCTTAGGGGACTTAGGGCCTTGGGGAAGTTCAGACCCACAACCCCTCCGGAAATCCAGGCTCAGGACACACAGGCCAACAACCTCACATTTCCCGAAGCAATCAAGTGCAAACTCCTAGCCCCGCCAGGGGTGGGGGATGGGGGGGTGTGGGGGTCTCTGCTCTGCCAGCCCCCGAAGCAGTAAGACTTGAAGAGAAGAGCTTGGAGACCCGGCCCCCACCCTGGGAGGCCAGGAAATCCCACAAAGATCCTCAAAGAGGTGAAAATAAGTGTTTCAGCAGCCTTTCCATGCTGACACCTGCTGCGAAGCCCTGCTGGACGCAGAAAGGCCCAGAGCCCTGTGTGAGGAATCTAGACCCAAGGAAGCTGCATTAAGGAGTCCAGGCTGAGTTCTGGCTTCACTTGGGAAAGGGTGCTCCCAGAGGCTCCCAGAAGAGGGTCTGAGGAAGGATGGGCTGAACAGATGTAATCACCAGAGGGCTAACACCCAGAGTCCCGCTCGCTGAGTTAGGTCTGACATGGAGGTTCGTGCCCGTTTTCTAGAGAGGAGCCATGAGGATGATTGCTGGAGATTCCACCCCACCCCCACCCCCATGGCACACACACACACACACACACACACACAGAGGGCAAAGCGCCTGACCCCACACCTGTGCTCCTCACATCTGTGCTCCTTCTGCCCAGCTAACCTGCACCACACCTGCGTGTACCCACCTGGATGGAGCATGCCTTTAGAAATCTGAGCTACAGATATTCTTGCAGGACCTGATTGTCCGTCAACGTCCAGACAAAATGAGCCCCATTGAGGTGTGTCTGCAGTCTTAGTTTGGGGTAGTCTGGGAGCCTATAGGTGCTAGGTCTTCTCAGACCCTGGGTGGGTTGGGGGGGGGGGGCGGAATGCCCAAAAGGTCTCCCATTCCAGAATGAGCTTGTTTTTTAAGGGGCACCGTGAACTGCTAGTCAACCTTTTAGATTGAGTCCCTTCAACTCCCAGCCCCCACCTCCCCCTGCCCCTGCAGGTCCTGGACCTCCACCCTGCCCTGGGACAAGGGCTGCTCCACACAGCCTGGTGCGGTCTCCCTGCTTGGTCGGACCTGCACGCGTTCCTGAGTCTTGGGGCCACTGAAGACGCCAGCCTGAGATCAACTCCGACATGGGTCTCTAAGTGAGCCACAGCGCTCCAGGTGCTTTGGACAAGCGCACAAACAAGAACAAAGAAATGCAATCATCAGGCACCTCTCCTTCCATGTAGAACATATGTGAGTGAGCCCTGGTAGCGTAGTGATTACACATTGTGCTGCTAATTGCAAGGTGAATAGTTCAAAACCACCAGATGGTCCTCGGGAGAAAGATGAGGCTTTCTGCTCCCTGAAAGAGTTACAGGACCAGAAATCCACAGGGAACACTTCTACCCTGCTCTAGAGAGTCGCTCTGAGTTATCATCAACTTGGTAGCAGGGAACATTTTGTTCTTCGGCGTCAGTGAGACAGGAGTTTAAGGAACCCCCAAGGGCAAGGGCGGCACTTGGCACGTAAGGGGGCTGGGAGACAGAAGACAGAGTCCAGTCTCTTCCAGCCAGTGTGAGGGCCTCTCGAGGACCAAGGGTCCCTCTGGCCCCAGGGTTCTGCCCCACCTTGTACCCCCCTTCTGCACATCACTGGTGTGTCTACAGAGGAAACCAGGCTGGCGGGCTCCCAGTTGACTTCTGGGAATATGAGCTACCTCCTTGGGCTTCTGGCGAGAAAGGTAGATTTGGGGGCTGTCACCAGCACCACCTGTGCGAGGGGCAGGGCCCTGCAGGGGAGCACTTGCAGCGGCTTCTGGTGGCTGGATAAGTAGCTGGAGACACCATATCTCCCAGGAATCGGTGGACAAGAACCTGTTCACAGCAGCAGCTTCAGCTTTTCTTTAAAGTGTAAATCCAGGAGGGATCCTGAGATAGGGCCGAGCTTTCCTTCACGGCTCCTCCAGCTGCCAGCCTGTGTGTGCTGCCCACGCATCCCAGCTCCTGCCACCGCTGGGCGCTGGCATGTGCGCTGTGGAATCATTCCAGCACTCAGCAAGCCGGAGGTGCCATTGAAACACTGAAACCAGGCGAGCAGGTCTCTCTCCCTCCTCCTCTCATAAGATGCTCCAGGATCCACTGGCAGCCAAGGAAAACCTCCAGAAACTGCCTTTGGCCAGAGTGCTGAGCCAACAGGGTGGTGGGAGGGCGATGGAGATGGGGGGTAGACCCCTCTCTCTGCAGATCCCTTCCTGCCAAAGCTGCTGCCCCTCTCCAGCGTCCCTTTCCTGGGTCCCCATGTGGTCATGCTGTGGATGTGGGTCCTCTCCCAGAGATGGAGAAGAGCGCTATTGCTTTAGCATTGGGGTGCAAAAAGATGGGGTGTAGCCTTGCAGGCCCTTCTTCATGAGTCCCCTTCCTCACTTCATCCCACTCTGCTTTATTTGCCTCCTGCAGCGGCTGTCCCTTCAGGGGAGTCACTGGCTGACACACAAGGTCAAGTGTTCAACTGCTGGCTGAAAGCTTGGCCATTGGAACCCAGTCAGAGGTGCCTTGGGACCCAGGCATGGTGAGCCACTGCCGAAAGGTCTCAGCTTTGGAAGCCTTAAGGGGCACAGATCTGCTCGGCACCCAGGGGGAGACATGAGTCACGAGGAGTTCCAAGAGGCTCTGGGTCATCACTGCCAACAAGTCAGAACAGGGCAAGGGCTCGAGCAGACGCCCAAGCAGTTCCTCCCAATTGATGGTCCAATCCAGAGTCAGAGTGGGCCAGAGCACAGAGCAGGCTGTCGGCTGGTGGTCTCTTCCAAGGCCCTATCCCCAGAGGCCAAGAGGGTCCAGTTAGTGCATGGGGCAATGATACCAGGGCCACAGGTCTGGCCAAGCATGCCCCTTGCTCCCTCTGACCTGCTCTATCAACACAGGCCAAGAAAACAGGTGTCCCTCTTGGCTGGTGAAACCCTGAGTACTATTTACAATGAAGGAAGTCGAGATGACAAGTTTATGAATTAGTGGTCCATCTCTGGGGTGGATGTAGAATTCATTCCGATGATGTTTTTCAGGAACATAGAAAACCACCAGCTCGGTGGGAGCCAGGGCCTGGAAGGAGAGGAAGGGTCGGGGCCACAGGACTAAAGTGAAGACCAAGGGTCTGCTGGTTGGGGCCAGGGGGCTTGTGGGCCACCGCCAAAGCCTGAGCATCCTCTGATGTCCTAGCAGGGTTCCAGGGAGGAGTTGAAGGAGGAGGGTGCCCAGCCCCAAAGTGGAGAGAACAGGCTAATGATCAGCAAGAGCAAACACAGCTCCCAGCAGAGAGACAGAGGCCCAGCTGCCTGGGGCTCAAGATGGAGGGTTCTAGCAACATACCCCTGAACTTTATGAACGTGCACAGCACACAGCCACTGGTCTGGCCTGCCCCCGTCCGCTGTTTCCACAGCAGCGGCCTGTGAGCAGATGCATAGTTTATCCCTGTGTCCCTGGCCAGTTCACTCACAGGGCAGTTCTCGAGAAGTGGCAGAGACAGAAGGTAGCAGCTAGTGTGGGCTGTCACAGCTGTTCCCAACCTCCAAGTAGGACGAAATTCATTCCCTGTGGCTGCAGGACTGAAGGCCACCCCCAGATCCTTGCCACTGGGCCCCTTTGCGATGTGGTGGCTTGCTGCTATGCAGCCAGCAGGAAGAGTCTCTCTCTAGCTCGACGAGCACCTTTTATGTGATAAGGTGATTAATGGAGGACCATGGGGGCTTGTGGGCGGCTGGGCTGCTGGAAACCGTGCCTGCAGCATTTCATGTCCTAGCAGGGTCACCCACGGTGTTCTGGTGCCCAAAGTCAGCCCGTTAAAACCCTGTGGGCCACAGTGCCCTGATCCGCAGCCAGTCACGGGGATGGTGCAGGAGCAGGCGGCATTCGGTCCCCTTGGGCATGCGTTGGCAGCGACTTCCACAGCAGCTCACAATACCAGACTTTCTGGTTTGGGTGAAGGCAGCGAGGTAAGACATCTGAGTAGGTGTCCACAGCATAATAGAAATCATGATGGGTGGCATGGGATGGAGATACATGGCTCCGGGGGTTCTTGGGGGGCTGGTATCAAAGGACAGAAGGCTGTGGAGGAGCGCTCCAGCCAGAGGGAGGAGGTCTGGCTAAGGAGAAGCCTCAGGATGCTCCCAAGGTACCAGGGAGCCTCCTATCCTGCCCTCTGCTAGCTGTGAGGTTCTCACCACTCACCCCAAGGAGAAACAGCTGGAAGAACAGATTATAGCTGGATGGAGCTCCAGGGTACCTCCGGGGATATAACACCTCTGGCTCCCTCCAGAGCACCTTAGCTCCACATCTGTGGATTGCCTATTCCTTCCTACTCCTTGTTTTTGGAGAACTACAGGGTTTTCTACTCCCGTAAAGAGTTATGGTCTCAGAAACCCCCAGGGGCAGTTCTCTGTCCTGTAGGGTCGCTATGAGTCAGTATTGCCTCAATAGCAGTGGGTCAGTGAGTTCTTCTTCCAAGAGGCTCTACCTTTTCAAGGCTGGACCTGAAGGCCTGGAGGAATTTCAGAAGGAAACTGGATAGCTGTCACCTGGCCTCTAGCAAGCATGAGTCAATGTCACCAACCTTTGAAAACAGGGATTCCTGTGTAATCGATACCCATATCTTAGCCTTGATGCCCGTATTTTAGCCTCCATTGACCATGAAAAGGAATCTAACCACTGACTGCTGTTTGGGGTATCGTGTCCCCTTGAGAATAGCACCAATCCCAAGTCTGGGCCCCACACCCTCAAACTACCCCTCTTATGTTCACCTAGGGGCCACTGTAATGTGTATCCTAAGAAGGCTTGTGCTTAGAGGAAGAGAGATTAGAGACCTAGTTTCTACTGATGTAGCTTAGAGAAGGCTACTACAGGATGTGCTTCAGTCTAGCAATTTCAGGCAAGAACTTGTGGGCAAAGCCTATCAAGTTCAGCAAGTTCAATCCTTCAAACTTCTGGGCAAAGACTTTTATAAGGGAGGATCATCTCCCACACATAGAAAGAAGCAGCGCAGGAAGGTTCAGCTGGGAGATTCTTTGTAGTGATGTAAGTTTAAGCAGAGCTTCTGTGATCCTGGGAGCCTGTAGTGTTTCCCCAAGTTTAGGTCAGGCAGGTGGGGTGTCAGAGCCCTGGAAAGGGGGAATGTATACATTGATGCAGGCTGGTGACCAGGGAACACTTCTAACTTGGCTGACTAGTTGAAGGCTCAGCTCCTTATTCTATTGTTGGACCAACAATGATGCCAGGGACATTGGCAAGGCCAGAAGGGGGATAGAAGCTAGCTTGCTCATTTGGCTATGCTTAATACCCCTCTCCAACAGCCATCTGTCAATTTGTCATGAAGTTGTGGCTTTCGTGTTGCTAGGATGCACATAACCCTAACCATGGGAGACAGATTTCAGTGGCGCTTCCAGGCAAACACAGACTAGGAAGAAAATTTGAGTAATCGACTGAAAAGTAGCCAACCAAAAGATTCTGGATCACAACAGAACATTCTGATTCACGTCCTCTGGACGAGTCATTGTAAAACCCTCAAACCCCACTCTCTGCACTTGACTCGATTCAGACTCATAGCAACTCTGTCAGATAGAGTAGAAATGCCCCTGGGCTTCTGAGGCTGTAATACGTTATGCGAGAAGACAATCTCATCTTCTTCCCATGGAGCAGTGTGTGGGCTCCAACTGTTAACCCTGCAGCTAGCAGGCAAAACCACCAGGGCTACATTGTTAAAAATGTCATTAGAAAGGGTCTGTGACTGGGGGGAGGGCCTCCTGTTTGGTGAAGGAGTGGAACAGGGGGCGGGGAGGGAGACCCTCCATGAGATGGATTGGTACCATCACCACCACAGTGGTTTTCAGGAGGGACACACAACCGGGCAACCTTTAGTTCTACTCCTCACCTGTTACCTGACTACAGCTGACGGAAGTTAATGACAGCAATGACCGTACAGCTTTGAACTTCACCTCCTCTTTTTGACTACAGGACCCCTGCTTCTTACCAAGACCCCTGAGGCTTCCTTCGCCCTCCCGACCTCCAGTCACACCCACATCCTTTCTTCTTGTCCAACTAACCTGTCTCTTTCCTGACATGAGGTCGCAAAGGTGCCGTGCTGCCCCCTTTCAAGGTGCCAGCCACTCATCCTCTCCTGGACAATCCTTCTGACCAGTCAGGGCTCAGGAAAATGCCCCTGCTTCCAGGGGCAATTCCTCAACCTCCAGCCACCAACAGCTCCTCCGACCCCACCAATCCGCCCTCTTCTTCCCAAGCGCCACGGCCACCGGTGATGCTTTCTAGGTGTGCCTTTTGTGTACCTATGACACGCAACCCATCTTTGAGTTTGTCATACTGTGGTGGCATGCACGTGGCTGTGATGCCAGCAGTTATACCACCGGTATCTCAGATACCAGCAGGGTTACCACAGTGAACAGGTTTCACCAGTGTTTGCGGACTACGAACAGACTATCAAAAAGAATGGGCCACCCACTGAGGGATTAGTCACTGAAAACCTCAGACCATACTCTGAGGGATTGGCCACGGAAAACCTCCTGAACAGTAAGTAGCTGGCACACTGATCGAGTGCAGGAAGGTAAGCCGCTCAGGGAGGCAGGCACTCAAAATACGACAAGGGAAGAGCTGCGTCCTCAGGTCAAGCCGCCCCTAACGCCAGGGGAGGAGGAGAACTTTGGGTATCTTCATTGCTGACGAGGCTTCCGCAAACCCCCATTCGTAATCAGAAAGTGGGATATACAAAGTACGAATACAAGAAAAAATGGAAGTTGTCAAAACGGAAACAGAATGCATAAAGAATGCAAGTCCTAGGGATGAGTGAGCTGAAATGGATTGGTCTTCGGCCTCTTGAGTCCGGCAGTCATGTGGTTTACAATCTTGGGAATGACAAATTCAAGTGGAATGGCAGACATTCATCACCAGAAAGAACATGACAAAATCGATCTTGAAGTCTCATGCTGTCTGCGATAGGATCATAGCGCTCCAACAATAAAGAAGACCAGTTAAGTCAACTCTACCCAACAACCACTAATTAAAAAAAAAAAAAAAAGCAGGAAGAAACAGAAGGTGGGCCTGATTGAGAAGTGAGTTTCTGCTTAGCCTGGGTCTCCGTTGAAGCCTGCCCACTATAGATAACCCTGCTGGTGTTTGAAATTGGGGTGGCATCGCTTTCAGCCACACAGCAGTGCGCAAGGCACGGCAGGACGTAGAGTCAGAGGAGCGGGCGATGAGTGCATTCTCAGGCTCTGTTAGAGTCTCCTGAAATCGCATGGAAGGAACTCGGGTAGCATAGTGGGTTACAGGTCAGCGATTCAAACCCCAAATGTCTTCATGGGAAAAGGTGAAGCTTTCTGTTCCCATACAGGTTTACAGCCTCAGAAACCCAATGGGGGCAGTTCGTCTCTGGCGTATAGGGTTGCTGTGAGTTGGAATTAACTCAATGGCAGTGAGCTTGGTGTTTTTTTGAATAAAAACTCACGGTGGCGCTCAGCACTGTGGTGGGGTTTCCCAAGTGGGTGATGCATGCAAGCTTCAGAACAGTCTTCGGAGGCAGAAACTATCTCTCACTTTTGCAGGCAAAGATGAGACTCTGTGAGGTCTCATGATTCCATCAAGGACACACAGTCCATGAGCAGTGGCAGCCGGGCCCTGAGTTCAAGTCTCAGTCAAGATAGGGACTCCCTCCTTTGGCTCCAGGTGTCTCAGACTTGGTCCTCCCACACCCGTCACCGTCGCCACTTTGTGAACATTCCACCCAGAGAGTGAGCATCTGCTTTGTGACAAGCTTGGCATTCGCACTGACGAAAGAAACTTCTGGAGCAGAAGATTTGGCTCCTCTCTCATTGCTGTTCACCAGGCTCACACATCAGACGGCAAGACGGAGTTTGCAAGTCACTGAACACACTGAAAGTAGAGACTCAAGTCTCTGTGTTCATTTTCAACCAGATGGTCTGTCTCCATCTCATGCCTGCTCGTTGTCTGCGGCTGGAGGGTAAGCAGCTGGGGAGCTCGGATGCCTCCCTAGCAACACCCCTGCCCAAAAGGTGAGGGGCAACGCTCCTTCTACAGGGGATGGTCACATGGGACCCACTGAAATTAGACACCTACCAGTCAGGGACCTGCCACCCTTTTATCAGCATATAGTGCTGTGTATGTTGCCTTGATGGTGAAATAATTCCACATCACCTGTATTTCAAATACCACTAGGGCCACCCCTGGCAAGAAGGAATCAGTGGAGCATCCAGACTAAGACAGACTAGAAAGAAAGACCCGGGGATCTCTCCTGTAGAGCCGTCAATGAAAACCTTATGGATTATAAGAGAACACTGCCCGACTCACTGGCTTGGGACACGCCATCAGGAGGGATCCGTCCATGAAGGAAGGAGGTGAGACACAAGGGCACCATTCATGCCAGCAAGCAGGAGGATGGTGCAGGACGGTGTGGGCAACAGTTCATGGTCTGCAAGAACCCATCACCATCCAGGTGGAGTAGCATTCACTCAGCACAGGAACAAAGGCACCTTATCATACCAATATGGTGGGCCTTGTGTGGGGGTGGGCTGGGGGGGGATAGGTTCTGTTTAGCTCTATGATCTAAGCCGACAGTCATTCATCTCCCCTGCCCGATCCCTGAACCTGCTTGTGCACACAAACGGCTGTGCTCTTTGCCCCAACCGCCCCCCACCCCCTCCTGAGACCCAAGGCCTACTCTGGAAGGTAGGTAAGAGGCCACCCTCTCTGGCATTCTCATCATGCTAATGACAAATTTGGGGGTTGGGAGGATGGCCCACCAAGGCGCTTTGTCCAGCTCTTGGAGGGTAATCACAGCAAAGAGCTCACACCCTCTAAGCACCACCGGCCTGAGATGGCTTTCTTATCCAGCATCGAGCTTCAGAGGGGAACCCCTGAGTAGGCAGGGATGTAAAGGGTTCATGTTCAGCCCTTAAGGCGGGGGTTTGAATCTACCTAAAGCACCTTGGAAGAAACGCCTGGTGGGATGCTTCTGGAGTCCTGCCCTGGGCAACTATAGGGTACCTGGTCTTACTGGACACAGGAGAGGCCACCATGAGCTGGAGTCAACTCCACAGCAGCTGTTTGCCATTTTCCCAGTATTCGTGTTGTGTGGGTTCCAAAGGTAAGGAAAGTGGATCTCCGGGAGCTGTGCTTGTTCCCTTGAAGGCTGTCACCTAGCCCAGCTCCCTCAGCAATCCAGGTCTCCTAGCAAGAGGCCGTACCACCATGCCAATCTTTGTATTCTCATCATTCTCATCCATGCACTGCCTTCCCACCCTGGAGTCCCTCCCTGCCCCTTCCACACACCACCCCCAACACTCCTCTCTACTCTAATACCCTCTCCCCATCCACACACTGCCCTCAATGACCCTCCATGCCCTAACACACCCATTCCTACCCACCCACTACCCCATGTCCCTCTTGGTCCAGGCAACCCCTCCCCCCCCCGACTGCCCTCCCATACCCTCAGATTGGGTGCACCTGCCCCACCTGCATGGGCTTTCTTGCCTCTCTTTGTCCAGGCTTACCTCCCTTATATACACAGAGTCCCTCCATGTCCCTCGCTGTCCATGTATACCTTTTATACCTACACACCATTCCACCCACTCTTCCCTGGGCACACCCATGGCTGCATTCACTGCTGTCAATAGCCTGACCTGGCCTTTCTTATCTGAAATGACCCCACCTGCTTGGCCGACACATTGTCCAGATAATCAATGAGCCATTGGTGCTGTGGCGCTGACATTCCCTCTCCAGTCTGATCAGCATTTCTCTCTCCTGTTTGTCTGGCTTTCCTAAATAGACTCTCAAAGAGGACAAGGGACCATGTTTCCTTTCCTCTACCCCCTCCCCATGACCCCAATGACATCCAATATAAAGTAAATCTAGAGCGGAGGGTTCACTGAGAAATTGATCAAGAGACCAGAAACGCTCAAAATGATCCTTTTGGTAAATTCAAATCAAAGTTCTAAAACTAGCTGATATGACTTAATCTTGATGCTCTGAATCCTTCCCCTGTGTGTGGATGAAATCTGTAAATTCAATTCACTGGTTATAAAATCGATCTGCTATCCATCCCATACTTAGAGAAACGCACGCGGTAAGGGAAGAAGTCGTGTTCTACAGAAGAGTGACCCCGGGGATTAGTGGTCAATCAGTCCCCAACGGGCTCAACTCCCCACGAACCTGGATAGCCAGCAGTCCCATGGCGCTCCCTTAAAGGAGGGTGATTTCAAGGCATGTGTGAGGGGGAGTGGGGCGGGGGGCGGGGGATGACCAGGACTGCTCTTTGTGCAGACAACTACCAAAAGGAAGACAAGCCCTGGTGAGGAAGGGACACAGCAGCATTGAGCTCAGCAGCAGGCTGGCAGGAAATGGTTTAGACAGGCCCTGCGATGTTGCAAGAATTAAAGAGCCCTACCTCCCGGATCCTTAACAGGATCTTAGAGGGAGAATGAGTCCCTGGAGGCAACCAGGTTGCTTCAAAAGCACTGAATGCAAGATGCCGGCGCATGGAGCATGAGAAAGGGGAAGAAGCGTGTAGTTGAGAAGAGGGAGAGGCTGGCTTTAGGAGCTGGATAGAGCTGTGTATTTCATTTGATGTGAACACAACTCTGATCAGCAAAGCCAGGGATGGGGAGAGATGTTCTGAAAGGCACCACCCAGTAAGTCAGACTCTTGTGGTCCCACGATCTGGGGGTCCCAGGTCCCAGGTATCACCACATGGTATCTGTTCAGTAAGTTCCAGGTAGCAGGTGGTTCATAGAATCCCCCTCCCCATCCCCCATGCTCCTATGCTCTTTGATGCTTTCATCCCAATTAAGCCACTCAAAATTCTGGAAGTTCATGAGTCATTGGCTTCAAATATCTTTAAATGAAGGATGGATCCAGTTCCCTGGTAGCAAATACCCAGAAACTTAATTAAAAGGAACTGAGCATTTTGACTGCCACGGTGGTTCAACACAGAAGGGAGAGAGGAGCATGTCTCTTGCTTACATCTGTTCTAATTTCCTTCCATTCTGATTCTGGTCTTGGGGAAAATATTTCATCGTAATGAGACTTGCTCCCGAGGTTGGCAGGCTGGCCTCTCTGTTCAGGTCAGCTGACAATCAGAGGGCAGATAAGACGACACCAGCCTGTCCCTTGTGCTTGCAAAGGTACACACCTAAAGGACACTGACGTCCTCCCCGTGACAAGGACAAAGCAACTGGAGAAGCATCCTTGGAAATGCATGAGTGAATTCCAATGAAAAAATTACCAGGCAGGGCTGACGTGACATCTGAGCCATTGCTTCCTTGAGCCTCTGTGTGTCACCAATATGTGATTGATATGGATGAGGACAAACCTTGAACAGTTATGGGGACTTAAATGGCACCTATGTCCCCATGCAAGGGCACCGTCTGGAACAGATGACAGGGGATACCTGGGGAAAGTGCCAGTGCATCTCAGCAGGGTCATAAGTCCAAGGGGCAAAGCTCATGGGGGGGAGGGGGGTGAGCCCTGAGAACATGACCATCAGACCTAGGGAAGCTTATTTGAGCACCAACTGTATACCAAGCCCCAAGTGGTCTCATAGCAGCACATTCAATAACTGAAGTCATTTGGCTTGAATTCCCTACAAGTTTTCCCACTTAGCAAGCTTTCAGATAAAAAACTAGGAGACTACTGTCTGTTTGCCTCTGTGGAGATTCTATGATTGCAGTCTCAGGACATAACCAGGGAGGGGGCTGTCAGAGGAGGGCAGCTATGCTGTGGGATGCGTTCTTCCCCATGTCTCGAGTGAACTTCCAACCCAGCTGACATTCACCCTCTGCCAGCACCCAGGGGAGGCTGGAGAGAGCAGTGCCTCTGAGAGCCTACGCCAGGTGATTTTCCATTCTACGCAGCTCCTGGCCAGCACCATCCAGACCTCTGCACAGAGCGCATCAATGACCTCACGGAATGGCCCCATAACAGAGAAGCCAAGCAAGGACAGCACAGTCATAATCACCATCGTCATGATCATCAGTGCCATCTCACCATGATCATCCTCTTCACCACTGGTATCAATAGTATCATCATTGTCTTACCCATCATCAACATCACTGTCATCTTCATGACCATCATGATCGTTGCCCCCCTCACCATCAATGGCTTCATTGTTTTGATCACCATCTTCACTCATAGTATCAGGCATCACCATCAGCAGCAGCAGCATCACTAACATCACCTGAAGAGCAGCTGACCCAAACTGAACAGATGGTACGTGCCAGACACTGTAGCATCTCATTTAATCTGTGTGGCAGGGTCCTGAGATGACTGCATCTATGATTCTTATTGAGGTACAGAGAGGGCAGCAAGTTTCTACATTCACACTGATAAGAGGTGAAACTAGGCATCTCAAATGAGACTTTTAACCACAGTGAGAGTTGATTTCCAAGTTATTTCATCTGCAGTGGGATTTCTGAACAAGGGACCCTTTGGTGATCCCAGCAGGTATTCCATGTAACATTCCTGGTGAATTTTAGAGTCCCCAAATCATTAGCAGCCTGCCTTTCTGATTCCCATAATGCCTGTACTACAGACATAAAGGAAAATGTAGCACACTGTTTCTAAAGATTTCTCTACAGAAGCAAAAATAAAGCTCACAGATTCCAATAATCCTTTCGACAGCAGGTTTGACTTAATGAGTTCTTCATGTCACTTCTTAAAACATGCTTCCACATTTTAGGTCCTTCCTGCAGTGAATGGGCCAAAAGGATACTGGAGATGACAAGACTCCCAGTTCCTGAAGGTCAGTCAGTTCTCTGCTGGAAACAGGCAACCCTTTCTTCAAGGCCACTTTTGCTGGGTATAAAAAGAACTAACCTGTCTGGTTCTTCTTAGTGGCAGGCACCATATTTTATGCTTTGTGTTGATTCATTGAATCTTCACAACAACCATTTAGGAGACAATACTTATTTTCATTTTGTTGATGAAGAAACTGATGCCAGGAAAGGTAAACAAACAAACAAACAAACAAAAAACAGCCACTGGTCTACACAGCTACATGTGGCAGTTTAGATTCACACACTGAACTGCAGCCTCAAAGCATATGACCATAACACACACAGCCTCCTGCATGCTACAGTTCTGTGACTCCACCAAGACCATTCTTACCTCCCTGAGTCCCTATGGTATGAGTGAGAGTGTTCACTTCCCATGAAGATCTAGGTACCCAGAACTAAATCCAATGGCTGCCAAGCCCAAGAGGATCTACAGGGGTTCATCCCTCTGAAACCCCCACACCCACGCCCATCCATACATGCAGAATTTAACCGTTTGTAAGACAGGTACCACCCTGAGAATTAAAAAAAGTCATCAAGAAGTCTGTAGCCTAAGCAAAGAGGTCATCTTCCCCATCATCTGACAGCTGTTCACAGTATCTAACGGGAATTGCTCCAGCTTTGGCCTAATTGCCCCTGTTTTCGGGTCTTATTCACTTATACCATAAGATCGGGCTGTGATGAAGTCATCTTGGCATATCCTCTCTTCCCTGAGTTTGGCCTGGAAGCTGAGGCTGCAGTCAGTATGTACCAAGGGCTACTGTGAGTTTCCAGGATTCCTTTTAAGCAGACAGGCCGCATGCTCTAGAATTAGCATTTTTCTGCATGCAGAGCAAATGTACATACTCCTCCCACTAGACACACACACACACACACACACACACACACTTTTAAAATTTGTTTTGCTAAACAAATTAATCTAGCACCAGATTATATTATGAAGAACCATAAATCCTTACCAAGATAAGCATCTGTCAAGTTGGATTAGTACCATCCAATGTACTGTGAATTAATTTGCTAAGCCTTATAATACTGTCCTGGGCGTTTAACTTTAGTAATGATAAATGTAATTTGGAATAAATGGGAACTTGTTTTCCCATCCATGTCTATATAGTGAGTGAGTATGCAGAAGGGATGACAGTACGTGACTATAGCATTAAATTTCATCATGATGATGGCTTGGGAGTTTATTGAGGGAAAAAAAATAAAACAAGGAAGCTCAGTGAGCTGTGGGAAGGTGCCTGATGCTGAGATGATGAATTATGGGCCATGTGTACATAGATTCTTAGGGATGCTAGATGGGAGATGGTGTACCACACCTCTCCCACATCCTCTCCTGGGATGCCTCACATGCACAACCTCCAACCCTGAGCCCTTGACCTTGGCATCGGATGCAGCTAGGTCTGCTTTCATTGATACACTGCTCTCCAGAGGAAAGGAACTGAGAATAAAAATTGCAGAGGAAGGAAGTCACTCAGAAGCTGAATGACAAAAGGCACATGCATTATGAATTGAATTTTGTCTTTAAAAAAAAGTGTTGGACTCCCAATCCTATCCCTGTGGATGCTATCGATCTCCTTTAGGAAAAGGACCATACCAGCACAGGACTAACCCTAAGCACTTCTGAGTTCTAAGGAGCAGTAGAGTCCCAGAGATAAAGACATGCAAGTAGGGCAAGGTAGGTGTTACCCATGAAGACAGAGGCAGGTGAACTTCAGGCTCAGGATCAGAACAGTGCCAACTACGGCTACTAGAAGCTGAAAAGGCAATGATTCAGTACTTGACTGTTAAGCAAAGACAAGTTAGCAGTTCAAATCTACCTAACCAACTCCACAGGGAGTGGGAAAAGAGAAGTCTGTCCCTGTCAAAATTACAGCCAATAAAACCCTATGGTGCAGTCCTCCTCAGGCAAAGGGGGTCACTGTGAATCAGAATGGACTCTATTCAACAGCACCCAACACGGAGGACAACACCCAACAACGAGGACAACAGGAGGCACTCATAGACAAGGTATGACCCAAATGAGGGAATTTGAATATAGATGTCCAACTTCCTACTCTGTGAGGCAAAACATCTCTATTCTTCAAAACCACCCACTGGTGGTCTTTGCGTTAAGGCAGCATTAGGAGATTAAGACACCATGGTGCCAACCATTGACCACACCCTGAAGCCCAAAGGTGGGAATTGTCCCTGGCCAGGACCGAGCATCTAAGAGTAGGTGAGGAGCTTGCCCTTGGCTCTGCAATCAAGCTGTGTATGGGGTCACTGCTCTGTACCTCCAGCCAACTGTGGCGTGGCACACGGTGGCTACTCCTTTCATATCAACTGTAGAACGAGGCCCAGGAGGATAAAAGACCAAGAGAAGTGGGCATTTTAAAGCCCCAGAAGGTAACTGGCCTTAGAATAACAATGGCAGAAGGACAGGGGCCATTAGTTCTGCTCTGTGTCCTCCAAACTCCCTCCTAACCCATCTCTGGGGAGAAGACACTGCAGCCCGGGCCCCTCTCTCCAGTACCAGTTAACCCCCACGACAGTGGTCATTACTGGGTCTCCCTTTCCTGCTCTCTAAAGCAGATTTCCTCCTGGCCTGTTGATGATTTAACTGGGTCCCCCGCGAAAGAAACATGTGCGCCCGAACCCTGCCCCTATGATCATGCCTCTGTTTGAGAAGAGGGTCTTTGAGAACATTCTCAGTTCAGTTAACAGGAGGTCAATGTGCCATAGAGTGGGCCCTCATTCAATCCGAGTGGGGTCCTTGTGAACGAGGACCACAAGCACAGTGAGACAGACAGAGGAAGGGAGGACAGACGAAGATATACCTACATGCCAAGGAACACTCATGGTCACAGGAACCTGGAAGCGATAAGGAGGATCTTCCCCGAGAGACTTTAGAGAGAGCCCAGCCCTGGAGACATCCTGAACACCAACCTCTCCCAGACTCCCGCCTCCCAGTGCTGAGCCAACTGTCTATTCTGGTAGTCACCTAATGAACCGAGAACATGGGCCATACCCTTGAAGCTTCCAGAAGAATCTACAGGGCTCCTTCAATTTCCTCTTGAGATGTGCCCACATCCTGCCCACGTACAAGAGGTTCTGTGGTCTGGAAGACATAGCTTTGTGCCCACTGCAGTTCAGCCAGTCCTTTCTATAACACCCTAGGGTAGGGATACTAGGAAAGATTGTACCCCACCCTGACTTCCACCAGCTAGAGGAGAGACCATGCTGCTTCTCTCCAGAGCACGAGGCACTCTCCCTGTGTGCAAGTCTCCAAGCTCATCAGTTCCATCTCCCCCAACACGCCACGTCCTCACGTCTGCCACCACCCACCTTTGCTCTTGGCTCTCCCACTGGGAGTCACAGGACACTCAGCAGCACCACTGGGCACATAGCCGCATCTTCCAACGCCCACCCACACAGAACCTCACCCGCTGCCAAGCCCAACCCACACAGAGTTGGCCATACCTGAGGTCTCCCCCAGAATCCTCGGGGGTGGGAGCTCTTCCCCGTCGTGGCTGGGGCTGGTGGAAGGCGCTGTTGTGCTGACCCCCACGGGGATCCTGTTCCTGGGGTCCAGGGACTCCGTGAGCCCCTTAGTCTGCAGGGTCACGGAGGTGGCCAGGGTAGGGGTGGTGGTGGTAGTGGTGGCCACCGTCGTCTTCCGGGTTTGTATGATGGAGACTGTGGTGGGGCCGTACACCCCCGGAAACGTGTTGGGCTCGGCGGCGTCCTCCTCGCCAGTGGGCCCCCAAGCGATGAACTCCGTCTCGGTGGTGGGCCTGCTGCCTCTGAAGTCGAAGCTGCCAAAGCCGCCCCCCTGCAGGTGCCGCCTCCCCCTCCGCAGGAGGCTCTGGTGATCTGAGGCCCCGCCGCCTGCCGTGGACGACGTGGACGTGGACGACGAGGCCAGGGAAGGACTGGGTCTGGCAGTGGCCGGTGGCTTGGCCAGCCCCCCTCTGGGCATGAGGGCAGCTGCCTGGTCTCTGGGTCTGTGTGCCCGTTTGGCACGGGGCGTCTGGATCTGCCCCTGGGTCCGCTCCACGCGGGGCGGCCGGGGGCTCCACAGGGTGGCGGCCATCCGCGAGGGTTGTCCACTCTTAAAACTCCACAGGCGGGGCGGCCGGGGCGGTGGGCGCAGCAGGAGCCGGAACTCGGGGCCCGGGCCCAGGGACTCACACACTGGGAGTTCGATGGCGAGCTGAAACATGGCTATCAGTATCCAAGCATGGCTTCCAGCAGAGCAGCCCGGCCAGCAGATGGACATGGAACTGGTGGAGAGAGAGAGAATGTCAGTGTGGGGTCGGCAGCAAGCGGTCCAAGGCAGGTGGGGTGGGGAGGCAGCCTTCTCAGAACTCCAGCACTGGGACAAGGAAACTCTTTTTTTTTGTCCTGAATGCTAATCCAGATTTCAAAAGGAGAAGCAAAGCCCTTCATTACTCTACTTCAAAGGCTCATTCAGGGCAGCCGGAGGATCGGCCTCTGTGGTTACCTGGAAAGGTTGTTTCTGACCCTTCCTCACCTGTACTTCCGTTTTTCTTCTTGAATACGGGAGGGGCAGAGCTGGGTAGCCCATTTTATGGGAGGCAAGACAGCTCTGCAAATTCCCTTGACCCTGCCCAAACTCAAATCAATCAATCAATAGATAGCCAGGTGCCAAAATTTAAGTAAATACATAACCAGTTGCCCAAATTTAAATAACTAACTAAATAACCAGTGGACACACACTGACCCCGGGGGTGCCAGCATAGAGCTGGGCCCCACAGGGTTTTCAATGGCTGGATTTTCAGAAGCCGATGGCCAGGCCTGTCTTCTGAGGCACCTGTGGGGTGGACTTGAAGCAATGCCTGGTGGTGATGAGCTCAGTGCAGCGCCCACGACCCCACCAGGGTTCCTGTTGGTTGGCGGTCAAGTTCTTAAACGGGTGCCTCACCCAAGGAGTCTAGGCAAGTGGTCTTTCATGATCTTCCACCTCCTGCCCTCTGCCTGCACCCATAACAACATCGAGGTTCCCAGAGACCTTGGAATGAGGCTGGGGACAAGATCTCCAACTCCCCTCCCCAGACCAGAGTCTTTTCTCTGTATCATGGGAGTTCCTGCCACGAGGTGGTCAAATTTGAGAATCAACTGCTGCCAAGCTGGTGCTGACTCCTCGTGACCCCACGGGTGCCAGGCAGAGCCAACTGTGCTACTCCACCGGGCTTTCTGGGCTGTGATCTCATGGAAGTGGGTCACCAGGCCTTTCTTCCGAGGCACTGTCCGGTGGACACTCACCTCCAGTTCACAGCTGAAAGCGTTAACCCTTTGCATCACGCAGGGATTCCAGAGTGCTTTGAACCCCACTAAGTGCCTTTCCAAGGAGGGAAAGAGGGAGGTTGGAATGGGCAGAGGGGGAGGGGGTGTCTCCATTCCCCTACAATAAGCTCTAGGGGACAAGAGGGAGCATCCAGGACAGTCATCTCCTGAGCACTGACCATCTTTCCCTTGAGCCCCCAGGCATCATGGTCGAGCTTTGTGTGTGAAAGCAGACACGTTGCACTAAACACCACGCACAGCAAAAGCACCATACACGTGGTCTTCTGTGGGCTTTATGTGGAGAGACCAGATTTACACAGGACAACCTTAACACTCAGTCACATGCCACCGACCCTTCCCAAGGGTTGCCCTGCTGACATTTCTGCTCTCCTATTTATCTTCAGGGACCATGCCCTTTAAAGCCCATTATCCAGCTCCTCAAGTCCAAGGCAGAGTGGACAAAGGCAGCTGCTCCGCGGCCAGCTGCTGGGGATGCCTGGAGCCAGTGCAGCCCTGTCGAGGGGCCCCCGGGGTCTGCTCAGCAAGCGCAGCTCACTTGTGGGCCCAGGTTGAGCTTCCCAGGCGGCAGCCAGGAGCAGCACATAGGAAACTGCGTGGCACAGCGGTGAGCCCGGCAGCAGGGTGTGATGCTGTGTACCCACGCGCCTCTCCCACCAGCACAGATAATTGAGCCCTGATTCCATGTATCACTCAAAGTCAGTTCTCGTCACCGACCTCCCATCTGAAAGTTACAAGGCATCCAGAAACTTGAATGACAGCTGTGGTGGGGGTGGGGTGGCGGGGGTGTTCAGGTGTGCAGAGCTGCCGTCCTCCCACCACACCTGCAAGAATCCACCCAAAGCCAGACTGGGGAAAAAACATTAGGCTCAGTGGAGTTTCTCGGGGAGGCCACGTGAGTGCATGGTCTCAAAGATACAGGTGTCTGAGAGTGAGCGTCCGGAGATGAGAATGTGTGTGTGTGTGTCTTGTAGGTATGTGAGTGCATGACACTGTTTCTCAGGGTGTGCAAGAGTGACTATGTGGGAAATACACGTGGACACATAAGTAGATGTGAGCATGTGAGTGGAGTTAGTAGTGTGCTTGAGTGTGTGTATTGGTGAGAGAGCCTGAGTGTGTGTGAACTTGTGTATGTCTGGTTTGCAGAGTTGGATGCCTGGGGGAGTGTGTGTGAGGCTGTGCAGGTCTGCGTGTCTGTTTTAATGCACCCATTTGAGAGGGAGGTCGGTGTTTCTCAAGGGTGCGTGCCTGTGTGTGTCAGTTCATTCATTGGGATTGCCTGTGCTTGTGTGGGTGGGGGGGCATGCATGTGAGTGGAACGAGTGTGTATGACTTGGGGGTTGTTCGTGTGCGCGTGTCAGGGCTTTCAATGTGCAATGAGTGAGTGGTGAATGTGTTGGCATGTCGGTTGTGTTTGTGTTTGAGTCTGTGTCTGAGTAGTCATGTTCCCGCTTTCAGTGTGTACGTGAGTGCACGTGTGCGTGTGGGCATGTCTGCACGTGTGCTGAGCCTTTGAGTCTGCGCCTATGCATGTATGTGTGTCCATGCTTCCCGTGTGTATGAGTGCACGTGTGAGTGCACGTGTGGGTATGCCCATGTGTCTCTGAGTGAGTCATGCCATACATTCGGTGTGTATGCGAGTGCGTGTGGGAGTAGGTGTGTTCATGTTCAGTGTGAGGTTTGAGTGTGTGCGTGGTGACCCCGCCACACTCAAGCCAGCTGGCCAGGCCTGGTTCTCCTCTTACTGCTCCTGTGAACCACATGGCCCCTGTGGGTCAGGAGGATGGGGAGAAGAGGAAGAAGCTGAGTCTATTAATGAGCGTTCATTAGCAGAAAGGGCTAACCTGGGATAAGCAGGCCTGGTTTGCAATCAGCAGGAAAGTGCTTCGCTGCAGAAAGAGGCGGCCTCATGGTGCTTACTGCCTGTTTCTACCGCTGCGCAAACAAAGCGCTTTGTCGGCACAGGCGGCCACGCGGGGCACGGAGAGCAGCCCAGGCGCGGGCGAGGAAATATGTAGGTCAATGTGAAATTCCCATCCACACACTCGCAGTACACCGGGCAGTGCTTGGTGGCTAGAGGGTGACCTAGTCAGATCAGAGACTTACTTAGAGCTGACAGCTCCTTGAGAGGCCCGGAGAACCACCAGCCTGCAAACCTGGGCAGTGGTCCGCTCTCCAAGGTGACTGGACCTGCTGGCCTGGCAGAGGCAGAAACACACCACCCAGGGGCCCTGGCGGGCATCAGCGGACAGGCAGAAGACGAGCAGCCCCATGCAAACCGGCTGCCATGGGTCCCTCAGAAACATCGCCCCGGGAAATGAAGGCCGCCGAGCCTCCGTCTGCGCCAGCCAGCCTGTTCACCCAGCATAACTTCACACGCAGGGGATCGCTGAGATTTTTCACCAATCAGGAGCTGTAATTGGTTGCCATGGAAACCCCCTCTTCGTCACCAAGTCACCCAGCTGTTATGCAGAAAAACCAACCTATGGCAACCACGGGGAGAGTTTGATTTGTCTTTCCTTCCCCAGCTCAGGGTCTTCCCTGTAACTCCATGGCTGTGTTCGGAGAGGGGAGGTCAAATGGAGGATCGGCGGAGGGGCTGGAAGAACCTTCAAGGGGAGATTTGGGGTCTTCTGCTAGAGTGGAAGACCCCAGGCACTTTGCTTCACCACAGGTGGGGGTAGGCTGTACTTCGGAGTAAGAGAGATCAGAGCCATCTTAAGGGCCATGTGGGTGCCACAAGCACCTCTCACACAGCCACCTCGCCCAGTGAGCTCTAGGACCCCACACCTCACTCCAGGTACTCTGCTACCTGAGGCCTCAGCTTCAGGCCAGGAAGGCCACCCATACTTCTCATTTCTATGCAGGGTCAAGCACAGGCCATTCATCCTAGGGAGACTTTAGTGGTGCACTAGTCGCTGCCCAGAATAGCAGTGGATTCCACCTAGCCACCGAAGGCAGGCCCGTGGTCGTCAAAGGACTCCCTCCCAGCAGGAACAGCGAGAACAGGATCACCACAGAGCACAGTGGGTGTCATGGATAGACAGCATCAAGTGTTGATGAGGATGTGGAGAAACGGGAACCCCCATGCATCGCTAGTAGAAAAGTAAATTGGGGCAACTGCTGTGAAAACAGCGTGACAGCGGCCCCCCTCCCAAAGGGATGCATGCACCCAGCCATTCCGCTCTTAGGTATAAACCTATGTTCACACAAAATCTTGTACAGGAATGATCCTAGCAGCATTTTTCCTAATAGCCCAAAGAGGAAATGACCCAAATGTCCAACAACAGGTGAACGGATAAACAGAATGTGGTCCATTCATACAGCGGAGTACTATTCAGCCATGAACAGAAACTGAATTCTGGTGCATGCTACAACACGTATAAACCTTGATGGTATCATGTGACGTGAAAGAAGCCAATCACAAAGGACCACATAGCACTTGGCTCCTTTTAGACAGAAGATGATGGAAACCAGTGAATCTATAGAGACAAAGAGTAGTAGATTCATGGTGGCCAGGGGCTGCAGGGAGTGGGGTTGGGGGGATAGGGTGTGATTGCTAATGGGTACTGGGTTTCTTTTTTTGGGGGGTGATGGAATGTTCTAAGGGTTTACAGTGGTAAGGCTACACGATCGTGGCAACGTACTAAGCCACTTAAAAGGCTCATGACGTATATCTCAATGAAGATCAGAGAATGTAGTAGAAAAGCAGGGTGTGCCAGGGCAGGAGGTCTTGCGTTGTGCCCAGTCATCATCACGGACCTTTGGGGTGGTGAGTGGGAGGAAGCAGGGCCCCGAGGGCAGCATCAGCCTCTCTGAGCTGCAGGGCGCATTGCAAGGGAAGTGTCATTGTCAACTGCCCCCATCTATCTATTGAGCCCTTGCTGGCATCTAGCAGGAATGGGCCCACATGTAGCTTTTGGTTCCAGCCACCGGCTCCCACATGCTGCAGAGGGCGGGACCTGGGGGTCCGGGGGCTTTGCTTTTCTCTTGGCGGTTACATGGCCTGACTTCCCAAATGAAGACCCAAGCTCCCTCAGCCCCCACGGACTCTCACCCAACCAAACTCACTTCCATGCAGGCAATCCCAACTCATCATTCTGAGACTGTGACTGCTTCTGAGAGTAGAAATCCCAGTCTTTCTTCGGAAGAGCTGCCAGTGGTTTCGAACTGCCGACCTCGGGGATCGCGGCCCCACACGTAACCACTACACCACCAGGGCTCCTCTCGGTGCCTCCAAACCAGGAAGACCAGCTCTGTCTCCCTTTATGTTCTAGTGTGCAGCTTCTGCACTGCCCTCCTGCGTAACTTCTTATTGAAATCTTTTCTCAAGAAGAGTTTAATAAGATTCAGTGAATTGAGATTCAATTCGCCACCTTCTATATATTTTCCTCACAGAAGAAAATCACTGTCAATTAAGGGAGACAAAGACATCTCTGCTGCTTAAGGACACACCTTTCCCTGAGTGGAGATCTTGCAGGATTTGCTCCTTTGAGCTGCACACAACTGACTTGCTGGCCACCTGGGGAGGCGATGGTCAGGCTTGGGAAGGGAGCTCATGGGTGGGCCCTGGACTAGCATCTTACAATCCCAAGAGCGGGGACAGGGATAGCACACCCCCGGGGTGCCACCCAGAGCTGATGCTGGAGGGAGGTCTTCCCTGCAAATGTCTGCTCTAGGGCTTGTCATTCCCTGGCTCAGGGGATAAGGTGCAGTAGGAGTAAGCCTACACCTGTTCCTGAAATTGTGCTACACTTAGGCTTACGTTCCTGAAGCCCCCAGGTGTTCTGCCGGACATGCAAGATATGGGAGCAGGTGGGATTTGAGGGGTGTTAGGAGGGCCCAGTGTCCCTTGGAAATATGTATCGAGACACTGTCCTCTCTACCTGTGGATGGAACCCAGTGTGGTCAGGGGGTTTACTCTGCTATGCTGATGAGGCCATGTCCGTATATGGTTACGTGTGCTTCCAAAAGCCCCACAGGCACGGGGCAAGGTCAGTGCCAGGGAGAGAGGCACAGGGACCTGAGAATTGCCAGGGCTACAGCTATACCAGCACCTCCCTCCAGAGCTGAAAGAGACCAAGAAAGAGAGAGAGAGGGCACTTTTCCCTCGAACTGGTGCCCTGTATTGGATTTCCAGAGCCGACATTGTGAGAAAACAGGTGATTGCTCATTAAACCACCCAGTCCTGGTTTTCCTTTAGTGGCAGCACTAGAGCACTAAGCCAAAGGTCTCCTCTACGCCTCTGAGGCGATCCAGAATTCTTCATAAGTAATTCACAGGATGAAGCTGGACATGAGTCAAAGAAAGGACACCCATTGATTGGGTGCCCGGGGACTCTGTGGGTTTCCAAGACTGTAACTCTTTACTGAGTAGAAAGCCTCATCTTTCTCCCATGGAGCCACTGGTGGTTTCAAACTGCCAGCTTGGAGACTAGCCACCCAATGCATAACCACTATGCCACCAGGGCACCGCTAACCTTTGTGGCTGGGTGTCAAGCACTTAATGGTTTGAACCATACAAAGGTCTCCATGAATTGAAATCAAGTTGACTTCAGGGCAACAAACAACAACAATTGCATTTGAAAGAGAGAGAGAGAGAAACCATCATGCCAGCGAACTCCCTTCTCAGGAAGAATACATTCAGGACATCACTAGCAAGATGGCACGGAATGTCTGTCTTCTGGCTGGGTGGAGTTCATGAGCAGAGACCATCCCTCCTGCCTGGGGAACACAATTGCCTCTCCATCTCCAGCCTTTGGCCTTGTCCCAGGAAAGGAACACTCACTTACCTCTGGAAAGCAGTCACGCGTTCAATTTTCATAATGAAAAAAAGGAAGGCGTGCTTTGCTTTAATGGCATTCCCAGGTTGTTTTCATCGTAATGGCCTGCCAGAACCGCTCCTCGCTCTACCTTATGATTTAATAGGATTAAGAACATCCCTCCCTTTCAGGAAAGGACAGCCAGGCCGCCTAGAAGGTTTCCTTCTTCAGTTGACCCCGTCCGTGTCAGGCGCACACATAATATTTGATTCAAGGGGAAGGAGCCACCTATGAATGATTCATGCACTCCATATAGAAAGCTCAAGTCTGATAAGCTTGCTTTCTTGAGCTCCATCCCAGAGTCTCTGGATTGACTATTCTCCTACCCTGGACTATGTGGTCAATCACAGCGTGTCGGGATCCTCTTCAGCACTTGGCTCGTTGTTGTTGCCGGTGGTCTTAGACTCAGTCCTCAATGCCATGGAACGAACGACCCGGGGCCTGCACCATTCCCACGGGCAGTTGTAGACAGAACTGCTGTGCACCACATGGTTTCCACTGGCTGATTTTTCAGAAGTAGATTGCCAGGCCTTTCTTCCTACTTCCTCTTAGTCTGGAAGTCCCATTGGAACTGAAAGCCATCCTAGGAGCACTCATGCCTCTGGGGATAAATACTGGCCAGGAATCAAACCCAGGTCTCCCTGGGCATGAATTGAAGATGTGAATCCCACTCCCAAAGCACCATGGCCTCCTCCCTGAGACCAGGTCTAACTCCACCCATTGGTCCAAGGCCAGAGAGCTTCATCCCAGCTCTGGGAGCTGGATCTGAGTCTAGGAGGATCCTGGGAGAGTACAGAGAGGAGATCCCAGGTGACCCCACCCATGCGTGTTTTTGGTCTGCTCAGAGCTCAGGTTAGGTGCCACACCTGTAGGAAGAAAGGGATTGCATACACACACCCATCACCAGAATGGGAGCACATCCAAGGTTTGTGTCCACGCCCGACTCTACTTGGTGCTCACTCTGCCTGGACTAGGGCAGTGACCTAGTCATTTTATCTAACCCAGCCCAGCCAGCCCAGCCCCACAGGTATTCCTCCAACTGTTGTTGCCTACGGCTCTGAGGGGTTACAGACGTGACTAATTGGGACTAGTGGTCAAGGACATGTGAGCTGGCTTGTCGACTGCAGAGTAGCACCTCCCATGCCCCCAACCCTCACCAGCTGTGGCCAGGAAGCTCTTCCTCTCAGGAGCATCTCTGGGTCTGCTTTTGCAGGCTGCTTTTTAGGAAACACCATCGAATCCCAAATCCTCACCAACCTCATGAGGACACAGCCAGACCCTGGAAATAGAGTGGCCCGACTTGGTCCCAGGGAGTTGGCATCAGACCTGGATCTAGGACACAAGGAACCAAAGAGCTCCAGGCCCTTCTGTCCTCAGCCAGGATGCACTAGAACAGAGAACGGCCACGACGAACGTCAGCTTAAACACCACGGTCTTCCTGGAGCAATCTACGTAAGATCAAATCGACACAGCAACTCGAAAGGTTAGACAGGAACTTGGGGGCAGCGAGTTCATCTTCGCGAGGGAGGAACAACTCAGAACCAGGCAGGGTGAGAACGGCGGCACAAGGAGTACGGGACCCACATCGCTCAATGGTGCACATGCAGACTGTTGACGGCAGGCGTGCTCCTCAGTGGCATATCTTCTCAACAACAACAAAATAAGTAACATCCGAAGGAAATCAAAGAAAACCTCCCCAACAGGTGAGACTCAATTCCCTGGGGTCCCTCATCCTGTGTCAGAGCTGGGAGGAGGTTCAACAGATGTGGCTTCTCTCTCCCCTCCCTCATCCCATCCGGTGCTGAATGGCTGCAGGAGAGCTCAAGCCCAACCACAGACACACCAGTGGGGTCCACAGACCCCCAGACACAGAAACCAGGAGCCCCACCGAATGCTGCCACCCACAGCAGCTCAGGGCCCTCGGCCAACTGTTTTGCTGCCCCCTACAGAACAGAAAGCCTGAGATCCAGAAGGATCCGATGCCAGAAGGCAGACACATTGTTGCCAGGTGCCGCTGAATCAAGGCCAACTTCTAGAGACCCAGTGTGACAGAGCAGACCTGCTCCACGAGGCTTTCTCGGCTGTCACCTTTACGGAGGCGATCAGATTCTCTGGCCTTGGTCCTGCAGAGCCATGGAATGGGCTCCAATTGCCAACCTTTCAGGTTGCAGCTGAGCCCATCAGGGCTCCCAAAGGCCTGCCGAGAGCATCTGCTCATGTGCTTCCTCGGCTCTCACCTGGGCCCGTTGTGCCCACGGAGAACCCGTGACAAGGTCTAGATGTGGCGATGTTTGGGAATGTCAGTATGGGGGCGGGCTGCTGCTGGCATCACACGGGACTCTGCTCAGTATCCTTCAGTGTGCAGGAGGCCCCACGTCACATGTCCACTGTCCAAGTTTAAAAAGCCCTGTTGCACGTAGACAGAAGGAACTCTCTCGTCCTAGGGCTTGGTGACGCAGGTAAGTCATCTCTATCTCCCAGAAAATGACCAGCACGTGGGGACTGACCCACGCCTGCTCCAGCAGTGTGCACAGCCCACGGTGGCCTCTGGGCCAGCTTCAAACTGGCTTACTGGTTGACTTTGGGGCTGTCTGAATGGCCATGCTGCGCCTCCTGACCCACCTCTGTGAAATGGAGAGCTGTGGGTGCCTGCATCCCTGTATGAGTTGGGAGAGCTCCCATCCTCCCTGGCATCCATCAGGCCTGGGTGCCCAGCTCCTTCCCCTGGGCACCCTGGAGTCCTCTGGGGCTGAGGCTGCTGCTGACAGCCTCCACAGGTGCTTGAAGGAGACGAAGGAGAGTGGCAGCCGTGCTGGCGTGCAGGTTGCCCAGGCAACGCGCCCTCAAGCATTCTGGAGGAGTGAAGTGGTGACAAGCTGTGGGTGGGGAGGACTGTGGGTGGCAGCATTCGGTGGGGCTCCTGGTTTCTGTGTCTGGGGGGCTGTGGACCCCACTGGTGTGTCTGTGGTTGGGCTTGAGCTCTCCTGCAGCCATTCAGCACCAGATGGGATGAGGGGGGTCAGCTGCTGGCATAAGGAGCCCCTCAACCCAGTGGGTCTCCTTGGCTCTGCTGTGGTTTGTCCATACTGCTTTGGTGTGCATCTGGGAAGTGCTCAAAATGTGGTCAACCGAGGCCCAGTGCCTTCAGCCCCACAGCTCACACTCCACCCCCTGAGCCACACCCCAGCACCTGCCTGCAGATGGAACCTGGCACCAGTTGCCAATGTGCGGGGTGAAGTACAGCTATTCTACATCTCTTCTGTGCCAAGGGAGAGACTGGGAAAAGCCAGAGATTAGAAGGAGCTGGAGATCCCCGGGTGGCCCAAATACTAAGCGCTCAACTACGCACCTAAAGGCCAATAGTTCAAACCCATCCAGCAGCACCTTGGAAGAAAGGCCTGGTAACCTGCTTCCATACATAGCACAGCCAAGAAAACCCCTGGTGTGCAATTCCGCTCTGCCATGCCCGAGGACCACCAGAAGTTAGAACTGGCTCAGTGAGGACCTGTTTAGACTCCTTGGTGGGACCCATGGAGGCCTACTGTATGGGAGCTGCAGCCACTGGGACTCGGCTCAGAATGAGAGAGGAAGGGTAGCCATCCTGAACACCCCCCCACAACCTGTTCCTCAAACTGGGGACCCCCACCATAAAACCAAAAACCAGCCCACTGCCATCAAGTCAATACTGACTGATAGTGACCCCATAGGACAGGGCAGAACTGCCCCTGGGAGGGTTCCAAGATTGTAATATTTTGCCGGAGCAGAAAGCCTCGTCTTTCTCCTACAGAGCTGGTGGTAGTTTCAAACTGCTGATCTTGAGGTTAGCAACCCCACTTGTGGCCGCTATGCCCATCTGTACCTCTAGTGTTTGTCTGAAGCTCCCTGGGGCACTCAGGATTGAGTACCAAGGTGTGTCCCTCACCCCCGATGCTGCCTGGCTGAATCTATTTCTTATGCCTAACAAGAGCTGTGAGGGGAGAGGGTTTGGGAGAGCAGGGAGACCAGGGGCAGGCCCAACAGGAGTGGAGGTCCTGGGCAGGGACCACAGCACCCAAGTCCCAGCACCAGACGTCTCGGTGGCCTCCCAGGGGTCAGCCCAGTAGACAGTGACTGGAGACTTCCCAAGCCATCCCTAGAAAGGGCAGGAGCTGTCCCCCAGGGGCATGTCCACCCTGTTTAACCCAACAACAGGAGGCTGTGCCTCCAGAGAGAGCAAACCACATTAAGCTCTTCTGTGCACAAAACGCCCCCTCCCTCCCCTCCTGCCAGTATGGTGCAGGTAGTCAGGGAGCTCAGGGGCTCACTGGAGGGTGCCTGGCAAGCAAGGCCTGGCTTTCTACTTTCCAAATTCCGAAGGAGCACAGGTCTCCTGTGGTGTAGACGGGGTTGACATGACTCTGAGTCACTGGCTTGGACTTTTGTTTTGCGTTTTGCTTTTGGCGGGGTGCTGGGCAGTATTTGAGCAAGAGCTGCACACAGCAATCGCTCTATGCCAGGCACGGGGCCCGGTGTCTCCAATTATCTCCTGGTGTTCTCACGGCAAGCCCTGGAGAGGAGCCGCTGATACTCTCGCTCTGCAGAAGAAAAGGAAAAACACGGAAATTGGAGCTGCGATTCTCACTGGAAGGAAGCGTCTTCCAAACACAGCTGAGAAACGGCGAGCGTTTAAGGAGGTAAATGCTCCGCCGCAGAGAGGGCTTGTTGCGAGGAACGATGCGTCCCTCGCAGGTACCGGGGCTTTGAAAGCGATGCTCAGGTGGAGAAATCTGCATTCCTCCCAGAGAACACAGGTGGATCACACACCCGGCTCCTGGTCATAGGACTAGAACTCATTATTGATGCTCTTGTTCCAGGAAAGCGGACTGAGGAGAATCAATGGCAGGTTCTTGCTGGCTTCCAGCACTACCCCAAAGTCCTTCTAACTTCACAGGCAACGTTTGTGTTGCGTCTTGTGATGTTGTAATTGTTAAGTTGGTGTTTATGTAGTCCCACTCACCCACCACCCACCCCCTCACACCCACACCAGGCCCTTTCAAAGCCAGGCAACAAGGATGATGGGAAGGGGCCCTTTCAAAGCCAGGGAGGTGCTGCCTCAAATCAGAACTACAGTCCACAGCTTACCCTCACTCTGGGATGTGCCCACACAGGACAATGGCATTAATGGGGATGGAAGGACAAAGGGTCGGGTGGCCTGGGGCTGAACCCCAGCTCTCCAGTTGGCTAACTCAGCCCTGGCCAAGATCCCCGCCCCCGCACACACACACCTTCTCCTCTCCTGAGAGTTGGTGCCAGCTGGGTGACGCTGGAGTGGTAATGCTGAGAAGGCGGGACTGGGTCCAAGGTTGAGCAGAAAGGCTCAGGACTCTGGTCCTCAAGTGTTAAAGGCCACCAGGGTGCCATGTGCCCAGAAATGAGGTGGGCGTGTGTGGTGGCACAAAGCAGCCCAAGGGAAAGCGAGGAGGTTGCAAGTGTGGTAGGTATATAATCATTTGTCAATTTGAGGATTAAGAGTATAGGAGTAGAGTCTAGTTTGTCAATCAGATCATAGCCAATGAGACTTCTGTGTGGGCCTGGGCCTCTCCCGAGAATTCTGGGAAATCCGGTACATCCTCTTTGGAGGTAGGAGACTCTCTGTTCACACCCTAGGAGTCATAGGAGCTGACAAGACACATGGACCCACCCTGATGCAGAGACCCCTGCCAATGACACTGGATCCAAAGACGTTCTACCCACTGGTCTGTGGTCTTCTATGTTCAGCTTCATTGCATGTGTCTTGTGTGTCTTCAGAGGACTTTATAGATTGGTATCAGACATATGGGCTAATATCAGACTTATGGCCTTGGACTGGACTGGGTTGGGATGTTTTCTCAATGCTCAATTCCTCTTGTATATAAATCTCTTTCTTATACACATGCGTCTCCATGGATTTGCTTCTCTAGTCTACCCAGACTAACACACACACAAGTGTTTGGGGTCCTGTCTTGATCTCCTGCAACAGCAATACCACAAAGAGGGTGGCTTTAAGGAACAGACATTTATTTTCTCACTGTTCTGGGAGCTAGGAGTCCCCATCAGGGTTCAGCTGTGTGGATTCCTTCTTTGCCAGTAACCCAGTGTGCCCCTGGGTCTCTGAGCTCATACAGAGACTTCCAAGTGGCATGTGTACTCCCCTTACGACACGTGTGTCTCTGGATCAGGTCTGTTCTTTTTACGACGCAGAAGTGATCAGATTTAGAACTGCCATGCACCACCCCCAGACCCCCATATGAGCTTATCCACATAACACAGAAAACCCTGTGTCCAAACAGAGTCACAGTCCCAAAGATGAGTTAGGATCCCAACACATAGCCTGAAGGGGCACAGGTCAATCCAGAGCAGACCCCTGTGTATTGTCCATACTGATTTCTAGGCCAGTCTATTCTCAGTCACTGTCCCTGACTGCCCAAGTCCAACAGAGACACCCCCTCCGGAAAAGCAGGGGGAAAGAGCTTCCTTTCCCAGGTAGCTGCTAAGAGTGACAAGGATCCCCGATGGTGCTATGGGTTAGGCGTTGGGCTGGTAACCCAAAGGGTGGAGGTTCAACCCCACCAGGCACTCTTTTGGGGGAAAGATGAGGTTGTCTGACCCCGTAAAGATCCGCAGTCCCAGAAACACTTTATAAGGTCCATCGGTGAGTTAGTTAATTGTGCCAACCTGGCCGATAATCACATGTGGGGCTAATTGAAAGGCAGAGGGATAAACGGGTGGTGAGCCTCGCCTTTCTAGCTCTTGGGTCTCTTGTTTTGTGATGGTTGCACCAGGGTGCAGCTGCCTTAGCAGTTCCCTGCTTCAGCTTGCAAAATTGACTTCATACAAGACATCCCCAAGAAGAAGCCACATGGACCTATCCCGAAGCAGCCCTGGGTGCCGGAGCAACCGTGTGGAGACCCCTGCTAGTGCTGAGATGCTTATTCGTTCACTGACTCAGCTTTCCTCCTGCAGTCGGCATCATTGCCTCTGTTTTGTGAAGTGGAGGACTTTCTGGACTGGTGGTGGGTTAATGGGTTCATGTTGGACTTGTGGGCTTGGGCAGCATTGGGTTGGGATGTTTTCGGGATGCACATTTTCTTTACATAAAACTCTCTCTTATACATGAGTTGCTGTGGATTTGCTTCTCCAAAGTACCCAGACTAATACAATCGGTTTCAGATTTGTGCTGCTATCCTTAAGGCTTCCAGTGGCTAATCCCTCAGAAGGACAGCCTATCCCTTCTTCTAGTCTTAGTCTGGAAGCTCTGCTGAAAGCTATTCACTACGGGTGGCTTGGCTGATGTTTCAAACAGTGATGTTATAGCTCCCAGTATCATGAAAAGCACCATCGTGACAAACAGACAGAAAAGATCGTCTTGAGAGAAGTACAGGCAGAATGCTTCTTAGAAGCAGGAATGGCGGGAGAGACTACTACCCACTTCCATCCAGTCCATGACTCATAGCAACCCTCTAGGACAGGACAGAACTGACCCCTAATGGTTTGTGAGACTATAACTCTTGATGGGACTGGAAAACCTTGTCTTTCTCCTACAGAGCAGTTGGTAGTTTTGAACTGCTGACCTTGCAGCTAGTAGTCTAATGCTTAACTGCTATGCCCCAGGGCTCCAAAGGAATGGACTCAATGGCAGTGGGTGGGTTTGGGTGAAGAGGGCTTCCTTGACTAAAGCATTGTGAGTTCTCCCATCTCAGAGGGCTGACTATGAGGATGACAGATTTACAGCTGGAAAGCCCAGAATCAGGGTCAGGGCCAGGGTCAGAGTCAGGGCCAAGGTCAGGACCAGGACCAGGACCAGGATCAGAAGGAAGACAGAGTTAGAGAAGGACCTGGAGTGGCAAATAGAGAGGGGTGGGGGGAGTGGTGGGGAGGCTCGTGTGGGAGCAGCAGCAGCAGCAGGCACGGGAGGGACAGCCCATCAACCTGTTGGGACGGTCCTGAAGTCAGTGGTTGAGTGTGTCAGGTGGCCATGAGGAGCCTTTTTCCTATGATCTTGGCATTTCCAGTGGCACCAGCAGGGAGCCTGGGTCTTAAGGGACCAGCAGTGCGGATGCCTGGAATTCAGTGGTGGGAAGGCCTCAGGGGGGCTCAAACACAGCAACCCCCATCAATTGTATACCTGAGTATAAATGAGGCTAAGATGAGTTCCTAAGTCAGGGTGGGAGACAGGGTCTCTGTATTTGTGTGACGGGGTGGAGGGGTGGGGACATACCTTACTGGACCATCTGATATCCCAGCGCCTTGGGAGGCGACTGAAGAAGATGGTGGGCCCTGGACCCCCGCTTGACTAAGAGAGCTGTGTGCAGTCTCCACTGACAGAGACCCTATCTGTCAGCGTCTTCTGTGTCACTTTGACACTGAGAACTATGCCACCAGCATTTCAGATACCAGCAGGGTCAGTCATGGTGGGCAGACTTCATCAGAACTTCCAAATTCAGACAGACGAGGAAGAAAGATCTGGTGATCTACTCCTTGAAATAAAGAAAAAAGACGCGTTGGAACATTGTGGGTAGCAACAGAACATGGTCTGAGAGATGGCTGGCAGACGAGCACCTCCGGTTGGTTGTTGGCAGATGTCATTGAGTTGGTTGTGACTCACAGCAACCCCATGTACGACAGAACAAAGTGCCTTCTGGTCCTGCCCTGTCCTTACGATTGCTCTTACCGTTGAGCCCATCGATGTAGCCATTGTGTAGATCCATCTTGCCGATGGTCTTTAGCAAACATGATGTCTTCAGTAAGATGTGTGAGCACTTCTGACCCGTGGGTCTCACCTTCTGGCACTCTCTCTGACAGTGCGTTGCTGCTAGTCCTTGGTGGCAGAGGTTCCAGCATCACAGCACCACGCAAGCTGCTGTAGTGCGACAACATGACACACAAGTGGCGGGAAGCAGCAAAATATGCGTAGGGAAGAAGTTGCCTCCTCCAGGTAGAGTCCACTTTAATGATATGGCGGGTAAAGCTTCCAGAATCTTCATGTGTTGATGGGGCAAGATTCAAAATGACAAGATACAGCTACAAACATCCATTAATAATTGGAACCTGGAATGAGTTCAGTATGAGTCTAGGAAAATTGGAAGTCATTCACAATGGAACGGAAGGCTGAAGGATGGATAACCTAGTCATGGATGAGATGAAATGAACAGGAATTGGGGTATTTCAAATAGAGGGGTCATGATGTAGTATGCTGTAAATGACAAATCCAAGAGGAACAGCATCACAGTCACTGGCTGAGAGGACATTTCAAGATCTATCCTAAAGTAGAACCCTGTCCGTGAATGGATAATGGCTACATGCTGCCAGAAGTAACCCGTTACTACAGCTCACACACCAATGACTAATGCCAAAGATAAATTGAAGATGTTTGCCAGTTTGTTTAGTCTTAAATAGATCAAACATGTCACCAGGGTGCATTGATACTTACTGGGGATTAGGAAAACGTTGGAAACATGACCTTGGTAATAAAAACCCAGAGATCACAGATAGAATAAGACAAAAGCAGTGGTTTTTTGGTTTGTTTATTTTAATCAAGAAAACCTTTAACACCATGAACAGTGACAATACATGTGAGCCTGACCAAATGGAAAACCCAGGAATGACACTGGCTCCATCTGTGGGAAGAGGCAATGGAGATGCTCACAACCATCAGCTAAAATAAAGTCAGGGCTGACTGATGAAACACTATTAATTATTCACATGCAAGTTCAATTTGAAGCTGCAGAAAATTTAAACAAGTCCAAAGAATCAAAGCGAAGAATTTGGATACAGCCCACGTGAATTTAGAGACCCATTTTAAGAATAGATTTGATCCAATGGACACGAATGGCTGCAGACCAGAAGGGTTATGGGGAGGCATCGAGGACCTCAATTGTACTGAAGAGGGCAGAAGGTCACACACAAAAAGACCCAAATGAAGGGCAGAAGACACTCTGAACCCTGCTTTTGAATGTAGAGTAGGTAAATGATGAAGGAAAAGAGCTGAACAGATGATTTAAACGTGCTGCTTGAAAAGATAAAGTCAAGAACACACTCACAGCACTCAAGCTGACAGATGGAGGAGGAGGAGGAAGAGAAGCACCCAAGTCTGAAGTTGAAACACTGACGGATTCTGTGGACAACATCTTCAACAGTGCAGGAAGCACCCAAATACGATGAAAGAGATAAGCAATCACTGCAACCAATAAGCATTGGTCAACATCCAACCATTCCAGGAGGTAACCTACGATCAAGAACAGCTGGTCTTAAAGAAACAAGCCCAAGATGCACTGAAGGTATTGGGGGAAAATAAGCCTCCTGGAATTGACCAAATACCATTTGAGATGTTTCAATAAATGAAGGCAAGGCTGAAGGTGATCACTTACCTATGACAAGAAATTTGGAAGACAGCTACCTAGCCACCTGACTGGAAGGGGTCTATTGTTGTGTCTCTTCCAAAGGCAGATGTGGGGACACTAGCATTAATCCCTGATGGTGCTTTGGTTAGGTGTTGGGCTGCTAACCTCAAGATCAAAACTCCCAGCTCGCTCCTTGGGGGGAAAGATGAGTCTGCTTGCTTCCACAAAGAGGTACAGTCTTGGGACTCTTACTCAGGATATGTATGAGTCAGAATCAGCTCAATGGCAGACGGTATCACTAATATCACTCTCAAGTACACATTTCCTAAAGATGACTCAGAAACCTTCCAGCAGTACGCCAACAGGGAACTGCCAGAAATTCAAGCAGGGTTATGGCAAAGGTATAGAACAGTGATCACCTGGTTCTTACAGATGGACCTTTGCTGAAAGCAGACAACACCAGAAAGATGTTCCTCTGGGTTTCGATGACTGCATCTGTCTGTGTGGACCACTACACATTATGGATAGCATTGCCAAACCCCAAACCAAATCCACTGCCATCGAGTCAATTCAAACGCATAGGGACCCTATAGGACAGGGTAAAATGGCCCTGTGAGAGTCCGAGACTGTAACTCTTGTAAGTTCATGAGACTGAGAGCCTCCTCTTTCCCTCACAGAGCAGCTGGTGGTTTTGAACTGTTAAACTTGTAGTCAGCAGCCCAATACATGGCCCATTCTGCCAGCAGGGCTCCATTGGATAACATTGCAAATAGTGGGGATTCCAGAACACTGCAGTGTGCTCACTGGACACCTTCCCATAGACCAAGCAGCAGTCATTCAGGCAGACCAGACAGACAACGGTTTAAAATCAGGGAAGGTATATATCCAGGTTGTATCATTTCGCCACGATTATTCACTCCGTATGAGAAGGAAATGATCCCAGACGCTGAACGCTGTGAAAAAGGTGAATTATTAGGAAGGGAAGAAGGCTCATTAACAGTCTGTGATAATCCACACAACACAGCCTTGCTTGCTGAAAGCAAAGAGGGCTCAGAGTACTAACTGATGGATATCAAAGCCTTCTGTCCTGCCTTCAGTATGGATTAGGGCAGGACATAAAGAAAACAAACAAACAAAATCCTTACAACTGGAACAATAAGGACATCAAGATAAGCAAGGAAAAGTTTGAAACTGTCAAACATTTCATTTTGTTTGGATCCACAATCAATCTTGTCAGGAAATCAAGCAACATTGGGCAAATCTGCTGCAAAAGATTTCTATAAAGTATTAAAAAGCAAAGATGCCACTCCGAGGACTGAGGTGTGTCCCTGACCCAAGCCATGGCATTTCCAATAACTTCCTGTGCATGCAAATGCTGAGTAATAAGTAAGGAAGACCAAACACAATCATTTCCTGTGAATCCTGATACTGGCAAAGATGGCTGAACATACCACGGACTTCCCGAAAAACGAACACATCTGTCTTGGATGAAGAGCAGTCAGAATGAACCTCACGCATGAGAATGATGAGACTTATGCACTTGGACATCATGCTTGATAAAAGAGGAAGCTCCCCAACACAATGGACCGACACAGTGGCTGTAACAATAGGCTCGAACATAAGAGCTAATTGTGAGGATGAAGCAAGGCCAGGTATTGATTCATCCTGCTCGACGTAGATTCCCTGGGCAGCAGAACCAAGTTGGCAGTCCCGACGAGAGCAACAACTGCCCTCTTCCACTGTGCATGCCATCTCACCATAGCCTCTGAGTGGCCTTTGGTCACCAGATGCAACTTGGCACTACTGTGATGGGAGGTGACCCAATGGTGTTGGGACAAGATCCTGTAAATTAGAATTCTTCCTGAAAGAACCCACGGCATCCAGACCCACTGGGGCCCCAGGATCCCGAGTCCACAGGGGAGCAGACTGACCTGCCTGGAAACTCCATCTCTTCCCGAGGAGCTCACCGAACCCTAATGGTATTCTTGTGAAGTAGGTGTTACAAGAATTCTGGCGGGAATGCCTGGGATACTAATAGCATTTCCAGGAAGCGCTGGAGCTTCTGGGCAGCAGCTGTGATGTGAAGAGGGAAGAAATCTTTTCTGGGAAACCCAAGTTGCCAAACTGCTAAGCTTTGAGGACCACTGGCCAGCACAGACTGAGCCCCGGATTCCTCCACCTCCAATCACCCCGCCATGCAGGGCTCCCTGAGGTTCCTCCCACTGGGTACCACAGGAGGCATCTCTCCATATCTTGCAGGACACGGAGCTGGATGGACCCTGGCTGAGTCCAGGTGCCAACCCCAGCAATGGTAACTACTAAACGTCCCATTGTTCGGTTTTGGGTCAAAGCCACTCCCGACTCTGCTGGCCACTTCCACAATGGCTGGGCTGCAGAGCCACGGGGCTCACCATTCCAGAGAGGGTTTATATGATAATCTGGAAAGTTCCCTCCCGTGTCCCAGTTGTGGCGGTGGAAATTGTGTGTACTCTAGAGTTAGTGACATCGCCTTACAGCACATGTCGCCAGTGGGATAAGACTTGGGCTCTTATCTCCAGCTCAGAGTTGTAAGCCTGAGAAAATTTCCAGGAGCAGGCAAGGCAAGAACTTTTATTTACAGGTGGGAAAACTGAGGCTCCGTGGGGAATCAAGTCCACTTCCATCTGTCAACAATACCACTCCACTGCTACCCTTACACCAGCCCAGGTAACCATCCTCACCTGACGATGGCAAGGTGGAGCTTCCCTGACAAGAAGCCATTAGACCTCTAATGGAGAAAGTAGGAGACCCTGTGGGGGAAGGAAAGCTTGCCCCTCAAAAGCTGGCCCCAGGAGGAGGAAGACACAGCTGTCCCCCTAGACTAATGGCTCTCAACCTTCCTAATGCTGTGACCCTTTCATACCATTCCTCATGTGGCAATGACCCCCCAAGCACAGAATTATTTTTGTTGCTACTTCATAACTGTCATTTTACTATTATGAATTGGGCGACCCCTGTGAAAGGGTCATTTGACCCCCAAAGGGGTCTCAACCCACAGATTGAGACCTGCTGTCCTAGACCAAGGCCTCACTGAAGTCCACAAGGGGACAGAGGGAGGAAGAAGAGGGACAGAAGCAACTGTCCATGCCCGCTGGGAACAGGATGGAGGGCACTTTCAGGAGGACACACTCAGGCATGCAGCAAACATCCTCTGTGCAGGTACTAACAGAGGTAGGGCCACTGGCCACTGTGGGCCTGCTGGTCAATCCAACATGGAACTCAGGGGCCGTACTTACCTCTCGTACCTATCTCAGCCCTTTCAATCAGCTGCCAGGGCCCACTCTCCCCAAACACCCGTGTCTGGGTCACCCACGAGTACCGACAGCCTCCCACAAAACCACATCTCCTCTTACCCCCTAATAACTGGCTTCTTCCATTGCTCCCACCTTGGCCCCTCTGGGGGCTCGGGAGCTCTACCCTGGGCCTCTCACCCACCCCTGTCCCCACGCTTCCCAAGGGGACCCAGTGCTCAGGCGCTAGGAATCATTCACCAGCATGGCCGCACCCTGAGTGTGGACAAGCTGACGTGTGCACACAGAACCACTCACACCACACAGTCTGTAGAAAAGCTGCAAGGACCCAGACCCTACCCTCTCTTCCCCTATGCTCAGTAGGACCGACCCATTTGATCCCCTACGCTGAGTTTCCCAAACTCTGCACTGGTGACATCTGGGGCTGGGTCATTCTTCATGGGTCAGGCCGTCCTGTGTGTCATAGGATGCTCAGCAGCAGCCCTGGCCTCTACCTACTGGCCACTGGGAGCACCTCCCTTGGATCTGTGACAATCCACACATTGCCCGAGGACCCTGGAGGCCACGCTCAGCCTCCATTTCCTCCGCTGTCAGAGAAGAAGTGATATAGCTGGTGCACATCAGGGGGTAAGGGATGCCAGGAGAAGCTTGGAGCCTTGCTACAATGACCCTGGGACAGCCCCACAGGACCCATCCCTCCTGGTGCCCGAGGTCCGTACCTAATGAGTATGCAGGGCCCCATCGTAGGGAGGAGGACACCAACCATGCACGATCTCTCCTCACTAGAGAGTTGGGTTCCTAACTTGGGCTTGGGGGTGGGGATGAAGGAGAGCCCCACCCAGGGAAGCCAGCAAGAGAATCTCACCCAGTTCTGGCCAGAGGTCACCCCAGCTAAAGCACCAACTGCAAAGGGGAGGGACAGCTATAGGAAGGTGCTCTGAGGTGGGTGTGGCCTTAGTCCCTGCCCTCCTTTACCTGTCCCTGAGTTGGGTGGGGTGGGGAGGGGTTGTCCTAGCCTCACAGTCTCATCCAAATCAGCTCTCACTCAGATTGGCCACCTGCCTGCCTCCGTGTATCAACACCAACCTACTGCGAGGAGGGAGGGTCAGCATGTGCCCACAGGGGGCTGTTTCTGTGCCCCTTGGTGGACTTGGACCCTTGGTCTTGGCCAGGGTACCCTCGGGAGTCCCCCAGGCTCTGATTCTGCCATCTTGGGAAGCTGTCCCCACATCTGCTGGTGGTGGCTCCCAGAGTATGTCCTCCCCGGGTCTCCTGCCTGTACCACACATCCATCTGTGAGCTGCACCAGGCCTCGCCCCACCTCCTTACTCAGCTCCTCACAGGCTCCCCCCAGTCAGGTGGTCTTCTCTGGATGGAGGGAAGCATCGGGTCCAAGTAGGGGCTTCCTTAACATTTTTGTGGAATCTACTAAAGCCCAGGACCCCGTGAGGGTATGTAAATGAACACCCAGAAAGAGCCTTCAAAAACCCAGGCTTGGTGCTTATTAAATATTAATCACCTTAACACGAATGCTAACCATGCTTATTGATTTGTATTCCTATTCAACCATTCAACAGCCATGTATTAAACGGCAACAATTACAGGGCTAGGCACAGAGCAAAGAGCAAGACCCCTAGCCCCTCTCTCCGCAGTCCTAGCTCACAGCCCAGAACTCTCGAAACTCAAATGCTGGCGCACAGCGACTCCCTGTGGGTTTTCCGAGACTGTAACTGTTTACTGGAAGAGAAAGCCCAGTCTTTCTCCCTCGGGGCTGCTGCTGGTTTCGAACTATGTCCTCCACTTGCACCCTTAGCTTTGGATGTGGACCAGTCACTCAAGTACTTATACACACCCCCAGGGCATTTATTAGCCATCGGGAAATGAGCCCGGTTGGTGAAGTGGGTTACACTTTTATCCGCTAACCACAAGTTTAGTGGTTCAAACACACCAGCTGCTCTCGAGGAGAAAGAGGGGCTGTCGGCTCTCATAAAGAGTCGCAGGCTCAGAAAACCTTAGGGAGCAATTCTACTCGCCCTTGATGGGTCACTATGAGTCAGAGAAAACCGAGGGCGGGGGCTTCACCTCTGGAGTTGAGTACTCAGTGTACTTGGAGGGCTGTGTAGGGTGATTAGCCTGGCCACCCCCTCAGGAATATAGAATCAGAAGAGTGGAGAGCAGGGAGCCCCAGGACATCTGTCCTAGGTGCTCTGGGCACACTGTCTCAGCAAGAGCTCACTGGCCCCAGAGGGTTCTCGCTCAGTGGGCTCACAGCCCTAGGGGAGCAGTCAGGGCCACCATCCATGGGCTGTGGCTGAGGGACCTCATCTCATGCCCAGTGAGACTCAGCAACTTCCCACTGACACCCACCCCACAGACCAGACACCAAGCTCCAGGTCCTCCACACCCACTTCCTCACCCCGAGTCTTGTTTATCTTAAGCAGCGACTCCACCAAAGCCCCCCAGCACCAGCCCCTGCAGCCCCTCGGTAAGCGCGAATCTACCGTTGTCTGTTCAGAACATCTCCTATGAGTGAAATGATATCACATCTGTCCCTCTCACGTCGGGCTTCTTTCTTTCTATTTTTTTTAAGATACTTTTATTGGAGCTTTTACTTCTCTTAGCACAATCCATACATTCCTCCAGTGTGTCAAGCACATTTGCACATATGCTGCCATCATCATTTTCAAAGCATTCTCTTCCCACTTGAGCTCCTGATATCAGCTTTTGTTCTGGGTCGTTGATGCCTGATCCCATCGACACCTCATGATCACACAGGCTGATGTGCTTCTTCCATGCGGTCTTTGTTGCTCCTCAGCTACATGGCTACTTGTTTATCTTCAAGCCTTTAAGACCACAGACGCTATATCCTTTTCTTTCACTGCCAGAAGAACAAACACCTCAAGTCTCAGAAGAAACGTGAGCAGCACACCATCAGAAGGGAGGGGTGGTGAGACTTCGGCCCACTACCTTTGGACTCGCTGTTGGAAAAGACCAACCAACTGCCAGGAAAGGACATGATGCCCGGTAGAGTGGAGGGCCGGCGTGAACCAGGGGGCATCTTCAGTGAGATGGATGGACACCGAGCCACAGCCATGGATGCTAGTGCCAATGATCGTGAAGATGCCCATGGCCAGGCAGTGCTTCCCTCGGTCCTGAGGAAGGATGTTAGCAGCGGCAGCGGGCTCCGTCGGCAGCAACTCACCATGTTTTCCAGGCTCTTTCATTCCGTCATGTTGTGGCACCAATTGGAGCATCGCTTCTTTCGATTGGTGGGTCATGGGCCATTGTATCGATCTTCACTGAAGGGATCTTCCGTGATCCATTCATCCTCTGATGGGCACTTGATGTGTTTCCTCCTTCCGGCCGCTGTACACGTGAGTGAGCCTGATTCTGTCTACGTCTTTGCATCCACCTCTTCTGGGCAGAGAGGCCCAAGAGGGGGAGGCTGAGCCATCTGGGATTTGTGACTTTCTGAGAACCGACTGCATCTTCTCATTGCATTCTGCTGCACCTTCCCGCCAGGTTTGGGGAGATGGTGGGCTTGGGTGGTCACCTCTGAGCAGGGTCCCAGGGGTCATCAAAGCCTAGAAGTATCTCTCCTACTGTGTGAGTGAGTGAGTGTATGTGTGTGTAAGAGAGAGAGAGAGAGGCCACCAGGAAAACCTTCTACACTGAAAGTGCACGTGGGCTGGTGTGGCTAAGCCTTCGCTCATACAAGGGTAGGCTCTCTGAACTTCTGCTTCCCACTATTAAATCAGAAAATAGGTGTTTTAGGAGTAACCAATTGCTTGTTCAGTTGTGAATTGGGCAGCTCTTTGGCAAGGGAGGAATCATTGAGCCATCTTACTCAGTTGGATTCACACTGGGCACAATGTTCTGGTTTATCAGCAATTGTCTCTGGGATCTCTTTTGGGGAAGGAAGGACATCGGCATGTGTTTCTCTCTCTCTCTGCTCCATCAGGAGTCACTCTGGACAGCCTGTCCCTTCTCCGTGATCTGAGGACTGTCTATGAAAAATGACAAGTGGGGAGTGGGGGGACAACAAAGGGGGTGCTAACAAACCCAGGGACAAGGGAACAACAAGTGATCTAAAATCAATGGCAAGAAGGGCATAGGATGCCTGGTGGGGCTTGATCAAGGGCAATGTAGCC
>NW_022111357.1:40780626-40781876 GCF_000313985.2 Echinops telfairi
CCACCCCAGCACAGAGCTCACTGTCCTTTCTGCATGCCGACCATGCTCATGATTCATGTCACCAGTCCAGTATGTCACAGCTGTGGCCTGAGTGGCTGCATTTCACGTGGGACGTGGGAATATCCTACTCCCCTAAGGGACACGCAGCCACACGCAAGCCAACCTTGCATTCTGGTCCCTTCCAAGACCCTGCTGGCCCTCTGAGGAAGCTCCTCAGGATGAGGAAAGAGAACATCAGCCCGAGTTTTCTTCCCAGTCACACTGCATTGAAGAGGTTCCAGTAGGTTCCCACCCCTGCTCAAAGGCTCCCACGCCAGTCTACACCCACTGGCCAGCCCTGGACGCTGCGTCCTGCTGTTGGAGACATGGTACACCAGTTGAAGGGGGTACCGCATCCTTGCCACGCTCTCCACGCTCCGCTCTGAGGAAGCCTTTCTCTGAAAACCAGCGGAGACCACCCACAGCAGCGGTCCCTTTATTGCCACAGGCTGGTGGCCTCACGCCATACAAAAGCACCTCGGGAAAAGGCCGGGAGCCCGAAGGCAGGGCGGTGCAGCGTTACAAGGTGGGCTGCTAACTGCAAGATCAAGAGTTCGAAGCTGCCAGACCCTCCCTGGGGGCAAGGTGGGGCTTTCTCCTCCACTGAAGAGAAACAGTCTTGGAAACCCGCAAAGTCCTACCCTGTCTTTGAGGGTTGCTAAGGGCCAGTATCGACTAGAAGGCAGTGAGATTGGATGTGAGTATCTAAGCCCAAATACGAACTCACTGTCCCCCTCTCGGGCCGAGCAGAAATGTTCCTGTGGGTTTCTGAGGCTGATGGGAGTAGAAAGCCTTGCCTTTCTCCCCTGAAGCGGCTGGTGGGCTCCGACTGCTAGCAGGCTAACTCAGCCCACCACACCGCCGTGGGGGCCTCTACGTGGCAAGAGCAGCCCCCCGGGATCCATCCGTGGTGCTTGGACACACGGGTTGGCATGGATTAGAGGCAACTTGACGGTTACCATGTGCCTCAAACACACCTCCATCGACTCTATTACGACCCTCAGCCACCCGAGAGGACAGGATAGAGCTGCTTTTCTGAGTGTCCAAGATGAACTCTTCACGGGAGTAGAAAGGAGATTCCTTCTCCCGCGGGGCAGCCTGGGGGTTTCAAACTGCTGACCATGCAGATCGCAGCACAATGCAGAGCCACTACGCCACAAGGCTAGCGTGTGCGAACTCCTTCAGGAGGACCCAAGAGAAGAGGACACGGG
>NW_022111357.1:40782451-40783632 GCF_000313985.2 Echinops telfairi
AGGAAGCTAGGGTAGCAGGAGGTGGGGTTTCTGCACTCTTCTGTTGCGCACCCCTGAGATGACTGAGGCAGACAAAAGCAGAAGACAATGGTTATTAGGACTGGAGCACCCTTCTTCGTGGCTGTCCAGGGGACCAGCCACTCAGAGGCAGGCATCCCGGGCTCTCCAGCTCTCCCGGACTAGGGCTCATAATGAACCCAATAAGGCTGGAAGCCATGCAGGGAAGGGGGGAGGAGGTAAGGAGCAGCAGAGGTGAGCTTATCACATCAGGTGGTCCCATTTCCATTCAAAGGTCAATTCCTGCATCAGGGCGGCACCAGCTCAGGATGAACCAGCCATCAATGGACACGTTGCTAGCTCGGTGCCTCAGTGTTCCTCTCTGTGCAATGGGACAATACCCCTCTACCTCCTCAAGTGGCTGAGGTGTGGGCAGGCATGACTTACCCAGTAAGCAAGGTCACTAAGGGCTTACGTATGCTTACTTACCATTCTGTAATTTGGACCTCTGGTCAGAAAACACCAGTCTCTGGAGAAGGACATTGTGCTCAGTAAAGCGGAGGTGTGGGGGTGGGGGAGAAAGACCGCAGAGAGATGGATGGACACCGGACACCGTGGCTGTGACAATGGGCTCCAGCATAGGAACCCTGGCGAGGATGACGCAGGATCGGGTGTGCATACGGTCGCTATGGGTCCAAAGTGATGGATTGCCCCTGGGCAGACAGCCCGACCGACGTGAAGGCAGACAATGAACGAGAAGAACTTGCAAATGTCTTCTGCTACCCAGAACTCCACCCAGGAGTGGCAGGACCTTGGAATGCCAGAGGTGGATGTAAATGGACCTCGTCTTGTTGCTCCTGTCCCACCCTCCTACCCCCAGCTGCTCACAACCCCTCCGCTGCCACCTTGAAGCCCCTCCCAGGCAGGACCCAGCTGCCCCACCACCCCCAACCCTGGGCCCAGCTCCAGCCTGCTCCCTCCTGCAGCTCTTTAAGCTGACTACTGAGTAAGCAGAGTTCCTTTGAACGATGCATTTTGCAGCTCCCTGGACTCCGGAGCTCCGGAATCTCGCCGCCGCCTCCCATCTGCCCTGCGAACTCTTCAACCTGGGAGATGTGCTGAGCCAAGAGCATGGGGAATGGAGCCGCCTTCCACAGAACAGAGGGGAAGCTCCCTACAGTAGC
>NW_022111357.1:40784744-40790511 GCF_000313985.2 Echinops telfairi
TGACCAGTGGGAGAATCGGCTGCACATTTCTCAGACAATTCCTACTGCCTCCAGGGCCTGCCCTCCCATGGGGCTCAGAGGGAGCCCTTGTCTAGGCTTGGTCACAGAGGCCAGGAGGCAAGAGGACAGATGTCTGGGAACCCACTGCAGCATGAGGAGAAAGCTAGCTACCACATCCCTGACCTGAGTGTGAAACAGAAAGGCTGTCCTCTCCTTGGGGCTCCTCTTATGCCCGCTGCCTCCTGGCTGAGCCCGAGGGCACAGTGTGTGGAGTGAAGTCTGTTTGTGGTCGGCCCATCCTAGACCTGCCCTCATGTGTGTCTGTTCTCATGTTCAATGCCAAGTGGCTGCTGCTGCTGCTGCTGCTGGCATGGCATTGGCACTGCCTCTGTGCCTTCCGCCATCAGCTTCATGGCGCGGCCGGGAGACCTAGGCAGAGAACCTGCAAAAGCGCCCAGATAGGAAGCAGGGCTTTGCCCCACTGGGCAGTCTTCTGGCCCCACAGCCAGCCCCATCTGAACAAGGCCCTCTGTGGGCCCAGACAATTTTGCTGGGTGAGATGAACAGAAAGCTCCAGCCATTCTGTAGAGCAGGCTCTCAGTCTACACCCACTGCCACTAGGTCTAGGGAGACTCAGAGTGACCGTGAAAGACAGAGTCGAATCGCCCCCTTGGGTTTCTGAGGCTGTGAATCTTTTTTTTAATAAATGATTCTATTGGGTGCTCTTACAGCTCTTGTAACGATCCAGACATTAATTGTATCAAGCACATTCATACGTAGGTTGTCATCCTCATTTCCAAAACATTTTCTTCCCAGTTGAGTCCTTGGTTGAAGCTAGAATCTTTGGGGGAGCAGAAAAGATCGCTTTTCTCTCTCAGAGTCAATGGTGGCAGCCAACAATGACCTTGCAGTTGGCAGACCAGCCATAACCCACGGTGCCACCAAGGCTCCCTCCCCTGGCAACCCAGCTGCTGCAGCGTGAACCGCCATTCCTAGGGACCTCACGGGTGTCACAGTTTGAATGGGTGCTCCAGGCGTATCCATTGGCAGTGACCTTCCAGAAATAGATTTCCAGGCTTCTCTGCCCCTGGGGGCATTCAAACAGCCAGCTTTCGGTTAGCAGCCCAGCTTAGCAACTGTTGGCATCACCCAGGGCAGTCAGAGGGACCGATGTTGTGACTGCTTGGCCATTTCCCAGAGCCCCCTGCTGCCCGTGCCCTGCTGGTGGTCTGCGCTTGGTGTGAGGTGTGGCCGGGGCCTCTGCCAACCCCCGGCAGTGCCTGCCTCCTTCCCCTCGACTGCGCCTGGCGAGGGAGAGAGTGGGAGGGCGGCCCAGCGGGCACCCCTCTCCCGCGCAGTCTGTGGCAATCTCGCACACTGTCCGTGCTGCATCAACACAGGCTTCTAATGGGCTTTAGCGAACACTGCGGGCATTTAGCAAGCTGTGGGTTAACAGTGGGGCATTTCATCAAACTGTCTGAAATAACACTTGATGTTTGTCCCGTCTAGACAAAGGGATTTTGTATGAGTTTGGCTGTTTAATCTAAAAACTGCACCTGTCTCTTTGATTTATTTAACTCTTCCCCGCAGGATTTTAAACCAATAACGGGTGCTCCCGCACACTCCATTTCAAACAGAACTTGCTCAGAAGTTTATCTTTGCAATATTTCCAAATCCACCTAAATTCGAATGCCAAAGACCTATTATTTAGCTCATATATCGTCCAGGTGATACGACACTAAAATGTAATCCTGCAGAGAAATGGTCCATTTCAATCCCCCCTCAGTCAGAAGCGCATTTAAAAGCCCAGCCAGGAATTAAAGAGAGAGAGAGAGAGAGAAGAAAAGAAAAGAGGCTGACGTCAGAATCCTGGGCCCTCAGTAGCAGTGCTGCACTAAACTTCATGATTCCTACCGGGACGGAAACACGTTTTGTACGTCTAGACACAAAACACTCCAGCGAGCTGAGTCGCAGCTGCCATTCCGGAAGTGGCCTGTGCCTGGCATGGGTACCAGACATGTGGGGAGGGCATGGAGCATTGCAGGAGGGAGACACGGGCAGCCTGGAAGGTGGCCAGAGACAGAGCCCAGCAGGTTGGTGCTCTGAGCAGAATCGTCATGGTCACTCGTTGCCCAGTGTCTCCTGGGATGGGGCTCTGGGAATCACAAGGACAGCCCACTTCTTTCCAGCTCCTTCCTCCACAGGCGGCCCTGACACCATGAGGTTACATGTGACTCGGGGCTCCCAGCAAAGGGTCTGAGATGTGAGACTCACCCATCCACCCCTTCATCACACGTGGATCAAGCGCCTCCCATTGGAGGAAAGGGTGCTGATGGGTCCCTGGTAGACTGTGCATCTTGGTCTCATTCCCAGCCCGTGCACTCAGGCACAGCCACCACCCACCTGCCAGTGGAGGCTCATGTGTTGCTGTGACGCTGACGAAGCTTTAGCAGAGCTTCCAGGAAGAAAGACCTGGCAACCTATGCTGAGAGTCAGTCAGTGCAAACCCTCCTGGGTCAAACGGATCCAATCTCCCTGGGGGTGGCACCCGATGGCATGGCGCTTCATTCTGTTGTGCCCATGGGGTCTCCATGGCCTGTAGTCTGGTTTAACAGCAGCGACAACTCTTGGGGAGGCTCTGCTTTTGAAGGGGGCCATGCGCTGCACCTCCCCGCCCTTGTGCAGTTGACTTTCCAGGGAGAAGGAACAGACGTGCAGATGCAAAGAGGCCCAAGGCTGTGGGGGTCTGCAGGGGGAATGGCTGCATTACCGAGGGTCAGAAGGGATGCTGTTTGAAACAGGAGAGGGATTTCATGACCCGGGGGCACGGGGGTGGGGGGTGGGTCATGGCATCCCACTGTCGCCTGAACCTCGGTCTTAGTAATCCATGTGTGCTTGGCCTTTGGGATGAAAGATATGTACCCCAGATGACCCCATTCCTTGGATTTGCCAAGTGGCCTTGGGCAGGTGTCCTGAATGGTACAGACCATGAATGTGCTGGGTCTTCTAACCAAAACAGGAACAGCGAGTCTGTTAGGAAATGCTATGGAAGAAAGGCCTGGTGACCTACTAAGAACTCTCTGAAGCACAGTTCTACTCTGACACCCAAGCGGTCGCCCTGATTCTGAACTTCCTGGGTTGTTCCTGGCCTGGCCTTGGGCAAGCTTCAGTGCCTCTCTGTGAATGGCTGTCTCAGCTGTGATGTGAGGTTTACAGGAGGGGTTATCCTCCCAGGGCTGTTGGGAGAGGTGAGTTATTTCATGGTAGATACACTGGCCCCTGCTCCTACTGGGTGACTACCTTTTCACAATTACACAGAACTCCCCAGAAAGCAGTTGACCACAGTGGTGGTGTGTAGACCTGAGCAGCCCCCACTGCACCAAGACACCTGCCCCCAGTGTCCATGGCTTGTACAAGTCCCTCCCTGCCACCACCCCACTCCTTGAGTATGGGTAGGCCGTGGGGCTTGTATCTAACTATTAACAAAAACCCTATCCCCGGTGGTCTAGTGGTTAGAGTGCAGTGCTCTCACCGCGTTGGCCCAGGGTTGATTCCTGGTCAGAGAAGCCTTTCTTCCTGGAGGCCCCAATAAAATGATCTTTGAAAAAGCAACACAGGAACCAAGTCACACGGGCAATTTTGTCACAGGGACAATGTCACATGGGCAAGATTGTCATCATCTGGCGGGGGAGACTCTCCATTGCTGACTTGGAAGTAGCAAGCAACCCTGTTGGGAGCTACCCTCTGGGGACAGCTTCCAGCCAGCTGGCAGGGGAGTCTGCAGCCAGGCCCTTGCCAGGAGCTGAGTGCTGCCAGCCACCCAAAAGTTCTCCTTCCCCTGTCAAACCTCAGATGAGACTCAGCCCAGATGAACTCAGCCCCCAAACCCTGCTCAGCCAGGCACGGGCTTCTGACCCTAGAAAAGGGGAAGTAATACGGCGATGTTGTTTTAATCCCCTGAGTCTGTGGGGCTGTGTTACGCAGCGCCGAAAACTGATCCAATCCCAGCTCATCTTCAGTATTGCACATCACACAATCCTGGACCAGACGCACGGAGGTTTGTAATATAAGCCTGGTCACAGCCCCCGTCTGCCTCAGCCACTTCTTCAAAGCACACATGCTCATTCTTCGCAATGGTACACAAGACTTGGCATACTTATAAGACCTCTGAGAGTCAGTGCGATGGGAAGCATCGTGGTTGCTGGGGCCACTAGCTGTTCTTGACGTGCAGTAACCCCATGCGACAGAGCAGAGCGGCCCACTGGCAGGCCTTTCTCCCACCCGGCATGATTAGCATCTGCCTTCCTGGTGGGACCTGCGGGTGGGACCGTTCTCGATTGTGCGTGGGAGAAGTATAAAGCTGCTCCACTGGGTGCCACCAAGCATACACCTAGGTATCTGTGACCTGGCTGCCTGGCCCCCACGGAAGAACATGCGCTATTCATGCAAACTGAGCATGTCACTCCACGTGTTGTTTGCCTTATTAAAATGAACAGATCGGCATTTTGATTTCTAGCAAAGAGAAAATAGAAGTTTTGTTGTTGTGTTGGCTTTGTCTCTTGCTCCCATTATTTCTGGGAACCTTTCTCTATCAGCGTTTAACGATCCAAACACACACACGCACACACAATCACACCCTCTTTCAGACCTACGAGCCATTTTCATTCAGAGCATTAGCTAGCTCCTTCCTATAAGAGGAATGTTTTCCACCCACTGCCTGACTTAAAAAGCGACTCTCCTACAAAGCCCAACACAGGCCCGCCACATGGCCGGCCTGGGATCCAGCTGTCAAGTTGTTTGATCTTCCCTCGGGTCTGTCAGCCCCTGTGTGCTCTGCATGGCTTAGCAGAGTGGGCCAGGGGTGAGGGGACAGTCCCTCTGGAGGGAGCCAAGAGAAACCGCCCAGCAGGCACCACTGACACCCCCCTGCATGTGAACACTTCATTTAGTACAAATAAAAGCAATTAATCTTAGCGGCAGGCTCAGCGGGGCAGCAGCACATGGGGCAGCTTCTCTATCCATGAAGGCAGGGCTGTGAGAGGCAGCGACCTCAATGTGAAGGAGCCTTCCACCGCAGGAACTTCGTTGAGACAGCAGCCCCTGCCGTGCTGCCCATCTCATAGCACCTCCCATCTGCCACGTCCCTGCCCGCAGCACTCATTGTGGGCTTGCACTCTTCCATTGGTGGGGGGCTCACTCACTGCTGGCAGCTCGGTTCATCCTGGGGCATCGCTTACTGACTACAGTGAAGTCCCTCTGGACACTGGACGGATACCAGCCCCTTGCCAGGTCTGCCACTGCTTATCCATCTATCCCTGGATCTAGCAGTCACCCCCCAGGGCCATCAGACAGCCTGGCTGGCCCTGCAGTCAGTTTCCCTGCCCTGGCTCCATTCCCAGATCCACCCAGACCTTTTCCCTCCTGGATGAATAAGAAGCTCCCCTGAGTTCACACACGATGTCCCTCAGCCACCCATCCCGTCCGCAAGCATTCAGGGAGGGCTTCTTGACTCCATCATCCCCCACCTACACAATGTTGCCTGCAGCATGCAGGGTTGAGAAAATTCCTTCTGGCCGAATGTCAACCTCCTACTCATACGAACTGCCATCCATCTGTCTGCCCTTCATACTGCCGTGTCTTGCCTGTTGCTACGATGTCTGAAGCTATGCCAACAGGATTTCAAATACCAGCGAGGTCTCCCATGGTGGACAGGTATCAGTGATGTTTCCATACTAAGACAGACTAGGAAGAAAGGCCTGGTGAACTT
>NW_022111357.1:40791557-40792809 GCF_000313985.2 Echinops telfairi
GAGCAAGTGCATGGGAGATGAAGAATTCAGAGCAGCGTGACTAATACGCTCGCACCCAAAATGAAGTAGGAAGCAGACGCACGGTGCCCACTGATCTCAGCAGGGCTGAGAGCAATGGGAAGAAGGATGGCCCCGAGGGTCCCAGGTGGAGAGGAGGAGGCAGGGTGTGACCAGCCAGTGATCTGCAAGGGGGGCTGTCCCTGTGCTGGGGAGGTGAGTGCCAGGAGCTCAGAGGGGCGGGGTCCAAATCTCTGCTGGACACAGGAGCAGCTTCGCCTTGGCCTGACTGGGCATCTCGGGGATGCTGGAAGAGAACAAGAACAGGGGGACCTTCTCACAGGCCACGTGGTGTCGGCAGGGCCATGCTCTTTGCCTCCGCTCCAGAGCAAGAACTGGACTGGTTGCTTCCAGCTTCTCGTGGGCACAGGCCTGTCTGGGCCTTCCTGGGCTTGCTGACGGATCGCCTTCCCAGATGCCTCCTTCGTGTGTCTGGGCCTCCCCTCCTTCTTTCTCTGACAGGACCACTCAGAGAGGACACGGGGCGCCCTCACACACTCCCTCTCTGCAGGACGAACTCATGCGGACAGCTAACCTCGTCACAGACTCCGTTTCCAAACCTGTTTGGAACCCTGGCACATGGACAAGCACCAGGGATCAGGACTTCAATCTATCTCCCCGTGAAGACCAGGATTCTTGGCAACAGCTTGACCATCTGCTCCAGACCGTCTGATTGACAACAGGGAATCTCGAACCATCCTCTCTCCTGTTTTTCTGCCTGTAAGTTCTCTGGAGACGCGTAAGACACAGCTCTGGGCCCTCCATGATCAGCGTGAGATTCAGAGAGGCACCCTGGGCTGGGTATGAGGCCAGCACTTATTCTTGAACCAGAAGAGCCATGCTCTGGGAGGCTGGGAAAGGGGCTGCTTGAAGGAGGCGAGGACCCCCACCCACCGCGCTGATGACTCTGAACCTGGGGCCTCAGAGGGGCTGGAGGGAGCAGCGCTCAGCCTGCCTATGAGAAGCGGCTGGAGGCAGAGCCAGCTCCAGGCAGCTTCTCCACGGCAACCTGGCAGCGTGATTCATGCCCCGTGCAGATCCGTGTTTGAAAACGCTGAATGTCAGAAAGGAAGAACAGAAGTAGGCAACGAGACAGAAATAGGCACACACAGATGAAATGAGGCTTCCGTGTGCGCGGCAACTTTCTGCCAGCGATCTCGACACAATGGCGACAGGGAGGCAGACACACAGAAAC
>NW_022111357.1:40794152-40795806 GCF_000313985.2 Echinops telfairi
TGTTCATTCCTCTGTCAGTCCCTTGTATGGTCCATGTTAGTTTCCCCAACTCGAGAATGCAAAAGCACCAGCTCTTCTTGCGTCTTCTTATGCCGTCCAGATTCCCAGGCATACCTGTGGTTGTCAGGTGCCCTCCATCCAGTTCTGACTCGAGACGACCCGACCCTCTGCACAGCAAAGCAAAACGCAGCCCCTCCGCACCATCCTCACAATGGTTCCGATGTTTCAACTCATTGTGGCCGCCAGTGTCTATCTGCCTTGTCACACCGTCCCCTGTTCTCAACACCCCTCTTCTTTGCCAAGCAGGACGTCCTTCTCCAGGGACTGGTCTTCCCTGACCACACGCCCAAAGTACGTGAAGTAGAGTCTCGCCATCCTTGCCTCTAAGGAGCATTCTGTCTGTACCACGTCCAGGACAGATTTGTTTGTTCCTTTGGCAGCCCGTGGTGCGTTCAATGTTCTTTTCCAGCACCATCATTCAAACGCACCGATTCTTCTTTGGTCTTCCTCACGCATCTCTGATGGCTGGGGGGAAAGGGCTGAGGCTCTACTGACCCGCCTGCTATGTCTCCTACACTACTTGATTGTCCTTTAACCTGGTCTCACCACCTGTTTGCAACTTCAACAACCAAGTCGTGCAAAAGCAAAGAAAAGCCCAGCTTCTTCCGTGCCGTTTGAATGCCAGACATACTGCTTTTAATAGAAGTGGGAGGAGCCCTGATGCGATAGTGGTTGCGCCTTTGGCTGCCATCCAAAAAACCAGCAGTTCAAAACGTCCAGCCACCCTTTGGGAGCAAGATGGGATGTTCTTGTCCTATACAGCAGCCAATCGCGGAACCTCACAGGGGAAGTTCTACCCTGGCCTGTAGGGTGGCGATAAGTCAGCGTTGACTCAATGACAGTGAGTGTGGATTTTGGTTTGGTGTCCCATGTAAAACACATGATATGCTGAGGAAACATTCCTTGCGTATCTGAAATTAACATGTAGCTCTGCAGCCTGTAGTTCTACTTGCCAGGCCCACCAAGGCACACACACATGCAGACACACACACACACACACACACACACACACACAATCCAACCAGTTGCTTTTGCATCAACTCAACTCATGGTGACCCTAAGGATGCATGTAGTAGAACTGTGCCACTGAGGGTTTATAATAACTGATTTCCTTCACGCCACCCGGGGTGGATGAAAACCCCCAACATCATGGACTCCTCAAAAATCCAAGCTCCTCTTGCTACTTGTAGGAGGATCATCATCATCATTATTATCGTCCTCATTAAGACGCTGGATGTCACTTTCTTCTCCTGTGTGGCAGCCATCATTGGTCATCGCCCATGGTACCTAGCTACTGGGCAAGCGTCGCCCAGCCTTTGGTGGCCATCGATAGGCCTGAGTCCGTTGTCATGCCAACCTCTCTCGTGGAGGGCTCACCCTCTCCACGCTCACCTCCTGTGCTTATGGCAGGCTTTTCCTCAGGGACCATCCAAGGAGACCAAGAAGAGGTCCCACCACCTTGCTTCTAAGCACAACACTCTGGCTAGGTTCCTTCTGAGATGATGTGATCATTCTTTGGCAGTCCACAGTACACTCAGACTCTTCACCAGCACCCCAGTGCTCGCTCGCCAAGGAAAACCCAACAGGCCACAAG
>NW_022111357.1:40796748-40798241 GCF_000313985.2 Echinops telfairi
CACAGGCTTCGGTGCTTCTCAATAGCCCCACAGCTCAGGTCTGAAGTCCAGAGAGAGCAGAAAGCACACGTCTCCAAGAATAAGATTCCTCCCAAGGCAATTGCTCTAATCCACTTCCCAAATGGCTTCTAATCCCATTCTGAGCACACAGCTTATAAGGGGGGCTGCTCTTGGCCATGCTGCTCCTCCGGGAGGTGGGGTGGGGAGGGGTCCAGTCAGCAGAACCATTCTGCAGTGAGAGGCAGACATGCTGTAGTGTGCCCCTTCTCTGTAACCGAGGCAGGGTGGCACTCACTGATACATCAGGCTCGGGCTGAACTTCCCATCACAAACCCTGCTCTCCCAAGTCCACACAGGTTGAAGCACTCCTCCTGCAAATGAGAACCCTTAGGCTTACAGAGACCATAGGAGCTGCCCCAAAGTACAGGGACCATGCAACCATACCCAACTCAGGCAGTGCTCAGAGGCCCGGCTTCCAGAGACGTTGGCTCCGAGAGTTCATGGGAAAACATTCTCAGGAGATCATGGAATTGTCCCACAAACATCTTAAAACTCCCGCCTAAATATGCCAGAGAAAGGCAGGGGCTCAAGCAAATGCTTACACACTCATGTCCATAGCAACGCTGTTCACATGTGTCCATCAAATGAGGTCTGTCCACAGGGGTCCTCAAACTTTTTAAACAGGGGGCCAGTCCATCGTCCCTCAGACCGTTGGAGGGCCGGACTATAGTTTAAAAAAAACTTATGAACAAAGTCCTATGCACACTGCTAAGCAGGACAGGCAGCGGCGGCAAAAACACCCGGCGAGCCGGATAAATATTCTCGGCGGGCCACATGTGGTCCACGGGCCATAGTTTGAGGACCCCTGGTCCACACAACAGAATAGTGTTGGGAGGCGCCAATGAATCAGTTCTGACTCACAGTGACCCCAGCACAACAGTCCTGTACCCACTGTTCTTGGGTTTGAACTCATGGCTGCAGACAATCTGTCAATTCACATTTCCAAGAGCCTTCCTCTCTTTGTACCAAGCATGATGTCCTTGTCCAGCGTCTGGTCTCTCCCGAAGTACATGAGAGCATTCTGGCCATACTTCTTCCAAGACAGACGTTTGTTCTTCGGGCCATCCGTGGTGCTGTCAATCTTCCTCGCCAGCACCATGATTCAATGCATCGGTTCTTCTGTGGTCTTCCGTACTTATTGTCCAAGACTCATGTGCATGTGAAGTGGTTGAAAAGACCATGGTTTGGGCCAGGCACACCTTAGTCCTCAAAGGGACATCCTTGCTCTTGGACACTTCAAAGAGGTCTTGGGCAGCAGATTTGTCCAATGCAATGCATCCTTTGATTTCTGGACTGCTGCTTTTATAAGCATTGATGGAGGATCCCAGAAAGATAGAATCATTGACAGCTTCCATCTTTTCTCCCTTTATTATGCTGTTACCTATCGGTCCACTTGTGAGACTTTGGAAACTTTGGTTTTTGTTTTTATTTTT
>NW_022111357.1:40799947-40806303 GCF_000313985.2 Echinops telfairi
AGAGTTGTTCTGAGTGAAGGCACAGCCCAGGAGTGGCTGGCAAAGGGGCCCTGAGTGGTGCCACTCTTGATAACGCTTGGCTGCTAACAGGAAGATTTGAGTTTCAAGTCCATGCAGCGGCGTCTTGAGAGAGAGGTCTGTAGATCTCCCTTTGAAAGCTCATCCACCACAGACCCTGGCACGCCTGCCATCACTGTGAGTCGAGGCCCACGCAATGGCAATGAGGTGTGTTGACAAGTTCATTGGTGGAGGGGCAGTTGCACAATCAGATTTTCCAGAGCTAGGACAGGAAGCCCTGGTATGGGACTACCTAAGCCCACCCCCCTGCTTCCCAAAGCACCAACAAAGGACTCCTGGCCAAGGCATTCAACCACTACATGCCCCACCTCCCCACCTGCGACAGGTACACAGTAGAGGCTCATGAACATCAGCCACCTGGCTTCTCTGCCTGGCTGTTCCTTCCTTCTTGGGTCCACCTGGTACCTTCTACTCATCCTGAGACCTAAATACCACCCCTTCCAGGAAGCCCACATGATTGTTTCAGGCAGAAACACCCTCTTGTCCCTCATGCTCCTGCAGTGTGACTGACATCCCTGGGCCCTCAAAGGATAACGTTCCGGTCACCGCATCCATGCTGGTGAGATGCACCAGATTCTACTCCTCCCGGCCCAGACTGTCCTGGGACAAGCCTCCATTGCCCTCTGCCCAGCAACCCCACGCCAATGACCCTGGGGGCGAGAGCCTGGGAAACCAGCAGCCACTGGGAGCTGAGCAGCTCAGGTCGCCCTGGAGCTCAGGGCTCTGCGAAGGGAAGCAATTTCTCCTGGAAAATGCTGAGAGAGGTGGGAAACCTAGAAAGCCATGCAAGCTCACCAAGACCCACAGGGCAGTCGTGGGTAGTAAATTAGCCCGGAGCCGGGCGCTCATCGAGGCACCAGCAACACGGCCCCGAACACCTTCACCAGTGGGCACGGGGCCTCGCATGGCACCGGGTGGAGTGCGCGCCTAATGGGGCCAGTCCATCAACGTCGGCTGGGATGTTGCGAAGCAGTGTCGTAAAAATAAACATGCTTACTCTTGTCCTGCATAATTGGCTCCCTAAAGAATCCTTGCCTTTCGAATGACACCATGTCCCTCGGCCGGAAGCACGGCTGTTTCGAGCATCTGGGTACACAGCTTTGATTTTTCTCTTTGCAAAAAAAGGAGAGAGAGGAAGAGAGAGAGAGAAGGGGGAAGGGAGGAGGGGGGGGCGTGGAAAACCAAGTGCTAGATGCTTTCCTTTTCTGTCTCCTGTCCGAGCATCCTCGGACGCTCCTCCTGTCTGCAGTCCTGAGTGGGGCTGGGCTGAGTGTCTCAGAGCTGGCCCTGCAGCTCCAGCAGGCTCCACGCACGAAGGAAAGTCTATAATGACCCTGCCGAGATGCTGATAAAAGTACCCCTCTTGAAAAAAAAGATCATTAGAAGTGAGTGTGGCTGTATGCCTGGAAAATGCACCAGCCTCGGCGGCTAATCTCTTGATTCTTGCCTAAGATGGCTTTTTGCAACCATTTGGGGGATTGAAACCACAGCCGATTGCTTATTTTTCATTAGGCTGCCGTTAGTCTGGGAGGTGGGAGGAGGGGGTGCGGGCAGAGAGGAGTGGAGCTAGCAAGGCACACCCACTGGAAGCCCGCCTTGCTTGCTGCCTTGATCCCCTCTGACAGAGGCCCTACAGGATAGAGGAAAACGGACCCCATAGGTTTCCGAGACTGTGATCCGGACCGGTGTCTTTCTCCCATGCAGTGGGTGGTGGGTTTGAACTGCTGGCCTTTGGTTATCAGCCCAAGGCTTTGAACCCTGCGGAGCCCAGAGCTTCCTCCATGGAGCGGTGGAAAGCCCGTGGGGCCATTCTCCCGTGGCTCTGTAAGGCCACCATGAAGTGGAATGGGCTCCGTGGCAGCTGCATGCTTTTCTCCTCCTTCCCTTCCGTACCTCGGAAAGCCCATGACCCTGTCTGGACCTGGAGGCTTTCGCTGGCTCTGTGCCTGAGGTCAGCCAGCGTGGGGCGAGTCCTAAAGCGGACCCCTTCAGAGGGGTGGCTTGTAAAAGGGGAGAGAGGCCTTGAGAGACACACAGTGGGGACCTGCCTGCGGCCAGCCTAGGAATGTCCTGTCTACGGAGACCGAATGAGGGAGAGTCGCAACCATCCATGTGAGGTATTTCTTGCTACAGCATGCATGAGGCAGAGACACCCCGTGTTGCTCCCCTTGGGGTCCAGCGGGCAGTGTTCCAGGGACACCCTGAGACAGATGCTGTGCATTGCAGCCAGACACAGACAGGGCACCTCAGGGACAGCAGGGCTTGCTGGGATGGTAAGTACAGCCCCAAAGGGCCAGCCTGTCAGGTCAGCTTTGCCCCCAAGACACACACGAGAGGCCTCTGTGCAAGGGGAGAGTCAGCGAGTTGTCAGCCTTCTTCTGTCCCGAGAACCCCCCTCAGCCCGAGCACCCCAGGCCTTGGCATTCTCTCCCCGCAGAGTGGACAGACCCCTCCCTGAAGCCCACTGACCCTGGCTGTTCCTGAAGACCCATGGGGTGCACCCTTGCACATGCCCCAGCCACATAGACCCCCAGGACAATCCGGGTCCAATCACGGAGGAAGTACTCTCAGATTCCCCTGTGGAGTCTGGCAGAAGCACTACCCTCCCCTGGTGCCCAGGTAACAGCCCTTCCAGAAAATGGGGCCATCCTGTGGGTTAGGGGTGGCCACAGCACAACTCCAGCCCTGCACAGCCCAGGGGCAGCAGGCAGCCACACCTCAGGGTACTTAATGCATCCAAACCCAGCATGCCTTCTTTCCAGACCAGGCCAAACATAGTGCCCTGAAGCAGAGGAAGGGCCTCATCTGAATCTCAGCTCTACCATGGACTTGCTCTGTGACCTTGGGGAACTCACTTAACCTCTCAGTGCCTCCTCTGGAAGGAGGGAATTATTAAAGTACCTACAGCACGATGGGGACGCTGTAAGGATTAAGAAGGTTAAGATGCGTGGAGGGCTTGGAATAGTATCAGCCTCAGGGAAGCACTGTGCAGGGATACACTACGTACACGTACACCACGTACACAGACACTCTGGTCTCATGGTCCGAAGTTGTTAAGTTCCATAGAGGTCCTGTGAATATTGGTTTAGCGAAACCCAACCAGACCTTTATTGACTGTGCCAAGGCATCCGACTGTGTGCATCCTACCAGACTGTGCACAGCATTGAGAAGAATGGGAGTTCAGGAACACTTCACTGCGCTCATGCGGAACCTAGACCTGGACCCAGGGGTGTCAGCGTCGAACCGCTTCCCCGTCTTTATTCCATCTGGAAGCTGAACAAATCATCCAAGGAGCCAGTCTATATGAAGAAGAACTTGGCGTGAGGATTGCAGGAAGCCAAGGTAAACCTGCCACAAGCACGTGACACAGCCATGCCTGCTGAAAGCTAAGCAGGCCGGAAGCACTTACTGGTCAGATCAAGGACTTCAGCCTGCCGTACGGATTGCAACTCAATGTAAAGGAAACCAGAACCCTCCCAACTAGACCAACGGACCCTATCATGATAATCAGATCAAAGATGGAATTATCAAGAAGTTGATCTTGCTTTGATCCACAATCAAAGCTCATGAAAGGAGCACCAGTAGAGGGCTCAAAGGATGTACTACATTGGCAGGTGTGCGGTACAAGAGCCCTTTAAAGACTTAAAGAGCAAGGGTATTGCTTTGAGGATTAAAGTGCACCTGACCATGGCCATGTATTTTCAATTGCCTCATAGGCATGTGACAGTTGGATGCTGATTAAGGAAGCACATTTGAACTATGGTGCTATGGATTAAATGCAAAGTACGGTGAACTGCTAGAAGAACAAGGCGTTATGTACATCGGACATGATACCAGAAGAGACGAGTCCCTGCAAAAGAGCAGCATGCTTGGTAAGCGGAAGAGCAGCCCTTCGATGAAAGGGATTGACCCCGTGCCTGTGACAATGGGCTCAAGCATAACAATTGGGAAGATGGTGCAGGGCCGGGCGGTGTTTCCTTCTGTTGTATATTCGGTTGCTGTGAGTCGGAACCCCTGGACAGCACCTAACCACTAACAGCCACCAGCCGTGATCAACCTCAGTCGGACAGTTTTCATAGCATGGAACAAGTGGATGACATGGGAATGACCACGAAATGGCCAAGAGGCAAGTCTGGGCTCGACTGTCCATAAATATACATGTATCCGTGGACCAAGCCCAGCCCTCTGCCGTCACATCAATGCTGACTCACAGAGACCCACATGCGGCTTCTGGGAGCCCTGGTGGCACAGTGGTGATGCACTGGGCTGCCAACCACAGGTCAGCAGTTGGAACCATGACCCACTCCATGGCAGAGGGATGGGAATTTCTGCTCCTGTAAAGAGTTCCGGTCTCGGGAACTCCTGACAGCTCTCCCCTGAGGGTCATTATGAGTTGGCATCGACTCAGTTGCAATGAGTTTCATTCTCTACAGGCGTAGATGGCATCCTTTTTCAACCATGGCTTCACTGGTGGGTTTGAACAGCGGACTTTTTAGACTAACATGTACCCAACAGCCACCTTATGCATATGTGCATGTGTATATACATGTACATGTAATATGTCCACACATACACATGCACACACCCCTCAGTGAACGTGTTCAGGCTCAGACTGGCCAGCCCGCAGTCAGGACTCCCGGGGGAGGAAGGGAACAGACAGGCACCATTTTCTCACCCGGTGTCCAAGGGAAGACATGGCCAAAGGCCTATGGGCATTTGCCCCTCTCTAAGCATCTAGGAGAACTAGGGATCCTTTTCATCCCTGGTGAATACTACGTGTCCTGACAGGATGTTAAATTGGCTTCATCTTCTCCCATTGCAGCCAGACCCTGTCCATCCGGGAGTGATTCCCCACTCAGAAACGTGCATGGCCTAGTTGAGAAACCTGCTTCTCAAGAGCTACAGGCTCTATAACACAGAAAAATCCATCTCCCACCTTCTGACCCTTCAGTCTCCGTGAAGGAGCCAACACTTACATCTAAAAGGATGCCTTAAAGGCGTTTGATGGAAGATGGTCCCACAAGGATGTGGCTTCCCTAAAAGGACACCATGTTCCACTGGAAGGAAGCATATGATATGCAGTAAATGCCGCTGCCTCCTGGATGCCTCCTGGTTCCCTGGATGCGACCCTGGGACATGCCAACCTGACAGCCAGAGAAGGAAACTTTGGAGGCCCCTTGCAAAAAGTCCATCCTTCTCCAACCTCGAACTAGCTGGCTAGGAGCCCTTCTGCTAACGAGTGAAAACACCCCCCTGTGAACATGATCTTGAACCTGGGTGGAGCAGAAGCCTTGCACTCATTTTCTCTCACCAAGACCCAGCCCTGTGGTGAGACGGTGCTGACCCTCAATAAATGCTTACCCTATGCACAGTGAGCACTTAAAAAAAGGGGGGCTCTGCGGACTCAGAGCTTCTCTTCTGAGTGAAGAACAGGGACAAATGTAAAACCAAAGGTAGATCATGGACACCTGGACCAGAGACGTGTTCATCAACCTGGGAGCACTTACCACCACCCATCTGTCATTATGTCCTACTGTGGTGGCTGACATGTCAGCTATGATGGTGGAAGCTATGTTGCCGGTACTTCATAGACCAGCAGGGCCACTTAGGGGGGCCAGGAACCCATGAACTTCAAGCTAAAACTGACTCAGAAGCAAGGCCTGTTGTGGATCTACTTCTGCAAATCAGCCAATGACAGCGTCGCAGATCACAAGAGTGTGGCCTGAGACCATACTGGAAGATGACCCCTGGTTTGCAAGGCCTTCAAAATACACAGGAGGCACAATGGACCCGTGCACACGAAGGAAACTTACGATGGTGCAGGGCCGGGCAATATTTCATTCTGCCTTATGGGGCATCACACGAGGCAGAGCTGCATCAGCAGCAACCAGAGCCGCAGCAAGTAGCACCGAAGCACGGCCACCTGGGGATCTGAAGTATATGGGACCGCAAGGGCCACATGAACATGGGCCATTGCCATGCCCGCACAGGCATCTCAAAGCAGCATCACTCGGAATAGCCCCGAACTAGAAACCAACCAAATCCCCACCGCCCGTAAAGGCAGACTCTCCATCCAGAGTAAAGGGCAATGTGTTAGTCTATGTACATTAGAGAAACAAATCTACAGAACCTCATATGTATAAGAAATAGTTTTATATAAAGGGTAAGTGTACATTAAGAAGGTATCCAAACCCAGTGCTGCCCAAGCCCGTAAGTCCAACATTAGCTCTTATGTCGACACTGATCTACAAAGTCCTCCTCCATCTCACAAAACCCAC
>NW_022111357.1:40807151-40820776 GCF_000313985.2 Echinops telfairi
CCTCACTGCTATTGAGTCCATCCCAATTCTTGGAGACCCTATGGGAGAAGGGAGAACTGGCCCTTTGGTTTCTAAAACTTTAACTCTTTACAGGAGCAGTAGCCTCATCTTCCTCCTGTGAGGCAGCTGGTGGTTTGGAACTGCTGACTTTTCAGTTAGCAGCTCGATGCACCACCCCCTGGGCGGCCCCCTCACACGCGCTCACAGCGTGCCATCCGTGCTAAATCAGGCTCAGCCCGCCTTTCTCAATGTGCCCATTCACTCCTTTCCCACAGTTTAATTCCAGGCGCTCTCAGGAGGGACTCCCTTGGACTGGGCGACATAATTATTTTTAATAATTAAATAGGTGAGTGACAGTATCTGTGCCGCAGGTCATGCCCATTCCCTTATGGACTTTCAAGAATTCTTTGTCGCCAAACAATCCCTCCTGTGAACCATGAAACTTGCCCTTCATTCCACGAGGCCCCACAGCCCCCCTGAATCATAAAGCTTTGGCCCGAACACACAGTGCACAAGTCTTTTGTGGACAATTTCCAGTCTTCTTGTTTGGCTTTGTGTATCCCTGAAGGCCCATGTGGAAAAGAGGGTGTGCTGGGCCGGGGCTTCCAAAAACCTGCAGTCAAACCCCTGCTCTGCCATCAGCTAGCGGCGTGACCTTGGGCAAATTACTTAACCCCTCTTGGCTCTATTCCCCTCCTGTGCAAAATGCATGTGAGCAGCTTTGCAAGGTCAGCATGAGGATGGATTGGTGGAGCATGGTTCGGCTGGGCCACTCGATGCAAAGCCTGGTTATAGAAAGCCCTGGAACCCACACACACTCCAGCCCCTCCTGTCCGCAGAGCAACAGACAGAAAAAGCAATAACAGGCTGGTTCTTGGAATGTGGGGAGCTGACAGCCAGATCCAAGGCAGAGCATTCTGGTTACCATGGTACCACCCAACTTCACTCGACACACATCCACCAAGCACCCAACGCCAGCACCCACTCTTTCAGCATAAAGATTCAAACCAAGTGACAAGGACAGCAAAGCCACACCCTGGTCTCCCACCTCCCTGGACTTCAGGCTCATGTTTCACCGAGTTGGAAACAAAGCACTAACGGGTTTCATGCTGACTGGGAATCTGCAAAGCAGGGCCGTGCTGGCACCTCAGGGCCAAGGTAAGAAAGTGGGGCTGTCCCCCAAAAGGCTGCTGCTCTACTTTCAGGGCTGACCTGATTTAGGTAAAATCTGGACAGCTCTTCTTAGCCAATAATAATGCAGCCGGCAGTTTATTATTGTCACCCGTGATGGATCTCATCCCATTAGCAACGCTGTGTGTGCAGGTGCTACAGCATTCTAGAAAATGTGGCCGGGATGCAGCGGGGCTAGTTCCGCGAGGTAACATTCTACCTTTCCCCCAGGTTCCTAGCACTGCTGACTCGGAGAGTCTAAATACACACACACACACACTCTCTCTCTCTCTTTCTCTCTCTCTCTCCCTCCCTCTCCCTCTCACACACACACCTAATCGCACTCATTTTCACACACACACACACACACACCACATACTAACAATGCTCTCTCTCACACACACACACACCTAATCGCACTCATTTACTCTCCATCCAACATACCACATACTAACAATGCTCTCTCTCACACACACACCTACTCACTCGCTCACACACACATACTCACACATACACACACACACATACTCTCAGACCTTCACACATACCTCAAACTCTTGCATGCATTCACACACACACACACACACACACACACACTCTCTCTCTCTCCATCTCACACACACACCTAATTATAATCACATTCATTTTCTCACGCACACACACATACTCTCTCCCTCACACACACACACCTAATTACAATCGCACTCATTTTCACACACATTCACATACACTCTTATACACCTCACATACACGCATGCTCACACATCCTCTTAAACTCACACATACTCACATTCTCACACAGACACATTCACACACACATATTCACATTTGCTCTCTCATACACACATGTCCTCATGTACCCTCTCACACTCACACACACACACTCTCTCACACTCACATGTACTCACACAAGCACACTCTCACTTTCACAGACACACACACACACACACACACACACAACCTAAACAAACAGACCCATCTCCCGGGTGCCAGCCACTGGAAGATAAAGAAGACCTAAGCTCATTTTTAAACTCGATTTCAATGTAAGATATTGTGGCTTCCCAAAAGGGTCCCTGGTAGCTAGGCACAGGGATGGTAACTGCAAGGCTGTTGGTCAAAACCAGCTGCCAGTCACTCCACAGGTAGAATGGATGGATGGCCCACTCCTGGCAGGGGCACAGTCTCAGAAACCTTATCTCGAGAGGCTGGGAGTCAAAATCCCTTAAAGGCAGTGGACTTGAGTTTGGGGTAGATTCATACACAGTTGCAAGAAATAAGCCAAACATTTTAAGCAAGAAGAAGAAAGATCTTGTTTGCCTCTTACATAATTTCCCCAGAGTTTCAAAATGATTGCATACTACTATGAGGACACAGACATGAATTCAGTGAAGACAGAGAATGTTTCAGTTGTGACAAAGCCCCTTACTTGGCCCTTGTATCTCTACACCCACTTCCCTCCTGCCCCATGTGTGTCAGAGTAGAACTGAGCCCCACAGGGGTTTGCACCGCCCAGAGAAGGGCCCTGCTTGTTCCTCCTCCTAAGCCGGCTGCAGCACCAGTATGCTCTCCTCTCTGATAATATCATCACTTCAGGGACGTTTTCTCAAAGGAGCCATATTGTGTGCGAGCTTTGGGGATTGCCCTTTTTTAACTCCACCATAGCCTCTGGAGATGTGTTGGGTTAGTTCTTTTTCGGTGCTGAGTAGTATCCCATGGCACGGACATACCACTGCTTGTTGAACCATTCACCCTTTGACATACTCAAAGACCCCCGGGCAGTTTCCAATTTGGAGCTACTACAAATAAAGATGCTGTGTGTGCATGCACATGCACGAATTTTCATTTATCTGGGATCAACACTGGAGAGCAGAACTGTTGGCCTGTCTTTAGTCTCTCAAGATGCAGACAGCGTGTTTTTCAATGTGTTCATAACGTGTTATGTCCGCCCATCCCCAGCAACGCATGCTTCAGTCAGCCTCACTACCTCCTTGTCGGCATTTGGTGTCGGCACTATTTTTCCATTTTAATTATTCCAATGAGCATGCGGAGAGATCTCATTATGGCTTTAGTGGGAACACACCCTCCTAAAGGCTAATGACGCCCAACATCTTTTCTTGCGCCTATTTGCCATCTGCATCTCTTCTTTGGAGAAATCTAGCTTCACGTCTTCTGCCCTTTTCCTAAGTGGACTGCATCTTTGGATTTTGTTAGTTTCTAGATACTAAAGATAGGAGACCATTCTGGCTACACAGCTTTCACACAGTTTACCTAGTCTAGGGATTGTCTTCTCATCCTCTCCACAGTCTTTCCACAGAACAAACATTTTCATTGTGATCAACTTTTCAATAATTTCCTTGTACGGACCATGCTTTGGTATCAAATCTAAGAACTAGATCTAGTCATGGATCTCAAAGACGTGTCTCCTGTATTTTTCCCCATAGGATTACAGTCTGTGCACCATTTTCAGTTAGATGAGATGTGAGGTGTGAGGCTTAAGTCACTGTGCGGGTTTGTGCTGACGGATCCCTTGTTCTGGCACCATTTGTTAGTAAGTCCATCTTCCCTCCATTGAGCCCTGATAGTGTAGTTGATTATGTACTGGGTCGGCAACTCTAAGGTCAACAGTTCAAACCCATCAGTTGCTCCTCAGAAGATAGATGAGGCTTTCTACTCCTATAAAAATTGACAGCCTTAGAAATGCTAAATAGGGTCACAATGGGTTGCAATCAATTCAATGGCAATGGGTTGTTCAGTGCCTCCATAGAATTTGCACTGTTCTCAAAAATCAGTTGAGCATATTTGTGTGAGTCTGTTTCTGGATTATTTGCCCTGTTTCACTGATCTCTGTGTTTATCCTCCCACCAATACTAAAACCCAGTGTCATTGAGTGAATTCTGCCTCATCGTGACTGGAGTACTTCAGAGTAGAATGGTACTCCATAGGGTTTCCACGGAGATTACCTTTCTGAAGGAGAATACCAGACCTCTTTCTCAGGTGCCTCTGGGGAGACTAGAAACTCCAGGCAGCCTATCAATACCACAGTCTTGACTATTGCAATTACTATTAGTAAGAAGTGAGCTATTAATATTACTGAGTCTTAAAATCAGGTAGTCCAATCCCTATTACCACATTCTTTTCACACTTAGTTTATCTATTGTAGTCCTGTGACTTTCCATATAAATGATAGAATAATCTGATCTACCTATGAAAACATCTAAAAATTAAACATTCGAGAATGAACACCTTTACTATGTTAACTCTTCTAATTCATGAATGTGGTATGCCACCCCATATATTTAGATTTTCTTTGATTTATTTCATCAGTGCTGTGTAATTTTTTAGTATACAAGCCGAGTGCATGTTTTGATTGATTTACAGCTAAGCATTTCATTTTAAGTTGATACATAACCCATGTCCATTGTTAATATCCATAAATACAATTGACTTTTGTATGTTTATCTTGTATCCAGCAACTGCGCTAAAATCATGTATTATCTCTAGAACAGTGGTTCTCAACCTTCCCAATGCCATGACCCTTTAATACAGTTACTCATGCTGTGGTGACCCCCAACTATAAAATTATTTTCATTGCTACTTCATAACTGTAATTTTACTACTGTTATGAATCATAATGTAAATATCTAATATGCAGGATGTGTTTTCATTGTTACAAATTGAACATAATTAAAGCATTTTGATAAATCAAAAAAACAATATGCAATTATATATTGTGAAATATTTATTTTTAATTAAAAATAAATGAAATTTTGTCTTGAAGCATGGTGTAGCACGGGTAACAGTTTTAATGTAACAACAGTAAACTACATTGCTACATTTTGCGACAGTATGGGTAAGAAGTAAAAGTCAGTGGGAAGGTTGAGATAGCTTCTTTCTCACCAGATCAGCACATCTGCATGTGGCCGGACCCCCCTGGAGACGGACAGAGGAGTGGTGTCTCAGTTCCTAAGACCATCGTTTGCTCTAGAAGTATATTACTGGATTTTCTATGTAGACAATTATTGAATTTGCATATCGGGGCAGTCCCGTTTCTTCCTTTTCTGATCTGTATGTCTTTTATTTCCATTTCTTGATTTATTTTACTGGCTAGAACCTCCAGCTTTACATTGACATGAGAGCACACATCCTTGCCTTGCTCCTGATCCTCAGGAAAAGTACCCCGTTTCTCGTCATGAAGTACAACATTAGCTATAGGTTCCTGTAGATGTCGTTGATCAAGCTAGGGAAATTATTCCCTAATCCTCTTTTCTGAGTAATTTTATCATGAATAGGTGTTGAATTTTATCAGTGTCTTCTCAGCACCAAGTGCTATGATCATGTGACTTTCTATCTTTAGCCTTTTATTACAATGAATTGAATTGAATGATTTTCTGATACTGAACCAGCCTTGCATCCTTGGAATGGGCCTTACTTGGCTATGGTTTATATCTTTTTTAATATGGCTAAATTTTCTTCGATAATATTTTTGCTTATTTTCATAAGGGTATCCATCTCTATTGCTATTATTATTTTGTTGCTGCTTTTTGTCCCCCGTTTAGTGTCCTGTCTTTGTTTTGAAACCAAGATAATGCTAAGAAGGTAAAACAAAGCATGGTGCCAAATTCACTGCCATCAAGTGGATTCCAACTCTTAAAAGCCCTAGAGAGAGAGTAAAACTGTCCCTTTGGATCTCCAAGACTGTGTGTCTTCACAGGAGCAGAAAGCCTCCTCTTTCTCCTGAGGAACAGGGGCTAGTGGGCTCAAAGTGTGCTGACCTTTCAACTAGCTGAATGCATCACCCACCATTCCACTAGGATAACACTAACGCCATCCAATGAATTGGGAACGCTAGTGTCTTTAGGGCCACGCTTTCAGGACTGGGGTCTTCCCTTCCTCCAAACTAACAACGTCTGGCTTCAGTACCAAGGACTCATGAAGTAACAAGGGCATGCTTTGCACAAAGCTGGTGCACAATAACCTGCAGGTACTAAGCCCCTTCCCACCCAGCCCCAGGCTCCACTGCAGGAACCCCTGGAGTTTGGTCACCCACCTCACCCTTCAGCTGGGAGCATTTTCATCACCGCGAATAGGAATAGACTGACATTGGATTCATTCCCAAAAGAGACTGGTTCTGCTAGCCGTTGCCCCAAACTTCCTGGAGTTTGAATTTGAGAGTCTTCGAGCAAATTAGTGACCTACCTAACTAAGCCAGTGACTTCAAAATCATTTCAATCCAATAAAATGGGAGAGTTAAAACTAGTTGCCACCTCATGTGTCTCCCAGGGTCACCATGCCCCAACGGGTTTCCAATGGCTTTTATTTCAGGAGTGGGTCACCAGGCCTTTCTTCCCAGATGCCTCTGGGTAAACAAAACTCCCAAACGGAGGGATTGGCCCACAATACAGATCCTTTATGTTGCCACATAAGGAAGGATGCTCAGAAAGACACGTGGATGTTCTGGACACATGTCTCCTATGCTCATCGTATTTCCCCTTGCTGGAGGCCACCTCCATGCTGGGGCGAGCTCATCCCAGGAAAGCCATTGTGCTCCTTCAAAGCAAAGGTGAGGTGGGTGTATCAAGGCCAGGGCACTATCAGAATCCCTGCCCATCAGTCAGCTATGTCCACACAGTACCTAAAGCATGAGCCCCACCGCCCCACCCCCATGGATCAGAGCTTGCCTGCACGTTCATTAGCAGCCTGTTCCTGACTGTGGCACCTTCCACGTCTTCTTCTTCGGCCCCGTCCCTGTACACAGCACCAGCAAGTCCCTTTGCAGGAGTTTTATTTTAAAACTAGGTTTTTCCACCTGGGATGGAAGCTCCTGGGGAGAGGTGCAATGAGACACAGTAGCCCCAGAGGCCTCATCACACATACACGACACACACATATGTACACACCCCAAATGCAATATGCCCCTCCAAAAAAACCCACTGGTATGAGCACACAAAACACACATGCACATGGACACACACCTGACGAAGATACACCTGTGCAGACACACATGCCAATAGACACTCATGCAGACAACACCCCTCCTTCTGGAGCAGTGGTCCTGAAGGTGATTCTTCAAACCGGGCTTTCCCCATTCAAAGTCTATCCTCCCCCACCAAGGCTCAGTGTGACCCAGGGGCACGACTGAGCCCTGCCATGGCATGGGGAGAGGGCAGGAGGGCAGAAGGGAGAGAATGAAGGCCCCATCCTCCACCTAGTGGATTCTGGGTATTTGTCCACCTGCTGCAGTCAGGGCAGCCTAACCTGTCTGCCCTTCTCTGCCATGTGCGCTTTCAGCACCTGCCTGGGAAAGTCCCGATGCTGGCCCCAACGCATAGTCAAACCTCTCACACAGATCAGGGTTCTCAGCCAATGTCTAATGCCGAATCTGGCCAGCTGCTGGCCAGTCTGGGCCCCCTTAGGGCTGACATCAGCTCAGTGATGGTGCCAGGGGCAGACCCACAGGCTGGGGAGGTGGCAGGCACGTCTCCGTGTTGAATTTCTGCAGCCAAGGGTCCAGTGTGGTGGCTTCTTATCCCCTGTGTCCACTGAGCATGCTGAGAAGGGCTCTGATCATGCACGATTTGAAATGATAATAATTCTAAGAGTGGGTTAATATAAATAGATGATCAAAATTAATTTCATCTGTCTTTGTTAATTTCTTGAAAGGGACTGCTGTCTCTTGTTAATGCTTCCCTAAGAATCGTCTAGACTGTCCCAGTCTCCAAGACGGCTAGAGACAGGGGGTGGGCTCAGCCTACCTTCAGGTCATTCAGTTTGTCTTGGATGCCACACACGCATGTGCGCACACATGTGAACACACACATACTCATGAACATGCACACGCACACATGTCCCCCTGTCCTCTTGGCTGTTGCTTTTTTCACTCGCACCCCCCCCCACCAGCTGTGCTACCCGCCACCATCTTCTCTTCCTATCTACACCCACCCTCCCTCCCAATCAGTTAGAAAGCTGATACTGCCACTCACACTAAACTGATCATTCCAGAAAGAAATCCAAAAACATGACAGATGGCTATCCTGAGCAGGTATGCATCCCGACCGTGCCGAAATCATAGCCAAAGAAATGTATCTCTAACGGTGGATCTACTGGCACGAGGACGTTGGAGAGCTAGTGCTGAATCGTGGCAGGACAGAACCTACACTGCAAGCTGATCCTGACTGGTCATCCTTTGCTGGGTTGTAGCACAGAACCGGAGTGGAGTCGGGCACAAAGGCAGTGCTTTCCGTAGAGATACAGGTGGTCTTTGCATCAACTCCGCCCCAAACACCTTGCCCAAGATGTAATGAAGAAGGAGACAGAGTGTGTGCTCCTGGGGCCTCTGGACTAGAGATCTGGTCTCTTCTCCAATGCCAAACAAAACGCCCTGCAGGTCCCTAAGCATTTCCCAGGCAGACACACGCCCGGGGCTTCTCAGCCAGGTTTCCACTCCCTTCCCAGCAGATGGTGAGATCACACAGGGCCAGAGGGTTCTACAAGGTGATTGGCGTGCCAACATCCTGCAGGCAGGAGTGCAATGGCAGGGTCTCAGGAGGAACACAGCTCAGGTGACTGCCCAGAAGTGGGCTGGGCCTGGTGGGAAGCCCCCTAGAGAAAGGACAGTGACTCTGAAAAGTCCCCGGGATAGAGCCAGGACAACTGAGGGCACACCACCCTCCCCTCCCCCACCCGAGGCTGAGGTCCACAAGACCAAACGCAGGTGGGCTCAGCATAACTGTCACTGACCTTTTTCTTTGGAGAGGGGTGGGGGCAGGAATATAGGAATACAGGGACAGACAAAGGAACACCCGTTTGCAGAATGCACAAGCTGATCTGCAGATGCAAGTCCACGCCCCACCCCCGCCGTCCAGGGTCCAGCAGGCAGCGGCCCCCTCTGTTGTCAACACAAGACTTGGACAGTCTGCCCTGCTCCCCTGAGTGAGCTCCACACCAGAGCTCCTCTGAAGCCTCTTGGGGTGACTTCTGAGATATGTATCAGCTCCTGAGATCCTACGCTATGTGGGTGCCAGCCCTTTACCAGCCCTGGGGCCTCCCCTCCAGAGAGGGAGTTGGGGGGGGGGGGAGGTAGAAGTCCTTCCCCTGGTGTCTCGATTAGTTCAGGCCCCATCCAGACTTCAGATGAAGACATGTGGGCAGCTGTCACTCTCCTGTCCCCAGCAATAGGACAGCAAGTCCTCTTCACGGTCAGGTCCCTGGTGCCAAAGAAGCATTTGCCCACTCTGATGTCATTACTGAGGTACAGAGCACCCCACCCCCAAGAGGTTTCCAGGAGGTGAGATCTAATCCTGCATGTGCCATGGACACCCCAGGGGGGCCATTGGTGGGGCAGGCAGCCTTCTACTGACACTCCCTGGAAGCCAGATTAACTGTGTTATGTAACCACCACTCCCCACTCCCAAGCCTCATGACTCACTGCTCCTTTGAATTCCTGGAAGGGGTCTTAGAGAAAGAGTCAGCGGCCCCCCAGCTGGTCCGTGGGGATAGGAGAGAGCCCCCACACCGCCTCCCCCTCAGAGAAGTCTGATTGGCATTGGAAGGAGAAACCCTCTGGAGCCAGACTTCAAACAGGGAAATCTAGATCAAGGATATATTTGGCTTTCCAAGCTAATCTTTACATCAACCTGGTCTCTACTGACTTGTAACCCTTTGAAGAAAACTTGGCACCTACGTGTTTGAAGCAGATGAGGCTTATGTAACCAAGAGAGGAGCCCCTGGGCTCTGCCTGCTTCCTGGTCTGTGGTGGGGTGGGCACTCCCAGCTTTCTCATCCATCCCCTGCCTCCAGACCCAGGTGAAACTGGCACTGCCAGACGTGCTCCAGGACCATGTGCTCCTCCCACAAAAATGCCCAGCAAACCTAGAACGCAGCAAGTAATCCAACCCCATGTTTGCCAAACACATTGCTTGTGGATCAGTGGGACTGAGTGCAATACGGCTGGGAGCTAGTCATTCCTATCACCACCCACTCAGGACACATGGTTGGGGTCGGAGAAGCTGACTGCTCTCTCTCCAGAGAGCCAGAGACAGCCATCTCAGAGAGGTGGGGAGCTGCCTCGGCTATGGAAGCAGGGAGCCCTGCTCCCCACAATCACCCTCTAGAGAACACACAAGCCCTAGGAACAAGAAGCTGCAAATACATAAACAGAAGACAGGCTGGCCCAGGTTGGGGTAGGCATGAGGGGAGGGGGCTGGGCCCCTGTGCCGGACCAATTGGAACTGTGTGCATTCACGCATGATTCTCTCCCCCGCCCCCCAATATTCACCGTGGGTTTGGCAGGTCCTGACGAGGGATGGATTCCAGTTGCAACCAACTGGGAGCCGCGGCTGAAAGTGGAGGAAGTAGGGACTCATCACTCGGAGTTTGTGGACGGAGCAGGACTCTGCTGGATCCTGGCCTTGCAGACCCAGTCGCTGTTTCCCTGTGGTGCTGCCCAGGTATGGGCAGGGTGCGAGGCCCCAGAAACCTGGGAGTGAGTGCCCATCCATGAAGAGAATGCTCCCTGTGATCCTTACACACCCTCACCGCCTGCCTCTCTCACACACACACACACACACATACACACACACATACAGCTTCCCAAACAAAAGTGGGAACTCACAAGACATGAGTATGTAAGATTAGGCAGAGTGACCCTGAGATACAGGATGGGAGGCAGCCCTTTTAGGCAGCCCTCGCTGACCTGAGGCTCACACAGGCTGTAGGTCAGATACTCAGAGCTGGGCAGAGCCAGGGCACGGCCCGAGGTCTGCAGGCACAGAGGCCAAGGGCAGCCCTGGTCCTCAGTGGCAGAGCACTCAGGCTGCCTGCTGAGCAAGCATGCCCTGCCAGCTACTCCGAATGAAGGCAACTGGTCAAGCTGCTGCGTCCCTGTCAAGAGTTCCCTTTCTCGCAGGAGCAGATGCAAAGTATCTTTGGCGCTCTCCTGCCTGCCTGCCGCTGCCCTCAGAGGCCAGACAAGGACTACTCTTGCAGGCTTCAGTAAGCCTCGCTCTCTCTTTCTCCCCCCTCTGAAAGAGAAAAGAAAAGGCTCTGCCCACAGCTTAGTTCAAGCCCAGCGCCCAGCCATTGTCTCAGAAGCCCCTTGGGAATGCCCAGCCTCCAACCTGGCCAGCCAGCTGCCTTCTGTCACCTTGTCACCTCAGAACACACTCCGCCCCAGGATCTGAGCCTGTCGCTCTTCAGCCAGGTTGGTAGCTCAGCAGCAAGATGCTCTCACTGCTACCTGGCTTCCAGGAAAGGGGCGGCTCACAAACACACCTTCACGGGCCAGCAACACACACCTCCCCGAATGCCTGGCCATGATGTAACACAGACAGTCCTGCCCAGACTACTCTGCTGCCCGGGAACTGACATCGAGAGACCAGAGAGAGCTCCCTTGGCCAGATCTGAAGAGGTCTAAGCTCTTCCTAATAGGCAAACCCACAGAAATCTGCCTGCTCCAGCCTGCGGGGTGGGGGTGGAGGGCAAAGGTCAGACTTCAAAATCACTGCAGGAATTTGGCATGCGCAGCATGCTCTAACAAAACCCCACGGAGGTATCCCTGGGGAGGCTTGAGAAGAACCCGTTTAATGAAGTGTGGCCCTAACAAAAAGGTTTCTTTCCATGGCCTCTCCTCTCCCTGGTCTTTAAAATGCAATCACACCTCCAGCTAGCAACTTCGCAATAAAAACATGTCGAGTCAAATAACTTGCTGGTACTAATCTAGTGTCTGAAGGCAGGCAGTTCAGGAAGCCTCAGGAGTTAGAAGGCAGGGCGGGGGTGGGGCTGGGGCTGGAGTGCGGTGCGAGATGGCTGGTCATCACAAGGCAGAGCATCTGGCAGAGACCCAAGGCCAGCCTCCAGGGTCCGGGCAGCGCGCCTGAGTCTGGGTCATATCGGAACAGGGCTCACTGCATATTGCTTTCATCCCAGCATCACAGACAGAGAACCTTATCTGGCCAGAGCACACTGTGTTGATCCCAACTGATACCCAGCTCAACCGAGTCATTATTAACCTCTTAACAGCCATGGTGACAAGCAAGACCGAACTACCTTTCGGAGGAGAAACAGAAGCTTTCCAGAAAAAAAAAAAAGGCAAATAACAACACGACTCTTTTCATTGGATGTCTGTCTTAAAGGGGGTTGATCCCTGAAGTGTTAAGTCTTCTGCTTCTACAGTAACTAGAAAGCATGCGGGAACACGGTCCCCTTTTTCCCCTTTCTATTTCTCAAAACCAAGGTGCGCTTGATTCTCCTTCAGCCCACTCTCCGAGCTTTTTAGGGGGGCGGGGGGCGCCAAGGCTGCCTGTTCTGCTCACTCAACCTAGAGTCCTTTTTCTCTCCAAAGCAGGAAGGCAGCGCATCCCAGTGGGCATTCTTAGAAGCGCATGCTGCTGGCTCTCTCCGCCTCTGCCTTGGTCCTTCCCAGTCTAGGTCCAACCCAGGACCAGACGCACCAGCTAGGCAGAACCCCCGGGCAGGCTGGCGATGGCTGGCGGTACCGGCCTTCCTGCTAAGGGGGCGACTTGTCCAAAGGCCCAGGTTGCAGAGGCACGGGCTGCAAGTGTTTGAGTGCCAAGAAAGACCAGGCAAAGTTTGCCGAACAGGGTCATACTGCGCGCCCTCACCTCGTACTCCGACTCCACACTTAAACCCTAAGCCTCCAGCCGGCCTAGGAGTACCAGACACAGAGGGGGCCACAGGCGTGCACGCAAAGGCTCTACCAGCAGGCAAATAGGCTGGGGGTGCCCCTGCGAGCTCCCTCAGAGTTCATGGGTCTCCTGGCCCAGCTGCACGCCAGCTGGGCACTCTGTCGGACCAGGGGTCACTGGCAAGCAGCTGAGTGGGCAGCTGGGAGGCAGGAGGCCCCTGCTCAGAACGCGGGCACTGAAGAAGGAAAGGGGCCCGCGGAGCATCTGTTTGCGCTGCTTTTCATCAACTCCGCGGCCCGTACAGCTCTCCCTGTCGGCCAGCGGAGCCCTGGCTTCCCCCAGGCAGCCCTGCTTCCCTTTCTGGTCCCCGAGCTCGCGGGGCCCAGGATTCAGCGGCTCGCCCAGAGCCCTCCCAGGGGAGGTGGCGTACTGGGGCGGCCGGCCAGGACACTGCGCTGCTGGCTCCAGCGTCGCGGGCGCGCCCGGAGAGCCTAGCTGCTCCTGGAGCTGAGCGGGGGCCCCTGGCTGGCCCTGGACGCGCGGCGCCCGCAAAACTGGCCGCTTCCGAGGGGTCCCGAGTACCCGGCTGCAGGAGGGCGCTCTTACCCGGCCCGGGGGCGCCCCGCCGGCCGCTCGCACGGAGAGGTGCGGGCCCTTCTTCACTACGTTGAGGAAAGAAAGCGCCTCTCCAACCAGCCCAGCACAAGCACACGCGCCCGCCCGCACTCGGCCACCGGCGCCGCCGGGACGCTCACCTGAGTCCTAAAAGCTGTTGAATCCACATGGTCACGTTTCGGGGAGCAGAGGCTCAGA
>NW_022111357.1:40821758-40833662 GCF_000313985.2 Echinops telfairi
CACCGCCTTCCCCGCCCCTCGGACTGGCGCCGAGCCCCCAAACCCGACCGGCTTGGGCTCTCAGCCCTGCCTGGCCAGGGCCGGGTCCTCCGCGGAGAGCTGGGTGTGACTTTGGCCACCGGCTGGCGGGACCCCAGTCCGCCCCTTCCCCTTCCTTGTCCTTATCCCATTCCTCACCTTGGGAGAGGCTTAGGAGAGGCCGCGGGCTCCGATTGGACCGCCGGGCGCTGCCGGATGGTGTTGCCACGGTAACCGGATGGCATACGAAGCAGTTTGAGGTTCCGACCCGGTTACCGGTATGCCCAGTGGACCCAGAGAGAGTTGTTTCCAGGAGGGGCCTTTCCTGAAGCGAGGGCTAGGGGCGTCTGGAGCTGGGACCGTGGGAAAAGTTTCCTGTGGCAGCGCCTTGCTCAAGGAGCTAGTTCAAGAGGCTGCTGGAGGCAGGGAGGGACCTTCACCAGGGTTGAGGAAGAAGAAATTGCTGCGTTCGTGTCAGTTCTCTGGCATCTCCGGAGTGTCCCCACTCCCTCGCCTGCGGCAGCTGCTGGAACAGGCCACACTCAGAAGCAGTCCCAGCTGCGCTCAGCTTCGCAGCCTCCTCTCTCCCCTTGCCGCTCTTCATTACAGAGCGCTGACCCCTTTCCCGGGCCCCAGGACAGCCACTATGCACAGACTGTTTTTGCAAAACACAGGATCCAGGCAGAGGGTGGACCCCCTTCTGGACCAGAGAAGGGAGGCACAAGGCAAAGCCGCTCGGTGGCAGGCCAGCCCTGAGGACCAGAAACCTCAGACAAAGTTCCAATTCCCGGTGCCCTTTCAGGTCTCCAGCCTAGTCAGCAGAGGAAGGACCAGCAGGAGGCATGGGTGGGCCAGATGTCACAGTTGAGGACCCAAGTGGGCACTCATTCAACCCCGCTGGCTCTCCACTTGCTCACCTGTCACCCGGGCTTTCCCCTTCGTTCCACAAAACGATGTTTGTGGGGCTGGAAAGAGATGGCCTCAGGCACCGTAGAACTATTAGGATGTAGGAACAGGTCCTTGGTGCAGAGCAAGTCCCCGAAGCAGTCCAGAGAAACACCAGCATGAGACAGCACTCGGCCTACCTTGCCACTCTGGGCTCATCCCCTTCCCTAGAACCCTGTCCGTGAGGTTTGGAGGGGAGCAGCGCTCACCCAGGGGTCCAAAGGGCAGGAGGAGAGCTAGGAACAGGCCAGGGCAGCATCACCTCGAGAGAAGGGGCTGCATTGCTGCCACCTAGCGGGAAGAAGTGGGGCGCCGCCAGCACAGCCTTCCCTCACACCTCACCACCACCCTCCTTCTGGGATCCAGGCCTGGGCTGGCTGCAAGAGCAGAGGAGGTATGGTCTTCAAGCTGCTCAGGTCCTATGCTAGGAGTGCTCCCAACTGGCTCTGCCCACCCCGCACCCCACTCCCAGCCGTTTTTCCCACTCCTTCGGGAGGCAGCCACATCGTGTCCATATATAGAACAAAACGGACAGGATTGTTAGGAAGCGGCTGTTGTTGGGTGATGTGAAGCTGAACGACTCTGGAACAGAGTGGAAGCCCTGGTGGCGCTGCGGGGTAAGCATTCGACCGCTAACTGCAAGGTCTCTGGTTCAAACCCACTGTTCTCTTTAACAGGAAGATGAAGCTCTCTGGCTCTTGGAAACTTTACCATCTCAGATGCCCAGTACAGGGCCCACTCAGTGTCAAGCGCTTTGGTATGTTTTAGAGAGAGTTTTCTTGGCTGTCGTCTTGACAGGAGCAGGCTGCTCGCTCTCCCTCTCTCGTGGTAGCCGTGTGGGTTTGAGTGAGCACGCTTCCACTGAGCAGCTCAGAGCTGAGCCCTTTGTCCCCGCAGAGCTTCTTAGTGGAAAAGCGACTCCACTGAAATGCATTCTCAAAGTATCAGTAAAACAACGACTGGTATAGCAATAGGTTTCCCCCTGAGCGGTCGCTTGAGTGCGCACCTATCCGTGGGCATAAACAACACGGTAACGCAGACGCCATGGTGCACAGCAGAGGTCTTTGGGGACAGACATCTGATAGGAGGCTGTGACGTCTTTGTTGGCTCTCCACAGGTGCCCTCATTCTTTGTGGGTTTGTCCCACAGTTATGTGAAAAAGAAGTGCTAACTCCTTGCTTCCCACTGACACTGACCCTGGGGTGGTTACTCAAACCTAGGAACCATTGTGAAGCTGGCACGGGCCGGGCCACGGTCCATCCTTGGGTGCAGAGTGTCCCTGTGAGTCAGATCCCACTCGGCGGCACCTAACCCCAACAGCTGCCCTGAGTCCCTTCTGAGGGACCGACCACATGAGGTTCTGTCCACCTATAGAGTTTTCTGGAAGCACATCACTGAGCTTCCACCCAGGATGCCTTGGAGTGGACTCAAACTCACAGCCTTTCAATTAATAGCCACGTATATTCACCCTTTGCACCCCCGAAAAGAAGCTGGTTTTTCTTCTCTACCCAAGTTTAAGGATTTAGAATTCTATCTCCAGCAGGCTGGGGTGCTCACCCCAAGTAGAAGCCCTGGGACTAGGAGGAGAGAAGGCTCACGTGCTTTCAGGACACAAAGGTGGGAGGAAGAATCAATGGTGGCAGAACTCTGGGGGACCTCAGAACTGCCGGAGGGAGGGTGCTCTCCACGCCCTGCCCCCAGCCTCAGGCACCAAAAGATCCCTTCTGGGGCAAGCAGTCTTCTTTTCTATTTTTTTTAATTCCCCATGGGGACCTGCTAACTCTACTCCAACCCTTTCCCAAACAGGCCTCATATTTTGTTTGGGTTTATTTTCTGTTGTGATGAAATCACTGTCGTTTTTTTACACGCTATAAAACAATGAAACCAGGACTTACAGCTCACCATTTAGGAAACAGATTTTCTGTACTTGAACACATCGACCACATTTCTGACTGGCTCATTTTTTCCTCTCCAGGAACCAGGACGGTGAGAATGCACCCCAGGCACAAGTGTACACACAGGCACACAGGCATGCCTACATACACATGCCCACATGGGTACGCACAGTTACACCTGCCCAAGTACACATGCATACACAGGAATACATGCACCCATATATGTACCTAGATGCATACACACGCACACAGATACCCATATGCCCATACCCCACATAAGTACACATGCCCACACAGGTACTCATGTCCCCCCACAGGCATTCACACACAGGTATGCATACACACATGTCGACATGCACAAACGGGCTCACATGAAAGCACATACATACACATGCATGCAAAGGTACACCTGCACAAACATGCACACAGATAGGTATGCACACAGGCCTGAATGTACACCTGTACACATACACACTAATGCGCATACAGGTACACACGCAGACACAGGCATCCGTGCACACACATACACATGCGCACAGGCCTGAATGCACATACATGTATGCATGCACACACAGCTCACACAGGTACATGCATGCTTACCATCTTCAGCATGTCCATTTGCAAAACTGCCCCCTTCTGATCCATGACCTATGACCTATCTGGTCTCTGGGAGGACCTAAGGGAAATCACACTCTTTATCTCCAGGGGGGCACCCAGGGTCTGACTGAGCCACCTCAAGCTGCTCTCTTTTCTGTTTCCCCAGAAAGGAGCAGGCTGGTTGAGGCCCTGCAGGCGGCTCTCTTGGAAGCTATCCTAGGCCTGCATAGCTACTGATTTACCTAATGGCCTTCGCAGTCTTGACTATTTTTAAAACCCATCCAAAGTCAAATTGAGCTGCCATTGTTCATTTCTCTTCCAAGGAGGCAAATGTGTCTTAAGCATGACATTTGATTAAGTAGCTAAGTCTGTGATTCTAAATGGAAGGGGAAATGCTGATTAAAATTATTATGGGTTTCTTTGAAGCATCCCCTCTGCCGTCTTCTCTGCCTCCCTTGTCTTCTTCGCCCCACTTTGTCCCCCAAACAAAACATAGAGGGCAGGAAGGCCCAGGCACTTCTCCACAACAATGCCTCTTTGAAGTTGCTCCCTGTGACGCCTAGGGAGCTGTGCCACAGGGGTGCTGCCCAGATGCAAACCCCAGCCGGGTGGGGGACAGGCAGCAGGAAGCTCAATGCGGGAGGCTGCAAGTCACAGGAGCTGAAGGAGCAGAAGGCAAGAAGAATCCCCCACACAAAGTGACTCACAGAGCCATGGCCCCCCCGAAGCTGAGGCCCTGAAAGAAAAAGTGCCAACTCTCCAATGCCCGTGAAAATAGACTTGCGAATCAGGAAGAGGGAAGGAAGGCCGTGGGTCACATGTTGATGAGGCATTTCAAGCAGGTGAGGAAAGGGCGGCTGGAGAATTTCATCTGTGAGCGGACGGACGAAGAGGAACCCTGTTTGAAGCTTTGACCAACTCTCCCTGTTGATTGGTTTGCCTCTGCTACTTCGATGGGCTGCTTTCTGTCCAGTAGACTCCGACACGTGGTGACCTTGCCCAACAGCCTCATCACCTGGATGTTCTAGGTCATCCTTGGGTTTACCCTGCCAATCCATCCCACCCAGGGCCTTCTTTGCCCTCGCTGACCCAACACCATGTCCTCCAGTGTCAAGGGGCTCCTCCTGGCAGCATGCCCAAAGCCAGCCAGCTGGAACTTGGGATCCATATTTTTTTTTTATGTACAATTTTTTTTTTTGAGAAGGTGCCCTGGAAGCAGCGAGATGAACCATTTGCCTGCTAACCACAAAGTCAGTGGTTTGAACCGCCGGCCAATCCATGGAGCAGCGATGTAGCAATTTGCTCCCATAAAGATCACAGCTTCGGAGAGCCTTTGTTGTTGTTGTTGTTGTTGTTGTTGTTGTTGTTGTCAGGTGCCATCGAGTCGGTTCCGACCCAGAGCCACCCTGTGCACAGCAGAAGGAACCACTGCCCAGCTCCGCACCCCTCACAATGGTTCGAGAGCCCAGAGTTGCAGCCACTGTGTCAATCCATCTCCTTGAGGGTCTTCCTGTCATCCGAGGCCCTCCCGGGTTTATCGAGCCCGACGGCCTTCTGCTCGCAGGGTCACTATGAGTAGGGAAGGCCCTGATGGCAGTGGGCTTGCTGTTGTTGTTTATTTTTGTTGCTTTTTTAATTATTTTTGTTATTTTTTTAAGTTTTGGAAGTACCTCTCCATCACCTTCCTTCTTCCTAGTCTGTCTTCATCTGGAAACACCGCTGAAAGGTGTCTCCCCTGGGTGACCCTGCAGGTAAACCCATCGACCCTGAGCATTGGCAAAAGCTTTGCCACAGGGTTTCTCAATCTGCTGGTACAGCTTCCAACAGACAGCGCCCAGAGGACAGTCAACTGACAGATGGGTGGTGGAAGAGGAAGAGGATTCAGTTGCTTTGCGAAATTCAGTGACACAAATTGAACTTGGCCCACTGGCTCTGCTGAATGGGAATGTATGAGGTTGCGAGAGAGGAGGGGAGGCAGATGCCTGCAGGGAAGTCAGCTTGCTACATGCTCGCATTTCCGCTTTACATTGGGCCCTAGCTTCTGGGACCTAAGCCTAAGGTTTTTGTCTCCTGTCACCGTTTGGCTCCACTTCTCTCAAAGCACCAGGGAAGCTGCTGCACTGTGTGTCTCAGGGAGGGGTGGAGGGAGCTGGGCTGGACTGTGGGTCCAGAACAGATCGGAGAAGGAACAGGGACCCAGGGAACAATGTGGGAATGGAAACCAGCCGCTGTCAACCCATGGTGAGTGTGTGCGTGTGACCAAGTGGAACTGGGCTCTGTATGGTCATCAGGGCTGGTTCTTCTGGAAGTGGGTGATAGCCAGGCCTTTCTTCCAAGGTACCCTCGAGTGGGCTCAGACCACTAGTCTTTCACTTAGCAGCTGAGTCAGCTTGCACCATCCGGGACCTCCAACTCGGGAACAGACATGAGGAGAGGCACTTCCTCCCACATGTCCCACGGGGTCCTGAGCCTCCAGGAAGCTATGGATGGATACCACAAGTCCCACTGCTCTAAGGGTGGGACTGCTCTAAGGAAGGGATTTAATTCAGACACATGAATTAACTATTAAGGGGAAAGGGAGAGGGAAAAGGACATGAATGAGTAGATGCTCAGGTCACAGGAATGACTCTGGAAACTGATGGCATCAAAGTCCCGCCACTGTTACAGGAAGGGGTTGAGGGTCTGTGCTAATCTTGGTAGTGGAGGTCTATAGGTTTGGAGAAAGTTCCAGTGGATGAGGATCTAAGAGCTCAAGGTAGTCCAAGGAGGTCTGTGGGGCCTCTGACATTGGCTGCTCCAGACCCCAGCATCCAGTGCCAAGAGGCCAAACTGAACCTCTTGACACTTCATCCGAAGCCATTCCTAAGCCGCATCAGCCAGCTGTCTCCCCTGGGAAGGCTCAAGGCTCCTGGGCGGGGTACATGGTTGGCTCTCAATTACTAACCCAAAAGTTGGGCATTCAAATCCACTTGGCAGTGCTGTGGAAGAAAGGCCTGGCAACCTGTTTCCCCACAATGGCAGCCACTGGGAACCTGATAGAGCACCATCTTACTCACAGCGCATGTCTCTTCACGTGCCAGGTCGCCCGGGCATCCCCAGCATTGGCAGGCATGTGTGTCCCTTTCACCCACTGGCCAAAACAAGTCACCAGGCTCAGCTGGCATCTTTGGGAGGGGGAAGGCACACATCTACCACAGGGAGGGGCATGGTACCTCCCGAAGTCACACCATCTCCGACAGCACGCAGTGGTCCCTCCAGCTCAGGGAGATAATGCGTACCTTGTTTCCATCCGGCCCCTATACCTGATATCGTCGGAATGCATCACAAGGAAGGCAGCAGGCGTTTGGCAAGCACACAGAGCCTGAAAATCTCCAGGCTCTGACGTAGGCCCTTGGATCTCGATGCTGGGAGGCACCTCGTCTAGATTTACCTGCTGCCCAGGAGGGGACACGGGACACACCCAGGAACCCCAGACTAGATGGCTTACATGTAACAATGGGATGGAGACAGTGGCTGGCTTCCTTCCAAACAGTAAGCTGGTGGATTGCGTGTCTTTGGAGCGGCGCCTCTTTCTGTCTGGAAGGGGAGAGCTGTAACCGGTTAAGGAAAACCCATGCCCACCATTATGGCCATCACCATTGCCATCATCGTCATTGTCATCCTCATCTTCTTCCTCATTTAAAACACATTTTTGATGCTCAAGGGGGACCAAAAGTCCCATTCTTAACAGAGTAGAAAAGCAGCTGACCCCCGGTGACCCCTTTCCCGACTGGTAATTGTCAGACCCCATCTCCCCTAAGCAGCTCCACTCAGGTGGTATCTGGGCTGCTCACTGCCAATCTGGGGAGTAATTGAGTGGAAAAGCCACTTGCTCTCACAATGCCTTTTCTGAGCACATGTCCTGGAGCTTGGAGAGGCTTCTGAAACACTCCGAGGAGAGGAGGAGACCTCATCCTGTGCTGAGCCCCCAGAATCAGGGCAGAAACCAGCTGGATCGCCCCTGTCTGGGAGCATCAGGCATCTCTGGTTCATTTGACATTCCTGATGTCTTTGAACCACCATCGCCCCAGGAGAAAGAGCCCTTGTGGAGCAGTGAGTTACGTGTCGTGCTGCTAATGACAGGGTCAGCAGTTCAAACCACTCCTCAGAATTGACTTGTTGGCAGTCAGAGTGAGACCAAAGGAAAGGCTGGTAATATGAATGTGGCAGTTACATAATCTCGTGTCAACTCGTAGATAATAAGATTGAAGGGGTGGAGTCTAGCCTGTCAATCAAGTCACAGCCTGATGATGGCTCCTTGTGGGCATGGCCTTCTCGTGAGGATTCTGGGAACTTCCTCTCTTTCTTTGGGGAAGTGGGCCACACGCTCTCTCTGCTTTACATTCCTGTTGACAAGCCACGTGGAGCCACGCTGATGGCAGCCAGAGCCCTGGAGCTGGAGGAATCACATGAAGACCTGCGCCACTGAGATGTTCCACTGACCTGTGATCTTTTTGCATTTGGCATCATTGTATGTGCTGGATGAGTCTGCAGAGGAATTCATGGGCTCATATCAGACATATGGGCTAATATCAGACTTACGGACTTGATCGGAACTAGGCTAGGATGTTTTCTCAATATATAATTCATTGTTCTTTGATATAAAGCTCTCTCTTACACATATATAAGTGTCCTTGGACCTGTTTCTCTAGTCAACCTGGTCTGACACTACTATCATACCTGAATTCACATTCAGCGTATCTCACACCTGCACCTGGTTTCACACCTGGTCAATCCGAATGAGAGCGGCAAAACCATGGAACAAGGCAGGGGCTTCCTGTTCCTGCCCGGATGGAGGGGCCATTGGGGGCTGTGATGATGCATTTAACGTGTCCATGTGACCAGGCTGTGCTACCTAATTGGCCAGATGTTGCTGGAAAGCTATTCTGTCGATGGCACACCTGGCTATAGTCACATGACTTCCACTGAAGGCGATCTCCAGCTGCAGGGTGGGTGGGCTTGATCCTATCAGTTGAAGAGTTTTAAGAGCAAGTGCTTGAGGTTCTGAAGAAGGAAGAAGTTTGGCCGCAAGACTGCACTGCAGAGCTCCTACTGGTCTGCTTTCCAGTCTCCTGGCCTGTCCAGCAAAGGAGGGACTCCAGAAGGCCACAGCAATGTTTCTAGCCTGCTGACAGCCCCCCTCCCGCACATGGATTCAGGAATCACAGGAAATCGTTATTTCCCATCTCTCTGTCTCTCCTTGTGGACAGCTTCTCTGAAGAATCTTGTCAGGACACCAGGCTTCTGCATGAGCATCCCAAGCCTTCAGGGAGCTGTGAGGGAAGCTCAGGAGCTGGTCCCAGGGGTGGTGGTATTCACCCAGGTGTGACAAACAAGGCTGTAGGAGTAGATAGAATGTTAATGAAGAAGGGGGAACCGATCACAAGGATCTAGATATAAGTCCCTCCCTGAAGGACAGACAACAGGAAAGTGGGTGAAGGGAGACGTAGGACAGTGACAAAATAAAATTTATAAATTATCAATGGTTCATGAGGGAGGTGGGGTAGGGAGGGGGAAAATGAGGAGCTGATCCCAAGGGCTCAAGTAGAAAGTAAATGTTTTGAGAATGATGAGGACAACAAATATACAAATGTGCTTGACACAATGGATTGTGTATAAGAGTTGTATGAGCCCCCAATAAATTTTTTTTAAAAAAAACAGATGTGTAGACAGAGGGGCAATACTGGAAGTGCTCGCTTGTCTATTATCTGTCAAGGAATTTGGAAGACAGCTATAGAGTCAACTGGCTAGAAGAGATTTTTATGTGCCCATTCCGAAGAAAGATGACCCAACCTTGAACAATATCATTAATATTACAACTACATAAAATTGTGCTGGTGAGAATTCATAAAAGGATGCAGCAATACATTGACAGGGAGCTTCCAGACGTTCAAGCTGAAATCAGAGGGGGATATGAAATGAGGGTTCTCAGATGGAGCTTGGCTGAAATCAGAGAATATCAAAGAAGGTGTTTGTGTTCTATTGACGATGCAGAGGCTTTACCTATGTGGATCATAACAAACGATGGATACCATTTGGAAGAAGGGGAATTCGGAACACTTACTTGTGCTCATTTGTCACGTGTACATGGATCAAGAGGCAGAAGTACAAACAGAACAAGTGACTGCTCGTGGTTTAAAATCAGGAAAGGATATGCCAGGGTTGTATCTTTTCAGTGTATTTAATTAATCTGTATGTTGAGCAAATTATCTCAGAGTCTAGAATTGAGGGAGCTCATGAAAAATGTTTGAGATGCAGATGACACGGCTTTGCTTGCTGGAAGTATGAAGTACTAGAAACACTTGCTGATGAAGATCAAGGACTTCTACCCTCATGATAGTGTGCAATTTGAAAACCCAGATCTTTACAACTGGACCGATAGACAGCATTATGATACCTAGAGAAAAGATCCAAGTTCTCAAGGATGGCCTTTAACTTGAACCCACAGTCAACATTCATGGAAGCCAAGCCGCAGTCAAGAAGCCAAATTATGCATTTCGAAAATAGCTCTGTAAAGCATTCAAAAGTAAAGATGTCACTTTGAGCATTAATGTGCCTCTGGTCCAAACTGTGCTATTTTCAATGGCCTGAACTGTAGACGAAGGCTGACAATGGACAGAGAAGCCGGTAAGCCAATGGATGCCTTCAGATTATGGGGCTGGATTGCCAGAAGATAAAGCCATCTGCCTCAGAAGAAGTACGGTCGAAATACTCCTTGGAAGACAGGATGGTCAGACTACATCTCACCTCCTTTGGACATGTTATCAGGACGTACCGGTTCAGGAGAATAATTGGCAAATTTTAGGGCCAGTGATAAAGAGGAAACCCCATGCTGGGATGGATTGGCATAGCGGCTAGGCAGCAATGAGTTCAGCCACAGCTAGGTCCGTGTTGATGGAGGGGGCTACACAGTATCTCATTCTGCTGTGCGCAGTGCGGACATGAGTCAGAACGAGCTTGAGGGCCCCTAACAGCGACAGCATGGAAGGACGCCAGGGTTGTCATATCCAGAGTGGCTGCCTGGTCACATACTCACAGCTCCTTAGGGACTAAATTGTGTCCCCTGAACTATGTATTGAAATCCTCACCCCTCCACCTATACTAACAGCCCTATTTGGAAAGGGACTTTCTTTGACATGCTAATGAGCAGTAGCTCCTGGGTCCTAAACCTAACACCTTGTCAGTTATAAAACATGGTGACCACATAGCAAGACACACCCAGGGGAAAGACAGATCCCGAGGGATGCCAAGAATCCCCGGCAGGAGCCAGCAACTAGGAGAGAGACTCAGAGCCCACACTGTGAGATTAAGACTTTTATCCCCCGGAACTGTAAAAAATAGCGTGGTTCTTCAAAGCCACCCACTCATGGCCTTTCTGCAGCAGCAACCTTAGGGGCTGAAAGACATGTCTGAGAGGACTCCAACCAAGCTCCAAGCAGACTGTTGGGAAGAACAGGGCCGTCCTGTCTGACCCCAAGGCCAGCTTTGGTGTAACATGCAGGAGACACTTCACAGAAAGCCACCTCTCCCACCTCCCACCCTCGGAGGCAAAGGGCACTCTAGGCAATAGGCAATGGCGGCTGCTCTCCAGCAATTTCTGTCATGGATCATTAGATCTGGGTCACCATGACATACCTGGCCGGTCTGCACACCATCCATGGGCCCCTGGATCCCACCTTTGAAATGGTGTTTTGACAACACTGTTCCTTCTTGAGTCCTTTAAGCAGCACAGCTGCAGCTCCCAAGTGGGTGGAGGACGCACTAGCAGCTGTCCCCCACGCGCCACCCCCACCCCCACAGCACTGTCCCTACTACCAAACCTTAGTTTCAGGGGAGAGTGATAAATGTGCCTGGCCCAAACATCTCTATGTCCCCAGCACAGCCCCAGAAAGTTTCCAAGCCTGTATACCTTTGCAGAAGGAGACTGCCACAGCGTTCTTTCTCCCACAGAGTGGCCGGTGGGCTTGAACTGCCAGCCCTTTGGTTAGCAACCAAATGCATTAACCACTGAACCACCAGGGCTCCTTTACAATGAGGGGTGGCTGTCGGTTTCAGTTCTGGCTACGAAGAGATAAGCAGTGGGACTTCGGGCCAGGCTCTTCAGAAAGGGTTAGAGACCCAACAGCACAGACTTTTGGCCTCCTTCTTGGCTCGTGTTCTTGTCTGGGATAGAGATGCAAGGAAAAAGAAGGGACAGCCCCGTTGCAGCCCTGAGGTGACAGGTTTGAGGAGGGGAGTCCTGTACTTCATAAATGCATCAGAACCAAAGGAGAGCAGCACTCTGGGCTCTGGGCCCATGAGGCATTGTGGGGGTCTGTCTAAACCCAGCGTTATCTACCCCAACTTCGTTTTGGTTTGTTTGTTTTTCATTTTACAAGTTTTAATTATCTGTTCTCTCCTCTGTATTTTT
>NW_022111357.1:40834886-40835732 GCF_000313985.2 Echinops telfairi
TTGATACCCACCTTCCTTTCTCCCACGTCCCCCTCTCTCTCATGAGTTCAACCCAGTTGTCTATAATCTTTGGCCTAATGCGATTATACCTCTGTAGAGTAGGGAAGGCCTTATCTGCATAGCCAATGAGCCTGAGGCACAGCCCTTCATTACTCCTAAGTTCTAAACTTGACCTACCCCCCCACCAGGCGATGTTATCAAAGAGGAAAGCTGAGCTAGTTCTGCCATCCAAAGGGAGAGAGAAGCATGCCGTTGTCGTTGAGGCCACCAGTCAGCTCCAACCTATAGTGTCCCTCTGTACAGCAGAACGAAACACTGCCTGCTCCCGCGACATCTCACAATTGTTCCTATGCCTGAGCTCATTGTCGCAGTCATAGGGCTCATAAGAAAGGGCTATGTCATAAGAAAGACATAGCATGTGGGTTTGAAGTTAGGTGTCCACTATCCACCGTGCTCCCTGCCTGGTTCAGACTGTTGCCTCAGAGTCACATGTTTGGCTGAGCCCCGCCCTCAAAGGTGGCTGTGTTTCTGGAAACTCATTGAGCGAGGAGGTCAATGCTATGTTCTCCTCTAGGGGCTGTGTTTCCTGGCTCCTGGTCTGATGTCTGAGGCTGACAAATTCTGCGTTGCAGCAGCCAACAGAGGCTCTGGAGAAAGGAATTGAGAACTCGCGTGCCTGGAGCAGGTGTGTAAATGCTGAATCAGGTCCATGGCTTCCCAGATGGGCTGGAGACGATTCTTTTCTTTCTTTCTGCCCCCCCCACCCCCCCCAAAGCTATATAAAGCGATGACAGAAATGTAGGACGTTATTTTAGGAGGAATACTACTAGGCATCTCCCCTCCCTA
>NW_022111357.1:40840943-40841983 GCF_000313985.2 Echinops telfairi
GGCTTTTTAGGGAATATGTGGCTTGGCTTGGCTTCCGTTGCTGATCTGTTATGTTTCCTTCTTGGTTCGCCCTGCTTGCCACGGGGGTTCAGACTGCACAAACACCCTGCTGTGTGTCCCCAATATTGGCCTCTGTCACGGTATGGTCCAGTAAGGGGACAACATGTCTTGAGCTGTTGTCGGCCCTACAGCCCTCTCTGTGCCTTAGCAGCTCCATGCAGGGATGTCGTCCTCCAGGCTTGGTCTGCCAGTCTGGGGTCTAGACCCTCCTTTCTATTTTGACTTCTGTTTGCTTCCGTGTGGGTGTGGCATGCTGACCCCTCCCCCCAACCTGTATGTTTAGTGTTGTTCTCTGCCCCGCATATTTCTAGGTGTGGGGGGTGGGGAATCAGTTTGGTTCTGATTGGGGCCGGCCCTGTAGCCCAATCTTTTCAGGCATTCCTCCAAGTGGTTATGTTGCCTTCATGATCTGGTGCACTGTGGTAGGGTCTGCATGCACACACCCAAGTCTGTGGAGACATAACCAATACTCTTGCCCTGAGTGGCTTAGTGCCCTGCTCCCCCCATGCCACTATATCCCCATTTTTTACCCCCCTTTTACTCCCTCCCCTTTCCCCACTTTCCCCTTCTTTGGGTTGGATTAACACGTAGCTCCTTGGGTTTGGTCTGACCTGCACCTGACTGCCTGTACCTCAACAGGCAGTATTATGAGTTAAGTGTTTTTTCTTCTATACTACTGTACTGAGGACTTACCTCAGGACATGTTGTATTTGTCTTTTTGTGATTGGTTGATTTTGCTTAGCACAATTTTCTCCAACTCTTCCATGAAACAACATGCTTCATGTGATCACCATTGCTTTTTGTTGATGTGTAGTACTCCATTGTGTGTATGTGCCAGAGTTTACTAATGCACATCCATCGATGGAAATTCAGGTTGTTTCCAAGTATTTGCAATTGTGAAATGTGCCTCACTAAACACAGGAGTGCAAACGACTGGTTGTGGTTTATTTATTACCTCTTCAGGGTATATGCACAGTAGA
>NW_022111357.1:40842083-40846944 GCF_000313985.2 Echinops telfairi
TGGGGCCGGCCCTGTAGCCCAATCTTTTCAGGCATTCCTCCAAGTGGTTATGTTGCCTTCATGATCTGGTGCACTGTGGTGGGGTCTGCATGCACACACCCAATTCTGTGGAGACATAACCAATACTCTTGCCCTGAGTGGCTTAGTGCCCTGCTCCCCCCATGCCATTATATCCCCATTTTTTACCCCCCTTTTACTCCCTCCCCTTTCCCCATTTTCCCCTTCTTTGGGCTGGATTAACACGTAGCTCCTTGGGTTTGGTCTGACCTGCACCTGACTGCCTGTACCTCAACAGGCAGTATTATGAGTTAAGTGGTTTTTCTTCTATTCTACTGTACTGAGGACTTACCTCAGGACATGTTGTACTTGTCCTTTTGTGATTGGTTGATTTTGCTTAGCACAATTTTCTCCAACTCTTCCATGAAACAACGTGCTTCATGTGATCACCATTGCTTTTTATTGATTGTAGTACTCCATTGTGTGTATGTGCCAGAGTTTACTAATGCACATCCATCGATGGAAATTCAGATTGTTTCCAAGTATTTGCAATTGTGCCTCACTAAACACTGGAGTGCAAACGACTGGTTGTGGTTTATTTATTACCTCTTCAGGGTATATGCACAGTAGAGGGAAAGCTGGGTCGCAAGGTAGATCAATTTCCATTTGCTTTAAGTATCTCCAGATTGCTTTCCACAGAGGCTGTACATATATGTACATGACCACCAACAATGGAGGAGAGATCCAATCTCATCCCCTCCAACATTTGTTGCTTTCTGATTTTCTGATTTGCGCTGACCTCTATGGTATTTGATGGTATCTCATGGCTGTTTTAATTTGCATTTCTCTGGTGACTAATGATCAGGAGCATTTTCTCATATGTTTATTGGCCATTCAGGTCTCCTCCCTAGTGAAACTTCTTTTTAGGTCTTTTGCCTGCTTCCTCAGAGGGGTTAACTGTTTTTTGCAGGTTAGGGGGGTATTGTAGATTTTATTAATAAGCCTAGTAATAGGTCTATTGTGTCATTACTAAAAATCATCTCCCAGTCTGTGGGTTGCTTTGTTACCCTCTTGGTGAAGTCTTTTGAAACACACAAGTGTTTTATCATTAGTATATCCCTCTTGTCAATTTCAGGTTCGCCTGTGTGTATACCCTTCCCTATTGCAATTAGCCTATGTATTCCCCGATCCAATGTTCTTAGGTTTGTCCTGATTCCTTCGTTGATGGTCCTGATAGTTTGGGGTTTACTTCTAGGTCTGTGATCCACCTTGAGTTTGTTCTTGTGCATGGGGTGAGATAAACATCGTGTTTCATATTTCTATATGTGGATATCCATTGTTTCCAGCACCACTTGTTAAAGAGGGCATCTGCCTCCCACTCAATGCTTTTGGGTCCCTTGTCAAATATCACTTGTCTATATGCTGATGGTTTCATTTCTGTTCTTTTCCATGCATCTGAGTATCTGTCATTATACCAGGACCATGCTGTTTTGACCACTGTAGCTGTGTAGTAGGTATTAAAGACAGGTAAGGTGAGCCCTCCGATTTTGTCCTTCTTCTTGAGGAGTTCTCTGCTAATTCTGGGCTCCTTCCCTCTCCATATGAAATTGGTGGTCAGTTTTTCTAATTCTTTGAAGAAGTTTGTTGGTATTTGAAGCGGGATAGCATTAAACTTGTATAGTGCCTTGGGTAAGATTGATATCTTTACTATATTGAGTCTTCCAATTCATGAGCATGAAATATTCTTCCTTTTGTGGAGGTCACTTTTGGTTTCTTGTAGTAGGGTCCTGTAGTTTTCCTTGTATAAGTCTTTTGGTGTATTTTGGTTAAATATATCCCTAGATATTTCAATTTGTTCTTGGCTATTGTGAAGGGTACTGCTTTCTCGATCTCCTCTTCCATGGTCTTGTCTGATGTATATTGCAAACCAATAAATAGAGGTCTGTTTGTTGATCTTATCTCTGTGTCTTGTATCCTCAATCACTGTCAGTACTCTTATTGTGGAGCTTTCAGGATTTTCAATGTATAGAATAATGTCATCTACAAATAGGGTTAGTTTCTCCTCCTCTTCCAGACAGATGCCTTTAATGTCCTTCCATTGCCTTATGTTATTAGCTAGGACCTCCAGTATGATGTTGAATTGAAGTGGGGGCAAGGGACATCCTTGTGTGGTTCTCTTTTTCAGTGGGATTGATTTTGTCTTATCTCCATAGATTTTGATGTTGGCTGTTGGGTTTTCATAGGTAGCTTGTGTTAACTTAAGTAATTTTCCTTCCATTCCTATCTTCTTGAGTGTCCTAATTAGGAATGGGTGTTGGATGTTGTCAAATGCTTTTTCTGTGTCTATGGATAGTATCATGTGATTCTTATACATTTTCTTATCAATGTGGTGTATAATATTGATGGATTTTCAGATGCTAAACCATCCCTGAATCCCTGAGATGAATCCCACCTGATCATGTAGGATGATATTTTTATATACTTTTGTATTCTATTGGCCAGTATGTATTTTGTATTCTATTTTGCATCTATGCTCATTAGAGATATCAGTCTGTAGTTCTCCATTCCTGTGGAATCCTTGCCCTGTTTGCATATCAAAGTTATACAGGTTTTGTAAAATGTGTTTGGGAGTTTTCCATCCTTTCTACAGTCTGGAATAATTTGTGGAGGATTGGTGTCAGCTCTTCCTTGAATACTTGGTAGAACTCTCCTGTAAAGCTGTCTAATACCTATCTTTTAAATGACAGAACAAAGGCATCCCAGGGGGATTACACTAAATAATAAGTGAGATGAAACAGTCAAAGCATCTGTCCTGTTAGACAATTGTGAAAAGTGCCTTTCTGAGGGCCAGCCCCTGTCAATGTAGTGGATGCACATCTGGGGACTGGCACAGGCATCCATTAGCTTATTCTGCAACCACCAGGTATGGATGTGTGCTCTGCAGGGGATAGGTGTGTGTCAGTAATTCAAAACTCTGTATTCTTCTCTCAGAGGACTGACACCACAGAGCAGAATTCAGACCATCAACAAATACAGTTTGAAAATGTATAATTTTCCATTGAAACACTTTCACTGAAGATTGGTTGGCTATTATCCATGGACCTTGAAGCCTCTCTTGTCTTCTAAATTCTATCCTATATCCAAGGGCTAGAAGCATGAGAAACTATTCAATGCCCTTGCCCATAGAGATGGAGTGATCTCATGAAAGCCTGTGGTATGTCCATGCCTGAACCTGAGAAGAGAGTCAGTGGATCCTGTTCTAGGACAGTCTGTGCAACATTCAGGTGTATCCATGGGAGTGAGATCTTGTCAATGAGACTATAACAAACACTAACTGTGCAAAGTGATGGCCTACTGCCAGAAAGTCTGCCTGCTGTGAGGGAGAGTCAGCTTCCATTCTCAGCTGGCTTATATATCCAGTGCTTCTATTACAGAAATCCCACAAATGGGTGGTTTTAATAATCAGAAATTTATTTCCTCACAGTTGGGAAGCCACAAGTCTGACTTCCAGGTTCCAGCTCAATAGGAAGGCTTTCTTTCTCTATGGGCTCTGAGAGCAGGTGCTTGCCTCTATCCTGGCTCCTTGATGAACTTCATGTGCCACAATGTCTGTTTTCCCTCTTTTCAGCTGGCTCACTTGAAAGCTTCATTTCTTTTATCTCTTAAGAGGTTGCCTTAAAACACAGCCTACACGAGCACTATCTCATTGTCATAACAAAGAAAACTTCCCAGACGGGGCTGTAGCCACAGGTGTAAGGTTTAGTAGTTTCCACTTCCCAATTGTTCATAGATGTTTATAGCTATTTCTTCTCATTTTGAGTTATGTCACATCAGCAAATGAAGATCCTGAAAGCATTACTCTATCCTACTCATCAAGGTTAACTCTGCTTTGTAGCATCTCTTCCTCAGTTTTATTTTAAGTGCCTTCCAACCTGAGACTACAGCTTGCAGTATGGATTGCTGTTGTTAGGGACCACTGCATTGGTTTTCACTCATAGCAACCCTTTGTACAACAGAACAATACACTACTCCATCCTACAATGTCATTGCTATCTTTGAGCCCATTACTGCAACCACCGTGTCACTTTATCTTGTTAAGGCTCTTCCTTTTTATTGTGGTTGACATTCTACTAAGCATAATGTTCCTTCCCAGGAATTGGCTCCTCTTGATAACATGTCCAAAGCACATGGGATGAAATCCCTCCATCCTTGATTTTAAGGAACATTCTGGCTGTACTTTTCTGAATAGATACATTGGTCCTTCTGGCAGCCCATGTTATATTCCATATATGATGTGGAACTGAAGTGTTGTAGTTGTTCACAATAGATACTTAATCTGTGTACTGATCAAATCATCTGAGAAACTTAACTATATGTAGAAGAACGCAGCATAGGATTAGAGAAAGACTCATTAACAGCCTGTGAGATGCACAAATACCTCCTTACTTGCAGAAAGTGAAGAGGATTGACCCTGTTTTTGACGAACTACAAAGACTACAGCCTTCGGCATGAAACAATAGTCCTCACACATAGACCAATAAGCAGGATCATGATAAACAGAGAACATATTGACAATCAATGTCCAGGGAAGCAGCAGTCAAGAAATCAAATGTCATTTTTGCATTGGTCAAATATGCTACAAAAGGCCCATTTAAAGTGTTAAAGAGAAAAGATGTTGCTTGGAGAATTAAGGTGTGCCTGATGCTGTTTGTCACCTATATCCACGCGCCTATATCCAGTCACCTATATTCACTGAACAAAAAATAAAGACAACTAAAGAAGAATCTATGCTTTTAGATTATGATGTTGGCAGAAAAGTAAATATAACATTGACTGTCAGAAGAACAAGCAACTCTTGGAAAAA
>NW_022111357.1:40847471-40849458 GCF_000313985.2 Echinops telfairi
TATTTATCTCGTTAGTGCCTCCAGATGAGGCCATCAAGCTGCGACCTGATTGACAGGCTAAACTCCACCCCTTCACTCTTAAGTCTCAAATTGACAACAGATTATGTAAGTACCACAGAGGGTAAGGGTGGAGCCCAACCTATCATACAGGGTGCAGCCTGATGAGATGACATCTCATTGGGGGGTTTCCTTTTGTATAAGAGAGACCAAGCAGAGTCAAGTTATCTCCATCCCTTCACCTTCTGCTGCAGCTGGAGCCTGTGTGTGGTTCATCAATCTCTGGTACTGTTGCCAGTCAGTCACAGGAGCTGTCAGTAGACTATAGATGGTGGATTCATTTGGCTGACCTAGTATTCATTTACCTCTGTATCCACCAACCTGTGCCCCCTCCTGATTTGTCAGCATGCTTCCTGTTTGTCTGCTTCCACAAGTACGTGAGTCAGGGGTAGCCTGATTTGAATTGGACTGGACTTACCTACTTCTACAATTAGGTAAACCATTTCTCAATAGAAATTTCTTTCTATAAATGAACGCATTCAAGCATCACTGATTTTGCTGCTCTCCAGAACCTAACCGAACACACATAGCAAGCTTTAGTCTCATGTACTATAGACATGCTATCAGGAGAGACTAGTCTCTGTAGAAGAAACTCAGCTCTGGCAGAATCAAGGGTCAGTGAAAAAAGAAAGACATGTTAAATTTACACAATGACGACAATGGGCTGAAGCGTGGCAATGCTTGTGCGGTTGCTGCTGGACCAGGCAGTATTTTGTTCTCTTGTACACAGGGTCACTATGAGTAGGAATAAACTTGATGGCACCTAACAGGGACAATAATTTAAGAGTTTGAATGCATAGTTTAGCAGGAAAGCAATTCAATCCATAACACTGATCAATGTACTTCCAACCATCTGTCAGTTGGAGGTTTGCAAATTACTCTTATGTAGAACAGATTTCAGCAGATCTTTCAGAATAAGACAGACTAGGAAAGACCTGGCAATCTACTTCCAAAAACCAGCCAAGGAAGCCCTTGTGGGTACCAAAAGTCTGATGCATAACCAATCATGGGAATGGAGCAGCACCAGGTAAAGTTTCTCTCGATTGTGCAAGGCATCACTGCTTTAGCTATTTCAGTGCTGCTGTAACAGAAGTACCACAGGTGGGTGGCTTTAACAACGTTTTTCTCTTGAATTTTAGCCTCCAGCTCTAGGGGAAGGCTCCCTCTCTTGGTCCACACAGGAGGAAAGCCCTTGAGTCTTTTCAGCCTCCGTGCCTGGGTTTGTTGGTGATCTTCATGCTGTGTGCATCTTACCTTGCTCTTCTTCTTATGTGTCTAGTCTGACCTTGTACTATCTACCACCACATTGACTGCATTAAAACACATCCCATGCAGTCATGGTCTCATCATCATAGCCTATGCCCGGATGGCATGCCATACACAAGTGTAGGCATTAGAATGTACAACACTGATTTTGAAAGACACAATTCAATCCATTACAGTCAGCCTGAATTGTGGCTACCTGGACAGAAGTTAGCAACCACAGCAGCTCTGTGCAAAGTCTCTGTTGAGTGCTGCAAGGGCTAAGAAGATGCCTCTGAGAAACTCAGCAGGGAACTTAATATGTACACACACACACACACACACACACACACTTGGGCTAATGACCCTTCCAGCAGAGCAGTCAGCAGACCAGCATCATTTGCCCATTCAACAAAATCTTTTTGAGCACCTATTGTGTCTTGTTCACAGTCTCGGTGCTGAGATGACTGCACTGCATCCAACAAGTGAGCTCTCTGTTCTTGTGCTGTTTCCTGTTGGTGAATCCCAGACCACCTAGACCAGACCACTAGCCCTTTTGGAACGTGGACTTGGGGCTGCTGGAATTGAGCTTTCTCCCAGATTCCCCCAAGCTCCACACATCTAGGTTAAAAATTGGCTAAGCTCTCTGCAATTGGGCTTTCTCTGACTAATCATGGCTTGTTTCAAA
>NW_022111357.1:40852182-40853514 GCF_000313985.2 Echinops telfairi
GTGAATGTCGCTATTACATTAGACAGTTGGCAGTGGAGCTTCCAGGCTGAGGCTAGGAAGAAAAATGTGGCAATCTACTTCCTCAAACCAGCCAAGGTAGGCACTACGGATCCCAATAGCCAGAGCCTCATTCCATCATGACCCAGGGCTGGGCAGTGTTTCATTCTATGGTAGATGGTGTCATTAGAAGTTGGGCAGCAAACAGTCAAGGGCCAAGAATGGCGTCCATCACCTGTCCTGGGATACTCCGATGGTGCTCCACAGGATCAACTCAACCTCCTGGGAGTATCTGGTCCTCTCTCTCCTCACTCAGTGCCCCTGAGCAGCCCAAGAATCATGTACTTTGAGGACATGGCACGCTCCCCACCCCACCCTCTGTGCAGGACAAGGAGGTATCACACAAACAAGGAAACCTAACTGTGACATGTCCCACAGAAAGCTCAGCCCCTGCCCGTCCCCTTGAAGGCAATTCCTCCAGTGCGTGTGGGCACATGCATTTTGTGGCTCCACGAGGCTGGACAGCTGATTCAGGCATCTTGTGACTTCTGACCCTAGCACAGCCTGCTTCACAGGCTTCCTGTGCCCCAGTGAGGAGAGGCAGGTGGCCTTCCATTGGAGAAGAAAGTCAAAGGTGAGAAGGGTGATGGTGTCAAGGATACTTTTGACTGATGGACCCAGGTGTTCCAGTGAAGCCCTGACTCATCTCCTCCCTCCTTCCATGCCAGGGTCTCTAACATACGGCATCTCTTGTGTGTTAACTCTCTGAGGCTCCTGCTGACCCAGCCCAAGGAGAGAAGTTTCTCATAGTCCTAGGCGGGAAGTTCACGTGGGGTTTGTGGTCCTCCAATCATTGTCCTGGATTTTTAAAAATTGATGACCTTGGTAGTCCCAGGAGCTACTGCCACAGCACTAGAGCATTCTTGTTAGATCTTCAAACGTCTCAGGGGTGATGCCTTAATCCCTCACAGGTCCTGTAAGGGACTTCCTTCTGCTGGATGCCAGTCCTGCCCGGTGGAAGGGGGCCTGGCCTGGTCTTTGAGCAAGAAGTCAGAAGGCACTCATCAGCCCACCCCCAACTTCAAACATGAAATCACTCTACAGTCTGGGGACTCCGATGATTGCTCCTGATATTATCTCCACTCCCATCATTTGAACTCCAGGTCTTTCATCCCAGAATTTCAAAGCTGAGTGCTTTATACGGAGATGGTTATTCATTTGTTCAATGAGAAATGCCCTTTTGAAAATGTGGCTTTCAGACTCTGGATGGAAAAGTCTCTGGTTGCAAGCCAGCATGATTAATGGGACAGAGGAAATCAGGGAGAATGGGCTTGT
>NW_022111357.1:40854081-40860332 GCF_000313985.2 Echinops telfairi
CTGAGTCCTGAACATTGTCTCTAAATAAGTTCCCCACGACCAAAACCTAAGAAGCTTGTCGAGCTGGGAGGCTGGCAGATGACAGCAAATCACGGGCCGTCTTCCTGATCAGTCCCATGCACATGACCAGAGGCCATTCCAGTTGAGGTTCTAGTTGATTCTGACTCATGGCGAGCCCATGAGTGTAGAGTTGTATTGAGCTCCATGGGGTTTACTGGCTGACTTTTTAGAAACAGATGCCAGATCTTTCTTTGGTGGTACCTCTGGAGTGACTCAAGTCTCCACCCTTTTAGTTAACAGCCGAGTGTGTTAAGCAGAGGCACCACCAAGGGACCAAGACAAGGTAATCCCTTGTAAAGTCTCCCCAACTTCATGATGTTAACATCCCCCCCACCAACACACAGACACACAGACACACACACACACCCTGCTGACTGGTGTTTGTGAATGAAAGGACATATTCTGGCTTCACTTCTTGGGAGAGGGCCATCATATTTCCTGCATTGGCAGGGTCCCAGTGGTGGCCTGCTCGATTGTGGCATTCCCTTCTGAATAGGTGAGAAGGACTCCATGCTTGTAGATGGAATCCGAGCCGTCTCGCCTTTCTGGAATAAATACTATGGAGACAAGCTGATTCCCACCAACTGCCTTTACATGCCCAGGGAAGAGGATGCTATTTTGGTCCCTGGAGACTCTTAAAAACAAATTAAAGCAAAGCACAATAGCTCAGGATGGGTGACTCACCGAGATGCAATGTAGGCCCACTTTCCAGTGATGAGAGACTAAGAGTACTGGGAGCAGAGGTCTCCAGGGAGGACTGGCTGGGACTGCACCACCCTGTAGGTAGGAGGAGATGGTGTTTATCTTGAACCAACACACAATTCCAACCCACCGCTTTCTGTGCTGTGTTGTCTCAGCTCAGAGCACACGGGTAATGGATGAGAAATGAAGCAGCTCCATCTTCTCAAACTGGAGTGTGCATAAGCCAACACCTCCCAGACCCCACTGTTGATTACACGCCAGCCTGACCCATCCTCCTTGCCCTTGGAGTCCGAGGTGGTGCAAAAGGTTACGTGCTTGGCTGATGACACGCTGGGGGATTGAACAAACGCACAGATACCTTGGAAGGGACGACTGGTGTAGGAACTAGCAAAGAGATGTGTCTATCCTGTCTCAGAGGAACCAGTGTCAAGCTGTTGATACTAAAGATGAGTCTCCCTCCTGCTCCTTGTGAAGTTAGACGAGGAGATCTGACACTGCTGCCACGCTCATGTGACAGGAGCAGGATTAGTTGCCATGGATCCAGACTCGTGAAAGCAAGGAATTGTGTAAGAGAAGGAATGAAGGAGCATGGGGATACAACTTTACATTCATAGATGGTGACGGTGCTGGCTGATCTCTATAGCGGCGGAAAGGAAAATATGAGATCTTCCGCTGCCCCAGCAGTTATGGAAGTCTCCACGGCCATCAAGTTAGGGGAATGGAAGAGAGGGTGGCTTGTGGCAAAACCCAGGTTGATAAAGCAAGGTGCTTGATGAGCACTAGACTCTTCTGGGTCCATCAAATTATCAGCCCAAAACCCTATGTGCATGAAAGGGAAGATGATTCAAGGCGTGGAGAAGAGATGAAAGTGGAATTTCTTGAGTTTTTATGAATGCACTGTGGATATTGTACGCTTCCCCTGCTGTAAAATAGACCTAAATGTGTGATGGCTATGAATATTGAGTATTATAGATTATGGAGAGTGGTGAGCTGAATCTTTTACCAACCCCTGATTGGACATGCTAAACAGAGATCTGGGGTCTGCAGGCTGTTGCTTGGAATGTAGGAAGTAGCCCCACGGCTAGAGTATTAGGGTCTTAGGTGAAATAACTGAGCTCCACCAGAACCTTCAGCATCAGAACATTGGCATTAGAAAAAAAAATATATATGCAAACCCACCAAGAACTGCTGAGATAGCATAGAGTTGATATTTGAAGGATGGACCTGCAGGGGATAAAAATGACATTTTCATTTTAAGACGACAATCCTAGAGCAGAGAAGGGATCTCATGGCGAAGAAAGTCTGTCTTTTCAGCCCAGGGTCCTCATGCTGAGAAACTCCTAGGCCCAGGAGACAGAGAGAATGTTGACATTGGAGACAGTGTGAGATGGCAAGAAGCAGGGGCATGGAACCAGGAGATTGCACGCGACACTGTGGTGGGCGTGTCAGTGAGTGGAACTTGTGATTGCAGTGGGTGCGCTGACCCACACGGGCAGAGAGCAGACCGTCTTCAGTCCAGGGATGGCTGGCAGTGCAGGATGTCTCTGGAGACGTGGCATGACCAGGCTCACTGACAAAACAGGTGAGAGAGACAAAGGCCTCAGGCAAGGAGGCTTGCTGGCAGCATGGGGGACCTCTGGGTATTTACTGGTGTAGTTAAAGAGCTTTCTGACACTGCCAAGCAGGATGGATGCTGGGCCAGTCCAGGAGGCCCTAGGGCAGAAGGCCAGGTAGATGCCCGCCTGTGGGCATGACGAAAATCTTCCTGACTGAAGAATATATTCCAATTATCCTTCATACTGAATTGCAACCATGTGCTTCCAGAATAAGCCACATATTTGTGAGGGAAAACAAGCAAACAATAAAAGCCTCTGGCTATCACATGATAGAATTTTGCAAGACGAATAACTTATTCATCAGACATACCTTTTTATTCAACAACATAAATGGTGACTATACTCCTGGACCCAGTGGTGAGATTCAGCCAGTTCCCTCCAGTGCAGGAGAACAGATGCCTATTTTGTTGTTGTTGTTGTTGTTGTTGTTAAGTTCAGCAAACTAGTCCTTAAAAGGACACATGCAATCAGGCTTCTATGTAAGGTGGGGGCTGGGCAGCCACACAATGCAGAAATCACACATTTATACTCCTTGCTCCTGTTTAACATTCATCTGCACAACAGCAAATTCTAAGCACCCCTAGTAACGTTGATCTCATTCATAAGCATAAAAAATTGGATGGAACTACACTTGCAATACTTATTTATTGATTTCATAAAACTCATTACACTTCGATCAAATATTACACTTTTATTCCCTTGCATTTGTTACTTCAGTCAACAGAACAAACAGAAAGGGAAAGAGTGTCAAACCACCAGAAGGGAACACACTGTCATTCATTTCAACTTTGTGTTACGACCCAAATTCCTGCAAGATATTATGAGCTAATTATGCAATTACTCAAAGTGTTCAAAGAGCTAAAAAATTGCCAGAGCAATTGCTGTAAGTTTAGCAGAAGAGGAAAAGGCTTCTTAAAAGTTGAACATAATACATTCAGAGAGAGAAGTCACTAAACTGTTTCTAATAAAGCAAACACCATGACTATTACCTAACTGGCTTTCCTCTAAAGGAATGGGATCCTACTCCTACAGTGAAAGGATGTTAAGGGTAAATCACACAGCCGAAAATGCTTGGATAAAGTGGAAGAATATTTCAAGTGAGGATGACAATCAAGAAGTTAGCTACTGTAACAATTTTATTGTTTGTTTTTGTTAGGTGTTACTTAATATTTTTTCATTGACATTTTAGAACTATTTCTTATCACATAATCCAGTTTTGTGTACCTCTTTCGTTGCTCCTATTTAAGTATTAACTGTATGAAATAATAAACAACTTTCCAATATATTGTTTTGTTTTTTTACTTAAAAGGGTCACTACAGCAGTGAGCTGGTTGTTCAGTTATTTGAATCCCACCACTGGCTGGATCTCACTGGGCAGAATGCAGAAGAATCAGGCTGACTGCAACTGTGGAAAGAGACAATGGAGAAGCTTAACACCATCGCTTAGAACAATGGGCGGGTGCGGGGTGCTGCAACCTGAACATGGAAGTTCATATGGAAGCTGCAGACAATGAAAACAAGTTCCCGAGGGCCAAAGTATGCCCTTGAGTGTATCCCACATGGATTGAGAGACCATTTCAGAAATAGATTTGCTCAACTGAATACCAGTGGCTCACCCGATCAGTGGGGAGAGAACACCGCGGACATCATCCATGAAGAAGCAGTCTGATGCCTGTTCATCTTAGAGTCCAGAGAAGCAACACATGAGTTTTAAGTCCAAATATAACATGGGATATTGTTGTTGTTGCTGGGAGCCTCCGGGGGTCTGTGACTCCTGCTGACCTTCCTGAGACCGGAACAACGGAAGGAAATGTTGCTTGGAGCTGCGTCACGCACACACTCGTAGACATGTATGAGCCCATGGCTGTAGCCATGATGTCAACCCATCTCATGGAGGGCTTCCTTTGAGTTCACTCACCTGCCAAGCGTGTGAAGTCCTTTCCTAGTGACTGGTCTTCCCGAAATAATCAGGACGAAAGTCCTTCCATCCTTGCTACCAAGGTGCATTCTGGTTGTATTTCCTCTCTGCCTGACCTGTTTGTTCATCTCCAATATTTTTGAAGGACATAACTCAAATGTATCGATTTCCCTTCTCGTTGTCCAGTGTTCACATGCAAGTGGAGCAAGTGGGGAAAAACAAACACACACACACATCGCTTGAGACAGGCGATGCTTAGTGATCAAAGTGGATGGGCTATGCTTATAATTAAAGAGAGAGAATAGTAATTTTGTGTTTATCAGTAATTCCATTTTAATGGATGCCTTCTATTCTTGTCTGCTAAATCTCACTGCCCTACTTGGGTGGCACAGCTAGTTACAAATGAGAGTGCAGAAATTAGTGTCCTGATCTGACTCTAGAGACCGATGACCTGGTCGTTCCCCTTCCCTCATTCCCCCCTCTGGTTTGCTGCCTAGTTTGGGAAAGAGGCATGTTTCCATCTCTCCTTCCCATTTCCATCTCTCCTTCCCATTTCCCTCTTCCTGGGGCTGAAGACACAGAAGAGAAGTTTGTGCAGGCATAGGATGAGACAGCTGGTGCTTCCTGTTGGGGGCGGAACATGGCATTTGTACAAATGCATGCACTCATCTTTCTACAAACCCATCCAGGTGACCTCCCACACCAGCTCCCCACAGAGACAGCCCCCACTTCCTGGAGCCTTCAGCCCCGCCCGAGCTACTCAGCAGTGCAAAGTAGGCAGTCAGTGTGTGACATGAAGCCCTCACATGGAAAGTAATGGGGAATCATCGTTTCTGTGCTCTCTCTGTGTCCAAAGAGGAGCAACTTTCCCCCCTTGGCCCATCTTGAAAGGTCATCTTTAGCTGATTAAGCCTGAGAATGGTCCACTGTCCCCAGCAGCAGACAGTCCCCCCAAATTTTCACTTTAACATTCTTTGCCAAGACCATAATTAAAAGGCATCGATTTTTCTTTGGGTTTCCTTATTCATTGCCCAGCTTTCCCATGCACATACCGGGCACTGTTTTGTTCTGTTGCCCATGAGTTCAGCATAAGCTGACAGCTACCAGCTGACACCTAACAACAACGTCGAATATTAACCATCGAATAAACTGGGTGTGGGATATTTGGAAGCTCTCTGCATTTCTTCTCAATTTTTCTACAAATCAAACGCTTTTGTAAGAAGAAAGTCTATTGAAAAACAATAACATGAATTCTAGTGCCAATACATTTTTTTTCTTTTCATTTTAACGTGGCACAATGCAAAACCTTCCTCGTTGTTTGGAAAGTCAGCGAGGAGGCACCAGGAAGGCCTGGGGATGATTCAGCAGCAGCCCAGGAGCCCTTCCTCTAGGCCCGGGGAAAGTGGGTACAAGCGATTCAGCCTGGGCACACCTGGGCAGCCAGAAAAGGGGGTACTGGAGTGACTTCCCCTGCTGCTCCACCAAGCCCCACCACGCAGCCCCTCTCTGGCTGCTGCCTTCCACTCCATCCTGCCCTGCTCTGTCTGGTGTGGATGCAACCTAGCTGCTGGAGGAAAGGAGAGAAAAAAGGCCTGAATGCAGAGTTTGCCAACATCAGCTGTAAAAACACCCCCACCAGGGCAAGTTCAAGCTACCCCCAGGACAAGGACCTGCTCACAGGATCGAACACCAGCTTTTCAGCCTGCCCCATCACATTCAGTACGTCAGCAACTACAGAAGAGCCAAGCACCACACCAAGGAGTGGACAGATGCCCCCACCCACACCCCATCCCCATCTCTTCTGGAGCACTGACTTCTGTAAGGAAGTGAGATAGCTAAAGTTTATTGTGCCAACCAGGCCAATAAACACATGTGGGGTTAATTGAAGGGTGGAGGGATAAATGGCTCAGTGAGCCTCACCTTTCTAGTTCTCAGGTCTCTTGCTTTCTGATGGT
>NW_022111357.1:40862334-40868494 GCF_000313985.2 Echinops telfairi
GAGGTTGTTTGCACTCCCTGGGCCAAACAATGCTGAAGCGCCATGACTCACATGGAGAATAAAGAGCTGGAAGCATTCATTAATAATCAGAACTTGGAATGTATGAATTATGATCTAAGAAAGTTGAAAGTTGTCAAAAATGAAATGGAACACATAAAGATCAATAGCCTTGGCATTAGTGAGCTAAATCGCTGACACTGGCCATTTTGAATTGGATAATCATAGAGTCAACTGCGTCAAGAATGACAAGTGGAAGTGGGTGGTGGTATGCATCGTCAAAAAGAGCCCTTCAACATCAATGCTGAAGTAAAATACTGTCAGTAACAGGACACTATCCATATACCTACAAGGAGGATCATTGATCATTGCCGATAATTGGAAAGTGAAAGAGCCTTGGTGATGTAGTGGTCATGAGTTGGGCTGCTGAACCACAAGGTCAGCTGTTCAAAGCTACCAGCTGCTCTGAGACAGAACAATGAGGGTTTCCACTTTTGTGAAGCATTATAGTCTCAGAGGCCCACAAGGGCTGATCTACCTTGTCCTATAGGGTTGCTATGAGTCAGAGTTGACATAACAGCAGGAAAAAGAAGAAAAAAAGAAAGGATTGCTGAAATGCACAGGAAGGATCAGTCTCATTTGGGTGATAGAAACCCCACCACCTATCACATGAAAGAAATGTGCATGCCAACAACTTACTTACTATAACTACCTTTTTTTCAACAATATAAGCACTGGTTGTACATGTGGGCCTTGCCAAAGAAAGTACAGAGGCATCAAATCAACTACATCAGTGGAAGAGACAATGGAGAGGCTCAATATCTTCAGTCAGAAGTCCAGGAGTCACCTACCAAAAAGACCATCAATAGCACTTATCATGTTACAAGTTGAAGCTGAAAGACATGAAAGTAAGTCCCGGTTATCCAAAGTGGCATCTTGAGCATATTCCACCTGAATTTAGAGAATAGATTTGGTACATTAAACACTAATGACTGAAGACAAGAGGAATTGAGAAATGACATAACAAATATCATACATGAAGCAGAAGGTCATTAAGAAGACAGGAGAGGAGGAAAAATCCAAAGTGAATGTCAGAATAGACTCTGAACACTGTTCTTGAGCATTGGATAGTCGAAGCAAACTAAATAATAATGACATTTAAAAAAACTGAGCAGGGGATTTCTAAGGGTGACATGAGAAGACAGAGTAAAGTACTGTAATGAAATGCACAAAGACCTGGAGTTACAAAACCAAAAGGGAAGAAAACACTCAGAATTACTCAGGTTGAAAGAACTGAAGAAAACTGTCAAGTCTCATGTTGCAATACTGCGGAATTATGGATGTGATGCATTGAGCAATGTAAGAAGTATCAAAAGAATATGAAAGGAATATGCAGTCACTGTACCAAAAATAATTGGTCAATGTTCCTACCATTTCAGGAGCTATTGAAGGAAGAAGCCCAACCTACACTGAAGGCATTGGCAACAAACAAAACTACAGCAACCGCAAGGCTTTAGGAATTGATGAGACCAATTGATATTTTTCAACAAGCAGATGTAACACTGGAAGTGCCCACTCATCTATGCTAAGAAATTTGGAAGACAGCTTCCTGGCCTAGCAACTGAAAGAGACCCAAATGTGTGCCAATTCCAAATCAAGGTGACTCAACAGAGTGTAGAAATTTTAAAGCAATATCATTAATTTCACATGCAAGTAAAATTTTGCTGAAGATCATTCAATAACCATTGAAGTGGTACTCTGAGACAGAGGTGCCAGAAATTCAAGCTGGTTCAGAAGAGGACATGACATGATGGATATCATTGCCAAAGGGGTCAAGGCTTAAATAGAGAACACCAGAAAGATCTTCATTTGTGTTTTATTGACTATGCAACAGCATTTCAATATATGGACAATAACAAATTATGAATAACATTTGAAGAGTAGGACTTCCAGAACACTAAATTGTGCTTATGCAGAACCTACATACACACCAAGAGACAGTTGTTTGAATAGGACAAGAGGATGCTACATGGTTGACAATCGGGAAGGGTGTGCACCAGTGTTGTATCCTGTCACTGTGTTTATTTAATCAGTATTCTGAGCACATAATCTAAGTTATTTGATGATATGAACAAATAACATAGCATTAGGATTGGAGGAATGCACACTAACATCCTGCAATATTCAGATGACACGGTTTTGCTTGCTGAAAGCCAGGAGGACTTGAAGCACTTGCTAATGAAGATCCAGGACTGTAGCCTTCAGTGTGGATTGCCATGCAGTGTAAACCAAATCCAACTCCTCACCAAATTCACCAATACACAGCATCATGATACATGCGGTAAAGATTGAAATTCTCAGGATTTACCTCTCCCTTTGATCGACGACCAATGTTCATGGAAGCAGCAGCCAAGAAATCGCAAGATGTCTTTCACTGGGCAGATCTGCTGCATACATCTCTGTAAAGTGTTGAGGAGCAACACTTTCAGGATTAAACTGTGCCTGATCCAAGCCACTGTATTTTCAATTTCTTCATGCATGTAAGAGTCAGACATTGAATAAAGAAGAGCACAGAAGAATTGATGCATATGAATGATAGTGTTGGTAAAGAATAAGTACATGGACCACCAGAAGAACAAGCAAATCTGTCTTACAAGAAGTTTAGTCAGAACTCTCCTTAGAAGTGAGGATGGAGAGGGAGACTTCATCTGGTTGTCAAGTTGATGGGTTGGCAGAATGGCTGCAGCAATGGGCCCACACATAACCATTGTGAGGATGGTGCAGGATCGGACATTGTTTTTCTCTGCTAGACTTAGGGTCACTGTGAGTTAGAACCCATTTAATGACACCTAACAGCACAATCAGAACATAATCTCAAGAACATAATCAGAAAAGTGGGAAATGAATAAAGCAAGAGTTGACTCCCTTAAGACAGACTGTTGGTGGATGATTTCATTTCCAGACCTGAACAACCCCCAACAGAAGTTGTGATCTGCGCTAAACAAGCTCAGTGAGATAAATGGCATGTATATGTCCTTTCTCACCGTGGTCTTGTGAACTGTACAAAAGTATTGGTTGGACCTGTCTAAATAAGATGTTTGTCACCCCCAAGATGATGCATATACACCCTGTGGCAGTGGAACCATGCATATCTGTGTATGGAATCCTAGTGATTGTCAGTTTTGCCTTCCTTGTAGGCTTAAAGAAAAGCCAATCTGAGAGCAGAAAGGGGACCTCATTAGCACCAAGAAAAAGAGATATAGTCAGAGTATATCACGTTAGCCCAAGGACCCTGAGCTGAGAACCTCCTAGACCAGCAGTTCTCAACCTGTGGGTCTCAACCCCTTTGGGGGTCAAACGACCCTTTCACAGGGGTTGCCCAATTCACAACAGTAGCCAAAGTATAGTAATGAAGTAGCAACAAAAATAATTTTATGGTTGGGGGAGTCACCACTACATAAGGAACTGTATGAAAGTGTCGCAGCAAGAGGAAGGTGGAGAACCACTGTCCTAGGCCCAGTTGACTGAGAGGAGTTGTAACTCTACAACAGAGAGTAAGAGAATATGCAGGAGTAGCAAGAGCAAGGTTTGTTGGAGACAGCTATAGTATGGTTTGCAGATCATCAGAGCTAAGAGTCATAACATTTGCCTGACATGGTCCTGCGCAGGGCCCCAGAACTTGATCTTGAGTTGTTCCCCATCCTGAGTAGTACTCGACAATTCCTTTAATCAATCATTGAACTGTTAGAAAGCTTCATGAGTTCTTTGAGATGTTTCAGCAAATTGCCAAATTCAAAGCCCACAGGGAGAGTACTGAGGGAGAGAGCAGTTGATGTGAGAGATGACGGAGTGGTACAGTTGTCTGGCAATGCTGAACATGGGGGACATTCTTAACCTCTGCCTCAGAGGAGCCAGTGTTGTGCTGATCCTTACAAAATAAATTCGTCATTCAAAAAGAAAGGCGTAGAATGAAATTGTCTTGATTAATTGCAATTGATCTGTCTGAGAAGTGTTGATAATTTAGACAAATCACTCTGGGTCCACTTTCAATGCCTGCCTGTGGCAGTGCACCTCGGGGAAATATTGATTCATCTTCTGTTATAAGTGAAAATAATACTGTGTGGGTGGGCTGCTCCCTTCAAGAGGAAGAGTGTGGGCTTCTCCTGGTGGCAATGGAGTTAGACCTAATAAGGGGATTGTATCTCCTAATGACATGCTTAGATTTGTGTAGGAAGGTGCTAGAGGAAACATGCCCTGGTTCTTCTCATATTTCCTTTTTCTTCCTGAGCAGCAGTAAGAACTGGACTGGGACCAAATGAGATGAAGAGATGGGCCACCAGGCACTGAATGAAAATTTGGAAGCTACTAAGCCTCACATCTCTGGCCTGGAGCAGGCACTGAGTGAGCCAAGTGAAGGACATCAGGATTTTGTTGTCAGACAATGAATGAAACTTCCACCCTGAAGTTCACAGCAGTGTGACTTTGGATGAGTCAACAAGAGACAATCATCATCCCAGTTTATACCTATTGTCCGGGCACTTCATCCCTTTGGCATTTGTGGTAGATTTTTTTCCTTCTAATTTAGCTTTTTCACGAATAGTTGCTTTAAAATAAATTGGGTGTGGTCTGGTAGACTCCAGGTGCTTCTCAACTTTTGGCAAGGTCTTCTCAACTAGTGAACGAGGCTCATACAGTGGACACAGAAATTCTGCCTGATGGCTTTGTCCTCCACCTTTCTAGATTCCTCATCCATCCCTCACACATTCTTCTCAAGGACTTCAGGCACGAAGTCAAATGTGTGTGGACTTGAATGGCAAGAAAACGTACACTCTCAAGTCTCACGGTGGGGTGGGAGAAGTGCTCCCTGTTGTTAGTCTATGAACCCAAACTTGGACTCACCCGTTGTGCTGTAATGGTGCTACTCACTGAGAGATGCCAAGGTTACCAGGATTCCAGCCAGTGGGCTCAGTCCAACTTTATAAGCTAACCCTGTATGAAATACAGTGGAGAAAGAGAGGCAGGACAGTCCCGTGGTCTAGATCATACAGATAGTGAGTAACCTGTGCTCTTAACTTCAAGTGAACCTTTCTTTATTGCAGGGGGAAACAGACAAGGAGCCCTTTAATTTAGTCTTGGCTAGTGTCAGCCTTGACTCAATGGCAATGTGTTGAGTTTGAATTTAACACTTTATGAGTTGCAATTGGCTCGATGGCAATGCGTTTGGTTTCAATGATTTAAAAAAGTGTAATGAACTTTTGACAGCAATGTGCTAACATAATGAACGTCCATATTTAATGATAAAACTAAAGAATTACCATTTGCCAGTAAACTTCGTGATGAAGCTGTTTGGTTACTACTTGCCTTCACGTTGGCTCTGACTCACGGAGATTCAAGGTTTGAAAGAATGAAACGCAGCCATCTGGCTGAGAAGCAACAACGCCCACATGGAGGAAGCACACCAGTCTGTGTGATCATGAGGTGTCGATGGGATCAGGTATCAGGCATCAAAGATCCAGAACAAAACAAGCAAGCAAACAAACAAAAATCTTATCAATGGAATGATGGGGAGGGCAGAGTGGAGACCCAAAGCTCATCAGCACTCAATTGGACAGCCCCTGTCAGAAGGGCCACAAGGAAGAGAAGAGCCAGTCAGGGTGCAGTACAGCACTGATGAAACACACAACCTTTCTCTAGCTATTAAATGCTCCCCCCTCCACACACACACACTATTACCATGGCCCCAATTCTATCTTACAAATCTGGCTACACCAGAACATGTATACTGGTACAGATAAGAGTTTGAAACACAGGGGTTCCAGAACAGATAAACCCCTCAGGACTAAAAAGGGGGACAGTGATACTAGGAGGGTAAGGGTAGAGGCATGTGGAATAAGGGGGAACTGATCACAATCATCTATGTATGGTTGGGAACAGACAGCAGAAAAGTGGATGAGGGGAGAGAGTGGTCCGTGTAAGATATTAAAAAAAAAAGAACAAGAATAATTTATAAATTATCAGGGGACATGGGGGAGGGACAGTGGGGGAGGGCAGGGAGAAAATGGGGAGCTGATGCCAGGATCTCAAGTAGAAAGAAAACATTTTGTAAAGGATGATGACAACATATGTACAGATGTGTTTGACACAATGGATATATGTATGGATT
>NW_022111357.1:40869440-40873102 GCF_000313985.2 Echinops telfairi
CCGCTTGTTTATCTTCAAGCCTTTAAGACCCCAGATGCTATATCTTTTGATAGCCTGGCACCATCCGCTTTCTTCACCACCTTTGCTTATGCCCACGTTTGTCTTCAGTGATCGTATCAGGAAGGTGGGCACCCATGATCTGATTTTTTTTATCAAGCCTCCCGATGGCCTTTTCTAATGATTGCTTGTCCTGGACGATGCACTCAGAATAAGCAAAGCAGCGTCTCGTTGTCCTCACATTTAAGAAGCATTCTCTCAAGACTGCTTTATTCCTTCTTCTGGCAATCCAAACAAGGAAGACCCTCAAGAAGATGGACTCACACAGTGGTTGAAACTATGGGCTCAGACACAACTATGATTGGGACGATGGTGCCAGGCAGGTGGCGTTTCACTCTGTCACGCGTAGGGACACTGTGAGCTGGAATCAACTCCACAGCACCTAATGACAGCAACACGGCATATCCATGATGCTTTGCCAGGACCGCTGATTGAATGCATCAAGTCCTTATCTTCCCTTTTCTTCACGCAGCTTGGCATGCACATGCAGAGATTCAAAGGAATGTGGCTCCGGTGAGAAACACCTTCGTCACCGAGGTGACGTATTTTCTTTGGAAAACTTTTTAAAAATTTATTTTAACAGTTTTATTGACATATAATTCACACCATACAATTCCGATATTCTAAAAAGAGTTGTTCAATCATTACCATAATCAATTTTAGAACATACTTTTCATTTTTGTACTCATTATTATTTTATTATTAAATACTTTTATTGGGGGTGCAAACAATGGAAAAGTGGGAGGACTATGTAAGATATGAAAATAATGATCTATAACTTATTAAGGGTTCGTGAGGGAGGGCTGGGAAGGGAGGGGGAAGAATTGGGGAGCTACCATCAGGGGCTCAAGTGGGAAGAGAATGCTTTGAAAATGATGATGGCGGCATATGCGCAAATGTGCTTGACACACTGGATGAATGTACGGATTGCGATAAGAGATGAACACTTTGAAACATGTGTGTTTCAATTGCTTTGCCCACTGCAATGCGTCATTTGGTTCCTTGACTGCCGTATCCATGAACATAAATCAAATGTGAATGGTCCTTGACAGCTTTCACTGCGTCACAAATTATCCTGATGTTGTTTATTGGTCCAGTGGGAAGATTTGTATTCCCTTCTCATTCAGGTGTAACCCATAGCTTGAAAGAGATACTTATGGATACTATGCATCCACTATGGGCAATGAGGTGGACATGGATTGCACCAAAGCTGAGGAATCCCAATCTAATGAAGAGCCTTCCAACATTAGTGAGAATTCTTTCTCCGATATCAATCAAGAGGCACCACTGGGGTTAAGTAAAGAGATCGTGGCAGTGAGGGAGTAGTATGCCTGCATGTCAACCATCGGCACTGGACACCAGTTGTCACCATAAAGATATGCATCTCTTCTCTGCCACCCTGCATTCTGAACCCTTTCTGTACACAACAGCCCTGTCCTCATGCCCACTTTATAGGAGACAATATTAAGGCATACTGAAGTTGTGCAATATACCCTAACTCAGTGGTTCTCAACCTGTGGGTTGCAACCCCTGTGGGGGGTCAAACGACCCTTTCACAGGGGTCGCTCGATTCATAACAGTAGCAAAATTACAGATACGAAGTAGCAACAAAAATAATTTTAGGGTTAGGGGGGTCACCACAACATGAGGAACTGTGTGAAAGGGTCGCGGCATTAGGAAGGTTGAGAACCACTGTCCTAACTATTCAGGGGGAATTCTAGAATGTGAACAGTGCAGTCTGGCCCAGAGTCCACCCAGTAACCATTGTGACAGGGAAATGCTTACCTGTGAGCGGCGGCTTTAAGAAGAATTTCCCAAAGACAGGGATCTAACCCTTGTAGCTGCAGAAGATCTGTTGCACCGCCGTCGGCCAAGTGAGCAATCACGTAGATCAAATGGCTGCTCTTCTCATCTCGGCTCACCTGTATCCTAACCTTTTTCGCTTGTGCATGGATGGAAAGTGAAGGAGTCGAACCACAAGTTGTTAATATGTTGGCTTCCCTAACAGAAGAAGAGCTTTACAAATGGTTAAGGGAAGCTAGCTTTAGATGATTGGATATTTCAAACAGAAAATCAGTTCATTCCAAGCTCGCTGTCATCTAGCTCATGCCGTCTCATCGCGACCCTATAGGATGGGTCAAATTGTCCCCGTGGATTTCCAAGACAATAGTGTTTACTCATCTTTGTGTTGCAGAGAGGCTGGTGGTTTGGAACTGCCAACCTGGTGGGTCACAGCCTACCAGATAACCACTACAACACCGGGGCTCCTTTAGCTAATTCAGTAATGGTTTTGTTTTTTTTTTAAAAATCCAGTTTAGGAAAAAATACATATATACAACCTTTAATATTCTATTCTGTTGGAGATAAAACATCTGACGCTATTGTGTTTGCTGTTGGAAATCAGCTACAATTTATTGACATGAAATGATTTGCAGTTTTCCTGCAGATTATATGTGCAAGTGGTTAATAAAAGCGTTGCGGGAAGAGCAATGCTCTTCTGATATTAAGAAACCTCTGGAGAAGACACAAACATGAAATTGGCTGCAGGGCACGCGTAATTCATAATTGTGTCCCGAAAGCTGAGACCATCTAACTGTGCAAAAATAAATGATAGTGTCAAATTTTACTAATATTTACATACTTAGAGCAACCGAATTGTTGTGGCGGTCTGTGCTGTCTCTCTTCTGCCCATTATTAATACGATTTGAGAAATGTCAGAGCCTCGAAGACCCTCTTTGTAAATCAATCTGAACGTTCTACCTTAGTACTAAACCCCTTTGAAAACCAATCCTCTAAATTTGGCTTGCATTTTGTGCAAAATCAGTTCAAAATCTTTAATGGAATAATTAACGGATGGAGCAACAAAAGTCTTTAGCTTGTGAAGCTTATTTAAAAAAAAGGCAATTATTGAAAACAAAGCCCGTATACAGAAAGAGACTACATTCAGCCCCATAAAAGCAAGGGAAGGAGGGAGCAAATTAAATGATGATAGTTCCAGCAACATATAATATTTAATTCTGGAAATGGTACGATTGTGCTTTGGAAATCTCAACTTGAGGAAAGCATCGCTGACAGCAGTTCAATTTTTTTTTAAATGAAGTGGATTTATTTCTTTCACCACAATGGGAGGAAATTAAAAAGCCTACAAGCTTGCCGCATCTAAATTTGGGGAAACATTCCAAAGAGTCATCTATTTAGGCAGCTTCATAGGAGACACTTCATTTGTGTATTTCAGCACGTATCAGGACGTGTCTGAAGATTTCTCTGAATGGAGGCAGAGAGCCGTAAATGCATTCGGGTGAAATATTTACACACTTCAATCTGAGGGAAAAAAGGAAGTGACCACGTCCTCTGGAGAGCAGAATTTCCTCTGATCTGACCGGGTCCCTCTGAACCTGCAGAGAGAAAATTGTCTCAATTAAAAATGTTATGGTCTAACAGAGAGGAGTCAGTTTAAGGTGTCAACAATTTCAGATTTATTAATGAAAAAAATGCAACCTTGTAGAAGGGCAGAAGCAATTCTACACGAGGGAGAAAAAAACCAACCAGCCAACCTAAAAATGATCAGATTGTATTGAAAAGAACATTCTTCAGAAAAATACCAT
>NW_022111357.1:40874407-40934185 GCF_000313985.2 Echinops telfairi
AAAAAAAAAAGAAACTTAGGAAAGTCAAGATGTAACTTTGACTGCATATGTGCATTTGACCAGGGCCCTAGTCTTTCCAAACACCTCGTGTGCCTGTGAACGAACGTTGGACTATGGCGAAGGTCGACCAAAGGAGCACTGCGGGGTTTGGAGTGTCGTGTCGGTGAAGGAAATGGAAGGCGGGTTGTGATGAGTTGGGACTGGCTCCGTGGCAGTGAGTTGGGGTTTTTTGGAACCTGTGAGAGAACAAGTCTATGTTGTTTTCAGTTACACACGCTGCTCTTTGTCATAGCAGTTCTAGGAGACTCACCCAGGTTTCCTCTCCAGACAAAGCCTAAGGCTGTCTCCATTGCCTGGAATTCTGCCTCAACCCCAGATCAGACCCATCTTCCCCATAACTGCTCCTCTCCCTGAAGATCCCAAGAAGGAGCCTCACCACCCTACATGACTTGTCTCCTCCTTCCCATAGGCTGCCTGACTGAGGCCACAGATACAAGGTGGTATTCCCAGGGCCCCTCGGGCTTGGTTCAATACATAACATAAACCCAAATGTGGGAATAAGTCACCTGCACCTGGACACTGCAAAAATGGTTTAATTGATCTGTTATCTTTTGTTATAGCTATTTAATAATAATAGTAATAGCATAATGTAGCCTGTGAAGGGCCTGTTTACACATTGAACATGGAACAACACTGCCTGGTCTACAGGATGCTCATTGTTCAGATTTTTAACACAAAAACTCTGAGAAGTTAGGGCAGTAGCACTTCCAGCTGGAAGGTGCTAGAATAACCCTTTCAGCCTAGCTCTTTCTGGATGGATTCAGAGAGATGGGGGCACATCCTGCCTCTTCACCACTTAGGACATTGAATGCTCTCTTGGTTGTTGCTTGAGGCTGTCAAGTCTATACCGAACAGAACAGCTCCCGTAGAAGAGAACCAGATGCTGCCTGGCCCTGCACCACTTCATGGCCTTTGATCTGTTGAGCCCATTGTTGCAGGCTTCAATCCATTTCACGGAGGGTTTGCCTCATGAGTGCCACAAGCCTCCACTTCATTCAACAGAATGCCCATCTCTAGTGCTCAGTCTTTGCTGATGATGTGTCCAAAATGCCTGCAAGCCCCACACCCTCCTTAAAGAGCACCTGATTATGTTACTTCTGAGGTGGAGTTGCTTGTGGCCAATAATCATCACCCACATTACATTTTGAATCCATCCATACTTGTTCTCACTTTGCCACTGTCCAACTATAAGGTACATGAAAAGGCTAGGACTTGGTCAGGGTTCTAAATCCCACCCCATACCCCATCCCATTTCTGAAGCTCCCCATTCGGCAGGGCTAGACAGACCTTTGAGTTTGCAAGTTCCCGGAGCTTCACAGGGGGCCCAAGAAGTCTACTTGTCAATCCCTGGAGGGCCAATCGCATGACTTTGACAGACCATTAATCCCCAGAGCCTAAGTCACAAACACTCAACACCCATGGGAGTGAGGCTCTTAGTTACCCTGAAAATCAAACCACTGCCATTGACCTGTTTCCATCCCATAGGAATCTGATAGGACAGAGTAGATAGAATTCCCTAGGGTTTCCAAGGCTGTGAGTCTTTATGGAAACAGAAAGCCTCCTCTTTCTCCAAATAGTTAACCTGAAAACCCAAACTGCAAACACACTGCCATTGAATTGATGCCAACTCATAGGGATCCTATAGGACAGGGTAGAACTGCCTGTGAGTTTCAAAGATGGTAATTCTTTTCTGACATAGAAAACCCCATTTTTCTCCCATGGAGCAGCTTGTGGTTTTGAACTGCCAATTTTGCAGTTATCAGTCCAATGCATAACCACTATGCCAACAGGGTTCCTAGTGAACCTAGAGGGGAAAGCAAATAGGGGTGAGAGATCACACAGACTGACAAATGAACAGGGTGCTCTCTGAACTTGAGAGAATGCCTCTCTCCCTGGACCCAGCTCCCTGGCCCATCAAACTCTTTCTTTCTCCCACCCCCACCAGGAGAGATTACAGGGAGCTGCTAATATCTCACTGCAGAATAATCTCACATCTGTGCTCCAAAATGCAAATGTGAGGGGATTATTTTTACCTGCAAAAGCTTGTTGAAGGTGCCTGGAGATGTATTTCTAACGGCCTGAGTAACTGCTAGTAGCAACCGCCCTGAGTGACAAGGAAAATTGTTAGAAATTGTTCCCTGTGAGAATAATGAGCCCTGCTGAAATGAGCCAATCAAAACAGCCTCTTAATGGCTTCCTGCACAGTCAGGTGTGGGTGGTAGGGGGGCCTTTGCGGCAGACCCTGGCCTGCTTGACTTGCCTGCTTTGGGTGCCAGGTTGTGCTGGGACTCCTGGCCTTAAGCACCCCCAGCAGGGTTGCCAAAGCCCCTGGGCCCCTCAGAGGGAAGATGCAACTTGACACTGGCAGTTGGCACTCTGACAAGAAAAGGACCCCATTCTGAGTCTTTGGGAGGTCCTGGAGCCCCCAGGCCCACTCTTGGGTGCCCAGTGCCCCAGGCCGTGCACTCTAACCCATTCCTGTCACCTGCTTCTCAGCATCTCCGTGTGTTCTTTCTCTCTGGCCTACTCAGGGCATTTGCACATGCGTATCAAGAACATCCCTGCCCTGTTGTCTTCCTCTTAACTAGTCTCACATCCTTTCTTCCTCCCAGATTTGCTCAAAGAGTGGTCTTTAGGCAGCCCCTCGGCGGCTCGGGGGGAGTAAGCACCCTTTCTCCACACCTAGATGGGACCATCTTTTTTGGATGGGCTGCCACCACCTTTAGCTCGTCCGGGACCTTCTGCAGCTCCCAGACGGTGTCTTCGTCTTCCAGGTATCTGGGCGTACGAAAGGTTGGGAAGAGGTGCTCAGCGCCTTAGTTAAATGAAACTGCCTACCTGGTCCCGGGCACACCTAGTGTCCCCTCATCCTCAGCGTCGCGCTCCAGGGTGATTGTTATTCTCAAAACGCAGCTGGGACTTAAGGTGTGCAGTGCAGTCCCAGCCAATGCTGCATTGCCCAATAAGCAAGGTAAACCACTGCTTACTTGTGCTTACTTACCTCCTTCTCAAATTTTTACCCCCCACTGCATCAAAGCTTCTGCCTTTAGGTAGGGTGGTCTCTCTATCAACCTCACAGCACCTTCCTAGGGAATCAAAGCCTCCTGGAGGCATTCTGGGATAAGCATTGGGCTGCTCACTGCAAGATCAGTAGTTCAAACCCATCAGCTGCTCCACCGGAGAAATAAGAGGCTGGCTGCTCCCGTAAGCATGGGCCATCTTGGAAACCCCAAGGAGCAGTTCTCCTCCATCCTATAGGGTGGCGGTGAGCTGCAATAGGCTTGATGGCAATGGGTGGGAAAGGGGCAGAGCACCTGGTAAGCAGGGTTAGCACAACCTGATTTGTGCTTATTCTTTCATTTGTGGTGAATAGTTCCACGTATCGTCCACCACACGCTGGATCTCACTTGGGATGTTTTCGCCAGAGATGAGTAAGTAAGAATAAGGAAGCCCATGCTTAGCCTACATGCTGGATGCTGGGAGACCCTCCTCAGATCTCAGGACTGGATTCAGGGGTCCCCAGGTTTCCCCAACTCCGAGCCCCGTGCTATCTTCACGGTAGCCCAGCGACCCCTGGGAGGAGACAGATGAAGGAGTTTCTGAGGAAGAGAGATGGTGGGCATGTTCTACGCTGAGCGTTTCTTGGAAGCTGGGATGAGTTGGTGGTCCCAGGCCTGCTGATAAGATTGGGAGGGCTGGGGTGGTGGTGGGGGGCATGCTTTCTCCTAGGTTCAAATAAGTTGGAGTCTCAGCTGGGGTCCGTATTCAGGTTCCCACTCCGGGTAAAGACACCACACTAAGAACCAAACCCATTGCTCTGGACCCATGTTCAGCTCCTAGAGGTGCTGTCGGAGGAAGCAGAACAGCTTCGCGGAGTTTCCAGACAGCCGCTTTCGCTCTCCTTTGGAGCATGGGGACCTCTCAGTAAGCAGCTGCAAGCTTCCTCGCTGCACCACTGAGAAGGGAATGTTGCTACAAAGAACTGTGGCCTCTGCTCGAGGTTAGACTCACCAGGGCCAAGCTTAAAACGCATGGAAAGGAGACCCAAGAGAGTTCGGTGCCAAGGAAATGGACCTGGGTTCCGTGAGCCTCGGGCTGACGTTTGGCAGCTGACTCTCCTTTGGTTTGCTGGAACACACGCCGAAGAGTCAGAAAGCGATCGGTGTCCACCGCCAGCTCCTGGTTCACACCAAGTGGTGGATAAGACAAATCGGATTGCTCTTCATTTTATTGGTGACTTATTTTTAGAACAATTTAACAGTTACATGTAACGTGCGAAGTATAAAGCAGATCTACAATGGGACCAATAATTTACTCCCTCTACAAGGGCAGCGGACAATTTGTGTGCCTCAGCTTGGCATCCCCGGCGCACACCCTCCCCCCATCTCCTGCAGGATCTGGGTTCAGCACGACATTCCTGTTGATGAATGGGGCACTTCCACGGAATGAGGCTGCACCGAAGAAGGAATGACAGCCAGCCACATGGGACACGGTTCCTCTTTTAGTTTCCTGTGGATCACACCGAGGAGGCCCCCTGCTAGATATGTCGGTGGTCTCTGAACCAGGGCAGGGTCTGGTTGACTTCTGGGTGTAGACCCCTTCTGACCCCCTGCTCCCTCACCTGGACTGCACAGCTCACCTAAGGGCAAAGGTGCCTCTGAAGAATAGGCTTACTGTACCTTTGGCCCTGGTGCAGCTAGTGGCCAAGATGGTGCTTAGGCTAATTCTCCCTTTGTGGGACAGTGGCCTCCAGGGGTGTGCAACGGGACAATGGACGTGAATCTGAATGAACGTGGCTGTCCTTCTGCAAAACAGCATTTCCCCAGAGCCCTGCAGTGCCCAGACAAAGTCTGCTGTCCTGGGAGAAGGCCTGCCCTTGGATCCTGTGGGGAGCTCTTCAACACTCCTCTCTGGAGGTGAAACAAGCTTTCCCTAAAAGTGGATCTCTGAATGCTTCTCTTTTCCAGGTGGGAGGATGGTCCTCCTGCCCCCTGCTGTGGAGTTGACTGGGGCTCATAGGACCCTCCCTGGACACTGCAGAACTGCTCCATAGGAGGGCCGACATTGTATACCTTCACAGAACACATGGCCTCATCCTCTCTCCCTCAGGGTGACGGGTGGACGGGAACTGCCAGGCTTGCTGTTCGCAGTCTGAAGGATGGTAGCAGGGCTTAGTATCCGATTGTGTGCCTATCTCACTCCACTTCACAGGCACCCACCCCCCTCCCCGGGGTCTGCCCTGAATCACGGCCTCTCTGTACGGAAACCTGCACCCCAAAGCACTCAGTAAATCACCTTTCCTCTAATTGCTGCTGAGCCAACTCCAAGTCATGTGGATCCCCGGTGTGTTGGCATAGACTTGCTCCCCCATGAACTTCTTGGGGGTATATTGCCAGGCCTTTCTGCCAAGGCAACTCTGGGGGTGTGGGGTGTGGGGGAGCTCGTACCTCCCACTCTTCAGTTAGCCCCTCAGCACACTGACCGTTTGCACCACCCCAAACTAAAATTCCGACTCATAGTCTCATAGCAACCCTATCGGGCAGAGTAGACCCTCCCCATTGCCCTTCTAGGACTATACTCTTTATGGAAGCAAATGGCTACATCTTCTCCCCACGGAACATCTGATGGGGTGGAACTCCCAACCTGCCTCGGCAGCTGAGCGCTTCAGCAGTGCTCCACCAGACAGGATCCCTATGCCAGCTTCAGATGACTCAGTTACTTCGTGGAAATTGTGCTGACCAAACCGATCTTAGCCATCGGTCAGATCACAGGTGCCTTTGAGTAGGAAATGTTCTTTTCCAGGGTTTCGGCTGAGAAGGTGCTTTCAGTTATTAGCTGAGGGTTCAGAGGCACGCCTCTGCAGAGACTGGGCAAGGTCACTCTCAGGTCCCCAGGCCCAAGTCTGTTCATTACACAAATCTCCCTCCTGCAGTCTGCGCCTGCATGTTTTCATCTGTGAATGCTGTGCCACGAGCCAGCAGGAGAATCTGGACTCTTAGGCTGTGGGAAGAAATGGGTCTTGCCAGTCAGCGCACTGGATTGATGACACCATTGGGTGCCTTCTCCTTCAAACAGAAGCTTGGCTACAAAAAAGAAAAGAAAAGAAAAGAATGGGGCCTACCAGACTGGTCAGGGTGAAACCAGAGAAAGGGAGGCGGGGACCAATAGAAGAATAATGCTCTTACAGAGCCTGGGTCTAGGGTACTGCCAAGTGGAACAGGACACACCTAGCCTGGCCTTTGGCACAATGCTTACAGCTCCTCCCAGAGCCTCAGCTCAGGTGTCCTGCCCAGGGAAAGAGACCCACTCTCCAGGGAGTTCAATCCAAGGCCCTTCGACTCATGGAGGATGAATCTGGTTAGCTCAGAAAAGCTTTGGGCTTGGTAAAAGGGGGCAGGGGAGTCCTTGTTTAGGAAGCATTGAGTATCTACTGATGATGATGGGAAATTTGGCGAGGGATACTGATGATAGCCACATGGCATGGTTACTATAATGTGTGTCAGCGATAGGACATGAACAATATATATTGAATTGGCAAACGTTGTGTTAGGCAGTTGTACTGCAATTGAGGGGCAAGCTTTGTCTCCCTAGCAAAGAGTCTTTGTACATAGAGATGGAAAAATACGACAAGGAATGTTCGTGATGGTTACACAGCCTGATTGATATCACTGAAGTATACAAGAGACAAATGTTAAATTGGCCAATGTTGGGTTGTCTTTATCTTTATAACAGTTAAAGAAGATAACCCATAAGCCAAAAAGAAGAAAGAGAGGCTGAATACAGGGAGTGGGCAGAGGAAGGTGGGGGAGAGGGGAGACTAAGAGGTGGTTGGAAGGCTGATCTCCTGGCCATCTTCATAGCCTCTGTCTTTCGGAAACTGCTTGTTGGGGGAATGGCAATTAAGATAGGCATGTGTTTCTGTGACACTTGTTATCATTGGCTGTGACCTTGGATTCCGTTATTAGAATGTGGGTGAGATGAGTGTGGATGTCCCTGGACACTCTGAGAGGACACAGTACCTCTCAGGATGCTGGAAATTTCTGGGATCTAAGAGCAAGTCCACTTCCAACTGGGGGCTGGTCCACCTCTCCTTTCCCTGGGGCTTCCATAAAGAAAGCACTATACATTGGGTGGCTGAAAAGAGCAGGCATCCACCGTCGCAGTATGGAACCCAGGATTCAGGGTGTCAACTCTCTCTCTCTCTCTCTCTCTCTCTCTCTCTCTCTCTCTCTGTTGTAGGGGACAATCCTTCATCTTGTCCAGCTTCTGGTACCTGCTGGCATCCCATGGCTTGCAGATGAATGACCATCTTCCCTCTGCGCATCTCCCAGTGTCTCTTATCTCCTTTATAAGAACCCTACTCAGATTGGATTATGACCCATCCTGCTCCAGGATGGCCTCATGTTAACTAGCAACATTTGCAAGGATCATCTTTCCAAACAAGACCCTGCATATAGGTGTCAGGGTAAGGGTTTTTGTGCCTCCTTTGGGGGTTATTTACCATCACACGATGACAGTCCCCCATCTGCCTCTCTTCTGATTCAGATAGGGGCATATCAATGGCAAAGCAGACCATCATAACAGCAAATGAGCCAGGAGGGAGGAGGGAGGGGCTGCCCTAGAGCTACACAGCTCATGCCGAGGGTTTCCCAGCTTCCAATGAGGTCCTTGAAGTGCCAGTCAGGATAGGGTGTAGTCAGCCTCTTCTAGAAAAACACCCCACATATCCTTCTCTTGCAATGGTCATATCCAAGAAAGAAAACGATCTTAGTTCTCTGGTGTTGTGTAGCAAAAGGTATCACCAATGGCACCGTTAAAAAAAGAGGTTTATTTTCTCACGGTTCTAGCGGCTGAAGTTACAAATCCAAAGCCTGCCTCTAGAGCTCAGGTCCCCAAACATAGGTCCTCCTATTCTGAAAACAAAACAAAAACTTAGCTCCTCCCTGTGACAGCTTAAGTCTTTTGTAATATAGCTCATAATACAGAATAAAGTGTAGGTATCTGCTAACTGTAAGATCAGCAGTTCTAAACCACCAGCTGCTCCATGTGAGAAAGACAGGGTTTTCTACTTGTACAAAAAGTGACAGTCTCAGAAACTGACAGGGGCAGTTCTACGTTGTCCTATAGGGTCTGTGGTAGTTATATAATCTGGTGTCAACTTTCCAAAAGGGGTGGAGTCTAGCCTGTCAATCAGGTCACAGCTTGATTACCTCATTTGGAGGTGCCACGAAGAGAAATAGCTCACTGGAGGCCAGATACACACAGACTCTCTGCTTCCTCTTCCTGCTGACAAGACACATGGAGCTATGCTAGAGCCCTGGAGCTGGAGGAGCCACGTGGAAACCCACACCAGTGTTGAGATGCTTCCATCACCACTGGATCCACAACACTTTCCACTCACTGGACTGACTGTGATCTTCCTGCATTTGGCATCACTGCATGAGTCTGGAGAGGAATTTACAGATTGGTATCTGACATATGAGCTAATATCGGACTTATGGACTTGATCTAGACTGGGCTGGGATATTTTCTCAATATACAATTGCTCTTTTATATAAAGCTCTTCATTACACACATGTAAGTGTCTATGATTTTGCTCTCTAGTCTACCCTGACTCACACAGGGTCGATAGGAGTCAGCATTGACTCAGTGGCAGTGAGTTCGTTTGGGGGGTATCTACTTTTGCATCTCTGCTGGAGCATTCTTGTGCTCCCCTAGGAGGCGGCATCACCCACTTTGGGAAACACTGTCCTGGGAAAGCTTGCTCCTAGACAATCTCAGTGTCTTGTGGTTGCCTTCGATCCTCTGAGCTCCTGGGTTTCTAGCTCCACCTGTCTTCCTCTTCCCCCTGAGCGCATGCGTATGCCTTTCCCTGATTTGCTTTATTTCCAACTCTAAAATGATTAAGTTTAGGATCCAGCCTATTCTGGCCTGACCTCAATAACCCAACAAAGGAAAAACCTTATTTCTGAACCAGGTCATATATAGGGGCTGCGATTTAAATCCACATTCGAGGGGAACACCAGTCAGTTCCTCAGAGAGCCCATACTGGATTCTCCCTGTGTTTGGCGTTTGGTGTGTGGCTCCTCACCTCCTAATGCATGGTTCCATTGACCAGCCTCTAGCTCAGTGGAGGTAGGATTAATGGGGATAGAAGAGGAATTGTCCTTTACAGTCTAGTTGCTTCTGACTCACCACGTCTCTCTATGTCAGAGAAGAACCACGTTGTAGGATTTCCAAAGCTGCACATCTGTCCAGATGCAGAGTGCCCATGACTTTCCAGCAGAGTACTTGGGGGGTTCGAACTCCAGACCTTTAGGCTTTCTAGCCAAGAGCTTACCCACTGGGGAATTCCGTGCATCTGAAAGCAGCAAGGGGTGATTTCATGTCTCTGTTTAGAGACAAACAGGCAGAGGTAGGGAGATGGTGAGCTGATTTGAAAGGGCAGCTGAATCCAAAAGAAGAGAGCTATTGGGTTTCAGGAGTTATTTGTTTTCGTTAATTGGCTGAGGAGGGAGGTGGGCAGCAGGGAGTCCTTCCTCAGCCCGACTGAATGGAAACGCCAGAGTGAGTGGCACTGCTTAGACTCACCCACACTGCTCACACATCCCCGCCCCCCCTGCATCACCCTCATTCCTTCCCGTTCATGCTTCCAACCAACTGTCCTGTCATCAACCTTGTGCTTCCAGCAGCAGCAAGAGGAGAGTCTGCTTCTGTTTCCCCTCCCGGGTTGGCTTGATTCACAAAGGGGTGGTCCCTGCATCAGGCTTTGCCAAGAAACATCGCTGTTCTGGGCTCCTGGGGGCCTGATGGTGGAGTGGGTTACACGTGAGAAGCCAACATCAAGGTCAGCAGCTCGAACCAACCACACCAGACCCTTTTGGGGAGAAAGATGAGACCTTCCACTTCCATAAAGAAATGGATTGACACAGTGGCTGCGACAATGGGCCCAGTCAATTGTGGGGATGGCTCAGGACCGGGCAGTGTTTCATTCTGTTCTGCAAAGGGTTGCTACGGGTTGGAACCAACTCAAGGTCCCCTAACAACAACAAAGAGTTCCAATTGCTAGTCTTGGAAGTCCCCCCACACCACTTCACGGCAGGGTAGTTCTACTTTGTCTTCTAGTGTTGATATAAGTTGGAATTGTTTGGGGTTTGGTCCTGGTCTCCGGGGAGCCAGAGGCACCCCCACCAGAGCAGTGAGGCCCTAAGGGCAGAGAGTAGTGGGGAAGGGGAGGAAGAGAACAGGCCCATGACCTTGGAGGGCTGTGGAACAAGGGAGACACAAGCTCAAGCGTAGATGCGCAGCAAGTCTTTGGCCATCTCAGTGGGGTCGGGTGCCAAGGGCTTACAGGAGGTAGAATCAGGGTGGGATTCCCTTATGGTGAAACATCAGACATCTCATGGAACCTCTCTGAGTCCCATTTCCTTTTTTTGTTTTGATGAGCGTGGGAGGGAATCCCTATGCAGGATCTGGTGAGTTCTGGCTGCAAATAACCAGAAAAAAATGAACAACTGCCATCAATTGGACTCTAACTCACGGTGCCTCCACGTGTGTTGGGGTAGAACTGTATTCTACGAGCAGTTTCAATGGCTGGTTTTTCTTAGAAGTAGGTCACCGGGAGTGTCTTCCAAGGAGCCTCTGAGTTGTTTCAAACCACCAATCCTTTGGTTAGTAGCCACAGGCTCAACTGTTGATGCCACAAGGACACCTGACTCCAAGTATCCTCTGAATGAACATCCTTGTGGGCTTTCTGGACTCTGTGAGGGACTCCAGATCTTTCTGAAATAACTCTGGACAAAAAGGCAGGTCTCCCCAAACATCAGTCCCTTGGGTGTCAGTTTGCTATGTGCTGGTCCCATCCTTCCTGTTGATCTACAAACTCCTGTGTCCACCTCATGAGCACCAACATGTTGGGGTCCATCCTTGACACTACTGTGCCAATCCATCTCATTGAGGGGCTCCCTTAGCCTTGTTGACTACCTGTTTCACTAAACGTTGTCTTCCTCCAGTGATCCATCCCTCCTAATGGTATGTCCAAAGCAAACCAGACAATGTTGGGCTGTGATCCATAGGGTTGTTCTCTCGGGCTAACTTTCAGGATTGGAACATCAAGCCTTTGTTCCTGGTCTCTCATAGTCTGGAAGCTCCATTGAAGCATGATCCCCCTGGGTGACCCTGCTGGTATTTGAAATACTAATGGCATAACTTCCAGCATCACAGCAACATGCAAGTCACTACTGTGTAATACACAGACAGATGGATGGTGGCACCCAGACCTGGAGACATTGAAATTATTACTGAAACAATAAAGGCTGAACATTTCCACTAAATGATAAATCTCTAGATGCAGCGAATATAGGATATTATTTTTTTAATGTTGATTTTTATAGTCACCCAAGAACTTTATTGCCTAAAGTGATGTTCTCCTATGTCTACTGGTCAACTACACTGGAGCCCAGCCCATCTCGAATGTGCAAGACTGGGTCCTCCTGGCTTCCTGGGTTCATGTATTTGAAAAACAACAGTCTCACACTTGCTCATGAACTCCCACTCCCACAGACAAGTGTGAATATTCAATTAGGCTTTCCTTCAGAGGCAATGGGGAGCCTTGGCAGCCTGGTGGTTACACACTAAGCTGCCTACCCATAAGGTCAGTGATTCAAAACCACCAGCTGCTCTGTGAGAGAAAGACAAGGTTTTCTATTCATATAAGAGTTATAGTCTGGGAAAGCAACAGGGGCCATTTTACCCTGTCCTATAGAGTCTCTATGAGTCAGAATTAACTCAATGCCAATAAGAGTTTTCCAGAAGCAACATTGCCTGTGGCGATCCAAGGCGGCAGTAAGAGTTCCAGCCCCTGGAAGCCTGGGGGGGCCTCATTGGTTCCCTGGGTTCCATGGGAGAGCCCCCTAGTCCAAGGCGGGGTCTGAACAGGTAACCAAGAGTGCTGGGCTGTGATACACCTTGTCTTGATCTCCAGAGGCTGCAGTTTAAAAAAATACCACAAAGGGATGGATTTGAAGAACAGAGCTCTATTTTTTTTCCAGTTCTGAAGACAGTTGTGATCAGGATGTTGGCCACCCCACTTCCCTCTGGATTCTGGGAAATGAATTATTCCGTGCCTCCCTTGCAGTTCTGTTGGCTGCTGGCACTCCTTGCTAGCTCTCTACTGCATTGTCATATGGCTTCTTGCACTTGTGTGACTCCATGTCTTCACCTTCCCTCCCCTTTATAAAGACATCATTCATATAAGGTTAGGACAAGCCTCCTACCCTGGTATGATTCATTAACTTTTAATATCCTCAAAGAAAACCCTATTTTCCCAAACAAAATCACAGTCACATCCAAGGGGTAGTATTTGAACACATTTGGGAGTCACAATTCAAGCCACAATACACCCCAAGAGATGAGGGGCCCACTGCCTTGCTGTACTGAGACACGCCACCCTGGCTAGAGGAGGGGAGACTTCAGATCCAGCAGAGGGGGCTTCAGAGAGTTGCTGACTCAACCTGGTGCTGAATCAAACTCAGCAGTGTAGAGGACTCAACAGTGAATCCTCACTGAGTTTGAACTGCTGAACTTATGGTCAGTAGTCCAATGATCAACAAACTTCACCACTGGTACTGCTTGGAGGAAAGGACCCTCCAAAAACCAACCAAACAAACTATCTTAGTGTCATGGGGTCACTTCACTGTGTACAGGAGTAGAAAGCTTAGACTTTCTCCTCTGGAGCTATTGGTGGTTTTGAACTGCTGCCCATGCGAATCACAGCCCAAATTATAACCACTATATCACCCGGGCTGAGTGGTGAAAATTAAAGGCCTATTGAAACATTTAATCCAATGGACTAATGAACCACATGAGTATCTATCTCTACAATCCTGAGACTAGAAAAACTAGATGGTTCCCAGCTACCACTACCAACTTCCCCGCAAGAGATCCCATTAGAAGGTCTTGAATAGAATGTGAGAATGGTGTGGAACAAAACTCAACATCATCCAAGAGACTAGGCTCACTGGTCAGAGACAGACTACTGGAAGTCCAAGACTATACACATGTGTCTGAACTGAACTCAGTCCTGGGGTTCAATTTTCAACCAAAGAGTGGACAGGTCTATCAGGAGAACAACAGCACTACTGGCATATGCACACCTCTTGTGTAATCAGCCATGTGGGAACAAAGGGGCAGCATTTACCCAAGGACAAAGTTCAGAAGGGTTAAGGAGGAAGGAAGAATAGAGACAGGAAACGCAGGGAAGAGGTGGAACGGTGATGTTACATTGAGACATTGCAATGAAGGAGATACAACCACGTGTAGGAATCATTGAATGTAAAACTGGTCTGCGCTGCAAACCTTTCAGTCTAATTCACATGAAAAGCTTAAAGAAGGAAAATAAAAGAAAGGCAAGATAGGGCCCAATTCTCTTTTTAAAGCTGAGTCCAGGACTTTTCTAAGAATTCCTCCTGACTGGCCCTACTCACCTCACTCTGCTCTTATAACAGCAGTGCGTCCTCTTCCTGGAACTGCGGTGCCCAGCCTGTATGTGGCCATCTGCCTCTTTGACTCCTTGTGGGTGCAGAACTCAGCACTTGGACTGGGGACCATGAAGAACACTTTGCCCTAGAAAGGCAATGGAGACTCGGATCTCTAAAGTGTAATTGCTGCCATCAGGACAGAAGCACAACGAGACCCACTAGTGCATAATAGTTTGGACTGTGGTGTGTGGGGAGCGCTGAGGGAGGTAGACAGGGGAGCCCCATTTTCTGCCTTCTTCTTGGAATCTCTGCAGGGCATCCTCTCTCGCCAGGAAGGCTTCATTCTCATCACTCTTATTTCCTCCAGGCCTGGCCTCAACCTAGGCTGTGGACATCCAGGAGGGACAGGGGGCCACCTCTCTGCTCCCTTGAATGAGCCCAGCCTGCACTCCCACAGAGCATAATGGAGGGTGAGAGGGCAGTAGTCTCAGAAGCAGGTGAGTACTCACTCCTTAGCAATGCCTGGCTTCCTAGAAGGGAAGTTGCCTTGAAAGTAGCAATCGTCCTAGGCTCTGGTATTTAAAAAAATTGCTCAAAACTATTATCTAGGTGGGTTTCCCAGCACCAGGATAGATGAGCCAGGGAAGGAAAGCCAGGCCATGCAGAGGTCTCAAGAGGAAGAGCAAGCTGGCTCTGAGCAGAAGCATGTAGGGCCCAGATGAAAGATGGGTGGGTTGGGTCCAAGTGGGTCTGACCAACCCTGTTTTTAGTTACCATCAAGTTGATTCCAATCCCTGGTGCCCTCATGGGTGCAGAATGACACTCTGCTCCATAGGGTTTCACTCTTTCAAAACCAGGTCTCCAGGCCTATTCTAAGAAGAGAACTGCTTGGTCACATTGCTGGGTTTGGTTTAACGTGTTAAGGACCTGCCAAACTTCCCTACACAGTGATTGTACCCATGTGCATTCCCACCAGCAATGTGGGCTCCAACTTCAACACATCTTCACCAACATTTGTTATAAAACAGAGGAGGAGGAGGATGAAGAGGAGGAGGAGGAGAAGGAAGAGGATGAGGGAAAAGATAATACAACACATACCAAATGGGTAGCTCATTAAAAAGAAGAACTTAATTTGTCCTCATGTGACCAGTACCTAGATCACTTTTGCTTCGTGGTGGATGCTAAGAATCCTTATTGATTTGATTTTGTGAACTGCTTTGAGACCTTGTTACATGATTAATTTGAATTTAAAAATTAAAGTAGGGGTCCTGGGTGGTCCACAGGGATCTTGTTTGGGGGGAGGCTTTGTGCTGGCCAAGGGAGAGAAAGGAGCAGTGTGGTAGTCACCTAATCTGGTGTCAATTTAAGGATTAAGAGTTTAGGGGTGGAGTCTAAGCGGTCAATCTAGAGATAGCCAATGAGACTTCTGTGGGCATGGCCTTCACCTGAGAATTCTGGGAAATCTGGTACTTCCTCCTTGGAGGTGATAGACACCTCTCTCTCTGCTACTCCCTGGGAGACATTGCAGAAGACAAGCCACATGGATGCAACCAGACCTCTAAAGCTGGAGAAGCTACAGATAGACCCCTGCCAGTGCTGAGATGCTTATGTCACTGGACCCAAAGACTTTCTACCCACTGGCTTGTGATTGTCCTGCATTTGGATTCATTGCATGTGTTTTGTGAGTCTGAAGAGGACTTTATAGATTCATATTGGGTATATGGGCTAATATCAGACTTATGGACTGATCTGAAATAGGCTGGGATGTTTTCTTCAAGTTCAATTGCTCTTGAATATAAACCTCTTTCTTAGACACATATGTGTGCCCATGTACTTTTTTCTCTAGTCTACCCAGACTAGCACAAGCAGGGATGGGGACTTTCCTTCCCTGTGTCATTGTGCATTTGATAACTATACACTCGGGCCCCAAGGGTAGCAGGTGTCTCAGTTTTACTATATTATATTTGATTTTAGTTTAAAACTCTGATCTGATATTTCTGTGATAATGGAAAATGAGTTTCAACTTTTTTTTAAGTAAAATTAATCATGCAGCAAAGGCTCAAAGCAGTTCACAAAACCAACCCTTGCCTTGCTACAGTGCCTCAGTCGGGGCCAACCTCAACCCTGCTTCTGTAGCTATATCCCTGCTGTGTCCAGGGCTTTCCTTTGGAAATGTCACAGAGGAACACAGACAGCAGTGAAAGAGGTGAAGCCTTTTGCCTTGGTGAGCTTCACAATCCTGGCCTGCCCTGGAGGTCTATTCCAGGCTTCAGTGAAGTGGCGACACAATGCCGAGATAAGCCACTAGGGGCAGAAGACCATTCATTATGAACAACACAGATGTGAAGTGCAGTGTGACCACCCTCCAATCCTCTATAGGTCTCAGATCATAGTGTAGAGAGGGCGGAAACTGCCCTTCTGTTCCAGGACTATGTCTTTTCCAGGCTAATTTCAGTCACCCAAACAAGAGGAATACCAAGGATCTTCCTCCCAAGTTTCGCATTAATAAACTGGAGAACTCCATTCTTCTCCGAGAAACCGATGGATGCATGCTCCTTCAAAATTGGTAAATTTCTTTCTAAACCCACTTCTATCATCTGATCTCCACATTGTTTTTCAAATGTGTCCTGGGGAATTGGGGAGGGTCCTGAAACATTTGTTTCAGGCCAGATTGGAAAATTGGTGGAAGTAAAATATTTATGTTCTTTGTATCCAGCTTTTTCGTCCTGTTTTTCTTCAAAATAAGAGGTCGGAACCCCTACAAATGAACAGATTATTGACTTCTATGTCTGAAAATATCCAAAATATCTCCCATTTAAGCTCTCTGTTCCTCTCTTTGTTCTGCCTGGGCGGAAGATGTCTGTGTTCCAGAAACAGAATTTCAAATTAGATTATTTGAATGAATGCAGCAGCTGTTGATTCCGTTGAAATGAAGGGCTGCTGTCATCAATTCCTTGAGCAGGAAGAGACCTCGACGAACATCTGGCTCAGCCTCCTGCACAAACAAAGGATGGCCAGGCTAACCCCCAGAGGACAGATGGTTGGTATTCTGTTACTGGCTGTCCCTGGGGACAGAAATGCCCCACCTTCCTGGGTCACTTATTGCTGGCTGGCCATTCATAGAAAAATTTGTTTGAGCTGTGCTTCAGCTTGCCAGGAGTTATAACTTTCAAAGATCACTGTTTGGGTGGAGAGAGTGAACCACAACAAAGCAATTGTAAATGAGACCTCAGAACTGAGTCCAAGACTCTCCTACACATCCTCTCAAAAGGGAGCAGCAGGATTTAAGTTGCACTCCCAAGAAGAGACTCTGAAAAGGGGTGAGGGATGATGGTTCACAAAACAAGAACAAAAACTGGAGTATTTGGGACATCCCAGGAAATCATTTGACTTGAAAGATAATTTATTTTTATATGTTGACCTGAATACTTCATTGCCGCTGTGCTGATGTTGCAATAGAGTCAGTTCCCACCCATAGATCTTACATGTACTAGAATAAACCAGTGTTGATCCCTCATGATACTGGTATATTTGAATCTACTGTTGAGACTACTGCGTCAATCTGTGTCACTAACCATTTTTTGTCTTTTTACTGCTCCTCTACTTACCAAACATGATGTCTTTTTCTAGTGATTGGTCTTTCCTGATGATGTGCCCAAAGTAAGTGAGCCAACATCTCAGCTCTTGGCTTCTAAGAATCATTTTGATTCTATTTTTCAAAGATGTGTTTGTTCATTCATCTCAAAGTCCATGGCATAGTCCAGATTCTCCACCCATACAATTCAAGTCAATCTATTCTCTTCCTATCTTCCTTTTTCGTTGTCCAACATTCACATGTATACAAAGTGGTATACTACTTTTTATAGAGAATAAGTCAGTATCTTAATATTACTCGCTCAATTCCAACTTTCAGACATCTTGCCACCCACCTTCTGTTGATACCCAAGTCTAACTTAGTGCATTGCCCACCTCACACTTGAATCATTGTTTCTGGAGTGGTCTACTCACTGGCTTGTGATGGTATTTTCTCCATGTGGCAGGCAAAGGGATTTTTGTCAAAATATGCATGCAACCATGACTGAGCTAAGACAGCCCAGAAAGTCTAATTTTTGGATGGGGAAATGATCTCTTGGGCTCCATTCAGGCTGCTTTTATATTGACTTATGCCAAAACCATTACAAAATCATGCAATGGGCATATGTGGCTTCCTACTTGTTTCTGAGATCCAGAACCCCAACCCCATATCCATATGACACCGTTCCCTACCTTGCTCACCGTGCTTACAACGTTCAAGTCCAAATCCTTCTTTATACGTTCCAAGTTCCTCCCCATTTTAGCAAAGTGGAGGTGTGCTTTCAGTAGACTGCTATCCTAAACTCCTAGGGGCCCCTGCACATGGCCAAAGATTCGTTCTATAGAGAATGGAAGAGAGAGGAAGTGATCCAAAGACAAGTTCAGATTATCTGCTTGTACTGTCTCTAACACCGTTTTGTTCTTCATTGTACTTACGATATCTTCAATTACATCTTTGTGTGTGTGTGTGTTCATTCTTGCTTCTTGCTTATCTTCTTCAATGAGGAGTAATATTTTCAGCCTGAAATAATTTTTGTGTTAATGATAATTATTATGATGTCATTCTCGTTAGGTGCCATGGAGATGGTTCTGATTCATAAGGACCCTAGGAGCATCAGAACAAATACTGCAGAGTTCGGCATTGCTTTCTCATCGAGCTTCCTTCCTGTGCCTATCCTTTATAAGACGGCAAGCCAACAATAGCAGGGATTTTCTAACTTCCACTTTGGCCTTTCCTCCCTGACCCCCCGTGCCATCTTTTTAATGACCTTTTCCTTACTTCATGTTCAATGTCATCCCACAATTCATCTGGCCATCAGTGTTGAATGTGTCAACTCTGCATGTGGGTTGCTAATTTATAGGCAAGGTTCTATTTTGGTTCTTGTGAGCTACTTAAATTTCCCTCAGTTTTTACCTGAACTTGTATATAAGAAATTGGTGGTCTGGTCCATATTTGACAATTGACCTTGTTTGTGCTGGTGACTACAACTCTTTGGAGTCAATTTGATTCTTTCGTATTCCATCTGCCAAGGTCCATGTGTGTAGTAAAAGTTTGTGATGTTGAAAAAAAGATATTTGCAATAAAGAATTCATTGGTCTTTCAAAATCTAGGGATATATATATATACATATATATATAATGACTGTATACAATCAAGCTAATTCCAACTAACAGGTACCCAATATGACTGAGTAGAACTGCCCCATAGAGTTCCCAGGGGTTGGCTGTCACATCTTTCCTCTCTGGAGTGACTGGTGGGGTCAAACCATGATCCTTTTTAGGGGAGAACGTAACCACTGTACGCCAAGGGCTTCTACGTTTATATGAGACAGTGATTATTCAGTGAAGAATTCTCACCTTTTATGCCATAGACCTGGGTTCCCTTTACAGCCAATGTAACTCATGAACAGCCCCTCCCCATCTTTCAATAAAGGCATGTGTATTGTTTTGATAACGAGCAGATTTCAACAACGCTTCTAGGTGCATGTAGACTAGGAAGAGAGGTAAGGAAATGACCTTCCAAAGAATCAGTTAATGAAAACCATATGGATCATGATGCATGATCTATCAATAACCACGGAGGTGACACACGGCGGGGCAGTGTCGTGCTGTATTGTGACAAGGATCGTCGTGACTCAGGGGTGGACTCAACAGCATGTAATGGTAACAGATGCTGAAAACCAAGAAAATGTTTGTTAGGAAGCTGAGAACCTGGGCTCAGCTTTTGGCCTTTTCACAGTGCCAGGGCGACAAAATTAAATTTCAGAATCCTCCAAGGATAAAAGACCCTGATCAACACATCTGGCTTTCATTTGGGACCCAGAAGGGGAAAAACAACAACAACAACTGAAGAGTGGAAGGTAAAATGAAAATGGGCTAGCCCAAACAAGATTGATAGCTGGCTTAGATCAGCTTTAGTACACATTGGATTATGGCAAATCTTCTCGGGGAGAAGAAACCATCATCTAAGGTGTCAAATTATCTTGACAATTTTTTACATCCAGTGTCCTATTGCCTGCAAAAAGAATTAAGTCAAAACCAAGAGGGGACAGGAACAGACAATAGAAACAGACTTATAGACTTTAAAATAGCTGTGATTAAAATGTCTAAGAAATTACAGGACAAGGTATAGATGTTGGGAGAGGACAAGAAACTATGAAAATAGATCAAAAGGAAATGATAGGACTTAAGAATAAGCGTTCACAAATGAAGCATTTAGAGAGACGGACAAAACCATTGAAAAATGGGCAAAAGCTTCAAACAGGCACTTCACAACAGAGGACAGTCAATTTCACCCATTAGACATGAAAAGATGCTCAACCTCATTAGTCAACGGAGGATGAACATTAAAATGACAAAGAGGATATTGCTGCACTCTGGAGAATGACTAAAATTAAAAAGCCTCATGATACTAAGTGGGGATCAGTTGAAACCCTCTTGTCCTACTGGTGGGAGTATAAAATAGTACAACCACTTTGCAGAGGTGCTTATCGTTATCTACTGAAGTTAATTATACGCATTCCCATTGACCCCCAACCCCCATTCTAAATTAGACTGAATTGTGAACACGAACATTTGCAGCAGCATTTCTGGCAAAAGCCGACATACAGGTTGACACACATGCACATCGACAACAGATTGCAGCCATGCAGTGTGGTATACTTCTATATCCAACTATTTGAACCTGAATCCTAGTGGCAGAATGATTCGGTGCTCAGGTGCTAACCGAAAGATTGGCTTTGGAGACCACCCAGGCACTCCACGGGACAAGGACCTGGCGATCTGCTTGCATGAAGATTACAGCCTGGCAAACCCTTGGAGGGAAGTTCTCCTCTGCCCATGAGATTGCCAGGAGTGGCAACCAACTGGCTAGCAGGAGCAGCTTTTGGACAGTGGGTTTTTCATACAGCGTCACAGATAACTGACCTATACCTACAATCACCACTGCACGAGTTTTGGACCATATTGAGCAAAAAGGTCCTTGCTAAGGAGTAATCGCATTGTATAAATTAAGACAGGTAAACGTGTAGCTGTTCTTTGGCTTTTGAACCCTGGAAGGAGATGGTGAGGTTAGGGCTGGCAGGGTGCCCGGGGGCGTTCTTCCAGTCGTGGATGGTAAATACCTGGGCATGTTCGCTTTGTGATCATTCACTGAGTCAAACCCTTAGGATCTGAGAATTCTTGTATGTGAGTACTTTAATGAGAGTATTCCTGAAAGAGAACAGTTATCATCGCCTCCATAATTGCAGCCTTGCCCAAGCCCTTGCTCTCATGGGAGTGCCTACAAAATCCTGCCAATCTCTACTTCTCCCTCTGCCCTCCTACTGTGTTCTTCTCAACGGAGCAGCCAGAGCGGCCCCTTTACAGACTAAAGTGAATTCTAAATGACGGTTCCCTTCCTCTCTATCTGACCCCACTTGGTATCACCTTATCTGCACCCCCGACACCACTGCCATGTGAGTTGTCTTTCTCATCCTTCAATATGCCACGCTCACTCATTGTTGTTATAGGACATTTGCATTAGCTGTTTGTGCGACATGGAAAAATCCTTGCTCTGACTGTCCCCTCAGGGGGCGCCATTTGCGTCCCCGAGTCTTCAGCTCTTCCTAGAGTCCGGTCTTGAGGTCCTTATCTGAAGAACTCACCCCATCTTTTCAGACATTGTGATTCTATGTTCTCCTACTTTTCTGTCTTTCCATCTTTCACATCTTCCCTCTAGAGTGGAATATGCAGGAGAGCACACCTTGCCTGTCTTATTACTGCCCTATCCTGAACACCTTAGACAGTGTTCTGCATTTATATGAACACAGTAATTACGTATGAAATGAAGAAAATAACTTCAGAAAATGTTGCCCACTACTCATCTTTTTTTTTTGGAAAGCCCTAATTTACATGAGCCTATTAATATTTCTCAGAAGCACCATAGCTAAAAAGAGAAAGCTACTTAACTTTGACGCAGTATTTCCCAATTTTTTCCCACTATTTTTGCATGACACTTATTAATGCCCACTTTAGAAAAAGGCAACTCAATGATTTGCAGCTCTCATTGTTAAGAGCTTCCTTGTGAGAAAACCACCCTGAACACTATATCCACATCATCTTCATCTCCATGGCAACCCTAGAGGCTTAACATCATCATCCCAATTCAAAAAATGAGGACAGAGGTGTATTGGTATAAGCGGCTCCCCCAGAGTGATATAGATAACATGTGGTAAAGTTGAGCAATGACTACATTTCAGCCTCACTCCGCACCCTACTTCTAATCCCTCTTTTTGAAAAGCCTACTGGAACATCCCAACATAAGTCAAAGCCTGACCTCCAGCACCAGTCTCTATCTACCTGTGAGGAGAGGGTATGGCTGGACTACAGAGAGACTGAGTGGTGGCTTTCTGAAAGCCCCCTGCAAAGGGTGATACGCTACTTCTTTCTGTGTTCCTGCGTCTTTGTGACATGTTCAAAGTCATGCCCAGGAGACACAGCTCTCAGCACATTTTCACGGCCACAAGATTACATGTTATGAAGATCCTGATCAAGAAGACAGGAAGAGATGGAAAAGATGGAATTGAATCCCCAAGCGACACAAAGGTTATTGTATTTAACCCAAAGAGTCACCGCAGGAGCCGTCCTCATGACATCCATCAGGAAACATTCCAGAACTTTCTGTCTCACTTAAGCTTTAATATTTACTGTACACCAGGTTTTTTCAGCTTCTGCTCCGTCTCCTGCATGTCCAGGAGCAAAGTATGGCTCTGAAATCTATCTGTCATTCTTAGGTACCACTTGCCAGGGAAACCAAGCTGGTTGTAAGAATTCTCATAAGACACAAGGTTTCACTGAAGGTGAAGATTATCACCTCCCTTTACAATCTCAAGATTGCTCATTATAAGCTGACAATGATGAATAAGCTTCCCTCTGGTTGCACTGTCTTATGGATTCTCTTGTGTCTGAAATGATGGGCAGAAAGCAGAAATGTCGAAGTGCTTTAAATGCCATAATGAGAAGCACAGACATCCAAACACAAAGAGTCAAGGCACAACTTCCTGGGTCAAATAAAATGGGAAGAAGATGCATCTAGATGAGAGATTCTCAGCCTTGACACTACTGGCATTTGGGTTGCATATTCTTGGTTGGCTAGAGGCTGTCCTAGGCACAGTAGAGTATTCATCAACATCCCTGCCTCTTCCTACTGGATACCAGAAGCACACCTTCCCAACTTTCAACAATCGAAAATGTCTGCAGACACCGACAGGTGTCTCCAGTAGGACTAAAATTGAGAACCGCTGATCGAGATTATTAAAGTGTCTGAAATATTGAATGTTTTAATACAAATGGAGTTAAATTAGTCAAATAGCCTCTATTGAATCCCTAAAACAGAGTGTTTTCCCTTGGGTGCTTCTTTTAATAAAAGTTTTCATTTCTCCAATCAGCAAATAATTTAGAGTATTAAGTACAATGCCAGTCCCAGCATATGTAAGGCCCCTGCCTTACTATCTAGTAGAAAATGAGATAAGACAGATTGGTAATTGGTAAATCAATTATAGATCATATAAACGATGGGCTCCTGCAGTCCTTGGACACAGACTGCTGTGTGGAGCAAGCTAGGACTCTCCACTGCAATCTTGTTTGCCTTATACATTTGCATGGCCAATCTTCCACTCACCTAGCCCCTCCCTTCTGAATTATCATACATTTCAGATTCGTGGCATGCATACCAATGAAGCGTTCCCTTGCCTCCAGGCTCTTGGCAAAGCAAGCTCCAACAAGCCCCAGAGTAGCAGCGGCTCATCGCACACTCACAAGGACTGTCAGCGGACTCTCTCATGGGCTCAAGGATGGAGATAAGCGTGACTCTCGCATAGTCTCCTTTTGGAAATTAGGGTGGATAAGGGACGGGGCATTTTAAATCAGTGCCAATGTTCTCATATTTCCCATTGTCTATTACCATTGCCCACCTGTCAGTTTGCCCAAGGGCAATGGTTGCTGATGTGCTGCTGGAAGAATTTTAAATACCAGCAGGGGCACCCCTGTTGGGCAGGTTTCAGTCAAGTTGCCAGGTGGAGACGAAGAAGCAGAGCCTGGAGATCTAATTCTGAAAATGAGCCAATGAAAACCTCACAGATCCCAATGGGGCAGTATCTGGAGCAGTATGAGAAGACAAGGCAACCAAGTGGGAGAAAGACACATAACACAACTCAGCCTCACTTCTCTAGGCCAGGCCAATGCAGAGCGACCGACCCTACAGGACAGGGTAGAACTGCCCCTGTGAGTTTCTGAGATTGTAACACTTTGGAAGAGTAGAAAACCCCATCTTTCTTCTGCAGAGAAGTTGGTGGTTTCAAACTTTTGACCTTGAAGATTGCATCCCAATCAGTAACCAGTAGGCCACCAGGGCCCCCAGGTTAGGAGGCCCTCAAAATACACAGTGGCCCCCACAATGGACTCAAGCCTGCCAGCGGCCATGAAGATGGCCGGGCATATGGTAACCTTCCCTTCCATTGTGCATGCCGTCTCCTGGTGCCAGAGGCGGTGCTATGGCAACTAACAAGAACAAACTCTTTAGCAACAAGTCAGTATGCCCCACTTTGTTAGCAATTTCACAAGAAGTCCAACAGTGTTTATGTTATGGAAGGGCAGGTAAGGAAAAAAGTTGTATTTTGCCAACCAAATCTATTTCAGAGGGCAAAGGGGTCATTCAGTGGTGTGTGCTCAAATTGGGGGTGGGGTGGGGTGGGGGCGGGGGTGGTTAGGGCGAGAGAAAGCAAAAATAAGTAAGGCTAGCAAACATCAAAGCAGTTTCAAATGCTAGGGTCACCTGTTATCAATGAGATTTTTCTCTGTGTCACCTGTCTACAGAGCTTCGGGTTTCCAGGCGGGGTGAGTCGCTGAGCTGGCCCCTTGCCCCTAGCCACTCCCCAGGCTGACTTGCTGTCAGCCCTGATCTTCAGATAGCCCAGCCCTCAGCCCCCGCTCAAACTCCCCCAGCACCAGGTCAGAGGTAAAACACAGCCTCGAACAGCAACTCAGATGAAGATCACTGCTGTTGGTCAACACTGGAAAGGTGTCAGCGTCCCAGACATGTGGGTGCTCACATGCACACAATGGTTTCTGCTCCTATGAAATGTCCTTGGGATGCCCCGGGCCAAAAGGAATCAGCAGCGATGGATTAGGGGAAATGGAAGAGGGAAATATTCTGGAAGCCTTATATGCCTACCTTTTTAGGTGGGTGTGTCCTATTATCTTCTCTAAGGCATCATGGGTGACTTCACCTCACGCCCCTTATCCAGTGGCATGCTGCTGAAAAGTGTCCCAGGAGGCAAAAGGTCACATAGCAGGTAGGAAATGAAGTTCCCAAAAGCAAGGTCACATAGCAGGTAGGAAATGAAGGAGGGGGAAGGAAAGCACCATCATTCCAATGGAATTTCCCACCGTCCGGTGTTCAAGCAGGGGTAGGGCAGCCACTATTAAAATCACAAGGAAGTGTTTGCTGAACAAGTCCTCCTACCTCAAATGCTGAGCCTCCCTCTCCATCACCCACGGGGAATCACTTCAGTAATAAGAGCAGTTCTTAGTGCTCAAGTGAACTGTGCATGTGGCACGGAAAGGAGGCTGAGAACCGTGTCTAATTCTCCCGCCACCTGAAAAGGCCCCACTTCTTAGAGAAACTGCAAAAAGGAATGCAATAGAATATGCTGACAGTGACTATGTTGAATCAGGTAGTTTCATCCCCTCTCTGGAAAGTGCTCAGAAGAAGGAAGAGACAGAGCCAGGAAGAGAATTGCTTTTGCCTCTGTAGAGATCCCAGTCTAAGACACGTGAATTCTTAGGTCTTCCTTATTGGCTATCCAGCTTCCTCACGCACATGAAACAAGGGAAAAATCCATCACTTGCATCAAGAGTACCTCCGTTTCTAAAGCGACGTCTTCACTTACTAATTAAAACGCTGAACAGCTTTGCTCAACGTGATACGCCCTTTGATTTTCTTGACTTCTCTTTCCTTGGGCATTGATTACAGGTCCAAGTAAAATGAAATCCATGAAAACGTCAATCTTTGCTCAGTTCCTCATGATCTTACTTCTTGGTTCCATTGTGGGGATTCACATTGAAGTTTAGTCTTCATTAGTAAGTGTTGCACGTTCTCTCTGCTTCCAGCAAGCAAGGTTCTAGCATCTGCATATGGAAAGCTGTTAATGAGTCTCCTCCAAACCTGGTGGCAAGTTCTTCTTCCTACACTCCAGCTTCTCCGAAGATTTGCTCACCATACAGATTGGACCAGCATTATGAAAGAAGACAGCCCCGTTGCATAGCTTTCTTGATTTTAAACCAGATAGTAGCTCTCGTTCTGTTTGAATGATTGCTTCTTGGTCTTTCTGTGAGTACAAATAAGCTTTCTGAAAGCCCAATTTTCACAATGCTATCCATAATTTAATATGGTCCACACAGTCAAATGCTTTTACCTAGTTAGTGAGGCCCAGGTAAGCATCTTTCTGGTATCCTCTGCTTTCAGCCTAGATTCATCAAGCACTAGCAATGAGATTCCTCCTTCAAGTCCTCTTGGAATCCAGCTTGAATTTCTGGTAGTTCCCTGTTGATGTACTGCTGCAACCATTTTCCAATTTCCTTGTTGATGCGACCACTTTCCAATTATCTTCAGCAAAAGTTTACTTGAGTGTGACATGAATGATATTGTCTGGTAATTTCGCCATTAACTTCAAGGTCAGCAGCTCAAAACCACCAACTTCTCCGCAGGAGAAGGATGGGGCTTTCTACTGTAAAGAGTTACAGCCTCGGAAACTCACAGGGGCACTTCTACCCTGTCCTACAGGATCACTGTGAAGGCAGTGAGATGGGTTTTGCTTGTTCTTTGGGTGGTATCATTTTTTTATGAATGAGCAGGAATATAGATCTCTTACAGTTGATTGGCCAAGTAGCTGTAGACCAAATTTTTTCACATCTCCAGTGCTGCATCCATTCATGGATACACTTCAATATGTGTTTTGTCAGTTCCCAGAGGCTTGCTTTGTACCAATGAAAATCCTAAAGGGACATAAATAGGGTACTTCAATGTCTTCAAAATAGAAAAATAACCTAACTAGCACCTTCACAGCCTGTGATGTGGTAAGTATTGCCGTGTTTCTTATATATTATAACCGAGTGGTAACTGAGCCAATATTATTACTGCGAAATGCCCTCAGAAGAGTTGCTGATCAAGTGAAGCCAAGCTTATTACTGGGGGTAGTCAGAGACAGTTCTCTTTGACTCACTCCAAGTCAAGGGAGGGGAAGGGTGAGTCTTTAGTGGCTTTAGTGTCTGGGTTTGGGTTGTCTAAGGCAGGGGACTGGATGCAAAGTTCTTGATATAGCAGTTTAGGGCAGGTGGAAACAGCAGGACCACTGTTAGGGATGGGATTTTGGTGAATGAACTACTGTATGATGAAAAGTGGATTTGCCCAGGTGAGCAATCTATGGTCTCGACAATGAAGCTATTTCCCCCAATGAGCAAACTATGGTCCCGATAAATGGATCTACAGAAAGTGTCTGAACCTAATAATTCATGAATCCCTCATTACAGGGATATCTCTGTGCTTACTAGGCAAAAAAACTCTTTGGAAATACTAGAGGGAGAAGGTCCTTAGTGTTAGCTCTGCTAATTAACTTTTGAATCTTTGGGTAGCGTAATCAGTTAATACGAATAGTAAGCAACTAAGGTGCTAATATGACCCTCATTGTAACCCTGGCTGCTAAAATCATAGCACCCAGAGAGAGGTTTAGCAACTTGCCTTAGGTCACTCAGCGAGTAGATGGGAGACCCAGAATTGGGACCTGAGCTATCTGACTCTGGACTCCATGCTCTCACTCTTGACCCTGACATTCACGACGTCCTGCAAACCCAAGTCCAAAAAGTGAACAGAGGGAATCAGAAGTCAGAGAAATCCACAGAGAAAGCTGAGCTGCCCATGAAGTCACAGCTTCCCTGGAAATGAGCAAGGTGCCCCCTGTGAGTGAAGAGGCAGACCCTCTATGTTCTCGGGTGCAAGAAAGAATGGTAGAATACAATTTCAGGATATGTCTTTTTAAGAGAGCTGAGCTGACTCTTACAGCAACAGCCTGCCTTTACCTTAAAGCATCCAGGGGTTCAAATAAATAGAAAAGGGCTTTATTTCCAAAGTGTGATTGGGGAGGCAGGAAACAGTACCATGCCCTGAAGAAATATCCAGTCTTGTCCAAACATAATCAAGTGATTGCTCAGAGCCGTCCTGTATCTCTACCGACTGCAGTGTCAGGGAAACAAGATTTCACCCTGAAGAGTAAAAGCACCCAAGATAAGCTTGGTCATGTTCTCTATGAGCTAAAGGAGCACTGGGAACTTGAGGGATGGCAGTGGTGCCCCAGAGGAGAAGTCTCGCCTCCATGTGGGATGTGTGGGTTCAATTTCTGCCCAGCGTAGTTCACGCACAACCACCTCCCATCTTTCAATGGAGGCTTGTTTGTTCCGATGGTACTGCATAGATTTCAGCAGAGCTTCTGACTAAGGTAAACTAGGAAGGAAGACCTGGTAATCTGTTCCTAAAAATCAGTCAATGACACTCCCAACTTCTGAATCCCACCCATTGTGCATGGGTCCGCTTGGGTCAGGGTCTGACTTAATAGCAACTAACTCACAACAGCAATGTACTTTATCAGATGAGCGCACAAAACAACTAAGACAGTTCTTGAAAACACTTCTGAAATTTCTCATTTGTAAAAGAGAATTTGTTGCATCCCCAGTGGTTGCCTCTGTTGCTTGGTGAAATTACTCTCCGGTAATCATTTTTCCTCCTGGAAATTATTTGATGAGCAAATAGCTTAAGACGCAGGACCAGACGAAGAACTCACCACCAGGATTGGAAGAAGGCTCACTGACTTGCAATATGCAGATGACACAACTGTGCTTGCTGAAAGTCAAGAGGATTTGTTTACTTGTCCATGATCAGAGACTGCAGCCTTCAAGTTGGATACACTTTCTCATAAAACACCCCGATCACCGCCCTCGGTCAAGTCAATTCTGCGTCAATGAGATCAAGTGCAGACAGAGTAGGACTCTTCTAGAGGGCTTTTGAGACGACAAATCTTCACCAGACCAGATGGGCTCATCTTTCTTTCTTGGAGTGGCTGGTGGTGTTAGCAGCCCACTGCTGAATCCACTCTGCCATCAGGGCCCCTTCACCTAAAGGGAAAACAAACCAAAAGTTCATGACGATAAAGCAGAAGTTACTGAAGTTGCCAAAGATTTCATTTTACTTGGATCCACAATCAGCGCTCATGGTAACAGCAGCCAAGAAATCCAACTATTTGCATCAATCAAATCTGCTTCGTGAGACCTCTTTAAAGTGTTAAAATGCAAGCATGGCAGTTTGAAGACTCAGGTGCTCCTAACCCAAGTCTTGGTATTTTCAATAATCTCCTATGCGTACCCATGCTGGACAACGAGTGAGACTAAAGAAGCATTGGTGTCATTGAATGATGGTGTTGGCAAAGAATCTCGAAAGTGCCATCGTAGTCTGTCTGGAAGAAGTACAGCCAGAATGAAAGTGGTGAGACTTGGTTTCGTATAATGCGGGCATGTTATCTGGAGAGATCCGTCTCCGGAGACGGATACCATGCTTGGTAAAGCTGATGGTCAGTGAAAAACAAACAAAAATCCTCAGTGACATGGATTGACAGATGGCCCACAACTATGAGCTCAGAGAATAAAGATCGTGAGGCTGGTGGATGATCTTCCAAGGACGGAATAGGTTTCATTCTGTTGTGCATAGGGTCACTATGAGCCACAAGCAAGTCCACAGTACCTGACAACAATACCTTGATATTTGCTGTTAATATCTCAAATAATTACTTTGAACTCATTCTTCCCAGGAAAGTCAGAACTAAACTATCACTGGCTCTCATTGGCTATCCAATGACTTGCTTTGTTTGTGTATTTTCTGGAAAGAAGTTTCCTTGCTTGCCCTTACCAGCACCCAGTGGACTCGGTCAAAGGACCCACATGTGGTGCTCTCTACAGTGGTGAATTTGACTCCCCCACCCTTTTTGTTCCATACTAAAAAATGATAGTTTGGTTAACACCCAATTAAATTCAAACTTTACTGCCTGGTTGCAAGGAGACTTTAGTAAGATAAACCTAGCATGACACTTGGTTTGGATATCTCCTGAGTATTCAGGAAAATCTTAATGAATATTGACTTTTCTCTTTTCCTTTTAAACAAAACAAAACCTCTTTCTAGTCTATTCCAGCATGTTGTGTGTCCTGACTCCATTTCTGGTTCGGTCAATATTGACCAGGTAGCTGCAGTGTGTCAGTCCCTTTGCTAGAACCAGGGGTGAAACAGTGACCTGGAAGAGATCCTGGAGCCAGAACTCATCATCTAACTGGCAAAACTGACAGTGTGCAAGTGGTCACTTTTGTGCATTAGCACTGTGAGTGTCAGCAGCTGACCTGTGCTCAGAAGAGAAGTCCCAGGGGAGTCATTCAGCAGATCCCTGAAAGGTGGGTCCAAGTCGGACAGGAGAAGGGGACAGGAGTAGAGAAGTGTGGAAGGAGTGGGGGAGGAAAGGGAGCAGATGGGAAGGGAGAGGCTTGTCCTCTGGGAGGAGGATTCTGCTTGTGTAAGGCCGCACGTGAAGTGAGGACTCACCCAGCTCAAGGGCAGAATGTGTCCGGAGTGTCAGGCTTCCTGTCAACTTTGGCTTATAGCCTTCTCAGCAACACTACTGGAAACTATCCCATTCCTGAAATAATGGAGCGTAAGAGGGTAGGGGTAGGGAGAGGTAATTAAAGCCCTTCTACCTCCAAGGACAGCATTGTGGTTGTATTGGATTGAATGACGGGTCTCAAAAAGATATGTTAAAGTCCTAACCCCTGGGTCTGTGAATGTGATCTTGTTTAGATATAGGGCCTTTGAAGATGCCGTTGGTCCACATAAGATCATACTGGAGAAGGGTGAGTTCTAACCTTATAGCACTTGTGTCCCTTAAAAGAGAAGAGGCACAAAGAGGCTAGAGTGAAGATGGCCCCATGACTATGGTGGTGTGCAAGTCAAGGAAATGCCTAGGTGACTAGAAGCCAGGACCGACAAGGAAGGATCTTCCTCTGGAGCCAACAGAGAGGTGTGGCTTTGTTGACACCTTTAAATGAGACCACCAGCCTCCAGAGAGGATAACAATAAATGTCTGTTCTTTAAAGCCTCTTAATTCCTGGTATTTTGTGGTGACAACACTAGAAAACTAATAAAGAAAGATGAATTAAAAGCCTTTCATCTCCCTATAGGTCTATTTTTAAAAATCGTATATCTATATAAGATAGACAGGATAAACAATCCTGAGGAGAAACAATGGCACTGATGGTTCTGGGGGCCATGGAAGAGAAAGGGGGGGTGGAGCAGTGAGCCAACAAACGCAGGGACAGGGGAACATCAAGGGATCTGAAATCAGCAGTGAGGAATGCGTAGAGTGCCTGGTGGTGTTTGATCAATGTCATGTAGTTGAGAGGAATTACTGAAAGCCAAATAAGGGTGAACATGAGGAAACTACAAGGGGTGGGGCAGGAAGAAAGTAAAAGGAAAGAGCTAAGTAGTAAAAGCCATGTAGAGAAGTATAAATATAGACATCTATATATGTAAATATATTAACATATAAAGATAGGGGTAATGGGCTATGTATATAGCACTAAAGTAGCAGAGAGACTTTGGGTCTCACCTTAAGTTTTCCTTCAACACAAGAACACTTTTTTCTAATAATGTGGCAGTGTGATACTCACCTTCCCGATATGATCACTAAAGACAAAACATATGCATAAGCAAATGTGGTAAAGAAGGCTGATGGTGCCCAGCTGTCAAAAGAGATAGCATCCAGGGTCTTAAAGGCTTGAAGTTAAATGAGCAGCTATCTAGTAGGGAAGCAACAAAGTCCACATAGAAGAAATACGCCAACCTGGGTGATCATGAGGTGTCAATGGGATCAGCATCAGAAGATCAAAACCAAAAATCATATCATTGTGAAGGAGAGAGTTTAGAGTGGAGGCGCAAAGTCGATCCGTTCATAATCAGAAACTCCCTCACAAAAGGGATACACAGAAGGGATGACTCATCCAGGGTGCAGTGTACCACGAATGAAACACACAACATTCCTCTAGTTTTTTAATTGTTCCTCCCCCTACTAACATGGTCCCAGTTTGACCTCACAAATCCTGTGAGACTGGCATGTGTACATTGGTATAAATGAGAGCTTTTGATACATGGAATCCAGGATAGATAAACCCCTCAAGAAACAGTAATGGGAGTAACAATTCCATGTGGGTAGGGGAAGGGAGGGGGGGGCGGGAAGAGGGAACTGATAGTAATAATGGATGCATAACCCCCTTTGAGGGTGACAAATAGCAGAACTGTGGGTTAAGGGATACATCTGACAATGTAAAATATGAAAATAATAATATAATTTATTAAGGGTGCCTGAAGGTGGTAGGGTGAGGAAGGGAGGAAATAAAGAGGAGCTGTTATCAAGAGGCTCAAGTAGAAAAATATGTTTTGAAAATGATTATGGTGGCATCTGTACAAGTTCACTGGATGTAATTTATATATGGATTATTCTAATATATGTAAGAGCCCCAATAAAAGATCAATAAAGGGGGGCTTTCATCTTCATAGATTTTCCTGACCAGTGTTTCCAGTGCCAAACATCTCCCTACCCTCAACACCTGCTCATGGCTTCCCAGGAGGAGAGGAAAGAGCTGGGCAAGTTGTAACATGGTTACAGGTCTGAGATAAAATGGAAACTGGTCTTCATGGTACCTCTAGGGTTCTGATGGCCAGTCTCAAAAATATGGAGTCTCCACTACTGCTCTATCAGAAGTTGCCCTGAATATTGTAGCTTTATATGAGAGACCCATACATCAAGTACCAGACAGTTCTGATGGTTATGAGAATGTATGAATGTGCTGTTTAGATTGCATTAAGTGGACTAAAGTAGGTCAATATTGTCTGGAATAATGAACTTGAGTTTAATCAACATATCCTAAGCAAAGCCTTGCTTGCTAAAAAGTACTGATGATGATCACAGACGTTTGGATGGATTATGGATTATGGATCAACAGCAAGAAAACAAAATCCCTCACAACTAGATCATTATGCAACTTCATGATAAATGAGAAAATATTGAAGTCCTCAAGACTTTCATTCTACTTAGATCCGTATTATACACCCATGGAAGCAGCAGTCAAGAAATCAAATGTTCAGGCATACCTTTGAGATATATGGGTTTCAGACCACCATGCTAATGCAGGTATCTCCATAAAATGCATCACTTTTTTGTTTCCCAATGAATATAAAATTATGTTTACACCAGACTGTTGTCTAGTAAGTGGTGACAGTCTTAAGAAAGTGTTTGAAATACTGTGAGAATTACCGAAAGGTGACACACATGGACAGGAAGTGAGCATATGCCGATAGAAAAAGGATGCTCAGGACAGGGTTGCCACAAGTGTCCAGCTTGTAAATTTTTCAGTATTTATAGAGTACGATAAAGTGAATTACAATCAAATAAAGTATGACCTCATTGCATTGGGCAAATCTGCTACAAAAGGCTTTCTTAAAGTGCTCAAAAGCACAGATGCCACTGAGAATTAAGGTATACCCAGCCCTGGTCCGTGTCATGGCACTTTCAATGACTCCCTACAGGCATGTGTGCGAAAGCTGAATCATGAATGAGGAAAACCAAAGAAATGTGTCTTTGGATTATGGTGTGCCTCTCTCTGAGTCTCTTCTATATTAGAAAGACAGCGTACAGATAGGATTGAATGACCCCATGTTAAATCAACTGATCCCATCTTTATAGACCCTATTTCCAGAGACCAAAGAATCCAGAGATCAAAGTCTGTTAGTGGTTACCTTGTTAGGAGGGACCAGTGCCTGAAGAAGGACATCCTGTGGGGAAAAGCAGAACATCAGTACAGAGAAGATCCCCAAGGAGGTGCATTGACAAGGTGCCTGCAGCAGGGGGATCAACCAAAGCCATGCTTTTGTGCCCAGCATAGGCGAGGGCCAGGCAGGGATCTCCTATATGTGAGGTCACTGTGGGTCATGATCAACTCGATAGCACCAAATAACAACAGTATAAGCAAAATCATATGAGCGCACATAGAAAATTATAGCTGCTACATCTGGTGATTTGACTACTCAATCTTCTAATATATGAATATAATGATCAAATAATTTTACATGTGGATAAAGCTCATGTTTCTACAACCACACAAGTGTATTTAACAATATGTTAATCGTACATCATACTGTATTTGTGGGGGAAACATTTTATTTATTAAGTTTTTGAAAACTTTTTATTGTGAATGGAGTGAAGATTTATAGAGCAGGTCAGGTTTCCATTCAACAATTCATATGTACCTTGTTCCATGTAATTGGTTGCAATCCCCACAAAGAAAGTAACGTATCCCACTACTTACCGCTGTTTCCATTTCTGCCCCTCTGCATCCCTCTGATCTTTGTGCTTGGGTAAGTGCTGTTCTTTTGGTCTCCAATAGCTGATTGTTCTAAGGTATGAATACCCTGGAGGGTTTTCATGCCCTTTATAGGCATCTCTGTCCCTTGGTTGAAAATTCAGCCATGTGGATTAGTTCTGTTTCAGACCAGAAGCGTGGCTAGGTGCTGTAGACTCAAGAGTTTCACCAATCTATAGCCCACGATGAAGCCTCTTCATTTTCATATGATTTTGAGTTTTATTCCACGTTTTCCTCACATTTTATCCATCACCTTCAAATGTGATCCCTTGCAGAGCAATTGTTAGCCGTAGTGAGACACCATCTACTTCATCTGGTCCTGAAGTTGTGTGGATCGATGGTTTCTTTGTGTCTTAAGGTTTTTTTTGTTTTTACTTCTTTTTCCTCCACACAGGGATATACCAATAGCTGCACCTCAGATAAGGGTTCATGAATTTATAAGACCCAAGCCACTGCTCATCAAAGTAAAATGGAGAACATCATCTTGGTGGACTACGTTAAGCCCATTGATTTTCATTTGCCCCAAGATCATGGTCCTGAGCCCCTAGACCTAGTGACTCATTTGTGGAAAGACATTTTAAAAGTTGTCCCTATTGGATGACAGGGGGTGTCCTAAATGCCCTAAATGTCCACAAACAGAGTGGGGATCTGCCCAATGTTAGTCATTGTTAGGTGCCAGCAAGTCCACTCTCACTCATAGAGACCCAACAGGACAGAGTAGAACTGCCTCATTGGGCTTTCTAGGCTGTAAACTTTAGAGAGGCAGATTACCAGAATTTTCTCGCATAGAGCAGCTGGATGGGTTTGACTTGACACCCTTTTCGTTAGCAGCTGAGTACTGAATTGCTCACACTACTCACATAGTAGATGCTTCATAAAAGTTGGCAGAATTAAGTGGAAGAGTGTGACTGCTTCTTAGCTCATCCATTGCTGCTGAGCATAGGAAAGGTTTTTTGCTGTTGAGTGGTTGTTCTATGATCAATAAGAGCCTTCAAAACCTTGAAGATAGTTCCATGAACAAGAATCCTGTGCTGTCAAGGCCATCTTACCTAACTTGATCCTTATCCAGTGTTGCCCATCATGCCTGCAGACCACCATAGCCCCCAAAAAGCTCATCTGAAGGAAGCAAGGAGGAACAAGGGGAGCACTTGAGGGGGCTCCAATATAAGTGTATGGATTGTAGTCAGGAGTCAAAGCCTTGCTCCCACTGGCTGGGTTACTTCTGAAAGCTCACTGACCCTGGCTGAGCTTAGGCTGGAAGAACAATACCAGGGATAGATGAAGTCATTGTAGGTAAGTAAATACCTGGTGCAGAAAAGTGCCTTCAACATCATCATGAGGGTCTGAAAAGGTAGCATTAGCATCAAGGAATCTGATGTATTTTCCTTGGCAACACAGAAAAACAAAGGACAGAATGGCAGATCCCTCTCCTGTCTGACTTCTTGAGTTGGTGTCTGACCCCATTGCACAGGCCAGGTCCCAACTTTCCTTGGTTTTGCGCTTGCTTTTTGCTCGGAGGTACCACCAAGTCCATTCTGACTCATTGTGACCCTGTGAACGACAGAACCCAATCACTGCCAGGTGCGGCCCCATCTTCACAAGACTTGCTATGTTTGGTCCTGTTACTGTAGCCACTGTGTTAATCCATCTCATTCAGGGTCTTCTTTTTCGCTGACCCTCTCATTTACTAGGCATGATGACCTTCTCCAGGGACTGGTCCCACCTAACAATCCAGCAAAGATAAGGAAGATAAAGCATCACTATCTTTATTTCCAAGGAGCATTCTGGCTACACTTCTCTCAAGATAGATTTGTTTGTTTTTCTGGCAGCTCATGGGACTTTGCCACCACAATAATAAGTCAAAAGCATCGATTCTCCTGTCTTCTTTGTTCATTGTCCAGCTTTAGTAGCATATGAGGTGATTGAAAATTTCAGGTCGCCTTCGATCTGTGGTTCTCTGTGGTTCTCGGTGACAAAGAAGTTAAAGAACTCTTCTGTTCTGAGGGCACAGAGCATTTGTTCTGGCCCCAGGAGTGAGCAGTGTTGGAGACTTAATGGTGTCCCCACAAGAGATACATTGAAGCTATAACCTTGGAATCTGTGAGTGTGACCTTGTTCAGAAATGGGGGTCTATTTTAAAAGTTGTAGTAAGCCTACCTATTGTCTTCAAGTCAATCCTTATCCATAACAACCTTACACATAGTGTCTGAGGCTGTAAATCTTTATGGAACCAGAAAGTATCATCTTTCTCTGCCATAGTGTCTGGTGGGCTTGAACCACTAACCTTGTGGCTAGCAGCCAATGCTTATCTGACAGTGTCATGGGGATCCCTTATTTAGAAATTTTTTTTTAATTTTAACATTTCTTACATGCAGTGTTTAGTGACATTAATTAGATTCATCATGTTGAGTAACCATCGCCACTATCTGTTTATAAAAATTTCCATCAACCTTAATAGAAGCTCAATACCTCCCAAGTATTGAGCCCCTTTTTCTCTCTCCCTCCCACCTTTGTTACCACTAATAGACTTTGGTCTCTGGACTCCTGACTATTATAGATAAGGAAATAAGGTCTATAAAGATGTGATCAGCTGATTTAACATGAGGTCATCCAATCCCATCTGAGTCTTTATAATACAGAAGAGATACAGAGAGATGCACACAGGGAAGATGGTCAGCTGTAGGCCAAGAAACGCCTGCGGCTGGCTACCAGAGCGGGGAAAGATAAGAGAGGCTATTCCTTAGAATCTTGAGAGAGAACCTGGCCCTACAGACAACCTGAATTCAGACCTCAAGCCTCCAGACCTGAGCTGAATAACCTTCTGTTCCTATAAGTCACATCATGTTGCAGCAGCTCTAGGAAACCAATAGAGGCAGTTGAGGCAAAAAAGCTTATGTGTCAATGAAGCCCCCACCCCCTAACCCCCTGAGTGTGGTCAGCATCATCTACTGATCCTAGGACAGAAAGAGGAAGGGGCTGGACCCAAGGGTTACCCATCCCTTGCTGCTTCACTCTCTGCATGAAAGTGACCTTCACAGTTGTATCATGTGAGAGCCAGATTGCCTCGTAGTAAAGTATAGTTTAAGATCAGTTTCAGGAATTTTCTGGAGGTTTTTTATCTTTGCAGTGAAGCCATAACGGCTTCACAGCAGCTGGGCTGGCTGGAAAGCTGATGCTTCCAAGCGGCTCATTAGCGGGTAATGACATTTCTGAGAGTAGATGCTCCTAAGAGCAGCAGGCAGAGCTCTCGCCGTAGCTTCCTGATGGATCCTCACCAGCGACAGGGTTCCCACTGATGGGCAGGAGCCAGGAACTAAGCTCCATAGCCTCCAGATCCCCAAAGGGGGCCGAGGCGCATGCTGTTCTCCGGGGTGGGGGCAGGGATGATGAGAGGCGAGGAGAGTCTGGTGGACTGAAAGCAGATGTGTATAATGATCATAGCACATTGGGAGATGTGGGGAGCCCTCTCCTCAGTTCAGCCTGAGCACGACATTCTGACTCAGACAGGTCTATTGTCTATTTTGGAGATTAAAATTGGAGGGGGTAAAAAGTGTTTTTCAGAGTTAAACAGATTCCGGTTTCAATCTTGACTTTAACTCTTACTAACCCCATGGCCTCGCATGTTATCAGGCTGATACTCTCCTGATTCGTACAACTGCCCGTTCTGCTTGGTTTTTGCTTTACTGTAAACTGCCTCCAAACCTGATGGCTTGACACTTTGATACTGTGTGAGTCTGGGTAATTTAGAGAAACAAATCCACAGAAACTCATGTATAAGAGAGAGTTTTATATAAAGCTTAATTGCACATCAAGAAAACATCCCAACCCAGTGCTGCCCAAGCCCACAAGTCCAACATTAACCCATTAGCCCATATGTCCGACACCAATCCACAAAGTCTTCCTCCATCTCACAAAACACACATTATGATGCCAACTGCAGGAGGAAAGCTGAATCAGTGAGTGTGTAAGCATCTCAGCGCTGGCAGGGGTCTCCACACGGCTGCTCCAACATCCAGAGCTGCATCGGGTAGGTCCATGCGGCTTCTTCTTGGGGATGTCTTGCAGGAAGTGAGCCTTGCCAGCTGAGGCAGGAAACCAGCTAAGGTAGCCTCACCCTGGTCCAACCATCACAAGGCAAGAGACCTGAGAACTAGAAAGGTGAAACTAACAGAGTCATTTATCTCTCCATCCTTCAATTTACCCCACATGTGTTGGCAGGTTGGCACAATAAGAATTAACTATCTCAACAACTGTGATGGTTAGGGATTATGCCAACTAGACACTGGATGCCTTCTTGATATATGATCACTTCTTCATATAAAGTTTCTTCTTATACATGGATGAGTGCCACTGGGTTTGTTTCTCTAGACAAGCCAGCCTCACCCAAATACCATCTGCTACAGCTCTGGGCACTGACTAGATTCAGCTGAATGGTTTCTACTTGGGGTCTTTTATGATTGGACAGGGACTGGGGCTGGCCTTATCATCGCCCAAAGACTTGACAAGGGTGGTGTTTTGTTTTCTGTCTTGTGTATTGTGTGTCCAAGCTGGAATGGCTACAGTGACTGGGGGCTGACGGAGCAGCTCTCTCCACACAGACTTTCCATATGACTTCTTGGGCACCCTCATGGCATATCTGCTGCAGAGCAATTGACATCCTATGTGGCTCTCTGACTTCTCATTCTAGGATGAAGGGCATGGAAGTCCCTTGTCATTTATGGTTCAGCCTTAGAAACTGACCCAGCATCATGTCCAGTCAGAGTCAGGATAGGGCTGAAGACTCACCTTTCCATGGGAGGGACAGCAAACAAACAAACACAGTGATCTTTACTCTTCTTTCTCATTGACATTCACCTACAAGTCTCATTGAGTGCACTCAGGGAAGGGGGATATGCAGTGTATATTGTTGAATACCTGACAAGAAACAACCACACCTAAATCATTGCCATCAAGTGGACTCACAGCAATCCTATAGGTGAGAGCAGAACTGCCCCTATGATTTTGTGAACTGTAACTCTTTATGGGACTAGAAAACCCCATCTTTCTCCTTCAGGGCTATGGGTGGTTTCCAACTGCTAACCTTAGCATTAGGAGCCCAGCATATAACCACTCTGCCACCGGGGCTCTGAATACTTTACAGGCACTCAATAAATTCTAGTTTCCTTCCGTTTCATTCTTTTGGCTCCTTGAAACCAAAATAACCATCAATAGGGCCAAGAGACCTGGTCAAGATATGGAATATCCTTATCTTTGAGAAATTATATGAAAGTAGCTGTTCTCAACCCCAGTGGCACTTCAGAAACACCTTGGAAACGTTTGAACTATCAATTCCTGGGTGCTAAACCTAGGCCTAGGGTCTCTAACTTGGTTGTGTGATTATGTTGCTCCTTCCCCAGTAACTTTCATGCTGTGGATGAAAGTTGAGAGGGTTAAGCATTTCATTTCTAAGAGGCCTATAAAACCCAAACCAAATCCACTACTCTCAAGTATATTCTGTTTCATAGCAGCCCTACATATGGGTTCTGGGGCTACAATTCTTTTCCAGAACAATACCTCATCTTTCACCCTTTGAGTTAGTTAATTGTGCCAACCTAGCTGATAAACATGTGGGGCTAATTGAAAGGCGGAGGGACAAATGGGTGGTGAGCCTTGCCTTTCTAGTTCTCGGGTCTCTTGCTTTGTGATGGTCACACCAGGGTGCAGCTGCCTTAGCAGTTCCCTGCTTCAGCTTGCAAGATTGACATCCTACAAGACATCCCCAAGGAGAAGCCACATGGACCTATCCCGATGCAGCCCTGGGTGCTGGAGCAGCCATGTGGAGACCCCTGCCAGTGCTGAGATGCTTGTTCGTTCACTGACTCAGCTTTCCTCCTGCAGTCGGCATCATTGCCTCTGTTTTGTGAGGTGGAGGACTTTGTGGACTGGTGTTGGGTTAATGGGTTAATGTTGGACTTGTGGGCTTGGGCAGCATTGGGTTGGGATGTTTTCGTGATGCACACTTTCTTTACATAAAACTCTCATACATGAGTTACTGTGGATTTGTTTCTCTAAAGTACGTAAACGAATACACCCTTGGAGTCACTGGTGGCTTTGAACTGCCAGACTTGTGGTTAGCAGCCACACGCTTTTCCCACAGTGATGCGAGGCTCTTTTAAGTGCCTGCAAATACATTTCCATGAGCGATGAGGAGTTGATCTGTCCTGAAACCTACCTGTGCTGGGTTCAAATGAATCTGTGCTCAATCACACAGGGCTCCAAAAACTTCCAGCACATTCCCAGAAGGTCATGTGCTATGAAAAGGGGGGCAGACCTTGGGTTGTGAGCAGGGATCTGATGCCCAGTGATCACATACCTTACTCACCGTCAATTCTCAGTTCACCATCTGCCTCAGTCTTCTAGCACTGCCATAACCCAAAGGCCAAGAATGGTAGTTTTAATGAACCTTATCTCATAGTTCTAGAGGCTGGAAGTTTAAATCAAGGTCGTGGTCAAGAACATTCTTCTATGGGTCCCTCTAGTTTAAGAGATTGCCATCAATCCTTAGAATTCCTTGGAATTCCTTGCTTTCTGACACCTCCCCCCTGTGTCTCTAAGACAACCCTGTTTTCTCTGTACCTCAGAAATAATTAGATTAAGGCCCCACCCGACTGTGGTATGGTTTAATGAACATAGCAAAAGACATCTACTTTCAAACAGGATTGTGTTTGTAGGTCGGGGAAATTGAGACTTCAACACATCTGAAGGATACAATTCAATCTATGAAAACAAACCCGTTGCTTCTGCGTGGAATCTGACTGACGGCAACCCTGTAGGACCGAGCAGAATGGCCTCATAGCGTTTCCAAGGCTATCAGATTTACAAAGCAGGCTGCCGCGTCTTTCTCCAGCACAACAATCGTGGCTTCAAAGTGCTGTCCCTTCAGGTAAGAGCTTAGTACAGAACTAATATGCAACCAGGGTTCCTTCTTTAACACATAACCACCATGATCATCAGCTGGCCCTGCTCTTACTTGGGCTCAGTGGTGCCAAAGAGAAGCTGGAGAATATGGGCAAAGTCATTCAAGGTTGATCTCTCTCCCTGCGCTCCTTAGTGAGCACGGCATGACCTTCCCTTCACCAACGATGTAATGCCTCTATCCATAAAATGAAAATGTTTCCCTGAGACCCGTCCGGAAGAGAACACCACCTGCATGTGTTCCCCATCAGGTCCACGGTGGTGAGGATGGATATAAATAGCAGGCTTTTTAAAGATAAAACTGCTGAGCAGGTACAAATATCACCTATACCTTGAAGGTGTCTGCTGAGCCTTATTATTCTTGGGTAATTGGGGTTATGGGCAGTTGCTCTCTCTTATCGGTCAATGTTTCTGTTCATAACCAGGAGCCCCAAGGGTGAATCAGAGCCCCCATTCATAAGCGATGAGAGCCATCCATCAATGCTTTCTCTCGCTCGACAAGGAGAATGTCTCCTCACCTTCTCAGCGTTCCCTTCATGCAAAATCACCGCCTTTTTCTGCCCATGGTCGATGTCTGAAAGGGTGGATATACCAGGCAAATATGAACGTCATTAGGTTACCTAGGCTCAGAGTTTCTGAGTGGTATAGACAGTTACGGTGTTCAGCTGCTAAGTAAGAGAGGATTGCAATTCTCATCTAGCTAGAGGCACCATCGAAGGAAGGTCCTGTGATATACAAACCCCCCAAAAAGAGCCATTGAAAAATCCTGCAGAGACTAGTTTTACTCTGGCACACTGAGGTCATTATGAGGTGGGTTCAACTTGATGTCAGCTGAGAGAATTAGGGAGATGACGTGATTCTATTAGTTTCTTATCAGTAGATGTGTATCTGGCCTATAAGTTTAGCTCACCAACTTACTTTCCAGATCAGAGCAGGGTCTGGAGATCCCCTTTGTCTAAACAAAGTGTCTCCATGTTCCATTAGCACTTGATCATCGCACCTCAAAACGACGGAGCAGTTGATGTCTTAGAAATCAGGAAATGTTCCTCATCTAGGGTTTTCCTCTTACACACTGATTTCTCACTTACCTTCACTCTCCTAATCAAAAATCAGTTTAAGAGACTGCCACAACCCATCTGGTCTTCAGACACAAGTGTTCCATGTATCAAAGCCAGGGGTCCTCAAACTATGGCCTGCGGCCCGCCGAGGACATTTGTCTGATCCGCCGGGTGCTTTTTCCCCCTTTTGTTTTTTCACTTCAAAATAAGATGTGTGCAGTGTACATAGGAATTTGTTCATAGTTTTTTTAAAAACGATAGTCCGGCCCTCCAATGGGCCTGAGGGACAGTGAACTGGCTCCTGTTTAAAAAGTGTGAGGACCCTGGAAAGCTATTCTCAAGATGATGTCTGCATTCAGGTGGGATAGAGTCCAGGTTGTACTTTGGTTGTCATGGACGTGTTTTCCTTTCTTCAGCTGCAACTTGAACTTGTACATGAACAACTGTTGGCCTGTTCCACAATCATCCCCTGGCCTTGTTCTGACATGATAGTGACTCCTATGAGTCTCATCTGATGTGGTCCATGTATGTAGTTGCCATTGTTGAATAATAGTATTTGCAATGTAACAGTTGTTGTTTTTTCAAATTTATATCATGTCATCTCCTGGGTTGTTTTGTCACCAGGGCCATCCTTTCCAGCTGCTGGCCCTTCTTTGTTTCACTGTTGCATTCCAATCAGCAATAATTATCCATGCATCTGGAATGGTTGTTTGATCAGTTCCAGGCTGGAGATATTGTTAAAAAATATTTTAATTCTTCATCATGGCCTTAAGTGGTTGGTGTGTAAATGTGAAGAATAATCATATTAACTGATCCTCCATATATGTACGTGTGTTATCCTATGACTGACAGTGTGATAATTCAGAATAGATCTTCAAATATCCTTTTTGACAATGAAAGCAACACCATTGCTCTTCAATTTGTCATTTCCATCATAGTAGGCTGTACGATCATTAGTTTCAAAAGGACCAACGCTGGGCTATTTCAGTTCACTGTGTCTAAGATATCTGTCTTTATGTGTTCCATGTTGTCTTTGACGGCTTCCACTTCTCTACATTATCCTTTGTACCCTCCACGTTCCTATTACTAGGAAGTGCTTGCATATATTTCTTATCATTTTGGGTCATGCTACATCAGCATGAAGGTCCTCAAAGTTTCACTCCATTCATGCCATTAAGGCTGAGTCTACTTTGAGGTAGCAGCTCTTCCTCAGTGCTATTTCAAGTGCCCTCCAAGTGGGGATACCATCTAGAACTATAACAGATGTTCCATAAGATTTTCACAAACTAATTTTTTTTTAGAAGTAGATTGCCCGGTCTCTCTTTTTAGTCTGGATGTTCCACTGAAGCCTGCCCATTGTGGGTGACCTTTCTGGTAGTTGAAGAATTGATGGCCTAGTTCTCAGTACCACAGTAAGACTCAAGCCATCAGAGTGTAGCAAACTGACCGTGCGGTGGGGGGATGACATCAGAGATATTATACTTGAGAAAGCAAAGAGTCATTAAAAAGACAGGAAAGAATGGAAAAAAACCAAAGTGAATGTCAGAGACACTTTGCAAGTTTTTCTTAAATGTGTAACAACCAAAATGAACAGAAAAAATGATGACATACAGAAGCTGAACAAATGCCCAAGGCTGAGTCAAGAAGACAATATAAAGTGCTGGCATGAAATAGCCAAGACCTGAAGTTAGAACATCAAAAGGGCAAAACACATTCAGCGTTTCTCAAGCACACACGAACTGAAAAAAAGACAAGCCTTGAGTTACAGTCTTAAAGGAGCCTATGGGCAAGATATTGAATGACAAGAGAAGCATTGAGTGAAGACAAAGGAAATACAGTGTCACTGTATAAAAATAGATTGGTTGACACTCAATCATTTCAAGAGGTAGTATGCAATTAAGAACCAATGGCATTGAAGAAGTCCAAGCTGCACTGGAGAAACTGGCAGAAAACAAGACTTCAGAAATGGACAGAAGACCAATTAAGTTGTTTGAGCAAATGTATGCAGTGCTGCTCATTCCTTTATGTCAAGAAATTTAGACGATGGCTTCCTGTTTGACTAATTGGAAAGATTCAGATTTGTGCCCATTGGAAAGAAAGATAATCCAACAGAATAGGGAAATTCTGTAATCTAATCAAATCACATGGGGGAGCAGGGAGGGAGGGAGAAAATGAGGACCTGATGCCAGGAGCGTAAGTGGAGAGCAAATGTTTTGATAATGATGAGGGCAAGGAATGCACAAATGTGATTTACACAATTGATGTATGTATGGATTTTGATAAAAGTTGTATGAGCCCCCAATAAAATGATTTAAAAATCAAATCACACACACATAAATGGTTTCTGAAGATAAAAAATGATTGTAGAAGTATATACACAGAGAACTGCCAGAAATTCAAGCTGGATTCAGAAGAGGATGTGAAATGAGAGGTATTACCACTAAGGTCAGATGGACCTTGGCTAAAAACAGAAAAAAGAAAAAAAATGTTCTTGTTTTCATTGACTAAGTAGACACATTTAATTGGGTGGAACATAACAAACTACAGATAGCATTGTGAAGAATGGCAACGCCGAACATTTCGTAGTGTTCAAATGGAAATTTTATATACACCAAGAAATAATTGTTTGAACAGAACAAGGAATACTTCATGGTTTAAAACCAGGAAAGGAGTGCATTATGGATGTATATATTCACCATAATTGTCTAACCTGTATACTGAGGATGAGCCCTACAGGACCAGTGGTGTGAGTGGCGAAACAGGGAGGGTAGAGGGAGAGTGGGTAGGAAAGAGGGAACCAATTACAAGGAACTATATGTGACCTCCTCCCTGGGGGACGGGCAACCAAAAAGTGGGTGAAGGGAGACGTCGGACAGGGCAAGATATGACAAAATAACAATTTATAAATTATCAAGGGCTCATGAAGGAGGGGGGAGCGGGGAGGGAGGGGAAAAATGAGGACCTAATGCTGGGGGCTTAAGTGGAGAGGAAATGTTTTGAGAATGATGAGGGCAATGAATGTACAAATGAGCTTTACACAATTGATGATATGTATGTATTGTGATAAGAGTTGTATGAGCCCCTAATAAAATGATTTAAAAAAACCAGACTACGTATATAAAAGTGAACCCAGCATCAGGATCAGAGGAATATTCATTAACAACTTCTGCATGCTATGCAGATTACACAACTTTTCTTGCTAAAAGTGAAGAAGTCTTGAAGCACAAAGTGATGCAAGTGAAAGACTGAAGCCTTTAGTATAGATTATAACCCAAGATAAAGAAAACAAAACCTTAAAAACTGGACCAATAAACAATTTATGGTAAATAGATAAAAGATTTAAGTTTACTTGGATCCACATCCAAAAGCCATGAAAGCAGCAGTCAAGAAATTAAAGAACATTGTGGTAGTTACATATTCTCATGTCAAAGTGAGGATATTAAGAGTGAAGGGGTGGAGTCTAGCCTGTCAATCAGGTCACAACCTGATGCCTCCTTGTGGGCATGGCCTTCTTGTGAAGATTCTGCGAACTTCCTCTCTTCCTCCATCAAGGCAAGAAGCACTCTCTCTCTGCTTCACCTTCCTGTTGACAAGTTATATGGAGCCACACTGATGGCAGCCAAAGCCCTGGAGATGCATCTACGGTGATTGGATCCACAAGACTTTCCACCCACTGGCCTGTGATCTTCCTGCATTTGGCTTCACTGCATGTGTTGTGTGAGTCTGAGGAGGAATTAATAGACTAGTACCTGACATATGGGCTAATATCAGACTTATGGGCTTTATTTGGACTGGGCTGGGATGTTTTCTCAATATACAATTACTGTTTGGTGTAATGTTCTCTCTTACGCATATATAAGTGTCTCTGGATTTGTTTCTCTAGTCAACCCAGCCTAACACAGATGTATAGCACTGGAAAATGTGCTGCAGGAAACCTCTTTAGGATGCTAAAGAGCAAAGATGTTATTTTTAGGACTAAGGTGTATCTGACCTGTTATAGGTCTCTTTTGACCCAGAATGACTTTATACACAACAGAATGAAATGGTGCTTGGTGCTACACCAACCTCACACCTATGCTTGAACCCATTGTTGCAGCCATGGTGTCAACCCTTCTCCTTGCAGGTCTTCTCCTTAATGCCCCTCTGTCCAACATGACAGTCTTCTCCAAAGACTTGTCTCTCCAACAACATGCAGGAACTGTGGAAGATGAAGTCTCTCCATCCTGGCATCTGAGGAGCACATTGGTCGTACTTCTTCCAAGACAGATGGATATGTCCTTTCAGCGTCCATGGTACTTTCAATATCCTTCTCCAGCGCCACCGTTCAAAGGCATCGATTCATCTTCAGTCTCTTTATTTAATGTCCAACTCTCACATACATTGAAATTGAAAAGTGACGGCTTGATTCACACATGCCTTAGTCCTCAAAGTAATATTCTTATTTTCCAATACTCTAAAGTGATCTTGTACAGTAGACTTACCTAATGCATTGCTCCTTTTGATCTGTTGACTGCTGCTTCCATGAGTGTTGATTGTGGATCCAAGCAAGACAAAATCCTTGACAACTTCAACCTTTTCATGATATTACTTACTCATAACATCAAATAGGTCATGAAAAAGTAATGAATCCTTGAAAGCTTCAACCTTTATCATGATGTTACCTACTGGGTCAGTTGTGAAGATTCTGGTCCTCTACACTGAGTTGTAATCCACACTGAAGGGTGCAATCCTTGATCTTCACCAGCAAGTGCCGGAAGTCCTGCTCACTTTCAACAAGCAAGGGTGTGCCATCTGTATATCACAGATTGTTCATAATAATCCTTCCTTCATTCCTGATGCCACCTTTCTTCAGATAAGCCAGATTCTCTGAAAATTTACTCAGCATACAGACTGAGTAATATGGTGAGAGGCATCTGACCTTAGCCATGGTATTTTTCAATCATTTTATATGCATATGAGAGCTGGACAATTAGTAAGGCAAAGAATGTTAAATACATCGTGCACTGCTGAGGAACAAACTAATCTATCTTGGAAGAAGAAGTGAGAATGGTAAAACTCACCTTCTCTGGACATGGTCTTGGAAGGGATCAGTCCCTGGGGAGGCGCATAATGCTTGGGCAAGTAGAGGGTAATCAAAAAGAGGAAGCCTCAAGAACATGGATTTTCACAATGGCTGAAAGAATGAGCCCAAACATAGCAATGCTTATGAGGGTGGTGCCGGGCTGGCCAGTGTTTTCTCCTGCTGTTTGGAGGGTCACTCTGAGCTGGACCCACCTCAGTGGCACTTAGCAAGAGCGACAGGAGGATTCCATTCTGATTGTGTCTACATGAGCCTTGGTGACGGTCAATGAGAGGGCCATGAGGGTCCCTGGGATATTGACATACACATGGTAAGGAGGGACTCTGCAAACCCCCACAAGCAGGTTGAGGAAGTCCTAACTGTGATTCCGGTGAACCTGGCCTCATTTGGAAACAGGATCTTTGAAGATGACATTGATTAGGTTAATATAAGTCTTGACCTGAGTGATGTCCTTATAAAAAGAAAAAAAGAAAACAAGAGAGAGAGGTAGAAGATGACCACGTGGCAAGGATAGCTGCAAGCCTATGACTGCCTAGGACTAACAGAGAGCCCAGGGAACAAATGGTCCAGAGCTTGGTTGATAGCCAAAAGGTCCTGGGTTTGAATCTACCAGCAGGTAAGAGATCTGCTTTTGTAAAGATGTACAGCCTTTGAAATTCTGTGGAGTAGTTCTATTCTACCCTGTGGGGTTTCCACGTATGTCCAGGGTTTCTGTGAGTCACACTCAACCCACGGGCTAGGGGAAGAAGCGGATCCTGAGATAGACAAAGGAGACCCTTATCCTAAAGCCTTCAGAGAAGAGAATGGCCTTACTGACACCCTGAATTGGGGTCCTGGCCTACAGGACCATAACCAGATGAATTTATATTGGTTTAAGCCACCTAGGAAAGCCCTATGAGATGAATACAGTACAAGGAGGGTCTCTGATTTAAACCCAGGCTCATAATGCGTTTTATTCCTTCCTATAAATTATTCTTTGAAAACTTGTTCCACTTATTATAGTTGTTGTGAGTCGCTACTCTAATGTCTGTCATTTAGCTTTCCATTGGCCCTGACTGTGTAGAGATGGAATAAGGGTGGAGACCCAATGCTGGTCTCAGCATCCGGTATCACGCTGCCTCTCAGCACTGCTGATCTGAGGGACCAGAGGTGTTGGCCTATGGGAAAGAGACTGGCCTCTCTATGTCCCTAGACAAGCCTCCTTTGTCCTCGCTTAGGCTATGTAGGATGTTGCTGGCTCCTTCAGGAAGGTTATGCATCTTATGATAACGACCTTCTCTTCCTCACTATCAAGTTATTGAATATGGCAGCTCTTCTCCCCACCCCCTGCAGCCATAAATGAAGACAGATTGCTCCTTCATGTTTAAAGGTTTCTGAATATAGAGTAGAATCGATTTTATATATGGGAGCAGGAGCCTGGCTCTCATATGTAGTCCTCACTCCACGGATTCCTCTTCCCTGCATAATCATGTAGCAACTTGCTCCCATGCAGAGGTGAGAACCAATCACACCAATGAGTCTCAACTAACATTTTACTTCCTTCTGAATTGACCTCTCTGTTACTGCTCCACACACACAGTTTTACAAGTCATACAAATTGGAGTCATCAGCAGTTTCAAAACTCAACTTGTTTCATGGGTTTTCCAATACTGGGAGCCTCAGACCTTCTAGTCGAACACCCCCCTTGTTGAAGAACTTTCTAGGGCTTCCTATTGGCCCTCAGAGAAAGTCCAAACTCCTTCTCTTAGTATCAAAGCTCTCCATAGCCTGCGCTCTCTTTGTATCCGGTTTCCGTCTCCCACGCAAAAAGAGGAACGTTTTCCTTTCAACAGGACTGCCCACATGTCACACGCTGCACCCCTGCACCTTTGTGGGACTCCTTCTACCACTCTGGAGCAGTCAAGCCCACCTTTCTACCCAGTGTTCTCCTGCTCCCTTGTCCCCAACCTCATGAAAACCAAGTGAAGTGCTGCCTGAGCCTATCCCCACGAGCTGTCGCAGATGGGACCACTGCACCTCACGCACTTTTCATTGACTGATTTTCAGAAATCAATTGTTAGGCTTTTCTTTCTAGCCCATATTACTCTGGAAGCTCTGCTGAATCCTGCTCAGCACCATAATACCATGTCAGCTTCCTCTGACAGACAAGTGGTGGTTGTGCATGAGCTACCCTGGTCAGTCATTGAACCAAGTCTCCTGCATGGAAAGCAAGCCTTCTCCTGGGCCACTACTGGTCCCCCTCTCGCTGCCCACCTCTCTGAGTTTCCACTGCTTCGTTAGCCCACACCTGGGATTGAGAACATGGTCAGTGTTATCGTGGGTGCATTTGTTTTGCAGGTAGGAACCTTGTTTCTCTGACATTGCAGAAAGTAGAGGACGGGGGAGACATTTCTGAACCATCACAAGGTTTGGTTGGGACAGGACTAACTATTTGTTCAGAGCATGGCATGATTTCTTGCCTCACGGGTCAGATGTTCAAAATCAAGGCCATATTCATGTACTTATTTGAACCCACAGATACTTTAATGTGAAGGCATGTTGTCTCTGTGAGAATCAGCTCAGCTCCCTTAGAAAGAAATACCCTGAAACCATATTGTCCCTTTCTCTCCTACTGCTGTGAGCATATGCACAGGGGTCTTACAAAGACACAGAAAGGAGATCCCCGGGCTGTGACTCACTGTGGGTCACCACCCCCATTTCTAATAAAGCGGTGGCTCCACAGACAGCTCAGCTCCCTTTGCAAATTTCTCTGACTTCTGCTTTCCCCTTGTTCACTTTTGGACTTGGATTTGCAAGTGGGAGTGAATACAAGGATGGAGAGCCTAGTGTCTAGGGTAAGGTAACCAGATTTTAACATTGGTAAAGCAAGACACACTGATTGGGGCGGGGGGGGAGTGTTCTTGATTAAAAATTTGGTCTATATGGAGCAACAAAAATTTTCATAAAACGCAAAAATAGTATTGTATTATTTTTTTAATTTCAACATAAGTGGAATTTACAAATATAATACCTTAAAATTAATTATAGTATTATTTTATTCTTTGGCATATTTCTCATTTGCGTGAATTTTTTTAATAGATTGCTGTCGTTGTTTAAAAGGTCATGAAATGTTTCACAAGAATTTGTTAAATTATATTTCACACATAAAATGGCTTTCAAAGTCTCAACACTTAATTGTGAATTTTCTGATGTCCACACTTTATTTACCATAGAAAAAACACGTCCAGTCACAGCATTAGTTCCTGATAAGGACACGTATTCCACAATTTTTAGTGCATTATTGTATGGAACATGGTTTGTTTCAAAATGATGAAATATTTCTAACCATTTGTTCTCTATTGTGATTTTTGCTGATGCCCAAGATTTAACCTTTTCCTTATCAATATATTTTTTTAATAATGATACTTCATTAAAAAGATCATTTTTGGAAATATTACCATATGGGAAATTTTGAGTAAAATGATCAAATGATTTTTTTCCCATTATTCCAGGACTGTCTGCTAAATTCAAGAAATTTTATGCATTTATGAGATTAATAAGTAAATTACTTACCTAAATTATCTGAATAGCTGATTTGTTGACATCACTTGTTTAACTAGTACTAGCACGCAGTACGATGTGTATCATCTGAGAGACAGTTACAAAATGTTTTCATCGTTGCCAATGCCAAAAAATGCCATTGTTCATTAAGTCCAAACAATGGTGGTCGAATTCTAACAACTGATCAACAATGTGAACTTTGATAAGCAGTTCTCGATAATCAGTTCTCAACAATTATTTGTTATTATTAAAGTTTAACATTATAAAATTAACAAAAATAATATAAAACTCATATCGTGGGGAAATAGCTACATGGTAGCCGAAAACCGTATATTCCCTTCCCGTTCTCCTGCCGTTCCCTAGCTTGTCATGTATTCTTTCCAAAAATCGGGACTTTTTTAAAATGCCGCAGGATGTGGGACAAATTGTTAAAAATCGGGACTGTCCGGACAAAAGTGGGACGTCTGGTCACCTTAGAGAGCCATATATCTCAGAGTCTCATCCTGGCCTTGACACGTACTAACTGTGTGACCTTAGACAAATTTCTTCACCTTCTGTGCTTTAGTTTTATCAAGGTTAAAAGGAAGGTCAGATGAGCATTTCACAGAAGATCCTTGAAAAGGTTGAGAATGGAACTCATGCCATTCTGAACTCATTAATTAAGCAGTTCCCGTGGAGTTGAACCTGGCCCATGACAACCACATGTGTATCAGAGTAGAACTGTGCTCCCCGGGTTTTCAATGGCTGATTGGTTGAAAGTGGATCGGCAGGTCTTTCTCCCAAAGTGCTTCAGGGTGCATTTGAACCACCCATCTTTCAGTTAGCTATGGAACTTATTTGTACCACCTAAGGACTTGAAGCTTAACTAGCGCTGCTAAAATGAAGGTAGGTGCCCCGTTATGATATGTCCTAAAAAATTATTGCTCAAGAAGGCCTCTCTTCCTGCTGCGGCTTAGTCTGGAAGCTCAGCTCAAGCTTGATCAGCACCATAGCAACACACAAGCCTCCGCTAATGGATGGGTGGTGATTATGCATGTGGTACATTGGTTGGGCATCCAATTCAGGGCTCCCTCGTGGAAAATGGGAATGCTACCACTGGACCACCACTGCCTTCTCACTGAGAGTGTAACTGAAAATACAATAATCACTCTCCAACGCTCACTGCCCAGGCCCAGGAATGGCAGATGTTACAAATACGGGGATGCCTACTCCATGGAATGACGGACCGAACAACCTGTGTTGGACACACCTCATTTCTGGAGCTGTGGTGTGCCGCCTTCCCGGTCTCTAAGAATACTTGATATTGGTTTATACTGTGGCATACCATTCCAAGTCCATGTCTAATGCAGTTGTAAAGGTGCTTGGGACATCCAGTGTAAGCAGCTTGCTTCTCTGCCTGCCGTTCTGTGGAGCCCTTTCCTCCCCAGCCTGAGTCTGTCCCCCAGGGCTGGTTAGTCATTGCTTAGGACCTGCATCCATGCATTCTGGCCACTAAGACACCCGCTGACTCCGTGCGGCAGGGGACGACTAAGAGACCGTCGTTGTTAGTAATGACTTCCAGAACCTTTGCTAGGGTCTAAATAATTAGAGCCACTTAATGAAATGGAGCCAATTACTTTCAGTTCATGACCAAGAGATAATGTTGCCATGGGCTGGACTATGCTTGAGGAGCTCCAGGAGCATGGGACATGATCCTGGTTGGGCCCTGTGGGTCTTCCTGGCTGCCCTTCAGACTACCTCTTCAAGATCCGGGAACTCAAATGTCTCTAGAGCCGCTTGACAGCCCCAGCTCCCCAAGAGCGTCTGCCATTTTTTATAAAGCCTCTGAAAACACTTCCAGCACAGAATTTCCCAATTTCACCTCCCAGGGGAGACCCCATTTGCTCATCCATTGTGGGTGACAAGGGAAAGCAATGGGCTTCACCAGTGTGGGCAGTCTGGACTACAGCTCCCCCAAACCCTTCGAGGCACAGAGGACAACTTGATGTGGCTCCTGATGTTGCCGTCAGGGCTTCAATGCTCCTTCCTGCAGTTTTCCTTCCTTCCCTACGCCCAGAGACACCTTTTGAAGACTCGTTCCCCAATTCTTCTTCTCACCAGGCTGGTCTCAGCCACAGTTCAAGGTGGTAGCCATGGTAGGGGTTTTGAGGGCTCTCAGAGAATCTTTAGGGACATCAAACCCAATCATGGAAGCCAATCTTTCTTTGATGGTAGGTTCTTAGGACATTAGGATGTTCTGTGGTGACTTGGCATGAAGTCCCCACCCTTAGATCCTTCTTGCTCAGTTGTGGAGGGTAAATTGCAGCATGTCCATTCTCTTTCACTCTCGCTGTGGAGCAACGGACCCAAGTTCCTTTCTCGGTATCCTCTAAACCTGCTCTCAGCCTAGTGCTGCCTGCTGTACACAGATCAGGGCAGAATTGTTCTAGGGGAGAAGAGTATAGAGATCACAAAAGCACAGCCCTTCTAACTCTGATATAAGGTAGCCAGGGAGATGCACCAAGAGAGAGGCGGAAAGGACAGGGCCAGAGAAGGGGTGATGACTCAGGGAGGGAGATCTAGTGATGGCTTCCTGGAGGATGCCCCGTTTGTGAGTTCCTTCAAACACTTAGAGGAGGATAGAGAAGCGAAGGTAGAGGGGTGTGACCAGTGGGGCAAATAAGACCTCCAAGCAGCAATGTGCTGTCACCTAGGAAGTGAATAATTTCAGACACAATCAGATGGAAGATGGATCCAGGAAATGAATATGAGAGATGAATGAGAGGAAGAGACAGGGGTGAGACTCAGTTTCCTGGCTTATCTAGTTTGGAAAATGACCATGGGTACTCATTAAGCTACTGAGTTGAGCCTGTGTTTCGTTTGAGAAGAAAGAAGAGCACGCAAGTGCTAATTCCCATTAAAAAAGCCATATAAACAGATCAGGGACTCAGGAGGCTGGTTTGAACAGGGATGGGCATGGCATGCATCAGGCAATGAAATGGTGATCCTCTAAGGTCAGGTAGACCTGTCTCTCAGGGTGTTTAGCTTGGAGTAGCAAGCGCAGAGGACCGGATGACCTCAACAGTGAAGTCGTGGGCATCCTGAGAAGTCGGGGAAGGGAGTGCCAGAGTGGCGGCAGACATTGGTGTGGTTCTTGCTTAACATGAGCCTGCTTTACAGACTGTGTCTCCAAGACATGAAGGAGTGCCCGCTCTTCATTTCCCTGTGCCTATCACGATACCTGGTAGGCAGTCATTACTCAACTGGTTGAACGAAAGAAGGGGAAGGAAGTATGGGCGTTGTGATGGGGGAAGAGGTCTTGAGAAATATACCAGAGCCAGAAGGTGAATGACTTGGATCAGAGCGGGTCTTCATGGGTTCAGTGCAAATCATGCCCAGTGGTCAACTATTTCCCCTCTCCTGGGATTGTCAAAGGACTCATTCATTACCGACGCTGAATGATGAACCCTGCTTAAAGCAGGGGTGGGAACTTTGTTTCTGCTAAGGTCCGTTGGGGTATTTCTAACACCCTTCACCACACAACATTGTCAGCCTAAAAATCAGCCTGCTACAGTTGGTCAAGCAATTAGTTAATTCACCCCTAATGTGATGGCTAGCACAGCTTCTCTTTGATGAGGTGTGTGGCGGTAGGTGATATTAGTGGTTTCACTGGCCGTATATGGCTCACAGGCAAGATGTTCCCCTCTTGTGGTTGAAAGGAATACAAATTTACCGATACCCGAGTCTCCTTCTGATGAGCTTGCCCTGGGGCTTGCAGCCCACACGTGGAGGGAGAAGGAAAAGTGATTTGAGGCCGCACAGAGCAGAGCTAGCACCCACAGCAGTCTGGGGAGTCCTCCCCAGCGTGGTGTGGAGTCTAATATCCTGATTGCCAGTGATTTGTTCTCTTTATTCCCAAACAACACCTCTTGTTACACATGCAAAAGCCCCCAAAGAAGGTCCACCTGCTTTTACCTCTCATCTGTCACTTACACCTTAAGGTGACTATGGAGTCTATATGACCCAGGAAAAGTGCAGGAGGGCACCAAGCTCCTTAACGGAGGAAGAAAGAGACACTAATGAAGAAAAGTAAAGAGCAAACAGCACGGAAATGAGGACTTTAAAGGCACACATCCTCAACTTGACAGATTTTGCCCAGGGACTTTGGTAGGAAAGGCCATTGAGGGGTTCGCAGACGTCACGGGGCTCCCGCCTTAGTCATTTGGTGTCTTACCTTCACATCTGGACTCCGAGGTCACCCTGCTAAGTGCCATGGACAGAGTTGTCTGACATAATTTAGGATCCTGCTTGGATTTGTCTGAGCTCTGAACAATAATTGAGTCCCCAGATACTTAGCAGGATCTGGCCACACACGGTGAAATGATTTCTTGGTCATAAACTGAAAAGTTAATTGGCTTCATTTCTTTAAATAGATTCAATTATTTTAGCAACAATGAATCTTCCAGAGGTACTTACAAGTCAGGGATGACTTCAGGAGATGAAGGTTTAAAACATGCTACCCAGGGGCCATCGCAAACGGCCGCCAAGGAGATTGTAGATTGGGAAGGGATTTATTTGTGCTTATCAGACATAAAAAATATCTCTCTGTGGCAGGATTAGAGCTGATACAACCAGTTTATTAGAAATTAACACACCGTCTCCACAATCACCTTAAAGAAGTGATTATCAAGAAGCTAAGGGGCGAGGAAACTTGATTTGTAGAAACAGAACAACCAGACAGAAAGTAGGAAGTAGAACTGCTGTCACAGAACAATCTGTGAACTTTCACCAAGATTACAATAAAAAATATAATTTCAAAAATTAGCCAACCCAAGATTAGAATACTAGGGAGGAAAGCGTTTCTAGCGGATGTTATGCTGAGCAAAACACAGTAGTTGTGCTATCACTTACATGAGAGGGCAGAATATATAAAAAATGAGAGAAATAAGTCATTATCAGGGCGAGGACGTGATCCCTCACAGAAGGAACTCTGGTGGCATAGTGGGTTGCACATTGCACTTGGAACCACAAGGTCAGGGGCTCAAAACTCACTGGTCGCTCAGTGGGAGAGGGATGAGGCCTTCTGTTCCCGGAAAGATTTACAGCTTCATCAACTCACAAAGTAGCCATGAGTTGGTCTGACTCAATGACAGTGCATTTTTGAAGGAAGAGGGGGAGAGTTGGAGCACTCGCTTAGAATGCATCGAACACTTGCTAATGACATTGGGATAGTTTTGGGGGGGGAAATAAGAGAGGTGGCACAACTTGAAGAGTGTAATCATTGTCACAGAATTGTCCACGTAAAAAATGATGTAATGCTTAATGTTTTGCTGATTGTATGAGATAACCCAAATAGTATTACTATTAGGGTTTCAGGGTGTATGTGCACAAGCTTATTGCAAATACAGGGTGTTTGTTTGAACATGCCTCTGTGATCAATAGATGGTGGGAGTCGAGTTCCCTCCGTCAGGTACTTGTCTTAGTCGGGTTAGGATGCCTTAAACAAGAAAGCGCCAGTCCAACAATGGCTTTGGATGGCATCTACTGGGCCAGTTCAAGTCAAGGTGGAGAGGTCAGCTCCTAAAGCCATAACACCCATTTGGGAGATCCCCCATGCGTAATCTTGATCGATTTTCTTGATGGACAGTGGAGGATCACAGGCAAACGTATGAGGAAGGAAGTCTGAGGAAATGAAGAACGTCCTTGGTGAGAAAAGGGTCCGGAAGCTGCACGGAGGAAGCGTTGCTTTGACAATGTGATGGCGCATTGGCTCATTCTGTGAGGACCGCAAGGACAGACCGTCCAACAAGAATGTCTCACCCATTCTTGCTTATTGTTGCTCCCCAAACTCAAAGCACACTTGAAGGAGCAGGGTCTAAGTTACCCCGAGGAGGCCCAGACTGTCATTTGGATTTGGTAGAAGTCAAAGAGCCAGATTCTTTGGAGAAGGGTAGAGAAATGAAAACACCACCTTCCAAAGTGTAGATTGAGATGGAGGCTGTGTTGAGGAGCAACTTCCTAGTTTTACAGATTTTGATGAATAACGTTTTCTTTGATTCTATAGCAATTTGGGCTTGCTTCAGTATCTAACAATAATGAACACAAATTGTAAAGGGTTTATAAGTGGGTAATTTTGGTGTGGAGCCCACCGTCTCCTCAGCCTTGAATGGTAAACAGCTCACCCACTGCGCTGAGGTTCTTTGCCTCCACTAACTGTTCAAGGATACACTTCCCTTCAGGGAGGCTCATGATGTTAGACCAGGTTGACTAGAGAAACTAATTCAGAGACGCTCATCTATGTGTAAGAGAGAACTTTATATCAAGAAGTAATTATGCATCAATACAAAATCCCAGCCCAATCCAGGTCAAGCCCATACGTTTGATATTAGCCCATAAATCCGATATGAGCCTATGAATTTCTCTTTCGACTCATGCAGCACGTGCAAGGATGCCAAATGCAGGAAGATCACAGGCCAGTGGGCGGAAAGCCCTGTGGATCCAATGGCAGTGGACGCATCTCCAGGGCTCTGGCTGTCATTAGCAAGGCTCCCTGTGGCTTATCAACAGGAATGTGTAGCAGAGAGAGAGTGGCCCGCCTCTTCTGATGGCAGAATCAAGAAAGAGAGAGAGTCCACCCACAGGGAGGTATCATCAGAATGTGACCTGATTGACAGGCTAGACTCCTTCATTCTCTGATCAAGTTGACATGGAATTCTGTGACTACCACATTCACTAGGACCAAGCAACTCTCTGCCATCACCAGTCCCTCCTGATGAAGGCATCCTATAGGACAGAGGAAAACTGCACAGTTCACTACTGGGTTCTCAACAAAAAGGTTAATTCTTAAAGCTCACAGATGAAACAGAGTCACAGCTGAATTCTTCATGAAATATGAGGTTTCTTCGACCCAATAGGCATCTATGGGTTTAGTTCGAACACCTCTTCCTGCTGTGCACCCTTTCTCCCTCCAGCAGTGGTCCTGACTCTGAATGTTAATCAGTCCCAGAATAAAGCATCTGTAATTAGCTGAGACTCTGACCCAACTTCCAAGCCTCTTTCTGTGGTCTTAATAAAAATGGCTTCAACTTTCAGTGACCCCATAGCAAGGGCATGTTATTCTCCTGCATGCTTCCTCTGGTATGCATGGATTACCTTCAGAGAGAACATGCTTAGCAGCAGGGTAGGATCATTAACCTTAACCCAGAAATTCACTAAAGCAAAGATATTTAAAACGACGGGGTTAGGCGGGTTAATTGGGAGCCAACATCTATCTTTGACTTAAAGCAAATGGAGACAAGACATGAGAGCAACTTACTGATGGTCACACACATACTGCATTCTATTTTTCAAAAAATAAGTCATTTGTGATTCATGGGACCTGTGTTTGCCGAGTAGGAATGTTCAGGGTTGTGCTTCTTCCTACAGTGGAATGCCAGTCCGAACTGCCATCGCACCTCTAGACTGGCGCAAACTGCCAGCCTGTCAATGAATACTAGAATGCCTAACCAACCGGGGCCGCAGTCAGTGCCTTAAAACTGGCAACTTGTTGGTTCACAGCTGAGCATTTAACCACTGTGCCACCAAGACACGTGTAATGAACCGAGAGAGCAGGGACGTCATGGGTACGCAATCCTCGCTTCACAGGTCCCTTCTCTGTCTGAGGGTGACAAGGCATTGTCACAGTGGTGAGTGGAGAGTTTTGTCTTCCTTCAGCATCCCTTCCTATCGGGGAGTGTCTCTCCATAAACAATGTCAGCCTGACATTGTCATCTTACCATTTTATGCAGCATATCCATACACGCCTTGACTTTTTCAAAATTCATGTGAAGTTAAAAGCTCAAAAGCTACTGTAAATATGGAATTAATTGAATCTATCTGTGCTTAAGTCTTCTCGGAATTAACTTAGGAAATGTTTGCCAGTAAAATTATTAATATGTAACTGCAGATAATGAGTCAGTCTAAGGGTATTTAATTACTGGTGGAGTTACAGTATTTATATTAACGTCTCTCTTTTTCAGCAACTCCATTCTTCTGTGGGAGAAGATGCTGAAAGTTTGTCAAGTCAAACCCTCCCAGACATTTTTAAAATTATTAATATTTTTAATCGTTTTATTGGGGGCTCGTATAACTCTTATCACAATCCATCCATCCATCCATTGTGTCAAGCACATTTGTACATGCTGCCATCATCATTCTCAAAACATTTGCTTTCTACTGCAGCCCTTGATATTAGTTCCTCATTGTCCCCCTCCCTCCGTTATGAACCCTTGATAATTTTTAAATTATTATTTTGTCATATCTTACACTATCCGACGTCTCCCTTCACCCACTTTTCTCTTGTCCATCCCCCAGAGGAGAAGGTTATATGTAGATCCTTGTAATTGGTTCCCACTTTCTATCCCACCTTCCCTCCCGGTATCGCCACTCTCACCACTGGTCCTGAAGGGATCATCTCTTCTTCCTAACATTTTATTTGGATGATTACTTTTCATGGGAAGCAAACATTTTTTTAAACATTTTATTTTCAATTAGGTAGGGGTTTGCATATCAGATCATCATTTCTGTATTCTACACATTTAACAATTTATCAGCCCTCCTAATAGCTTTTCCTACCCACCCACTGCACAACACACACACACACACACACACATTTTTTGTCAGATGGGAGAGAAAGAGTTACAGTCTATACTCCCGTAAAGAGTTACAGTCTCAGAAACCCACAGGGACAGATGTACCCTGTGGAATACTGTGAACCAGAATTGCCTCCATGGTAGTGAGTGGGGTTTGTCAGATCGTGTCTTCTCCTTCACCAAGTGAACTGTCTCTGTTCCATTCCTTCCTCCCCTGCCCCTCCCCTGGAAACCATCAATGTCGGTGTCTTTGGGTATGTAATTTTTCAAGTGACTGTTGTCTCTTACCTCGCTGGCTCTGTGGTGTCTGCCCAGCTTCACCTGAGTGTGATGCCCTCGCACTCCATCCGTGTCATGAGGTGTTGCCCACCTGAGTGTGATGCCCT
>NW_022111357.1:40934307-40936153 GCF_000313985.2 Echinops telfairi
CTCCATCCGTGTCATGAGGTGTTGCCCACCTGAGTGTGATGCCCTCGCACTCCATCCATGTCATGAGGTGTTGCCCAGCGTCATGGTCTTCTTTAGTGATGTCTCATAGTCCGTGGGGCAGAGGTACCAACGTTTCGTTAGTCCTCCTTCCACTGATGGGCATCTTAGTGGTTTCCATCTCTGGCTATGACAGATAGTGCTGCGAGGGGCATGAGGGTTTATAGATTTGTTCCTACTTTGTCCCTTGTTTCTTTAGGGGATATATCATGTAGCAGGATTGCTGAGTCACATGGCATTACTATTCCCAGGTTTTGAGAAAGCATCATACAGTTTTGCAGTTGCTGCAGCAGGGTAGGAGGGTTCCAGCCCACTGAACCCTGTCCAGCGTTTTTTGGAAAGAACATTTATTAAGTCTTGAATGGGGCAGGGACCATGTAAGCACAGAGACATCATCCAGATGAGAGAGAGAATGCGTCTGTGGTCCTAATGGTGTCCAAGATTTTATTGAAATAAAAGCTTTACAAATGACATGGGAGGTCAAAGAAAACATCCAAAAAGTGTTTTTGTGTGTGGCAGATCAATACATCTTAGCTACCAGTCGAACTCCCAAAGAAGGATCGGGGCCATGATTGGGACACACACATTCTGTGAGACAGAGGAGCTTACCAGATGGGTCCAGGGCTTCCAAAGGCAGCCAGGGCAGGGTCTTCTCTGTTTCTGTTGTTAAACTTGGAAGCAATAAAATTGGCTTTAAAAAAAGGAGTTATTGAGTTATGGAGTCATTGTTGGGACTTTATCTGTACTGATAGAGAAATCACTGTTACTGTTAGTCGTCATCAAATCATTGCTAATGCAGAAGGACGGGGTGGGGGGGCGTGCACAATAGAAGGAGACATTGACCTATCTTCAAGATTGTTGGTCTCTTTGAGCCCATTGTTGTGGTTATTGGGTCGATCCACCTCACTCTGGGTTTCCCCTAATGGATTACCATCCCCAATGACTGCTGTGTAGCTGACATGAATCAAAGCAAATCTTATAAGTCAGCACCTGGACCCTCCTGGTAAAGAACACCTGTGGGTGGAGCCGCGTCAGAGTCCACGTTTACTTCCTCATGGATCTAGTAACAGAGTTCCGGATCTCACAAATGAGAGCTCAGTTTCCCTGTTTCCCTGTGAGCCCTTTGTAGATAGCACAGAGAGGCCATCGCGCGAGCTCTGTGGCATATTTCACTTTGTCCTTCTGTGTTTGTGTGGGCACAGATTGGTGAGCCGAGATGGCAGGGGGGGTGGGAGGACAGAAATAGATAGTAGGTATTTGGACTAACCTTCAAGGTTGGTGGGCCAAAAACCATAGGAGTTTGGTGGCTTGAGGTAGCTGCTGGCTGGAGGGCAGAGAGAGATGCTGACCCTGTGGGTCCCTGCTGAGCTGTGGACATTTCCAAAAATTTCCCCAAAGAAGTTCTGCTTTTTTTTTTTTATTATAGAAAATCCAACCACAGTTTAGAAGTTTGCCTGAAGCAAAGGCCTTCATGTTGTAAGCTATCAAAGAGACTGTATGCATCAAACATGGCAGAGGCTGCCCACTGGACTCTTTGATAATGTTTCTTCTCCCACCAGATTGTCAATAACTGACCTTTATCTAAGACTAGAGCCAGGGAGAAAACTACTATCAGGGGCAGTGGTAACAGTGGGAGGATTCCAGGGAACACTGTGAAAGTCTACCTCAGGACACCCAACCCTCTCAATCCTAACCCTCTCACAGTCTTCTCAGAGCCCATTTTTATCCCTCCCTTGCCTCCAGCTGGCTCACTTGGGGTGGTGCAAGGATTGCCCCTTTGTAAGACAGA
>NW_022111357.1:40936502-40941192 GCF_000313985.2 Echinops telfairi
ACCAGAGTGGCCACTGCCTGGTTCTCCACTGTCTGCCAGAAGAATCGCCCTCCAGCACCACGTAGGTCTCCATTTCACCAGACTCCCTGGTTTTCTCTAGCTCTCTAAGATAAGGAGGTGAGGTATGTAGCTGTGCTGTAAAGTAGAACACCCCCTGCCCCCCAAAATACATAGCATCCAGTGCTAGGAGACAGGTTGGGGGTTTCCCAAATCAAACACGAAATGCTGAGATTGGAAACGCAGCTAATTTCTCCTAGGAAGGTCAATAGCTCTTCACACTCACAAACAAGGAAGCCAATTTCATGCCTCAGGGACTTGGTAGATGGTCTCTGGGGTCAGGAAGCGTCCCCTTCACTTGGGTGGCTGAGGCCACGCTGCAGGGGACGCTCATGGGAAGTTGTGAGCTTAGAAGCTCCAGAGACCTGCAGATTGGCCAGAAGCAGACCCCAGGAGTTCAGGGACTAGAGAAATGGCATGGTGAAAATAAAAACCAGCCAGCAATGGGGGAAGGGGGATGGATATCTTTCATACTACCACCCTCCTGCTCATTTTTAATAACAGTGCTCCCTTTGCGATATTAGCTCCGTTAATTCTCACCCACCCCCCATTCCATTTGCCTTTGTTTTCACACACTTGTGCTGTAATTTTCAATTTAATTAGTTGCTGTTGTGTTAGATGGCAACAGGTCTTGGTTTATCTTCACCGCTAATACTGCTAATTGTTTATCCAGCCTTCAGTAATATCTCATTAACTTTATAGGCGATCGTTTCCACATCATCTACAGAATTAATTTTCTGCAAATCTAGAGATGTTGGTGTTGGTGTAGATTTTCTTTCAGAAACAAAACAAAACCGTGGGGGTGGGGGGTGGGGTGGGCAGAGAGGCACCTGGCCAAGTTGGATAAGCCAGTTGTCATTTTGTGAAGCTGTGGCCCTCCAGGAAATGATGCCTGCAACTGATCTTGCCTCTAATTTTTTAAAGAAAGGGCCTACCTCAGTAATTCATCATTTTTATAACAACCATTATCCATAAAGCATTTGGGGAACCAAGGGTAAAAGATGGGATGTGCATGCAAAACATTTGGAGGCAATACAAGGGAGGACCTTCATTTATTTGCTTTAATATAATGAAGTTGTTACCCAGATGATTTTAATGGCATCCGTCTTGTTTTCTCAGAATGGCTAAAAGCGATTCCCCTCCTCCCGACTTTGGAGGATTGGAAATATAGAAGATAATAGTGTATGATTTGGCTATCATCCACCAAAACCTCATCTCAAAATTTAACACACAGTCTGTCCCCCTTCATCTTTCCTCCTGGAAAGAACAAAGAGAAAGGGATTTGACTTTTCGTGTGCCTCCTTTCCCCCCTCCCCACTCTTCCCCCTGATGTTTAAGATGAGGAGATGTATTTTGCTTTCTCCCCTGCACTCCCTACCACTCTTGGATCACGTGGATTGATGATCCCCTTTATTGAGTTTCACAAAGACATGATCTCAGTGCTTTGCAGCAAACAGGAGAGAGTTTTAACTTAGAGAAGGTCATGCAGAAGACACCTGCACAGGCATGGCAAGGCAATGCCCGGGGCTCTCTTGGCAGCTCTGGCCTCTGCCAGGTTTCTTCAGCTGCCTCAATGATACAGTGGCTCCTCATTCTGCCTGTGTCTGTCCTTCATATGGACTGAGGTCACTTCTATTTGAGAGGATGTGTGTACTTTCCCCCAACCCATGTGCTCATTCATCAACAATGTGCTTCCCAGTTGTCATTTTACTTGTCCTTGCTGCTGTGCATGGCCATTGAGTCACTTTGACACATGCTGCCTTTTGTATAAGAGGACAAAGTGCCACCTCCATGATTGGTATGTGTGGTGTGTTGGTATATGTGGGTCCATTGTTCGGGCTGTTGTGTTAGTTGGACTCACTGAGGGCTTCCTTCATTTCCTCTGACTCTTTATACTGCTAAACATGATGCTCTTTTCTACCAATTGATCTTTCCTGATGATGTGTCCAAAGTAAGCAAGATGAAGTCTCATCAGACTCACTTCTAAGGAGCATTTTGGTTGTATTTCCTTCCCTTGGCTATCAAGTGTTGCTATACAGACAAACCGCAAGTGAGTGGCTTTAACACACAGAAATTTATTCTCTAACAGTTTAGGAGGCTAGATGTTTCAAATCAAGGTGGCATGTTCTGGAGAAAGACTGTCTCTCTTTTGGCTCTGGAAGAAGATCCTAATACCTTGGCTCCTTGGTGAGCCCTGACGCATTTTGTGAGCCCTGCTTCAGCTATGATTATGATTATCTCACTCTGAAATCTCCACCCCAAGTCGTACCCACCATCAGCAACACCCACCCAGTTCTTTGTCCCACATTTTGCTGAGTTACAGAACTCCTCAAGAATAGGAGCAAAGGTATAAAAGAGAAATGCATCTGTTCCCAAACACACTCAAATATGCATATATTTCAAGGGATCCATGACATCATAAGTAACCCCATTATATCATTCTACATATTCAATACAAATGACAGAACCTTACTTGCTGGAAAAAGGAGGACTAGAAGCACTTGTTGATGAAGATCAAGGATTTCAGCCTTCATTATGGATTACAACTCAATGTAAATAAAACCAAGAACATCACAACCAGATTAACAGACATCATGACAAACAGAGAAAATATTGAATAGCAAAGTGGATCTCAGAAAAGACTACAACTTGCTCTTAATTGTAGAGTAGCTAAGGCAAATGGAAGAAATGATGAATTCAAAGAGCTGAACAGAAAATTTCAAAGGGCAGCTCCAGAAGTCAAAGTAAAATATTATAATGAAATGTACAAAGACTTAACTTAGAAAATCAAGAGACGATCACATTCATCCTATCTTACAATGAAAGTACTCACGAATAAATTCAGTCTTTCACTTGCAATGTTGGAAGTTTCTATTGGAAAATACTGAATGGTGCATGAAGCATGAAAACAAGGTGGAGAGTACACATAGTCAGTGGACCCAAAGGAGCTAGTCAACATTACTCTGTTTCAGGAGGTAGCATATAAGCCAGAATCAAAGATACTGAACAAAGTTCAAGCTGCAGTGAAAACACTAGCCATAAACGAGATCAGAAATTGATGGAATATCAATTGGAATATTTCAACTACATGATAAAGTACTGGAGACACTCATTCATCTAGAAATCTGGAAGACAGTTACTTACACTATCAGAGTGGCAGAGATCCATACTTGTACCCCATGCCAAAGAAGGGTGACCCAACAGAATGCTCCGATTATAGAACAATATCCTTGATTTCACATGAAACTAAAATTTTGCTGAAGATCATCCAACAATAGTTGTAGCACTACATTGACAGAGTTCATGCCAGATTCAGAGAGGAATTGGAACAAGGGATATCCTTGTTGATGTCAGATGGATGTTGGCTGAAAGCAGAGACTAACAGAAAGATGTTTACTTATGATTTATTGACTGTAACAAGGCATCTAACTTTGTGGATAATAACAAACTTTGGATATCCTTGAAAAGCATGGGAATTCCGGAACACTTCATTGTGCTCTGTGGGACTTGTCCATGGTTCAAGAGGCAGTTGTATGAACAGAACCAGGAAATAAGGCAGGGTTTAAAATCCGGGAAGACATGTAGCAGGGCTGCATCCTCTCGTGATGCATGTTCAGTCTGCATGCTAAGTAAATGACCAGAGAAGCTGGATGACATTAAGAGGAATGCATCCGGATCGGAGGAACGGTTATTGCAGACCTGTGATATGTAGATGGCACAATCTTGCTTGCCGAAAGTAAGGAGAACTTCAAGCACTTGGTGATGCAGGGCACAATGATCATCTTCAGTATGAATTACGACTTAATGCAAAGAAGATAAAAATCTTCACACCTGAACCAACAGATAACATCATGATAAATGGACAACAGAAATGGTCAAGGATTTCATCTAGTTGGATCCTCTTGGAAACAGCAGTCAAAAGGCCAAAGGATGCATTGCACTGGCAAATCTGCCACAAAATATCACTTTATTACTATTATTAAAAACATTTTATTGGGGCCTTGTACAGCTCTTATCACAATCCATCCATCCATCCATTTTGTCAAGCGCATTTAAACATATGTTACCATCATCATTTTCAAAACATTTTCTTTCTATTCGTGTCCTTGGTATCAGCTCCTCATTTTTCCCCTCCCTCCTCCACTCTCCCTACCTCATGAACAATTGATAATTTATAAATTATTATTATTTTTCATGTCTTACATTGACCAATGTCACCCTTCACCCACTTTTCTGTTGCTCATATCCCTGGGAGGGGGCTATATATTGATCATTGTGATCGGTTCCCCCTTTCTCCACCCACCTCCCCCTTCCCCTCCTGGTATTGCTACTCATATTATTGGTCCTGAGGGGTTTATCTGTCCTGGATTCCCTGTGTTTCCAGCTCTTATCTGTACCCGTGTACATGCTCTGATCTAGCTGGATTTGTAAGGTAGAATTGGGGTCATGATAGTGTGTGTGTGTAGGGGGGGGCATTAAAGGACTAGAGGAAAGTTGTATGTTTCATTGGTGCTATACTGCACCTTGACTGGCTCATCTCTTCCTTGTGACCCTTCTGTAAAGGGATATCCAATTGTCCACAGATGGTCTTTGTGTCTCCACTCTGCACTCCCCCTCATTCACCGTGACATGA
>NW_022111357.1:40942267-40944828 GCF_000313985.2 Echinops telfairi
GAAGTGTGCCTTGCCAGCTGAAGCAGGGAACTGGCTAAGGCAGCTGCACCCTGGTTCGACTGTCAGAAAGCAAGAGACCTGAGAACTATGAAGGTGAGGCTCACTGAGCCATTTATCCCTCCGCCCTTCAATTAACCCCACATGTGTTTATTGGCCAGGTTAGCACAATAAGCTAACTACCTCACACCTCATTCAGAAAAAGAAACAATTATTCTAATCACGGGTAGACAAAGGGCACGAATAGGCAATTCACAAGAGAGGACACTTGAATAGCTAACAAACATATGGGGAAATGCTCACAATCACTATCCATTCAGGGGAGGCACATCAAAACAACAATGAGCTATCACCTTACACCCACAAAGACTGACCTATTCAAAAATACCAGAACAAATGCTGCTGAGTGCCCAAAGAGTTTCTAACTCTTAAACACTGCTGCTGGGCTTGTAAATATGTAAAACCATTTGGAAAACATAATAATGATCCCTAAAACAGCTGGGGATAAAATTAACATAAAACCCAGTAAGACCTCTGCTTAGCATATACCCCAAAGAAATATGAGAAAAGAGTTGAACAGAAAGATATATGGTCTTCCATGTTCATTACAGCACAGTTCACTATATCAAGAACCTGGAAACAGCCCAACTGCCCATCAGTAGAAGAATTAAAGGAGTTCTGATACATACACACAATGGGATACTATGTATCCCTAAAAAATAGATATGAAACCATCTCATGATACGACCTGAAAACCATTATGCTGAGTGAAGGTAGTCAAGCATAAGTGGATAAAAATTGTATGCATCTACTACAATAAGCATAAACACCCAGAGGAAGACAGGCTTCTGCTTTCAGGTTCAATGTGCTTAAAGTGTGGTGTCCCAAGCAGTGAGGTGGAGAGCTTGCCTAGTGGCCATGAGCCATAGATCACCCCTTTTATAGATACATCTTACAAACCACTTCCACAGAAGGAACCTCATCTCAGGTGGGGTCAGTGTTTCAAGATGCAGAGGGAGGGAGAAGACCATTCAGTTGCTTCCACTCAACCTTGTGCTAATGTCATCCCAAATCAGCAGACACTCCTACCAGAGTGATAAGCAAATCTTACTGGAAATTCAAGTCAAAGCTGAGGAAAGAGGGCCTGTACATCTTGGAGAAAGCAATTACCCTTCTGTTGGAGGGAAAACCTGGTGGAGAAACCTGTCATCAAGACACACATCAGGTTGGCAGTTCAAATCTGCCAGCCACTCCTTGGACTTAAGGCTTCGTGTGAGAAGAAGCAGAAGGCTGCCATCCCGAGGTTGTGGAATTGGTGGCTGTTGGGCTTTGGCTCAGATCCCTTGTTTTAAGGGTGCCCAGTGAATGGTGGCCTGGAACTACCATCTATGCACTATCCTAATGCTCTTCGTGCTTTCTTCTGACATGTATTAGCCTGGGAGGCATGGTTCTGCCTTTGTGAATGTGAGCGAAAGTTTTGCCCTATCACGTCCACCATGGTTCATGTAAACAGTGTCCAGTCACTTCAGCATTTAATCTGTGCACTTCAACCGTTCATGTATTTTTGTCTGAAAATTACACATGTGTGACTTCCTTCTTTCAACAGTGTTTTAAGCAATGGCTGTATTGTTGTGAGAAGAACCATTTCCTGCGAGAGGAAACATTATTGTGACTGCATTGGCATATGCTCTTCAAGGAGATGCCTGTAATTGCCGTCCTTCTTTCTGCACTGCTCCTTATTCACTGCTTTGCCATCATTGTGATTCTCGCCTCCAGATGATGGAAGGCAGTTCCCGTAATGTCCCCACTGTCCTGCAATGTTGCAAGCAGCCCTATAATTTATGACTTCTTCATAACTTCTGCAAGAATGTTGACTGCTTTTCATTTTGCTATTTTCTCGGCTTGTCTGACTTCAATAGGTTTGCAGCTGATCATTATCTCTCTTTTAAAATAGAACAACTTATAGATGGTCATGATTGCACTCACCCTTTATTCCTTCTGTAGCCTCAATCCCTCTCTACCCGGACCGGAGGCAACCACCACCATAGTGCAGACAACATGAAGCATGTTGGAGGCAGAAGTCAAATTAGTTTCTATGCTGTGTAAGGTTTTGCTTAACTCCATGTGGATTGGATGACACTGTCTTAGCCTTTATCCTCTCTACAGCTGCTTTAGTCACTCAGTGATTTGTTTGTGAGATACCTCCATTTTTAAGCAGATTATAAGGACCAACCCGCACCACACTCATCACCATTGAGCCTGTTCCTACTCACAAGTGACTCTGTAGGACAGAATGGAATGGCTCCTGTGGGTTTCTGAAGCTGTAAGACTTAACAAGAACAGAAAGCCTGTCTTTCTCTGAGGAGTCACTGGCAGATTTGAATTGGCGGTGGTCAGCAGTTCAATGTATAACCTAGTACATCACCAGAGCTCCTTTAGGTAAGGACAGATAAATGTCTAGAAATAGCTATAGGACTTTGATGCAGACAGATCTGTAGAAAGCTATAGTCCCACGTGCTCAGCTTCTAACTGAAAGGTTGGAAGCTCAAGTTCACCAAGAGGCA